>NC_082692.2:66037435-66664852 GCF_949987515.2 Delphinus delphis
CCTGCATCAGCAGGCGGACTCTCAACCACTGCGCCACCAGGGAAGCCCCCAGGCATGCCTTTTTATATGAGAATTCCATATGTGTACTTTATTGGCAGTATACCTCATTCTATGGAAATGTCACGTGGATGAGTTCCAGCATATGGAAATTCTGTGGGGTAGCCTTCCTATTGTGGAAATACCTTCTAGGCAATCCCTTCTACATGGAAATTCTCTGAGGGTGCCCCAACATCTGTTTATTCTCATTAAATAGAAATTGTGTGTGTGCTCCAGAATTCTCTCATTGTACAGAATCCCCTTATGGTCGTTCCTCCTGAAATGGAAGTGTTTATTATTCAGATGTTATATGGAAACTTGTTTTTCTTGGTATATGGAAATTCCACACAGGTGCCCCTGCATGGGGTGGCCCCAGAGGTGGTCTGATCGGGGAGCTGGCCGGGGCAACAGGGTAGTCCTGCAGCCCCTGAGCCCCAGCCCCTGCCCCCACAGATGCGTGCAGACGACCGCTTCCTGCGCACGGAACAGGGCTTGCTGCTTCGCGCCCTGCAGCTTGGTGATCGCGGCCTCTACTCCTGTACAGCCACCGAGAACAACTTCAAGCATGTCATCACACGAGTGCAGCTGCATGTACTGGGCCAGGACGCCGTCCATGCTGCCCTCTTCCCACCCCCAGCTGTGAGCGTCCCACCGCCCCCAGGCGCCGGGCCCCCCACACCCCCTTACCAGGAGCTGGCGCAGCTCCTGGCCCAGCCAGAAGTGGGCCTCATCCACCAGTACTGCCAGGGTTACTGGCGCCATGTGCCCCCCAGTCCCAGGGAGGCCCCAGGGGCACCCAGGCCTCCTGAACCCCAGGACCAGAAAAAACCCCGGAACCGCCGCCACCACCCGCCGGACACATGAGGCCTGCTGTCCGAGCCCTGCGATGGGCCGGCCTAGTCCTCGTCCCTTTTAATATAAAAGATAAATATATATATATATAAAATATCTATATTCTATATACACCCTGCCCCTGCAAAGACAGTATTTATTGGTGGGTTGTAAATAGCCTGCCTCAGCGGCAGCATCATCCAAAACTTAGACCCATGCTGGTCAGAGACGGCAGAAAACGGAGCCCACCTAACCAGGCCCGGCCAGTTGGCCGAGCCAGGCCAGGACCACACAGTCCCCAGGCTCAGCTGGGAGTCTACCTGCTCGACAGCCACCGCCAGGATCTACAGGACACAGGGAAGGAGCAAGCTCTACCTGGATGGGGCACGGACTGTACACCTTCGCCCATGTTTGCTGGTGGCATACATGTGGATGCGAGGACTGCTTGGAGACCGGGGGTGGGAGTGAGGGCTCAGATGCGCTCAGAGAAGGGAAGAAGGGGCTGGCACAGGATGCCGGCCCCTGCCTGGGAGAGGGGCACTCAGTCAAGGCCAGCCCTTTCCTGGGTATTTATTCTCTATTTATTGGGGACAGGAGAAGAGGAGCCCTGCCTGGGTGGGGCAGCCCCTCCAGCCCCTCCTTCCCTCCCTGCCTGGCCACTCTACCTCCTCTTTGCTTTCTGCATGCCGCTGTGATGCAGGGGCTGGGAGAAAAGCAGAGGGGCCAGGCTCAGGCAGCGCTGAGGGGAGAGGGGGTCATGGTGGAGGCCTGGGGCCTGCAGGGGCTCCCCAGGGCTCCCTTCTGCCCACCACTTCAGATGATGGGTGTAAATAGCTCTGGGGGGCAGTTGGGTAGGTGGATGGGGGCTCCTGGCAGCCCTCGGCTGTCCAGGCCACACCTGCCCTTGGGTTCCATCTTGCTAATAAACACTGGCTCTGGGACTGGACTTTGGCTTTCTCCTTGGCAAAGGAGGGAGGACGGGGGTTCAGCCCACACCCAGATTCTGTCCCTCCTGCCCCACGCCCCCACCAATGTGGCTTGACCACCAGTTCCCGCACGGTCTCTTTTGCAAGCCCAGCGTCCATTCATTTACTCATTTGTTTGATCATTCGTTCACGTTGCTTTCTCACCTGGCTTTGTGTCTTGCCAGGAACTCAGGACTCAGAATTGGCAAGACAAATCCACAGCCCTTACAGTTCAGCTGCCCCTGCCCTGGGAATCAACAAAATTCCCATTCTTCTGCATCCTTCCAGCCAGATCTCAGCAGAGGGTCCAGCGCAAGCAAATGTCCAGAGGCGGGGAAGACCAGGATATGTGGGGAGCTGCTGGAGAGGAGGAAGTGAGGCTGGGGGCCCCAGGCCAAATTTAAGGAGTCAAGCTCTGGCAGGGGAAGCCAATAGCTATGGAGGCACACGGATCCAGCAGGGCTTAGGGCCATACCTGGCAGGCAAGGGGAGCCAGGTGGCGACGGGGAGGCAGTGGAATGGTCCCACTTTAAGTAGACCCAATATGTAGAAAGGTTCTTGTTGGTTTAGCAAACCTGGGCTCCTGCACCACCCCAACCCCCTGGGCAGTATGTAGGGGCTGCAGAGACTCCCAGGGCCCACTTACAGCATGGTGGTGGGGTAGAGGACGAATGGGGCCTAAAGGTTGAAAGTGGCACGAATGAATGATCTGTTGCTCCTGGACAGATCTCCCCTCACCCAACAGGGTAGATGTTGAAGCCACCAGCTTACAGAGCCAGTATCCACTTCCCACACGTTTAGGGACAGCCTTTGTGTGTGTGTGTGTGTGTGTGTGTGTGTGTGAATTTTTTTTATTGAAGCATAGTTGATTTACAATGTGTTCATTTCTGCTGAAGAGCAAAGTAATTCAGTTATACAAATATATACATTCTTTTTTTTAATATTCGTTTCCATTATGGTTTATCACAGAATATTGAATATATTTCCCTGTGCTATACAGTAGGACCTTGTTGTTTATCCATTCTGTATATAATAGTTTGCATCTGCTAACCCCAACCTCTCACTCCATCCCTTTCCCGCTCCACTCCCTCTTGGCAACCACAAGTCTGTTCTGTGTCTGTGAGTCTGTTTCTGTTTCATGAAAGTTCATTTGTGTTGTATTTTAGATTCCACATATAAGTGGAATATGTCTCTTTCTGACTTAGTATTATAATCTCTAGTTCCATCCATGTTGCTGCAAATGGCATCATTTTGTTCCTTTTTATGGCTGAGTAGTATTCCAGTGTATATATGTACCCCATCTTTATCCATTCATCTGTTGATGGACATTTAGGTTATTTCCATGTCTTGGCTATTGTGAATAGTGCTGCTATGAACATAGGGGCGCATGTATCTTTTTGAATTATAGTTTTGTCCGGATATACGCCCAGGAATGGGATTGCTGGATCATATGGCAACTCTATTTTCAGTTTCTTGAGGAACCTCCATACTGTTTTCCATAGTGGCTGCACCAACTTACATTCCCCCCAACAGTGTAGGAGGGTTCCCTTTTCTCCACACCCTCTCCAGCATTTGTTATTTGAGGACTTCTTAGTGATGGCCATTCGACCAATGTGAGGTGGTACCTCATTGCAGTTTTGATTTTCATTTCTCTAATAATTAGCAACGTTAAGCATCTTTTCATGTGCCTGTTGGCCATCGGTATGTCTTATCTGAAGAAATGTCTATTTAGTTCCTCTGCCCATTTTTCAACTGGATTACAGTTTTTTTTGTTGTTGTTGTTGAACTGCATGAGCTGTTTGTATATTTTGGAAGTTAAGCCCTTGCTGGTCTCATCGTTTGCAAATATCTTCTCTCATTCTGTAGGTTGTCTTTTTGTTTTGTTTATGGTTTCCTTTGTTGTGCAAAAGCTTTTATTTTTTAATTTTAATTTTATTTATTTTTTTATACAGCACATTCTTATTAGTTACCTGTTTTATACATATTAGTGTATACATATCAATCCCAATCTCCCAATTCATCCCACCACCCGCCGCCATTTTCCCCCTTGGTGTCCATACGTTTGTTCTCTACATCTTGTCTCTATTTCTGCCCTGCATACCAGTTCACCTGTACCATTTTTCTAGGTTCCACATATATGCGTTAATATACAATATTTTTCTCTTTCTGACTTACTTCACTCTGTATGACAGTCTCTAGATCCATCCATGTCTCTACAAATGACCCAATTTCGTTCATTTTTATGGCTGAGTAATATTCCATTGTATGTATGTACCACATCTTCTTTATCCATTTGTCTGTCGATGGGCATTTAGGTTGCTTCCATGACCTGGCTATTGTAAATAGTGCTGCAATGAACATTGGGGTGCATGTGTCTTTCCGAATTATGGTTTTCTCTGGGTATATGCCCAGTAGTCGGATTGCTGGATCATATGGTAGTTTTATTTTTAGTTTTTTAAGTAACCTCCATACTGTTCTCCATAGTGGCTGTATCAATTTACATCCCCACCAACAGTGCAAGACGGTTCCCTTTTCTCCACACCCTCTCCAGCATTTGTTGTTTGTAGATTTTCTGATGATACCCATTCTGACTGGTGTGAGGTGATACCTCGTTGTAGTTTTGATTTGCATTTCCCTAATAATTAGTGATGTTGAGCAGCTTTTCATGTGCTTCTTGCCCATCTGTATGTCTTCTTTGGAGAAATGTCTATTTAGGTCTTCTGCCCATATTTTGATTGGGTTGTTTGTTTTTTTAATATTGAGCTGCGTGAGCTGTTTATATATTTTGAAGATTAATCGTTTGTCCATGATTCATTTGCAAATATTTTCTCCCATTCTGAGGGTTGTCTTTTCATCTTGTTTGTAGTTTCCTTTGCTGTGCAAGAGCTTTTAGGTTTCATTAGGTCCCATTTGTTTATTTTTGTTTGTATTTCCATTACTGTAGGAGGTGGATCAAAAAAAGATCTTGCTGTGATTTATGTCAAAGAGTGTTCTTCCTATGTTTTCCTCTAAGAGTTTTATAGTGTCTGGTCTTACATTTAGGTTTCTAATCCATTTTGAGTTTATTTTTGTGTAGGGTGTTAGGGAGTTTTCTAATTTCATTCTTTTACATGTAGCTGTCCAGTTTTCCCAGCACCGCTTATTGAAGAGACTGTCTTTTCTCCATTGTATATCCTTGCCTCCTTTGTCATAGATTAGTTGACCATAGGTGCGTGCGTTTATTTCTGGGCTTTCTATCCTGTTCCATTAATCTATACTTCTGTTTTTGTGCCAGTACCATATTGTCTTGATTACTGTAGCTTTGTAGTATAGTCTGAAGTCAGGGAGTCTGATTCCTCCAGCTCCGTTTTTTTCCCTCAAGACTGCTTTGGCTATTCGGGGTCTTTTGTGTCTCCATATAAATTTTAAGATTTTTTTGTTCTAGTTCTGTAAAGAATGCCACTGGTAATTTGATAGGGATTGCATTGAATCTGTAGATTGCTTTGGGTAGTATAGTCATTTTCACAATATTGATTCTTCCAATCCAAGAACATGGTATATCTCCCCATCTGTTTGTGTCATCTTTGATTTCTTTCATCAGTGTCTTACAGTTTTCTGAGTACAGGTCTTTTACCTCCTTAGGTAGGTTTATTCCTAGGTATTTTATTCTTTTTGTTGCAATGGTGAATAGGATTGTTTCCTTAATTTCTTTCAGATTTTTCATCATTAGTGTATAGGAATGCAAGAGTATAGTGTATAGGAATGCATTAATTTTGTATCCTGCAACTTTACCAAATTCATTGATTAGCTCTAGTAGTTTTCTGGTGACATCTTTAGGATTCTCTATGTATAGTATCATGTCACCTGCAAACAGTGACAGTTTTACTTCTTCTTTTCCAATTTGTATTCCTCTTGTTTCTTTTTCTTCTCTGATTGCCATGGCTAGGACTTCCAAAGCTATGTTGAATAATAGTGGTGAGAGTTGATATCCTTGTCTTGTTCCTGATCTTAGAGGAAATGCTTTCAGTTTTTCACCATTGAGAATGATGTTTGCTGTGGGTTTGTCGTATATGGCCTTTATTATGTTGAGGTAGGTTCCCTCTATGCCCACTTTCTGGAGAGTTTTTATCATAAATGGGTGTTGAATTTTGTCAAAAACTTTTTCTGCATCTATTGAGATGATCATATGGTTTTTCTCCTTCAGTTTGTTAATATGGTGTATCACATTGATTGATTTGTGTATATTGAAGAATCCTTGCATCCCTGGGATAAATCCCACTTGATCATGGTTGTATGATCCTTTTAATGTGTGGCTGGATTCTGTTTGCTAGTATTTTGTTGAGGAGTTTTGCATCTATATTCATCAGTGATATTGGTCTGTAATTTTGTTTTTTTGTAGTATCTTTGTCTGGTAGTACCTTTGTCTGGTTTTGGTATCAGGGTGATGGTGGCCTCATAGAATGAGTTTGGGAGTGTTCCTTCCTCTGAAATTTTTTGGAAGAGTTTGAGAAGGATGGGTGTTAGCTCTTATCTAAATGAGCTGTGAAGGATTCACCTGTGAAGCCATCTGGTCCTGGACTTTTGTTTGCTGGAAGATTTTTAATCACAGTTTCAATTTCATTACTTGTGACTGGTCTGTTCATATTTTCTATTTCTTCCTGGTTCAGTCTTGGAAGGTTATACCTTTCTAAGAATTCGTCCATTTCTTCCAGGTTGTTCATTTTATTGGCATAGAGTTGCTTGTAGTAGTCTCTTAGGATGCTTTGTATTTCTGCGGTGTCTGTTGTAACTTCTCCTTTTTCATTCCTAATTTTATTGATTTGAGTCCTCTCCCTCTTTTTCTTGATGAGTCTGGCTAAAGGTTTATCAATTTTGTTTATCTTCTCAAAGAACCAGCTTTTAGTTTTATTGATCTTTGCTATCGTTTTCTTTGTTTCTTTTTTTAAAAAATTTATTTATTTACTTTTGGCTACTTTGGGTCTTTGTTGCTGTGCGTGGGCTTTCTCTAGCTGCGGTGAGCGGTGTCCACTCTTTTTTTGTTGTAGTGTGTGGACTTCTCATTGCGGTGGCCTCTCTTTGTTGCAGAATACGGGCTCCAGGCACGTGGGCTTCAGCAGTTGTGGCATGCGGGCTCAGCATTTGTGGCTCAGGAGCTCCAGAGCACAGGCTCAGCAGCTGTGGCGCACGGGCCCAGTTGCTCCGCAGCATGTGAGATCATCCCAGTCCAGGGCTCGAACCCATGTCCCCTGCGTTGGCAGGCAGATTCTTAACCACTGCGCCACCAGAGAAGTCCCTCTTTGTTTCTATTTCATTTATTTCTGCTCTGATCTTTATGATTTCTTTCCTTCTACTAACTTTGGGTTTTGTTTGTTCTTCTTTCTCTAGTTCCTTTAGGTGTAAGGTTAGATTGTTTATTTGAGATTTTTCTTGTTTCTTGAGGTAGGCTTGTACTGCTATAAACTTCCCCTTAGAACTGCTTTTTCTGCATCCCATAGGTTCTGGATCGTCATGTTTTCATTGTCATTTGTCTTAGGTATCTTTTGATTTCCTCTTTGATTTCTTCAGTGATCTCTTGGTTATTTAGTAACCTATTGTTTAGCCTCCATGTGTTTGTGTTTTTTATGTGTTTTTTTTCCCCTGTAGTTGATTTCTAATCTCATAGCATTGTGGCTGGAAAAGATGCTTGATATGATTTCAGTTTTCTTAAATTTACTGAGGCTTGATTTGTGGCCCAAGATGTGGTCTATCCTGGAGAATGTTCTGTGTGCACTTGAGAAGAAAGTAATCTGCTGTTTTGGGATGGAATGTCCTATGAATATCAATTAAATCTATCTGCTCTATTGTGTCATTTAAAGCTTGTGGTTCCTTATTAATTTTCTGTCTGGATGACCTGTCCATTGGTGTAAGTGAGGTGTTAAAGTCCCCCACTATTATTGTGTTACTGTCGATTTCCTCTTTTATAGCTGTTAGCAGTTGCCTTATGTATTGAGGTGCTCCTATGTTGGGTGCATGTATATTTATAATTATTATATCTTCTTGGATTGATCCCTTGATCATTATGTAGTGTCCTTCTTTGTCTCTTGTAACATTCTTTATTTTAAAGTCTCTTTTATCTGATATGCGTATTGCTACTCCAGCTTTCTTTTGATTTCCATTTGCATGGAATATCTTTTTCCATCCCCTCACTTTCAGTCTGTGTGTGTCCCTAGGTGTGAAGTGAGTCTCTTGTAGACAGCATATATATGGGTCTTGTTTTTGTGTCCATTCAGTGAGCCTATATCTCTTGGTTGGAGCATTTAATCCATTCACGTTTAAGGTAATTATTGATATGTATGTTCCTATGACCATTTTCTTACTTGTTATGGGTTTGTTTTTGTAGGTCCTTTTCTTCTCTTGTGTTTCCCACTTAGAGAAGTTCCTTTAGCATTTATTGTAGAGCTGGTTTGGTGGTGCTGAATTCTCTTAGCTTTTGCTTGTCTGTAAATCTTTTTTTTTTTTTTTTTGTCTATAAATCTTTTGATTTCTCTGTCGAATCTGAATGAGATCGTTGCCAAGTAGAGTAATCTTGGTTGTAGGTTCTTCCCTTTCATCACTTTAAATATATCGTGCCACTCCCTCCTGGCTTGTAGAGTTTCTGCTGAGAAATCAGCTGTTAACCTTATGGGAGTTCCCTTGTATGTTATTTGTTGTTTTCCCTTGCTGCTTTCAATAATTTTTCTTTGTCTTTAATTTTTATCAATTTGATTACTATGTGTTTCGCCGTGTTTCTCCTTGGGTTTATCCTCCCTGGGACTCTCTGCACTTCCTGGACTTGGGTGGCTCTTTCCTTTCCCATGTTAGGGAAGTTTTCGATTATAATCTCTTCAAATATTTTCTTGGGTCCTTTCTCTCTCTCTTCTCCTTCTGGGACCCCTGTAATGCGAATGTTATTGCATTTAATGTTGTCCCAGAGGTCTCTTAGGCTGTCTTCGTTTCTTTTCATTCTTTTTTCTTTATTCTGTTCCGCAGCAGTGAATTCCACCATTCTGTCTTCCAGGTCACTTATCCATTCTTCTGCCTCAGTTATTCTGCTATTGATTCCTTCTAGTATATTTTTCATTTCAGTTATTGTATTGTTCATCTCTGTTTGTTTGTTCTTTAATTCTTCTAGGTGTTTGTTCTTTAATTCTTCTAGGTCTTTGTTAAACATTTCTTGCATCTTCTCGATCTTTGCCTCCATTCTTTTTTCGAGGTCCTGGATCATCTTCACTATCATTATTCTGAATTCTTTTTCTGGAAGGTTGCCTATCTCCACTTCATTTAGTTGTTTTTCTGGGCTTTTATCTTGTTCCTTCATCTGGTACAAAGTCCTCTGCCTTTTCATTTTGTCTATCTTTCTGTGAATATAGTTTTCCTTCCACAGGCTACAGAATTGTAGTTCTTCTTCTGCTGTGCAAAAGCTTTTAAGTTTGATTAGGTCACCTTTGTTCATTTTTCCTTGTATTTCTATTCCTTTGGGAGACTGACCTGAGAAAATATTGGTACAATTTATGTCAGAATGTTTTGCCTATGTTCTATTCTAGGAGTTTTATGGTGTTATGTTTAAGTCTTTAAGCCATTTTGAGTTTATTTTTGTGTATAGTGTAAGGGTGTGTTCTAACTTCATTGATTTACATGCACCTGTCCAGCTTTCCCAACACTAGGGACAGTCTTCAATGCTCAGTATCTGGGGCCCTGGCACCCCAGGTCCGCAAGAGTTGAGTCCTAAGACAGCCAGGTTTCCGGGTAGTTCAGCCAGGAGGGGGCCTTGAGAGCCCAGGATTTGGGTCTTCTGATGGGACGTGGTAAATCTCCAGAGGCTGGAGCTCAACATTACATGCTCGGTTGAACCACTTCCACTCAGCAGCACGTCCTGTCCCATCTAAACCCCCACAGAGACCTCTGACCCCTAAACTGAGGCAGGTGTGCCCTGGAGATACCCCTAGGCAGGTCCCAGATTACCGACAGGGGACAGAAGAAGAGTGAGGCTCATCTGCTCCTCCCCTGGGAACACCAGACCTGCTTCAGGGCTCAGTTTTCCCATCTGATAACAGGCCTGCAAAACATTCCCTGGAAGAGCCTGGCCACCTCCGCAGGTCAGAGTGTTGCACCATGGGTACATGTAGACACAGGTATGTGCAAGTGTGCACACATACAGGCAGACACATGCATAAATGTACATGTACACAGGCAAGTGCACACACATGCACATATACATGCACTTATACATTCATACGCACACACACACACATTAACCCAGTTTAGCATACTAAAGTACACATACAAACACATCTGCACATGAAGAGAAATGCACAAAAGCACATCCATGCACATGCACACACGGTACACAAACAGGCAAACATAGACACACACATGCATTCACAAAGGCATAAAAATGCATACATAAACACACAAGTATACATAGACAAATGTGTCATGTCATTGCCTTGCTTGGTGCCAGTAAAGTATACAAGCACACACCCAGTACACGTAGCAGACCTGCACACCCACCCAAGTCCATTGGAATCATGGAGGCATGTAGAGGCCTTGACCAGGTCAGATGCAGACCTTGGTACAGGGCAAATGCAATGTCCACCTTTCCCTCTTGACTCCCTGCTGAGCATGGAGCCCTGGTTCAGAGTCACGAGCCCTTCTCAACTATGTCCTGCTGTGCGACCCTCTGAGCCTCCACTTCCTCATCAGTAAAATGATGTGGGTACCCATCCGCCAGGGCTGGTGTGAGCTAGGTAAGGAGCAATGCTAAGCCCTGTGCTGGGCAGGGGTCAGGTGCTCCTTGCATGCTTCTCCCTCTACTCTCTGCTGCCAGGCCTACCCCCCAATGCCCCACCCTGGAACTTGAGGCCCTCTCCTCCCCTTTCTGAGCCTGGATCCTATGGAACATGTCTCCCTGCCCTGGAGCAGGGCTGGACTACCTCCAGGGTCTCTCCCAGAGGGTTTGGGGAGCAGCGTACAGGGGGTGCAGAGTCAGCAGTTGAGGGATTGGGGCCATGCCAGCCTGATTAGGGCGGCTGGGGGCTGAGCTGGATTCACCTGTCCTTGTCTCTGATTGGCTCTTGGGTACCAACAACCCCCCAAATCCTACTAAGCAGCCCCAACAGGGCCTTCACAGGTCTGTGGACAGCCAGTTGATTGCCAGTTCTGAGGTCAGAAGGGTGTCTGGGGAGGCCAGAGGCTGGCCTGAGCCTGGCTCTGGGGATCCCCTGCATCCAGAAGAGCCAACTGACCACCCTGTTCCTTCACCTCCTGCCGGCACCATGGGGGCTGGGGCCAGTGCTGAGGAGAAGCACTCAAGGGAGCTGGAAAAGAAGCTGAAAGAAGATGCCGAGAAGGATGCTCGAACCGTGAAACTGCTGCTTCTGGGTAAGGGGGTGGGCTGCGGCGAGGCCACTGCTACTAGTCAGAGGCCCAGGGGCAGGCAGGTGGCCCTTCTGTGAAGTAGGTGTGACTTGGGAAACAGAATGAGCCTGCAACCTGGCAGGAAACAGAGTGGGAGCCCTGGCCAAGCCTTGACAAGTGATGCCTTGGCTCCCTAAGGCTGGGTATCCACAGAACCCCTCTTCAGAGGGCCCAGCCTCAGGCAACCTCCCCTCCCAAGAAGGGTGTACCAATCTCACTTTTGTAGAGATGTGTGTACGAGGCCTAGTTTTGCCCTGGCTGTGCTCCCTCAAACACCAGCCTTTGGCTTGATGGGCCTGCTGGGCAGGGCTCGGAAACCAGGGGCCTCCTTGGGAGCCCCACAACAAGGCTGCTCCCTTGGGAGGGAGAAGGTCACAGTCCTCCTGAGAGTGGGCAGCCTCTAGGACCACCCAGATCCACAGACAATGACCCTCAGTTTCCAGAGCTTTATTGTTGACAGACCTGCAGAACAGTTAAAGGGGGTAGGGGGTACTAAGGCCCAGCCGGGAATAGGTAAAGCCATGTCCTTGGTCCCATGGGTAGTGAAGGGAGATGGGGCTGATCTAGTACCCCAAGGCCACTTCCTCCCCGCAAGGGAAGAAGGAGCTGCTTTGAGAGGGCAGTGCAGACTCTACCCAGGCTCTCCAGGGTCCAGCCAGACAGCTAGATGTGGGCAGAAGGACCAAGCCAGAGTACCCCAGGCAAGAGAGAGAGGCTAAGCCAGAAATCCCATTAACTGTGCCCAACACCCGCATGAGAACAGGCTCAGAGGGGCTGTTAGCTCTGTCCTCTCCCCCAGCAAAAGGTGCTAATTCCCTCTGAGCCTCTTGGAGACACTTCCTCCCACCACAGGTTAAAAGCAGGGGTTGACCTGGCTCAAATAATCCCATGCATGCAGTACCAGAATCTTCCACAAGGTGGAGCTCCAGGTTTCTTTATTTTTGTCCTCAGAATAATAAAACTGAAAATACCAGGGTCTTGAAGGCTCCTCAGCACAGTCGAGGTTGTCGATTCCCCTCGTCAGCCCCCTTCTGTCACTCCTGACGTTTATGTTTTGCCGCCAGGGCATCATGACCTGACTTTGGGGGTTGGGGGCAAAACAGGTGTGATAGAGGCGGCAGTGCGGTCAGCGCGTCTCTGAGGTAGGGTTTCCATTCCAGGTGCCGGTGAGTCCGGGAAGAGTACCATTGTCAAGCAGATGAAGTGAGTGCCCCTGCCCTACCCGAGGCCCCTGGGGGTGGGCACAAGCACGAGGTCTGTCCTTCCCCACCTACCCAAGAGGTGCTGACCCGGCTCCCCACGGCTGCAGGATCATCCACCAGGATGGGTACTCGCTGGAAGAGTGCCTCGAGTTCATTGCCATCATATATGGCAACACGCTACAGTCCATCTTGGCCATCGTGCGCGCCATGACCACGCTCAATATCCAGTATGGAGACTCTGCGCGCCAGGTATGCCAAGAGACTAGCTGAACAGGGCTTCTGGAGACTCGAGGTGCGAGGCTGGGCCCAAGTCCATGGTCACCACCAACCACTCCCCTGCCCCCCACCCCAGGACGATGCCCGGAAGCTGATGCACATGGCGGACACCATCGAGGAGGGCACGATGCCTAAGGAGATGTCAGACATCATCCAGCGGCTGTGGAAGGACTCGGGTATCCAGGCCTGTTTCGATCGCGCCTCGGAATACCAGCTCAACGACTCTGCTGGCTAGTGAGAGCACAGGCGGGGCGCGGGGCGGGCGGGGCCCTGCCACGCCCCTCCACCCAACCCTACCCACACCCCGGATCTCCCGCAGCTACCTCTCGGACCTGGAGCGCCTGGTAACCCCGGGCTACGTGCCCACTGAACAGGACGTGCTGCGCTCGCGTGTCAAGACCACTGGTATCATTGAGACGCAGTTCTCCTTCAAGGACCTCAACTTCCGGTACGACCCCGCGCCCTAGCTCTCGCTCTCCGGGGGCCTGCCCGCAAGTTCACTGCCTGAGGCCTTGTCTGATCCCAGAGGCCCCATCCCTACGAGAGACCCTGCCCCTTCTTGGACAGCCCGCCCGCAGAAATGCCCGGCCCCTCCAGATGCCACTCCCATCTGGGTGCCTCCCAGCCAGCATTAGGAAACCAGGGGATGCCTGTGGGCACGTCCAGGGGACTCGATGCGCCGGCTCAGGTTCCCACGGCCCCGCAGGATGTTCGATGTGGGCGGGCAGCGCTCAGAACGCAAGAAGTGGATCCACTGCTTCGAGGGTGTGACCTGCATCATCTTCATCGCGGCTCTCAGCGCCTACGACATGGTGCTTGTGGAGGACGACGAAGTGGTGAGTGCTCCAGCAGGGCCTGAGCGTTTGAGCGGGGAGGAGGAGAGCGGAAAGCAGAGACAGCGCTGCGGGCGCGGGGAGCATCTGAGAGAGGACATTCGACCCAGAGCGGTCTGAAGGAGGAGATGAGGCAGCCTGCTGCCCTGCTTAGGGGGGCGAACGGGGAGACGGTCTTGGAGCTGTCTGGGCAGGGAGGCCCCGGAGCCCAGAGAGCAGGGGTCTGCCCGCCGGCTGCAGCCGGGTGGGGGCGGCGGCCGCAGTCCCCGGTGCCCGACAGCTTCTGCCCTCCTCAGAACCGCATGCACGAGAGCCTGCACCTATTCAACAGTATCTGCAACCACCGCTACTTCGCCACCACGTCCATCGTGCTCTTCCTCAACAAGAAGGACGTCTTCTCGGAGAAGATAAAAAAGGCGCACCTCAGCATCTGCTTTCCGGACTACAATGGTGAGAACCTCGGCCCGCCGCCAGGCGGCGTCGCAAACCCACGATCTCGGCCTGCGCTCCTCCCGCCGCGGGGAGGATTTGCTACCGGGAGTGAGAGCTCCCCCTTCCTCGCCAGGGCCCAACACATATGAGGACGCGGGCAATTACATCAAGGTGCAATTCCTCGAGCTCAACATGAGACGCGACGTGAAGGAGATCTATTCCCACATGACGTGCGCCACCGACACACAGAACGTCAAGTTTGTCTTCGACGCTGTCACCGACATTATCATCAAGGAGAACCTCAAAGACTGCGGCCTCTTCTGAGGTGGCTCCTCGCGCGCAGGCCGGGATGCTCCCCTGTCGTGCCTCTTGGTCTCAATACCCCAAGCCCCTTCCCCTGCTCCTCATCCCACCTCTCGACTGCAGGCCCCTCCCCAGCTCTCCAGATCCACTCCACTGCCTGCCCTCTGGCCCCCAACTTCCAGACCCTATTGCTTCCAGGCCCCACCCTGACTCCTCAGGCTCCACCCCATGGCCACAGGCCCCTCCCCTGGCTCACAAGCCCCACCCACTCAAGCTCTTTGGACCCCGCCCCAACCCCCCAGGTGTCACTGCTTCCAAGCCCACCTCCACCTGTCTCTCAGTCTAAACCCAATTATTTGGGCGCTTAGGAATGTTGACTCTGTTCCTTTTTCTCTTCACAGGTGCCTGGACTCATGCATTCCTGAGACCCTGTAGCCCTTGCCGCCTTGTAGCCCCAATCCGCATGACCCCTACCAGCCCCCCAGGACTCCTGGGCCCCAGCCTGTGGCCTCACCAGCCACAGATTCAAAACCCTAAGCCCTGCTAACCTTGAGGGACTTACCCTCCCCCATGGCTCCCAGGATTCCCTGGTCTCCCAGAGTCCGGTGCCCCCAGCCACCCCAGCACTGCCCTTCACGGCCTGGCTGCACTGGCCTCCAGGACCCACCACAGCCAGCCCCAGCTAGGAGCAAGCAGTACTTGGGGCAGCTACAGCTCACGGTGACTCAGCAGTACCCCACTGACCAATCTCCTGCTGCTCTCCTGCCCCAGGAGGCCCGTGATTCACCTGGTGGGTCTGGGTTCAGCAAACAGCCCTCCCTCCCAGAGTTTCATGAAGGGCAGGGGGGCAGGAAGGGAACCCTCCTCCAAGCAGGCCTGCTGCTTACCATCAGCCCATTCTAGCCTTACCACCTCCATGTGACAAGTCTGACACCCATCTGCCCAGTGGCCAGTGACTGCCCCACCGGCAGCTTTAGGGGTCCAAAGTCCAAGCCAGCTCTGGCCTGTGAAACTCATACATAGACGAATTAGTGAGTGGGGGCAAGCCTGGGAGCTCCTGGTGCCAGGAAGAGACTCAAGCTGGACCCTTCCCCACATATCCTAACCCCTTCCCCCACAGGCTCTGCCCCCTCCATGCTTGGACACTGTATTCATGTCCTACTTACTTACACACCCACAGTACTCCAGGCCAGTCTGTTGAGGGAGGGTGCTGTTGACACCAGCTGTGGCCAATGGCTGAACTGTCCTAAGGGGTGGCTGGGAGCAGAGTCCGGCTCCCATCGATCAGCCCCAGGCAGGGGATTTGGGACAGGAAGGAGGCCCAGATTGTGCCCAGAGGGGTCTGCCTCAGGTAGGGTCATAAGCAAACCCAGGTGACCCTCTTGTCCCTGCCAGCAGCTTCTCTCATCCTTCCCATTCAGGGCCCATTCCCTGGTGGGAAAAACTGAGATCCATGCCTGAACCATCAGTGACAAAGGCATCCATGTCCCCACACCCCTGCTCCCTACTTCCTCATCAAGCACCAAGTCCTCGCTGATGCCCGTGGGCTGGGGCCTGTGCTGTAGTCGAGGGCAAGGAGCATCCGTCTAACAAGGCCAGGGCATAATTTGCACTCCCTTCAGCTAGATACACAGACTCAGCAATAAATCTTTGCATCAGGCCCCAGCTGTCCTTTCTTGGGGGGAGGGGGAGAGTGTTAATGATCATGAGTCATGCAAATTTATTAAGTGCCCAGTGCTGGGCTGGACGTGAGTGGGAAGGTGGTCCCTTCCAGGGAGAAGCACCTGACCTAACATGCCAGGGGGCACTCTTGGGGGCATGGGATCAATTTGGGGTCTTGAGAGGGGTTGAGAGGGGGAAAGGAGCCGTGGGAAATGTTCACAAGGACGATGTTGGATCAAGAGGGGGTTGTGAGGTGGAAGCTCATTCTGGCAGGGACTGTAGTGTGTATAAGGCCCAGGAACATGGGCTGGTGGACCACAGGAGTTCAGTGGAACAGGAGCAGGGAAGGGGAGACGGGGTGGGGAGACTGGGCAGGTGCCAAACGCCAGCCTAAGGGCCTGTGCTTCCTCCAGAAGATGATGGGTCCAGGAAGCCCTTGAAGCTAGAATATAATTGCAGGGCTGGGATTCGGGTGAGGCAAATGAGGCACTCACCTCAGGTATTAAGATTTAAGGTGATGCCAAAAAAATCAGTAATCAAGATAAATATTAATGCAATATACTTTCAAAAATCAAAATTACTGCCAAAAAGTCCATAATGAACAGAATATCAAAATTTTAAATAAAGACAAGATCCAAGAGAGCCCTGCAGAGCCATATTGGACCCTGAAGCAAAAGGAAAAATGTCCACTCCTATATATGTTTTTATGTATTTTTAAAGGTTAATTTTTTTTTACAGAACATTAAAGTAGTTGAAAAAACATCGAACAAATTGTAAGTAGGTATATTAAAACTCACAATATTACTTTAAGATTAAATATTTTATTTATACCTAAAACAGAATTTATACTTTTATTTTCTTGGCTTTAATGGAAATAAAATCATCAATGATATTTTCCAAATCTGTTTCTGGAAAAATAATCATTAAAATTTTTCATAAAAACATGTATATAGGGGCACATATTTTTCCTGGGGGCTGGGCATGGGGGACGAGAGGAGTGGGGCTGGGAGGGTCCATGAGGAAGAGACTTATGTCATTACCCCGTGGAGCCAGGATCTGCAAGGAGTGGGACTCACTGACAAGGGTCTGGATCTGTGCAGTGACTAAGTGCATGTGATGCCCCCACCAAGCTGGGACTGCACAGGAGTGTTGAGGGGACTGAGTTTTCTGGACCTGTGGCCACTTGGGGGAGAGGTCCAAGAGTCAGACAGATACTTGGGGCTGGGCAGAAGGCAGCATGTGGGCAGCATCCTCAATGTTCAGGTGGAAGTGGCACTGTGAGCCTGTGCGGGGCTAGAAGGGGAGAGTGAGGGTGCCCAGGCCTGAGCATGGGGTGGAGGGGAGGGACGCTGGATGGGTTAGAGAGCCCAGGACACATGGGCAGCCACAATGGTGTTGCTTAGAGTCCTGAGGGGAGGATGAGGCTCAGGCCAGTGGTTCAGGATCTCACTGGGTGGTTTTGGGCCTGGCTGAGCTGGGCTGCTCATCCCTGCTAAGGACCCTCTGCCCAAACAATTTACTGGAGTGAGGTGGGGCAGGGGAGAGTGATGGTGGGATTTGTGGGGAGGGGCAAGGCGGAAGACAGAAGGCTTTGAGAAGCTAGCAGTGGCAGGCTTGAGACAGAGGAAGCTGCGGGAGAGGTGGGTTAATGGGGTCTTCCTCATGGCCACCTTGTCTTGGAAGGAAGGTAATGAGCTCCCCAGCCTTCCTAGGCAAGGGACAGAGAGGAGGCCAAACACCATGCAGGGCCTGGACCCCACGCTCCAGGTTCTGACCCTAGGGACTGGGATTCTGAACCAATATTCTTGGATCCCATGGACTGAGGACACTGCCTGGCCTCAAGCTGCCCTGTTCATGGCCAGCAAGTATGGGGGCTGGGGGTCGAGTCTCCTGGCCTGAAGCCTCCTCAGCCCCGCTTACCCCACCTGTGTAATTGCACCCTTACGAGCAGGATCAATGGGTGCCTAATGCCTGATTCACAGTCCAAGGCCAAGGATCAGAGGGAGCTGGCCCAGAGTCGGCACAGTGTCCACACCGTGGTCTTGTAGGCAGGGGGCATTTACTGTGGGCACCTCCAGCCTCCACCATCCCTGCCTGACCTCAACCTCAAGGTGCCCCTGGGGGCCTTCCCAGCCTTCGACTCTGGCTCTGGTGGGACTAACCTGGCCCAGCCACGGAACAGAGATTAGACAGGTCTGGCGAACCGTTAATGCTGCTGACGTCAGGGCCCGGTCGGGTGGCTACTGGGTGGGGGCTTGGGCCCTCCCCACGGGCAGTAGCACGGCCCACGTGACCTGGGCACATTAAGCCGCTTCAGTGGCCAGAGAAGCTGGGTGCCAGAGCTCAGGGGAGAGAGGGGGGCCCTCCGGGACTGTGGGGGCAGGCTCCAGCCTAGAGTTCACCAGCTCTGTGGACTCAGGCCAGGGGAGAATCAGAGAGGTGGGTTTGCCTACGGATGCCCTCTATACTTCCACAACCCCACACCCCTGCTAGTGCCCGGAGAGGAGCCTCCCAGACACCAGGATGGGCAGAGTATATTCAGGAGCTATGGGTGTGGGTCCTCAAGCCTGGGGTATGGAGGTGAGAACCACCCTCACCTGTGAGGCCTTGAAAGCTCCAACATGACTCCAGGCCGAGGGTCCCGCCCCTGCACACAGCCCTCCGCCTATCAGTGCCAATCCCACATGCACTCAAGGTTCCCTGTGGCCAAGCTGTCCCTTCCATCCACAGTACCCTCTCTTCCCCACCCTGGCATGTGCCTTTCTTCCCCTTGGCAGAGCCAAGCCCACGGATTGCTTCTCCATCAGGCTTTTCCTGATCCGCACACTCTAACCTGGCAGGAGCTTTCCTGTCTAGAGGGCCCACACAGAGCGCTTGGAGACACCGAGCCTGGGGCTGTGTGGTGGGGCGGCAAGAGCAGCCGCAGTCAGGGTAGGATGAGCTGGCTCTTCCAGGGGCTCATGCACGGTTCTCAGAGGCGATCTTTCATTTGGGTGTTGAGGGACAAGTGAGAGTGCCAAGGAGGTGCGACAGGATGGGGAACCAGGAGGGCAGAGGCACAGGGAGGTGAAGGCTGGCATGTTCTTGGAACAGCCGGGCAGTGGGGGAGGTGAAGAGGCCAGCTGGGTGTGAGGCAGGTGCTTGCAGGGCGTCCGAGGAATCAGTGGATACAGATGCTAGGCTCTGGGGAGGACTGGGTTGGACGTGAAGATGGGGCTTCAGTGTGTAGATGGTGTGCCAGGGGAGGTGCTGGTGTGGTGAGAGGGGGCTGCCTAGCTGGAGGCTAAAGAGGGAGGAACAGAGCAAAGGGCTGCCAGGACCCTGGAAGGAGAGCCTGAGTGATCCTGGGATCCTAAGTTCTGTCTCATATCTCTGACAGTTTCTTGGGCCTGTGTCTCAGATTCTGGAGATGGGGGAGTGGAGGTAGGGGACTGGGCCGAAGGTTGAGATAAAGCTCCCCCCCTTCCACTCCAGGTGGCTGCCCCCAGCACAGCAGCTGCGTAGATAGACATTCCCTCCAGCCTCTGGGAGAAGGTGCCTGGTACCTCTCAGAGCCCCATAATGGCTGCCAACTGTCCAGCCACCTCAGGCTGGGCTGGGAGATTTGGCAGGTGGTGGGAAAGGCCTCTGAGCTGTGCTTGCCCTGGCTGGGGCCCGGGCCTAGCATCAACAATCGGGCAGCCCCTCCCCCAGCCTGGCCACAACTGACCTGGCCCAGGGACCCCACCTCACACCACCCTCAGGGCTCCCACAGCAGCCCAGCCCAGCTGGCCCCTGCTCCCTCCAGTCTGGGTTGAGGACCCCAACACCCACATGCTGGGTGACCTTGAAGCCAGGCCTGGCTCCTCAGGAACTGCCAATAGGAGCACCCAGCCCTTTGCAAATGGCTTCTGTGAGCATCCAGAGTGTCTGGAGTTGGGAGGTGGGGGGCAGACCTGAGACCCTGGTCAACACCTCTCCTATCTGACTCTGTCCCACAGGCAGTCCTCAAGCCCCTTCAAAGGGTGAGAATCTTAGGGTCTCTCATGACCAAAGTAAGCTGTGATCTGGGATTATACCAGCCCCAGATCAAGGGGTAGAGCCAGTCCCTTCCTAGTTTTCAGCCATCAGCAGGGAGGGAGCTTAGATGGTTTGAGGTTTTCAAGGATTGCCACCATCCCAATGCCTTTCTCTTTAGTCCTCCCATCCCCTGGTTCTCCCAGCCAAAGCTGAGTCCCCTTGGCTCACAGCTTCCCCTTAACCCACTGCCTTCAGGCCAGGGGAAAAGCCAGAGCCATTTCCTTGTGACGCAGAGGGAAACTGAGGTACGCTAGGGCTTGGCTGCGGGGGTGCTGTGAGTCGGGCGGAAGGGAATCCTGGAGTCCTGACTCCCAGCCCAGGACAGGGAAGGGGTGAGGCCTGTCCTCTGAGGGCATTCTCCCCAATACCAGGGAGGGGGGCAGACATGACACAGAGACATCCAGCTTGACTAGGAACAGCAGAGGCCATGGATTAATCGGATCAGAGCCAGTGGCTGAGAAGCAAGGGACACAGCTGTTCTGCAAACACCCCCCCCCAGCTCACCCCCAAGGTCAAGGCCTCCCCCAGCTCCCTGCTGGTTGCTCCTGGGCTGGTGGGCCTTAACACCCACCACACACCTCTGAGCACTAAGGCCTTGGGTGGGAAGCAGGCAGGGGTGGGAAGGGAGCCCTCAGCCAGGTGGGGTCACCCTAAAACCCCTTCCCCTGAGGCACAAAGTCCCAGGCCCCACTTCCCATGGGCAGACACAGCTGTCTCCTACTCTTTATTTTTGTTTTTGTTTGCGGTACGCGGGCCTCTCACTGTTGTGGCCTCTCCCGTTGCAGAGCACAGGCTCCAGACGCGCAGGCTCAGTGGCCATGGCTCACGGGCCCAGCCACTCCGCGGCATGTGGGATCTTCCCGGACCGGGGCACGAACCCGTGTCCCCTGCATCGGCAGGCGGACTCTCAACCACTGCGCCACCAGGGAAGCCCCTCTCCTACTCTTTAGAAATAAGGAAATGGGGGCATGGCCAGGGAGATCCAGACAAGGCTCAGCGTGGGCCAAGACTCCAAGACTTGCTTCCCACACCCTCTGCCCACCCCCGCCCCGTCCTCACTGCCCCTACCCTTGTCTACCCTCAATCTCTTCTGAGTATCTGGGGTGAAGACAGAATTGATGCAGGGAGCCCCTGTCCTCACCCTATCCCACCTCTGCTTGGGAAGGGTGAGGCAGGCAGAAAAGACATCTTGTGCCTAAGTGATGTGAAAGTCCCCCATTCAAGGCATCCTTCTTTGAGATTAAGCATGGCCCTGTTCCCATTCCTCTTAGCTGAAGAGCCCCTTCTGGCTTGAGGGAAGTGAGGGCAGAGCATTTCAGGGCTTAGGGGGCGCTCAGAGACCTCAGAGAGAATCTGCTTTGGACTAAAGCATTCCCCCAACAAGATTCAACTGAGCCCCTCCCGCAGCAGCTGCTCTCCTAAGGCTCCTTAGCGCTCGGGCTGCCCCTTTGCTCCAGGCCAGTGGAGGGCCCCCGCCTCTCCGCAGACCTGCCCCTCCTCCTGCTGGCCGCGGGGGATTGGCGGGCCAGGGGCGGGCCGGGGGCGGGGCCGAGCGCCCTTCATCCCCTGCCGCTGCGCTCAGCCGGGAGCAGAGCGGACAGCACCGGCCCGAGCGGAGCATCGCGCGTCCTCACCCGCGAGGCCAGGTACTGCTGGGGGCGCCGACCCCCCGTCCAGGGGCACCGAGCGGGCGGAGCCCTACTGTCCGCTTTCGCGTCCGGAGCTGGGCTCTGGGCAGGTCCCCTCGCCCGCCCTGGCTCCGGGCAGGCGCCCCAGCCTCCGGGGAGCCAAAGCCCCGAGCGCTCCAGGCGCAGGTCTGGGGACCCGCCAGCTCCCAGCTTGAGCTAGTGTCCTGGGAGGAGCACCTCGTGGTCTTGGGGCCTCTCGCACGGCCGGGCGGGATAGCAGGAGGTCGGCGGCATCCAGGGCTGGGGTCACAGGACGCCTTGTTGGGGGCTAGGGTGGCACGCGATGGGTTTCCCGAGGCACGGTCCAAGGGCGCGAGCTCGAGAGGGCCCGGAGGGGGGCCTAAGAGGGCCGGGAGCAGGCCCTGGAGCGCTGCCCCGACGGGCGCCTGACAAGCAAATCGGCCCGCTGGCACGCCGGGCGTCAGGGTATATTTATCCCGCTGCGTTAGGCAGGGGCTTGAGGGCAGACCGGGCCAGGCTGCCTGAGGGGCCGCGTGGCACATGTTGGTACCAGGGTCCGTGCCATTTGCAGCCAGGCCAGCGGGCACGGCGGGCACAGGGCGAGCGTGGCTCCCTGGATTGAGGGCGAGGCTCGGTCTGAGCTCCTAGAGCTGACAGTGCGTTCAGGGGCGGAGGGAAAGGACCGGGACTAGGTTTGCAGGAGCCCGCCCCCACCCGATTGGCCCCTTCGATTGGCCACAGCGAGTGCGTGCGTTTGTTTACACCCGGGGAGGGGGAGGCCAGGGGCGGGGCCTGTGGGAATCCATCCTTTCCCCCCCACAGTAACCTGAGCCCTGAGCCCAGGTGTAGGCTTTGGGACAGGTCTGAGGGAGACTAAGTCAAAGGTCCTTGCACCGTGGGAGCCACCTCGACCCAGGCCCATCCTTCTTTCAGCCTGCCAGTCCTGTCCTTCCTTCCATGACTGCCTTCAGCCACTGTGCTGGACCTGAAAGGGGCCCTTCCTCTCTAGTACACAGTCTGGCATGGGGGCTCACTTCCTTCTGGAAAGGAAGCAAATGCCTCAGAGGTTCTCAGTCTGGAGCATAGCAAGCTGGAGAGATCCAAGGACAGGTCCATTTTGAGAGGGGGAGGTTCTGCACAAACATGGAAGGCTTCCTGCAGGAAGCACCAAAGGTGGGAAAAATCAGGGGTGGATGAGGCCAGGCCTGGCACATCCCTAAAAGGGCTGGAATGCTGGGATCAGTAATGAGAATCTCGGACTCCTTGAGGTTGAGGGCTGGGGGCTGTGTCTCTGGGGAGGGTGGGGGTGTACATCTCAGAACTTCGTTCTGCCTGGGCCCATAGAGCCACTGTCCTCACTGGCTTCCCAAGCCACCCTTTGTTCTGTACTGGTTCTTTGGGCCCATGTCACAAACACCCCCCCCCATCCAGGCTCCAGGTGGCAAGAGCATGAGAGCTGGTTGCTCCTGTCCTAGTGCCTGCTGCCCTAGCAAGTAGCCTTAGAGCCCTGGAAGAGTGGGGAAACTGAGGTGCAACAGGACAAGCTGGGTGCTTCATGGTCTCTGGGTGGGGGGCAGGGAAGGTTTTTGAGCCGAACTGAGTGCACCCTGAAAGTCTGGGCTGGGCAGGGTGCAGGCACTCAGTCTGAGGGGGAAAATGTTTTGGGGGAGTGGTTGGCTACAAGAGAGGTACAGTTTTGGCATCTGTGTGCACAGAAAACTGGGGCGGGATGTGCAGTCTATACCATAATAGGATAGGGGCACTGCAGGAGGATGTTCCAGTGCAGACATGGCTGGGGAGCCAGGCGCCACTTGGAGCAGGTGAAATGGGGTGGAGGCTTGCCAAAGACCTTGAACCCATTCCATTCATTTAATATTTACTGAGTACCTACTGTGTGCCTGTGCACACTCAATCTGGTGGATGGAGGGCTGGACTTTGGATAAGACAGATGCATGGTGGGGGCGCTCTAGAGGACCAGGCAGGGCTTCTGGGGACCGAAGGGAAGGACCAGCTGCTGGGCAGGAGGGGCTTTCCGGCCAGCGGCCTGGGGTGGCTTGGATTTGAATTTCCGCTCTGCGGGCCACGTCCTGTACACAGCCTCTCAGCCAGCACGTCTGCACACGTGCATGGCTGCTGAGGATGGGGGTCACTTCAACTGACTGTCCTCTCCGTATACCTTTCCTATTGTGTGGGTAGACAAACCATGGGTGCTGGACTAGGGGGCTCTGAGCTTTCCAGCTGGGCCTGGCCTGTGGCCCCAGTGGGCTCAGTCCCACCCTCTGGATGTCTGCACCTGGCTAATGGGAGCATAACCTGCCCTTGTAGGAACCTGGAAATGCTGTGGCATCCCTGCAGTGCCCACTGGGCCTGCTGCCCCCTCACCTGGGCCTCTGGCTCCCTCTACTTCTTGCACCTTCTGGGATGCTCTGTCTTGTCTTGCTGTCTCTCTGTCTCTTTCTCCATCTGGCTATCTCTAAATGGTTGGCCATCTCTGTCGATCTGTCTCTCACTTATCTGGTTGTCTGTCTCCCTGTCTGAATGTCTATCCACCCATCTCTCTGTGTATTCTTCTCTATTTGTGTCGCTCTAGATCCGTCTGCATTTCTTTTATCTCCCCGTGCCTGTCTCTTGGTCTGGATCAGTATGCATGGACACAGATATCATGTGTGTGTGTTTTCTCTCCCTGTCTCTCTCTTCCCTCCCTCTGACTCTCTCTGCTTCTTCCTGACATTGGATGGCGCCTCTCCTCTGGGCTGACCTTGCCTTCTGCCCCCCCATCGGGGTCTCCAGTGAGTCCTGAGCTGCCCCAGGCCCCCGCTCCAGCTTTCTTTGGGGCCAGAAGTCCGGCTGTCCAAATATTTGGCCGCCTCCAGGGGATTCCGAGTCAGCAGGGAGGAGGATGGGCTGGCTGGCTCGGGGTCTCCCCTGCCCCTGGGGGGGCCACAGGCACGTGATGTCCTGTCCTTTGCCTCAGCTGAGCCTCGGGCTGCACGTCCTTCTCAGCAGGCTGGCAGTGGGGGGCGGGGGGCTGCTGCTGGCTCTGGCCCAGTCTTGAGGCAAGAGGTTCCGACTGCAGCTTCCACTGGGGGCAATCTGAGCAAGGAGGGTCCAGGGGTGGGCAGAAGGGGAGGCCTAGGTGTCTAGGGATAGGCCCAATGCTAAGCGTCTGTTAGGTTTAGAAAATGTACCCTGTCACAGGAAAGTCCATCTTCCGGCCCCAGCTGGGGCCCTCAGATCCTCCTAGACACTTCCGGATACCCGGAACACAGAAGCACCAGGCCAGAGAGCTAGGGGATGAGGGGCTGGTGTGGCCAACACATCAGTGCTCTGCACCATTTGCCTTCCCCTCCTGCATGCTACCCGCTCAGTACCAGCCGTATGTTGGCCACACACTAGCCACTTACTCGGTGTTGTTGGCAATGGGGGAGTAGTGGATGGAAGATTGAATCTACTGAGGTCAAAATCTGGAGTTGTGGGTCTGGTGGAGGGGCAAGGGGTTTGTTTTAGTATCGTCCCGCGTTCCGAACACCTGCCCACACCACACCCTGTCCCTAGACCCCTGACCTCAGCAATCAGCTCCACACCAATCTCTGTGGCTCTGCCTTGAGAACATACAATCCAGATGTGTCTGTTGAATCCAGTTTCCCTGTTAACTGATAGCTTGTCCGAGGAGGGTGTTATCCTTCTGAAACCTGGAGAAGCGGGTGGGCAAAGGGGCTCTAGGCAGGGACACCTTCTCTCAGCTAATGAGGGGAGTGGTAAGTAAGGACTGGTGAACTAGAACTGGGGGCAGCCCTCATCCGTGGGCCCCCAGGGATGACCACAGTGGACCCTTAAGCCAGGCCAGCCGCCTCTCACCTGAGATCTGAGCTTAAGGTGAGGGCTGCCCAGGCACAAGGAGCCTGGGGGCCATGGCAGCAAGCTCTGTGCCTCCACCAGCACATGTGGCTACAGAACCGAGGGAAGAAGGACAGTGTGACTTTCTCCCTGTAGTTAGCCTGCTACTGCAGACCCACTCACGTCCCTGATCACTGGGGAGGAAAGCCGGGCTCAGAGCCCTGGTGGCTCCAAGGCCCTGGATGTGGGGACAGAGAGGTGAGCTTCCCATAGCAGCTGACACAAGCAGTGGCCCCACGGTGGCCTGGATTCCTGGATCTCGAAATCTTTAATTAGCCAAACTCAACGCCTGTCGAGGAGGTGTGCCTGACGAATTCTCACCCTGTGATGTTTGCGTGGGCGGGCATTACCTGCTATGCTATCCCCATGGCTTCTGCACCCCCCCCCCCTTATCTCTCCACAGAGCAAACAGGCCCCAGGGCAGTGGCCTGGACCATCGATTTACTGCCTGAACCGATGCTACACCCATGACAGATGCCATTCTGATGATCTGCCCAAGGTCGCAGTGATCTCCCCACCCAAGAGCCTGACCCCTCTCTGGGAGCCTGTGGTCTGCTCTGGGGGCGAAGTCCTCAGGGAGGCTTCTCACTCTGTCCCCACCTTTGGTCAAACCTCACAGAACCCCCGGAAGACAGGAAGACACTGAGGTCCTGAGTGGGGAATACTTTGTCCATGGTCACATGGTGAGGCAGGGCCAGGTCAGGCCTCAGATCCAGAGTGTCCACTCTGGGCTTTTCCCACAGTTGGTCAGAATCTGCTGGCAGCTTTCCTCAGGCAGGGGCTATCCCCTGAGTCTACTCCGATACCCGATGCAAAGGAGCCTGGCAGGCGGCAGGCCTGAGAGACAGGAACTGTCAAAAATGGGCTGCCAGCCTCAGGAAATGCCTGGAGGTCCACATGTCAGGCCAGTACTAATCTCTACCCTGGCCCCCCAGCCCTTAGCCTTGCCCTAACTGAAGTACAGATTCCTTGACCTTGACTTCAAGGCCCTTTCAGGCTTGTCTATAGCCACGGAACCTTCATTCTATCCTCACAGCCTGCCTTATACCATACCTCAGGGCCTTTGCCCATGCTGTGCACTCTGCTTGAGATACTTTTGCTTGTTTCCACATCCTGGGGGCTCCTGCTGGAATTTCAGAACTGGCTCCCTCACCTCCTCCTCCAGGAAGCCTTCCTTGATGCCCCTCTCTCTTCTTTTTTGAGTCCCAGCACTATGTGGCTTGGTTAAAAGCCACACTATGTGCTGGGGTTCCCCTGCAGGAGCCATAGGGTGGGGGATGTCTGTGTGGGTTTTGTCCCTTCCAGACTGGAAGCCACTTGAAGAGGGGTATTCCATGTCCTCTCTGGGATCTCAGGCCAGCCTGAGACCCAGCAGTGACTGGTCGTGAGTAATAGGCAGGACCTGAAGGTCTAGGCCCAGGTCCTGCTTGAGGGGATGGGGAGCCTGGAGCCAGGGCCTCAGGCACTTTGGCCATGACCATGCCATGGGCTGTGGTCTCCCTGGAGGCATTGCCTGGCTACTAGGGAATATTAAGGCAGAGAAGAGTGCTTTGTCCAGGCTGCTGACTCAGCACACTCGGAGGGCCTGTCCAAGCCTGCCCCGGGCGGAAGGCCAGGCAAGGGCAACCCCAGCTGAGAGCCAGGGGGCACTCTGGAGTGACTCTGGAGACCAGGTGCTGGTATCCTTGGAGGGGTGCTGTTGGTGAGGCTCAGGGCAGGGGCATGAAGAAGACAGGCTTACCTTAGGGACTCTGGTCCAGGGGAAGAGGGCGTTAGAAGAGATGCTCAAATTGTCATGATCCTATGTGGACAGGCTGGAGGAGAGAAGGGTTCAGATGCCAGCATCAGAGGAAGGAGAGGTAGGTTGAGGGGTCCAAGGGTGCCAGGTATGGGGTACTCAGGACTGAGGTACCTAGGATCTGAACTCTGGCTTGGGGCTGCCTGGGGCCATTGCAGGGAGGTCCTCTGGTCAGTTCTGTGTGGCTGCTGCCTCCAGAACACCAGGGCCTGTGGCCTGAGGCCCGAGTCCTGAGCCTAGCCTCCCCTACCCACCCTAGCCCTGAATGCTGAGTTTGAGACCCCTGGTGCTCCAGCTTCAGGAGCAGACCTGAGACCCTCAGGATCTGGAGTGGGGATGGGGGATTTGGGGCAGGATTCAGGGTTCCCAAGTGGAGGGGGTGCCATGACATCAAGACTAGCCTCTGGCTCACCTGCCTGGCAGTGCTGCCCCCTCCCTGGTCTCCACTCTGGCCTCAAATCTCCTGCTGGCCCATCTGGCCTTCAGGATGTCCTTATAGATCCTGGGGACACGATGCCCAGGTACCTTCTGGGCATGGGCTAGGTGGCTCCCAGCGCCAGTGATGGGCGAGGGGCTAGCGAGTTGTCTGGGCAGCGGGCAGAGTTGGGCCTGGGGAGGAGGGGAGCTGATCCCTTTGGGGTCCAGCAGAGCTATGCCCTGAGCGCAGGGAAGGGAAGACTGATCCAGTGGTCCAGGCCCGTCTACAGCTGGCCAAGGTTCTGAGTTCCTGACCTGGGGCTCCAGGAAGTGGGGAGTCTCCTCAAAGTGTGGGTACCTAAGGGTGGGGGGTTCCCCAGCAGGGGAGGAGAGGCTTGAAAGAGAACATGGCCCTGAGGCCAGAGCTGTGTGGAGGGTGAGGCCTGTGTGGCCCAAAGAACTGGGCCCCAGGGCACCCATTTCCTGGAAGGCCCCTGAGGGCCCTTTGCAGCCAAGCGGGCAGGGTCCAGGTGTCCAGCCACCCAGCACCGCCTTAGGCCTCCTGGCTCCGGGGGGGTAGCCTCTGCGCCTGCCGTTCCCAGCGCCAGCTCTCAGCCCACAGAGGGACCTTTGTTCTGGCTGCCAGCAAAGCCCGCCGGGTGGCTGGGAACAGGGCCCACAGCCCTCGCCCTCTCCCGAGGCCTCCAGCCGTCGGGCAGCGCCATTCTAGGTTGGCTAGGAGGCCCCTGGCACACAGGGCACAGGAAACTGTCTCCCAGTATTAATATCAGGGAGGGGCAATCAGTCCAGGACCCATCCCCAGAGTGGGGTCTGGTGGCCTGGGACTCAGCCTCCTGGGGTCCTGACACCACTGGGCTCTGAACTTAGGTCATCCAACTGAGCTTTACTTCACAGATGGTGAAACTGAGGCCCCAAGGGCTTGCCTGGGTCGGTATGTATATGTGGCAGGGGAGTGCTAGGTACTGGCTGAGGTGTCGCCTCAGAATGTCCTGGAGAACTCAGGTGTCTGAGCTCTGCCCCTCAATGGCAGGTTCCAGGGTGGCAGCAGGCAGAGCTGCATGAACATGTATGTCCTCAGTGAACTTCTGGGAGGTGTGCTACAGCTGCACACTTCCTGTGGGAGTCTGGGCTGTGAGCCCAAGGAGCGGGGATAACCAGGGGGACTGCCTGCTCTGTAGACTTCTGACCGCGTCAGTGTGAGAGCCAGTGTTCCTGGTGGTGGTCCCTGAGCCATGGAGGCACCTCTGCAGACGGAGATGGTAGAGTTGGTACCCAACGGCAAACACTTGGAGGGGCTACTCCCTGTCGCCACCCCCATGGCTGGCAACCAGAGGTGAGCGAGGGACTCATTCATGGCTTAGGGCAGGGCAGGGTGCAGGGCAAGGGGCTGGAGCTGAGCTGCCTGGCTGGTCTGTGCCTGCAGGGTCGAGGGCCCTGGACGGATCTGTGTTGAGGGTGAAGGCTTCCTACCAAAAAGTCCCAGCAAGGAGCCACACTTCACTGATGTGAGCAGGGGTGGCCATCAGGGGCTCGGGGGCACCCCTGGGAGCTTGAGGGCAGTAATGAGGTGCTATGGGGCAGCGATGGGAGGCCAAGGGATGGTGTGAGGGAATGCTGATTTACCCTCCACAACTTGCTAACTCATCCCACCCCTCCCGTCTCACTCTGGTGCCTGCAGTTCGAGGGGAAGACATCATTCGGGATGTCAGTGTTCAACCTCAGTAACGCCATCATGGGCAGTGGTATCCTGGGGCTCGCCTACGCCATGGCCAATACGGGCATCATCCTTTTCCTGTGAGTGCCCTCAGCGAACCTTCTAAAGATAGGAGCCCTAAACAGGCCACCGATCCTGACCTCCCAGGACCTGCCAGTTTCCTGTCACAAGACCCAGGCTGCAGTGGGTGGGCACTTACACTCAACCCAAACCACAGCTGAAAAAAACAGCCGTGGCCAGACAAATATACCTCATTTCCCAGTAAACCCGCTGAGATGACAACACGGGGCCAGCCTAACAGGACTGAGTCTGTCCTACCACATTTACACATGATGGATAAACCCCATGGCCAGGCCTTCTGTGGGTACACGTGTCCTTACCTCAGAGCTCTGCCCTGCAGCCTAAATGAAAAACATGTTTCTTCCAAGATCTCAAGGGGAGGTGGTGCTCAGAGGGTCCTTTCTGGGTCATGGCCACCCTGGGTCAGCCCAGGTGATGTTCACCACCCCTGGGGCCTGCTGAGTTTGCATCCACACATGTTGGGGGTCCAGACACCTGGGTCACAGACCCCGTACACCCAGGCCTCCCGGAGCTCATTGCCCCCTGCCTGCCAGAGGAGCCCCAGCGACCTCTTTTCGTCCACCTTCCCCAGGTTCCTGTTGACGGCCGTCGCCTTGCTCTCCAGCTACTCCATCCACCTGCTACTCAAGTCCTCAGGGATCGTGGGTAAGCCCCAAACCTGGCCTGTAGCAGGGAGGAGTGGGCTGGGGAGAGCACTCCTGACTGTCCTGATTCCCTGTCCCCACAGGCATCCGTGCCTATGAGCAGCTGGGCTACCGTGCCTTTGGGACCCCAGGAAAGCTGGCGGCAGCCCTGGCCATTGCGCTGCAGAACATCGGAGGTGAGGCTGATGGGCAGGTGATGGACGGTGGACAGGCTGAAGGTTGGCTGGTTTGGCTGACCTGCCTCTCTCCCCCCAGCCATGTCCAGCTACCTGTACATCATCAAGTCCGAGCTGCCCCTTGTCATACAGACCTTCCTGAACCTGGAGGAGCGGACCTCGTGAGCCCCAGGGTGGGGTGGGGCTGGGTGAGGGTGGGAGGCCCTAGTCTAACCCTCTATGTCCACCACTAGCAGAGCCCAGGCTGGGCTAGTGGGAGAGACAAGACAGGGTGGAGGTGGGGCGCAGAGAGCTGCCGGCAGAGCTACCATTCTGTGCACACTTGTTTATGAAGCACCTTGGGGAAGACTCCCAGGAGGGCCATGTGGGGCAGGGGGTAGTCTGAGGCTGAGGAAGCCGGCCCGCCTAGCCGTGGACCCAGCCTGTGAGCACAGAGCACCTGAGAACCTCAGGCTTAGCTCTAAGCTCCTGCTATTTCTGACCGTGGCTTGGGTGTTAGCCTCCCCACCACCTCGCCCCAACCAAGAAATTAAGCCTACAGTGTCCCAGTTGCCTATCATCAGTTTAGCCAGTTCTCATGGCATAAGCATGTTCTGTGGGTAGGAGCAGAGAAGATAGCCAGGCCCTGCCCTTGACAATACAGCCCCGGCAAGCAGAAAGGCTGCATGGCTGCAAGTAGCTCTGGGAGGAAGGAAACAGCCAGGATTCTGCCGCCAGGCCCTGGGGGCCTTTCCCAAGGAGTTGGCCTTTGGGTTTGCCCTTGAAGGAAGGTCTCATTCCTCATCCCTTTAGCTCCCTGTGTCCACTGTCCATTGAGGGCGTGGGGCAGGATGATGCAGGATGCAGATGCTGGGGGGAACCACAAGGAGCTCAGGTGGTTGGCAAGTCCCTGAGACCCCCATGGAAAATGCCTCAGACCCAGGTCCTTTCATCCCACCCACCCCCTCGGGCCCCTTGGGGCCACTCCACGGGGAGGATGGACCCAGACCTGTGTGTCCTAGGAAGAACAACCACAGTGACTGTAATTGTAATGGTTACCAAGCAGGAGCTGAGTGTATTAGTCCTCACCTTGTCCAGGAGAGTGTTGGGAGTGGGCCCATTTTGCAGATGGGGAAAGGGAGGCTCAGAGCTGTGGACAAGTATTCTTCAGAGATCACTCAGTGGCACCACGGGTAACCCCGGCTGGGGGTCAGGCGGCCCCATCACCCAAGGCTGAGTGGACTCTAATATCGGCTCCCCACTCCCATCCCTGCAGGGACTGGTACATGAATGGAAACTACCTGGTGATCCTGGTCTCTGTCATCGTCATTCTGCCTCTGGCACTGATGCGGCAGCTTGGTGAGTGTGGCAGGGCCAGGGCCTTAGACGGATGCATGGGAGGGGACCTTTGGTCTCACCACCCCCCTCCCCAACTTTACAGGCTACCTAGGCTACTCCAGTGGCTTCTCTCTCAGCTGCATGGTGTTCTTCCTAATTGCAGTGAGTGACCCCCGCCCCCCACGCTGGTCGAGGGAGGGGGGCAGGTCTTTCTGGGAAGCCTGGGTCAGAAGGCAGCTCCTCCAGTCCTGATCTAGATGTGGCTTCACAGTGACTCCACAGGCAGCCTAGCCTGGCCCTGATACCCTCATCCTTCCCTGCCCCCACCTAGGTCATCTACAAAAAGTTCCACGTGCCCTGCCCGCTGTCCCCCAGTTTAGCCAACGTGACAGGCAACTTCAGCCTCGTGGAGGTCATCAAGGAGGAGGCGGGGCTGCAGGTTGAGACGGAGGCCGCAGCCTTCTGCACCCCGAGCTACTTCACCCTCAACACACAGGTTGCAACAGACCAGGGAGGGGGCAGTGGGCCTGGTGAGAGTGTCAGGGGCTGTTCTGACACAGAATCCCTGTTTTGCCAGACGGCGTACACGATCCCCATCATGGCTTTCGCCTTTGTCTGCCACCCTGAGGTGCTGCCCATCTATACAGAGCTCAAGGAGTAGGTATCTGTGGCTGGGAGAGGGGGAGGGGGCTGCCTTGAGTTGGTCAGGGGAGAATGGATGTGGTCCTAAAGGGAGGAAAGAGTGACAGGAGCCAAGTCATTTTATCCAAGGTCTCCATGGCTGCCACAAGGGGCGACCGGGGGCAAGAAGGAGGCTCCCTCAGCTACCAGATGGTGAGGGTGTGGTGCCAGAGAGAGACCCCAGGACACATGGGGGTTTCCCAATGTGGCCCAGCTTGGCACCAATCCCCTCCCCTGCTGCCCCATAGCCCCTCCAAGAGGAAGATGCAGCACATCTCCAACCTGTCCATCGCCGTCATGTATGTCATGTACTTCCTGGCCGCCCTCTTCGGCTACCTCACCTTCTACGGTATGGCTGGACCGTGGGGGCAGAGGCAGAGGCCAGGCTGGGGGGCAAGGGGCTGGCCAGTGGCCATGGCACCCTGCATACTATAGGCGTTCATTAGGTCTGTGATGCCTAACTGTGCCCTGCAGCTGTGGAGGTGTGTTGCCACTCCTCATTGTCAGGGTCAACCCAGGCTCAGAGCCCAACCCCATCCCTGGACCTCCTGCTGACCACCCTCCCTGCCTGCCACAGACAGGGTGGAGTCGGAGCTGCTGCACACCTACAGCAAGGTGGACCCGTTTGATGTGCTGATCCTGTGTGTGCGCGTGGCCGTGCTGACGGCAGTCACACTCACAGTGCCAATTGTTCTGTTTCCGGTGAGCCAATGTGCAAGTGGCCAGGTGGCCAGACCACTGGCGGGGTGGGACTGATGGGGCTGACAGATTGATGACTCTCCCCACCCTGCTTCCCAGGTGCGCCGCGCCCTCCAGCAGATGCTGTTTCAGGACCGCGAGTTCAGCTGGTTGCGGCACGTGCTCATTGCTGTTGGCCTGCTCACTTGTATCAACCTGCTGGTCATCTTTGCCCCCAACATCCTGGGCATCTTCGGGGTCATCGGTAAGGGTCTGGCCCTGCTGTGAATGGAGACAGGGCACTGCCCCAGAGAACTTCCCTTCTGCAAACGCTGACAGATTCCTAAGCTCGTACCCTACGTTTAAGTGATGGCTGCTGGCCATGTGCACAGCTTGGCGTCCCATCTGAGATTTGTTCTTAAGGCTCTCCTAATCCATTTTGAGGGCTCAGAGCCACCGAGTCAGTTACCCTTGCTGGGGGTGCTGGAGGATGGAATGGAGCCCAAGGGTCCAGGGGCCTTCACTAAGGATCTCATTGGCTCTTGTCCCCACCTCACATATGAGGAAGTTTAGAGTGATTAAGGGAGAGCCATATAGCTGTTAAGTGGAGAGCCTTGACTGGGCCCCAGGATCATGGGACTATAGGTTTAGGGTTCTGTCCAACTGTCTCAGTTGGGGCTCTGAGTGGGAAGATCAAACAATTCTGAGACGTCTTTGGGGTGACCCAACTCAGGAGACTGACTCCGCAACCCAGCTCTGCAAGGACCAACACACAGACCTGGGGGCTGAGTATCATTGATATCACTGACAGGACTCTTGGTTCTGTACGTCTGAAAGCCGACTCAAAATGAATTATACAGAAAGTAATGTATTGGCTCAATTAATGGAAAAGCCTTCAGGAATAGCTATACCCAGGGGCCCAGTATCCTCAAACTTCATCTCTGTCTCTTGGTCTACCTCTTCTCTTTGCCAGCTTCATTCACTGACAGAGTTTTCTGACACCAAAGGCACTAGCCTTCTATCCTGGTAGACAGAGAACAAGGGGAGGGGCTGATGGGCTCTCCAGAATCAGACAGAGCTCTTGAGTGGAGTCTCGAGACAAGACTCCCTCATCAAGGAATGTTTGATCTCATTAAAGGGTCCACCCTGAACCTTAGCCAATAGGTGGACGTGAGCCAGTGGTGGCCATGCCTTATTCTTTGCAGGTGCCACATCTGCCCCATGCCTCATCTTCATCTTCCCTGCCATCTTCTACTTTCGCATCATGCCCACAGAGAAGGAACCTGCAAGATCTACCCCCAAAATCCTGGTGCGAAGGGCCTGGGGGTTGGTGTGCTAGTGTGGGGATGAGGGGGCTGCCCTGACCTCAGACCTGACCCTGACTTCTGACCCCACAGGCCCTTTGTTTTGCTGCCCTTGGCCTCTTGCTGATGACCATGAGCTTGAGCTTCATCATTATTGACTGGATCTCGGGGACCAGTCGGCATGGAGGAAGCCACTAGGATGACCCCCATCCTGTTCTGTCTACTTGTCCTCCTACCCCTGCCCAGACTCTTCAGCCCCTGCTCTCATCCAGTGGCCAGTTGGAGGGGGAAGAGAAAGACGTGGTGAACACTATGGCATTTGGCCCTGCCCCATGTCCTCTCTGTCGAAGTTTTTGTTAGAGCCAGGACCAAGGCCCTTGGGCCACTACCCTGCTGAGCTCCTGGCCTACAGGAGCTTCCTGAGCTGGGAGCAAGGTGGGGCTGTACCCCTGCTCCCTTCCTGCTGCCTCAGGTCCCACCCAAGCCCCTTATTCTCTTTGCACAGGTGCATAGACTGAGACCCAGCAGCTGCCCCCTAAGGTCGCATAGCCTGTAGGAGCACAAAGAGCTGAATTAGGCCTGCAGTCATCCCGCCACCTTGCTCCTGGGCCATGGTCTGCACCCTGGGGCTTCATCTCCCTCAGCCTGCTTGCCTTTCCTCCTTCTGTCACCTAGGCCCCTTTCGTGGGCTCAGGCCCTTGGATAACCTGGTCCTCTTTCCCATCCCCTCCACCGGGAGCAGAACCCCCTCACCCTATGCTTGAGGGTGAGGCTGGTGTGGACACCCCAAGGGGCCCCTTTCCTGGTCTTTCACCAGTCCTGGGGAGGCTGGGACTCCCCCCACCCCAAGCCCAGGCCATAGCTCACATTCCACTGCTGGGAGAAGAAAGAAGCTGAGGCCCAGAACGTGTCTGCCCCTGGGAGCCAGAGACCCCAAGGGCCAATCTGAGGCAGGGATGGAGAGGCTGGCAGCCCCCTTTTATAAATATTATACATAAGACCAGCTGTGCTTTATATTCTTGATCTCCATGGTCCCTGGGTTCCTGGAAAGTGGTGTGGGAGCCGGGACATGGATGGTGATGGAAGCCTGCCCTGCCTTTTTCCCTGGGATAAGGGTGGGGACAGGGTGAGTCCCCTACTCCACCCCGACCCTGCCTCCCAAACCAGCCAGTGGTGTGCTGAGACCCAGCTCTGGGCCTCGGCCAGGCTCAGCACAGACCTGCTTTCTCACGGGGTGAGGTGGGGAGGAATTAATGAGGCCCCAGGAAATGGGACAGAGAGAGGCCTCCGGAAGGAGGCAACGTGAGGTGCATCCCCAGCAGCTTCCAGGGAGGGTCTGAGCTGGGGGCGGCTGAGCCCTGCAGAAGCCCTGCAGAAGGGCCCCCTGCCCTCCCTAGCTGCCATGTCAACCCTCTGCCAATGCCTTAAATCTGGGGACAAAAGTCCAGGGGTCCTGTGCCCTGTCAGGCTAATCTTTTATTAATAGTAAAACCTACTACGAATAAAGGTGGGTTAGTGATTGCCTGTATGTGAGGCCTGAGTCTTGAGTGGGGGAGTCCAAGGCAGGGCAAGAACCGCAAGGATGCAGGGCAGCCCCAGGTGGCCTGGCCCGGGTGGGACTGGGAAGCTGCCCATTGCCTGAGGCAGGCCTGAATCAGCTGGGACCCAGCAGGACGGAGCTGCCCAGGCCTTGGCATCAAACCCTCATTAGGAGAGACCCTGCACCCGGCTAGGCGGCCAGGGAAAGGGCAGCAGGAAAAATCCAGTTTGAACTGGCAAGGCAGCTGCCGGCTTGAGAAACCCCTGAAGAAAGAACTTCCTCAAGCTGGTGGCTGCTAGGCCCATGGCAGTGCCAGCTGATCAGAGGGGGGCTTCCTGAGTCTGGTTCTCAACAGCCCCAGGCGCCTGACTCCAGCCTGGGGACTCACTCAGGAGCCCCGTGGCCCCAGAAAAGAGCTGGACACTGGCCTAGAGGTGGCCGCAGCCCAGAGTGCCCCTGGCATGCAAGGCTGCCCTCTGGGGGTCTCTGGCGTCTTCCTCGTGAGGTGAGGCCATGGCCCTGCCTGAGACCCTTGGCTCCTGTGGAGCAGGAGGCAATAAAGGGCAGGGTCCATCCTGCTGACAGACCCCGGGGATCTTTTCTCAACCTCCCTCCATCCAAAGAAGGCTGCAGGTCAGAGCAGCAGCAGGACTGCCTGGAATCTCTTAAGACCCCAAGCCTGGCTTCAGGCCTCTCAGACAAGGGGGATGAGCTGAAAGTCGCTCCACCCACCCCTCCCCGCTGCCACACACTTACACACTCACCCACATATACACAGCTGGGGTGGAGGAAGGACCCTGGCCCCTGGAGGCCATCTCCAAGCAAGTTCTCCTCCAGACTGATTGCTGGGCAGCAGGCTCCAGGGGCAAGGGGGCAGGCAATGTGGCCACTACTCTATATCGAAAAGTCAAGTGTCCACAAGACTGTTTGAGAATGAGTATCTCTGTCAAGTTCCAGCCATTCCGCCTCCACGAGGATGCGTCTGCAGGCCCTTGGTCATCACTAAGCATTTTTGTATGTTTTGAAGAATTTCCCAGGTCTTTTTTTCTTCTGGTTTGCTTTTTAAAATTTGCTCTGAAAAAAATGTTTTTAATCTGAAATGTTAACAAATTAGAGCAGGAATTCCCAGGCGGTCCAGTTGTTAGGACTCTGTGCTCTCACTGTTGAGGGCCTGGGTTCAATTCCTGGTCGGGGAACTAAGATCCCACAAGCTGTGTGGTGCAGCCAAAAAAAAAAAAACCCCAAAATTAGAGCAGCACAGAGGTCGTCAATATTTCTTTTCACCACTTTTCCTATGACTGCTTGTAACAGAAAAATAAGACAATACAGACCAGGAAAAAGGGCCAAAGCATAGGCCTTGGTCTCCCTGACCAGCAGCTGCCCCTGCCTGCACCCTTCTCACCTGTGTGCACATGCACACATTCGCCTATCAACTGAAAAGGAATTCATTGTTCATTCATTTGACAAGTATTTATTAAGATTTCCTATGTGCCGGGTGCTCTTCTAGCACCTGTATGTACAGCAATGAACAAAGTGAAGAGCCCTGCCTTCCTTGGACTTATAGGTGGGGGATTGGATTCAGACCAGAAACATGAGACATAATCAGTAAGTTATATCATTTGTTAGCAGATGATCAGTAGTATAGGGAGTAAAGGGCAATGAAGAATAAGGGTTAGGGGCTGGCTTCCCTGGCGGTTCAGTGGTTAAGACTCCGCGCTCCCAATGCAGGGGACACGAGTTTGATCCCTGGTCGGGGAACTAAGATCCCACATGCCACGTGGTGCAACCAAATAAAATTTAAAAAGAACAAGGGTTGGGAGGTGGGTCAGGGTGGGCCTCACTGAGGAAGGGATGTTTGATCAGAACTTGGAGAGGGAGGAAGCCATGCAGATGTCTGCAGGGAACATTCCAGCCAGAGGGATCAGCCAGTGCAAAGCCCTGAGGCAGAATGTGCCGGCTTGGGAGAGGAGCAGCCAGGAAGCCATCGAGGCTGATGCTGAGAGAGGTGGGAGAGGGTAGAAGGGGCGATTGGGGGCTAATGAGGGGATGTTGTGGGACCATGCCAGCCACCATAGGACTTTGGATTTTTCTGTGGAAAAGGCAAGAGTCAATGCCAGGTCCTGAACAGAGGAGGGGGCAGGATCTGACTCAGTAGCAACTCTAGGTTTTAAATGGATTATTCTGGCTGCTGCATTGAGACTAGACTCTGGGGTGGGAGATGGGGAGCCAAGGGTGACACTGACGCAAGGGCTACTACAGTTGTTCCAGACAGACATATCAGGTGTCTCAGCCCAGGTAGTGGCAGAGTTGGGGTGAGACGTTGGGCATATCCTGAAGGATTCCCTGATGGCTTGGGTACGTATGAGGGGAAGGGCAGAGACAAGTCCAGAGTGACTCCAACTTGCCACTGTATCTGCCGAGGGAGGCGGGGGGAGGAGTAGGCTTGGGAGGGAGATCAATTTTGCCCATGAAAAGTTTAAAACACTGACTGGACATCAAAGTGGAAATGCCATGTTTGCTGCTAGGTGTGTGACTCAAGTTCAGTAGAGTGACCAGTGCTGGAGCTTTGGATCTGGGAGAGAAAAAGTGTGGATTGGTACTTAAAGCCAGGCTCCTGGATGTGATGGGGGCAGATGGGTTTGGAAGGAGGAGGGCAGCAGTAGGGACTGAGCCCTGGAATATTCCTCTGTTAGGAGGTAGGAGAGATGAGGTGGAACCAGCAAAACAGCTGGAGGGAGCAGCCAGGAGGTAGGAGGAAACCCAGGAGAATGTGGGCTCCTGGGAACCAGACGAGCATCAGCTGCTCAAGGAGGTGAGGGTGGAGCACAGACCACTGGGTCCAGCAACGTGTAGGTCACTAAGGACCCTGACCGGGGCTTTTTTTGTGGAGGGAGGGGCAAGCCTGCCTGGAGAGGATAGAGGAAAGAGAGGTAGAAAAGAAAAGATAAAGTGTAGAAAATTTGTGTGAAGTGAGAGGAGCAGGGCCAACAGAGGCATTTATGGAAGACTGGGAAGAAGCAGCTATTGAGGGTAAGAGATTTGAAGAAGCTGGCAGCGTGGTGGGCTGGAGGCAGGTGAAGGACTTCTGGGCCAGAGCCCTGGAAGTACTGAGCTGGAAGACAGTACGCGGAGGTTGGGCAGTCGTATCAGGGAACACGCAGGGTGGCCACAGCCTGGCCTGGCCAGGCCAATTGCTGGTAGCTAGGAACATCACGGGTCCACGATGAAGCCAGGGACATCAAAGAGCATATGCAGGGACCCAGAAGACACTTTCAGATCTCTGCCTTGACCTCAGTTTAAAGTCATCCAGCAACTAACTTTCAAATGACGTGGAACAGTAATAATAGACTGCAAGCTACTTAGGAAGAAAAAGTAGCCCTGGGAAAAATCGGAAAGAACAAAACTGCTTTCAAAACCATACAAGGCTGCAAACCTGCCCTGCCACGCACAGCGGGACCTGGACAGGATTAGACTTAACCCGCACACCCCACCCCCACCCCCGCCCCAGAAGATCCATAGGAGGCGGCCTCTGCTGCCCCCTGGCGGTCAACGGCCAGAGTCTGGGCGGCGCAGTGACCCACCCAACACGTTACAGGACCTGGTGGTGGGGATGGTCAGCTATGGCTGTGAAGCGGAGCTCTGAGGCTCCAAGGCTGTCCAGGAAGGCGTCCTGGCTGGCGCATGGGAAGAGGGCAGGCAGGAAGGCTCCGGGCGGGGCGGGGCGGGAGGGTGAGGAACTGCCAGTCCCACACTTGGCCGGGTCCTCAGGGAGCCAGGTCTGGGCCCCCCATGAGCTGCCTGACCTTGGAGGGGTTCCTGGTGCGGAGGAAGGGGCCGAGTCCCAGCCCCACCCTTGACCAAGCGTTCTGGGAGCCCCACCAAGCATCGCCCAGCTCCTCTCCTTACGCTGCCCACATCTACTCTGGGGTCAAGCTCAGCAAGGCACCCAGAGCCCCCAAATCGCACCGGCACGCGGCCCCAGGCTCAGCGCAGGCTATGGGCACTGAGCCACCCCAGCTTCAGGAAGCAGGGGAAGTGCCCACCGGGATAGTCAACCAAATCAGCGTTTAATCTCCGCTGTGAATTTGCGGGGTGGAGGCTAGAAAACATACTGGAACGGAGGCGGCGAAGATGCCAGGACCAGAAGAAGCAGGAAGGCATGTGTCATGGCACGTTCTGAGGATGGGCCGAGAGGGCGGCTAAGGCTGGAGGAAGGCCAGGAGGGATGGGGTCAGAGCAGGGCAAGGGCCATGGGGCGCCACGGACGGCTCTGAGCCAGAGGACACCGAACGGCTACTGCCCTATGGAGGGAGGGCCTCTCTGGCCACCGAGTGGGCAGATCGGCGGAGGCGGGGGCCAGGGCTGGAGGCAGAACGAAACGGGAAGGCAGGCCTGGTGGGGGTAATGGCGAGCGGCAGTCGGGAGGAGAGGAGAGGACTGCGGGGAGGTGCGGGCGCTAGGCCCGCCTCGGCTCCGGCGTTGCGCCAAAGACCCGCTAGGAGGCGCCGCTGCCCCGCGAAGCCGTGCCCTGCCTCTAGCACCACCCAAACCCCGCGCTCCCGCCTAGAGAAGCCCCGGAAGAGGCGGGGCGGCGCACTCAGATGCCGCTTCCGGTTTCAGCTTGGCCCCGAGGCGGGGGAGGTAAACTTGGGGAGGGAGGTCACGAATAGGGAGCGGGGAGGGTGCGAGGGGGCTGCGGTGGGCCGAGGGCAGGCAGTGTTAAGGGGTACTAGGGCAGGGGTGGGAACAGGGTGGCAGGAGGCCGAAAGCTGAGGGACAGGCTCTGATCTTTGAGGCTCACCCCACATCTGAGCCTCCGGCATTTTCCCTTGTGAAATACAGTCCTGGAGCTCCTGGGAAGTCTTGGCGGTGCCCGAGACCTGGGTGCAGGGCAAGGAAGGCTTCCCAGCGATGGAGAAATGGGAAGGGAACTCCAGCAGCGGAGTAGAGAGGTGCACAGAGCTGGGGAGACGACTATAGGGGCCTGGGGAACCCTTTAAACAGATTTTCTTTAAATGTTTGAGCCATGTCTATTTGGAGAAGAGGCCAGGCCTGTGGAGAAGGCTGAAAGGGGACTAGTCAGCCCAAACCTGCTGGAAGGAAACTAGCTCAGTCCAGTTATTTATGCCCTGCCTCCCACATGTCTCTAGCTAGCCTCTCCTAGAGGATGTGGGACAGCCCTGTCCCCATAGGTGTCACTCCATCACCCTCATCTCCTGCACCACATGGTGGTCACCCCGTGCCTCCTTCCCTGCCTTTTCTCTTGTCCACAGGGGCCACACTCTCCATAGCAGTCAGAGGGAACTTTAAAATAGTAGATCATGTCACCTGCCCTTAAAAACCCTCCAATTTTTTTTTTTTTAAAGGCTGCACAGCTTGTGGAATCTTAGTTCCCTGACCAGGGATTGAACCTGGGCCCCAGCAGTGAAAGTTCCAAGTCCTAACCACTGGACTGCCAGGGAATTCCCCCAAACCCTCCAATTGTTTCCATCACATTTGGAATAAAATTTAAACTCTTCCCTGCCCTTGGCCCTGATGATCTGGCCCCTCCTGACTACCCACTGGTGCTGGCCCACAGCTGGGCCTGTGCTGTGATAGATGGTACTGGCCCAGGGCGTCTCAAAAGCTTTTCTCCAGCAGCCTGAAGCCATCCCCAACCAGGCTTATTCTTCTAAATCTGTCTAGTTGGCTTCAGTGGCAGCATTTGTTCCCTGCAGTACTGCAGAGCTATGTTCCATGCTTCCAGGGCTCAGTGACCAGCATCTCTCCCAGAACAGGTCCCCTTTCTCTTCCCCCTCTGCTCCTGGTCACCATCTACAGGAAGCTCCTGAGCCCTGGTGGCTGGGCCTTGGAGGCATCTCATGGGCTGCTTCCTGTTGGATTACCTTCATTAGGGCTGTTTTTGCTCCTTCATTAAATTAAATTCCAGGAAGCAGTGCTAATGAAGGCCCCAATGAGTTGCAGAAGCTACCAGCCCCAGCCTTTGGACAGCACGGCAGGGAAGGCTAGGCAACAGGGTGAGCAGAGGAGTGGCTCCCGGGGATAGGGCTGATTATCATTTCCCAGGCCCTCCAAGGATACTGGGTTACCCAGGGGAGGGGGCCTTTAGAGGCTGCATAGGTAACAGACACAGTAGCAAGTTGGACAAGAGCTTTTCAAGGACATGGAGGGGGGCTCAGCTCAGTCATGGACCCAAAGCCTTGAAGGCTCCCTGGGTCCCCTGCTAAGTCACTGGGCAGTTCTCCCGCAGTCATATCAGCAGCACCCTGAGTGCCAGGATCAGTTGGATTTTCAGGGCCAGACATGGGTCACTGGCTTGGAGATGCTGTTGTCCACTGCAGGCTCATATGAACTCCTACCTCAGCATCTCTTGGGCACTTGGGAGCCCCCTGCCTTCCCTGTGCCTCACTGATGCCTCATGGCTGGCCTCCCTCACACCACAGTCCCTCTTGCTCTGGCTGTTCTGGCCAGGCTGGCCTTTCTGTTCCAAGAACACTCAGGCCCTTCCCGCCCCAAGGCCTTTGCACTTGCTGTCGCCTCTGCCTATCGCTTTCTTCTCTTGGCTTGTCACATGGTTGGTCCCTTCTCATCATTCAGAGTTCCCCTTCTTGGACTGTTCCTCCTTTTTTTTTTTTTTTTTTTTGCGTTACGTGGGCCTCTCACCGTTGTGGCCTCTCCCGTTGCGGAGCACAGGCTCCGGACGCGCAGGCTCAGCGGCCATGGCTCATGGGCCTAGCCGCTCTGTGACATGTGGGATCTTCCCAGACCAGGGCACGAACCCGTGTCCCCTGCATCGGCAGGCGGACTCTTAACCACTGCGCCACCAGGGAAGCCCCCCTTTTTTAAAAAATATTTATTTATTTATTTTTGGCTGCGTTGGGTTCTTGTTGCTGCGCGCGGGCTTTCTCTAGTTGCGGTGAGCGGGGGCTGCTCTTTGTTGCGGTGCATGAGCTTCCCATTGCAGTGGCTTCTCTTGTTGCAGAGCACGGGCTCTAGGTGCGCGGGCTCAGTAGCCGTGGCTCACGGGCTCTAGAGCACAGGCTCAGTAGTTGTGGCGCACGGGTGTAGTTGCTCCACGGCATGTGGGATCTTCCCGGACCAGGGCTCGAACCCATGTTCCCTGCATTGGCAGGCGGATTCTTAACTACTGCACCACCAGGGAAGCCCCTGGACTGTTCCTCCTGCATACACCTCCCAGTGGCTCTCGTGTCACCCTGTTGAGTTATTCCAAAACAGTGGAGTTCATTTCCCTGTTTACGTGTTTGGTGTGCTCCTGAAGCGCAGGGTCCCAGCTCCCTTCCTCACCCTAAGGTTCTCGGCACAATGGCACACAGTAGTTTCACAGCAAACAGTAGTTGAAAGGACTCCTCTCAGAGCCTCCTGCCCGTGTCAGGTGGAATCCCCTAGCCCCCAGAAACCTGAGCATGGAGTGCTGGGCCCTGAGTTCTCCAGGCCAAAGCCAATTGAAGGAGGTGGATGACTGTGAAAGGGGACCCTGGACCCCAAGGCCTGCCAGGCTTGGGACTGTTTCCCTGGGGGTAAGAGAAGCCTGGGAATAGCGGTTTGGAAGGAAGGGGCAGAGAGGGCAAGGTGGCTGACTCCAATCTCAGAAGTGCTGCTGGGCTCAGAAGCAGGAAAGGGGAAGTGCAGGGGATGTACTAGGAGGTGGAGCCTGGCTCAGGGTTGCAGGGAGGGAGCCAGCTCTGACCACTGAGATCTACAAACAGAAGTTGCTGAGGCCCTATCTGCAAAGCTGTGATTTGGTGGTACAGGGCCTAGCTGGGCACTCCCTGCCATCTGAGAGCCATGGAGATGGAGTGGCCAGGATCCTGGACTTGGCATCCCTGTGGGGTCCTGCCTGTTCTTGGACTCTGGTGGGGGCAAACACACCCACCCCGAAACTGCCTTTGGGGAAGTTCTGGCAGCTTCCCCTTCCTGGAGTCTGTGGACCGGGGAGTCGCAGCCCACTGAGGGGGTCTCTGTTCCTCACCCTGTTCAGCCTGGTGCACGACAGGAGCTCAGGACAAGCTGGACCTGCTCTGTGGCCTGCGGTGAGCCTCGAAGTTATCCTAGCTGTCCAGGTGAGCCAGTAGCTGCCACTTCTCCATTCCAGCTGGGATGCCATCCTTAGTTCTGCTGAATGTCATTTTACTGTCCTTTACGGTCTAGTTCAGGTGCTGCTGGACCAGCATGCACAGACACAAGTCATGCCTCCTCTGGTGCCCGTGAAGCCCTGGCTGGGCAACCATCCTCCGCCCCCAGAACAATGTCTCTTGAAAGGATGAAAGGACTCCTGGGCTCCCAAGTGTAAAGGAAGCAGCATGCCTGTGATGTCCCTCGCTGGATGACCGTGGTTGCGTCCTGACCCCTTCTGGGTCTCAGTGGCCTCAGCTTCAAAGCCAGGTGTTTCTCTAGCTCTGACTGTTGATTTTCTCCCCAGCCCGTTCCCGAACCCACCCTCCCAGTCCCTGTTCCCACTTCCCTCAGTGATCCTCTCCCTCTAATACTCCCCACACCACCTCCACCAAGAAGGCTCCCTGACCTTCCCAGGCACCATGAGTTTCTACCCTCTCTGCACAAACAACTATGGTGAATATATTTATAGTGATGGCAGGATTAGTGTTTTCACCTCTCCCCGCTCCAGGGGGAACCCCTGGAAGGGTGGGTTAAACTTTGTGTGATTCATTCGTTTCGTTTGACAAATATTTACCTGCCACCCTCAAGGACTATGCTGTAAGGGGTCTGGAATCAGAGATCTGGGTGGGTGGCAGAGACTCACCACTGGGATAGTGGCATCTGGCTGGGGAAGGGAAGCCCCAGGACAATGGGAGTCAGAGATGCCCAGCTCACAGCCAGGGAATGAAAGATTGGGAGGAGGGAAGTGGGGGAAGGGAATGGGGGACGTGCAAGAGAATGGGGAGAGCAAGGCAAGTCAGATGGCTGGAGTGCTGGTGTGTTGCAAATGGAGGGAGATGAGGTGGGCCTTGGTCGGGGACAGCCCCTAAGGGGCCTGGCAGAAAGAAATTACTGTTATAACAACTCACCCCTACTGAGGGCGTTTTGTGTACCATGCACATTCTGAACATTTAGCTACATTTCCTCCCTTATCCGTGACCTCAGCCAGTGTAGTGGGTAGCTATTACTGTTAGGTCCATTTTACTGATAAAAAAAACTGAGACATGGGAATTCCCTGGTGGTCCAGTGGTTAAGACTCCGAGCTCCCGGGCTTCCCTGGTGGCTCAGTGATTAAGAATCCACCTGCCAATGCAGGGGACACGGGTTCGATCCCTGGTCTGGGAAGATCCCACATGCCTCAGAGCAACTAAGCCCGTGCGCCACAACTACTGAAGCCCACGCGCCTAGAGCCTGTGCTCTGCAACAAGAGAAGCCATGACAATGAGAAGCCTGCGCACCGCAAGGAAGAGTAGCCCCAGCTGGCTGCAACTAGAGAAAGCCCCGCGCGCAGCAACAAAGACCCAACACAGCCAACAGTAAAACAAACAAATAAATAATAAATTTATTTTAAAAAAGACTCCAAGCTCCCAATGCAGGGGGCCTGGGTTCGATCCCTGGTCAGGGAACTGGATCCTGCGTGCTGCAACTAAGACCTGGTGCAGCCAAAAAAAAAAAAAAAAGAAAAATTAAAAAAAGACAACAAAAAACTGAGGCACAAGGCGTTTCTGGTACTTGTCCAAAGTAATACGCAGCCGGCAAGTTTGTGGAGTGCTCCTCAGAGTCCCTGCTGTCAATCACCACTGTGCCACCTCTGCCCCTGCACAGTCCAAAGCCGTGTGTGTGGGCTTTATCCTCAGGGTACTGGGGAGCCACAGAAGGTTTGTGTGCAAGAGAGTGATATGGTTTCTTTCAGCAGGATCCCCTTGACTGCCATGTAGAGGATGGATTGTAGAGAAACAGGAGAGCCAGGGAGGAAACTGGAGGCCTAGAATAAGGGACAGTGGGGACAGAGAATGGGGATGTATTTGAGGGGGAGTTAAGGAGGGGAAGAAACTGACAGGATGTAGGGGTGGGGAGCAAGGGTCATGGCTCTGGCTGGTGGGAGGTCACAAAGTGAAAACAGGGGTTATCGGGGGTACCCGAAGTGTCTGGGTTTCAGAGCAGCGGTGGACATGGGGCTGGTGATTGGGGGAGAAGTTGGGCCTGTGGGGCTCTGAGCCCCTGGAGTGGGAGGTGTGTGACTGGAGGAGCAAACAGAGACTTCGCAGTAGCCCTGGGGACCCCCATGAAAATGGTGAGGGAGCAGCCAGGAGCACTGGATGCAGGGGTTGCTGGACTCTGTAGGAAGAGCACTTAACTGGAAGCGGGTGGCTAACTGGTGGGAAGGGTGCAAATACCACAGGAACTGGCTTGGGGCTGGGGGAAGCCATGCCTCCCAGTGGCCCTGTCCTGCCTCACCTCCATTGACTGGGGTCTGTGTCTACCTACCTCTGGTGAGCCTGGCCTCCAAGGGACGGACAGTTTCTCCCTGTTGCCTGGCAAATGCTAGAGCTGTTGCCTGGTAACTGCTAGAGCTGTTGCCTGTTGCTAGGAGCAGACTAGGGAGGCCCAAGGAGGGAGGATCAGCTCTCAAGCGAGGGGCGGGGCTGACAGGGGAAGAGGCCCACCTTGGAGCTGGGTTTGTAGTCTGTGTGGACAGGCTGTGTTCTTGGCTGTGTGCACTCATTTTTACAGTGTGTTCTGTGGATTTGAAGCATTTTGGAGGCTGAGCCTATGTATGGATGTGTAGAGCATATCTCTGAATGTCTGTGTCCCTGGGTGGGCATTGTGTTTTCAACAGTTGCGTTGAGTGCTCATGGCAGGGCCTGCCTGAGCTTTGGTTCCAGGCAGGAGGGAGCCCTGCGGGAACCATTTGAGGACTTACAGGCCAATGCCCCCTCAACAAGAGAGCCATTCAGAGAGGGACGCATGGACATTCCAGGGAGAGCAGACTGAGGATTGAGAGTGGAAGATGTGTATCAAGGTGGTAAGGAGGGAGTCTGTGCTAAACAGGGGACTGTGGGTGGCTAAGCATTGATGACCAAGCATTGGTGGCCAGCTCCCTTCCCTGCTTTGTGGACCTTCCTTGTCTTTGGACTGGGGCCTCCTCAGCTCGTGGCACTAGGGCCACACAGGACACCTTCCTGGGTAACCCTTGGCAGACTTTTTAAATGTCCATCGGAGGTCGGGGCTGTGGCCTCCTCCTGGAGAACAGGATCAGAAAGACTGAAATGTCCCCTTAGAAATGCTGTTGCCTCCACCCCACCTTTGTCCAGCCATGGGGTTGCAGCCACTGTCCAGGGGTGACAGGCCATAAGATCATGGCCACTTATCTTCCCAGAAGTCAGGTGGCACCTCTCTCTCTCTCTCTCTCTCTCTCTCTCTCTCTCTCTTTCTCTCCCTTGGGTCATGGTTGCTGGGTCCCATGATGGAGTCCAGGATAACTACCTGCAGGAGGATACCTCCTAGAAGATCAGAGAAGGATGGATAAGTCTTGGATGATTAGAGGAGGTATCCCAGCTGTAGGGAGACAACCTGGGCAAAAGTGTTGAGGTGGCAATAAACCTTTTTCTTAACTGCAACCTAGAGAGAGAAGGGGCCAACCCCGCTTTAAGACTAAGAAAGCCGCAGTCCAGAGAGCCTCCGGGGCGCTGTGGATCCTGAAACAAGTTTATTGGGTTCATTAACAAGTGACGAAGACACGCCTCCTCCGCTCTGCTCGCCCAACTAAGAGGACTGGTTCCTGCTCGGCCCCTGAGGTGCACTGGATCTCCATCCTCAGGCTACGAGATCCGCCCGCCCCCGCCGTCGGGCCGCGGAGCTCCAGGCGCCCCGCACCCAATCGGAGTCCGGCCCCGCCTACAGCCCGCCCTGCGCTCAATCCTTCTGGGCTAGGCTCTACCCCTACCGCTATCCCTTGGCGTGGCTCCGCCTCCAGCCCGAGCCGAGCTTGGGCCGCACCTAACTTCGCCTTCGCCAATCACCGGCCCCGAATCTCATATGGCCCCACCTCCGGCCCCGCCCCGTCCCAGACCCGGGCCTGACTCGCTCCGGCCCCACCCCCTGCCCGCCCTGCGGTCCGTGCGCGGCGGCCTGGAAGGCACCGCCCGCAGACGCTCGGAACTGCCGACCTGGGAGCTACTCGTAGAGGGCCGGCGGCGGGAGCAGAGTGGGTCGGGCGGGGCCGAGCTGGGCCGGGGCCGTGTGAGGGCCGGGCAGCGGCCGGGCCGGCGGACGGCGGGATGGGCTGCACCGTGAGCGCCGAGGACAAGGCGGCGGCCGAGCGCTCCAAGATGATCGACAAGAACCTGCGGGAAGACGGAGAGAAGGCGGCGCGGGAGGTGAAGTTGCTGCTGTTGGGTGAGGCAGCACCCTGCGCTGGGACCCCCGATTCCCCGCCCAAATCCCCGACTTTGACCTGAGGACTAGGGCTTCGAACTCTCAGACTCGGCCTGGACCCCCCACACCTGGACTTGAACCCCCCAAACCCGCCTGGCAAGGACATACAAATAATGGATCAAAACTCTGGGTTGGCCTAGACCTCTGATCCATAGCCCAGACTCTCAGATCACATCCTCAACTCATTCCAGACCCCAAACCCCCAAATCCAGCCACCAGTGCCCCAACACCCGCTGCCCAGAACTCTGCTTCACCATCCACCCTTGCTGACCAACCTCGCAGATCCTCAGAGCCCCTGCCTGTCCTTTCATACTTCCCTAGACTTTACCCAACCCCCCAGAATCCCACTCGGCCCCCACCTTCAGGCACCACCTGTTCCCTCACCTGCTCCCCCTATTCCTATTGGGCATGAGTATCTCCAGGGCCCCTCCCAGGCCCCCAGTCACTCCCTCCTTCTCCCTCTGTGCCCCATCCCTACTCTGGACCCAATATTCTCCACCTGTGCACCTTGACCCCAAGGGACCTCTCAAGTGGGATGACTGCTTATGAGCTCTCTCTCCAGCCAGAACCCCCAAACCTTTAGAGACCCCTGCTCCCTGCATCTGGCCCACCAGCTCCCTCTCTGCACACATCTCTCCTCAAACCCTCTGCTCCCCTGCTCTTAAGTCCTTTCCCACACTCTGGCCTTCTCCAGGTTCCCCCAACCCTCCTACACCAGGTGGGCCGGGCTGAGTGGACTGGCCCCAGACCTCTAAGGGGCTGGACTGAGGCTCCACTGGTCATGTTGGGGGAGGGGACCTGGCCTCAAGCTTCCCAGGGAGTTCTGCTGGGTATCTGTTTCCCAGTTTCTAAACCCTGTCTGGGCCAGTGAGGGGGGCATCTGGGAGTAGGAGCGAGTGTGGAGTTTGGGTTGCGTCGCCTCCAAGGCCAGGGAAGATGGTGGCTGCTTGAGGGGTGGGGGGAAGTGGAAGTGGTGAGACATCCGACATATTGCTGCCCCCGGCGGGCGGGCCAAGGAGATATGCTGATGGGTGCTAGTCTTCCCGCACCCTTTCTGGGCCCAAAGGCCTGGGAAGTGGCCTCCGGGGGTGGGTGGGCCGTCGGATCTTGAGGTCCTGTGAGTGGTGGACCAGCTGGTTGAGTAGTTGGGGGCCTGCTGGGGGTGGGCATCTGAAGTGGATTTGTGCAGAGGCTGCGGGCCTGGTAGTTGTCCCAGTCCAGCCTCCCCCTGGGAACAGGTGTGGTGCCCAGTGGTGGCCTGATTTGGGGGGGGTTCAGGCATGGGGCTGAGGGAGGCCCTCGCGGCAGCATTGGAGGCTGGACCTGTATGTGGGGGGGGTGTGGCCCCTCAGCCCCAGAGCTGCGTGGGGTCCCCAGGCTGTGAAAAGCGGGGCTTTTCATGCTGAGCGTATGGCCGAGGGACAGCATGTCTTCCATCCTGGGCCCATCTGTTGACTGTCCCTGGGGGCCTGGCCTCAGGGGCACAGCCCTGGAGGTTTCAAAATGGCATCCGCTCCTCTGCCACTGCGGGGAGGAAGAGAAGGGGCGGGAAGGGGCGGCGGCCCAGCCTCCTGGGCTGTTTTGCGTTGGGCGCTTGCCTCTTCCTGTCTCTGCTGCGAGTGCGGCAGCGGCAGCAGCGAGTGGGTGGCGACGCGGCGGAATGCCCATCGCTACTGCCCGCTGGGCCTGGGGAGGGTACTGCTTCCGGTACTGCTGCCTCCCAGTGCCCGGCCAGGGGGTCTCTAGCCAGCCCCTTCCCAGGCCGATTGCAGTTATGGCAGTGCCCGAGAAGATGTGGGACTGGGCCATGGGGCTCCTGGCCTGTTCTGTGTCCTGACCCCATTCCACCAGTCTTTGCTGCTTGGAGCCCGGCTCAGGTTTTAGGACTGGCCACCCCTCCCATGCTGGGCCGGCAGGAACCAGGGGTGCAGGGTTCCCTAGAAATGCTCAGCATGTTCTAGACTGGGGAGTCCATCTCAGCATTCTGCCCTTCTGGCCTTTGCTTTCTCTGTGAAATGGGCTTCCTGGGTTTGGGCCAGAGGAGTGCTGTGCCCAGGATGGGGGGAACAGGGACCTCGTGGAGGTTCCTGTTGGGAGTGGGGAGTGGGGGCTAAGACCCTGCAGAGGATGCACTGTAAGGGGCTGGGAGACCAAACTTTGCCTGAAATTGAGGACTCAATCTGCCAGGACTGCCTGGAGGAGGATCCTGGCTGGCCATCCCTTTCCTGTCCAGGTACAAAGAGGTGATGGGAGCCTAGCTGAGGCAGCTTCAGAGAGCTGGGTGCCTGTCCCACGTAGCGGAAAGACCTGTCCAGGCAACGGAACTCAGGCTGGGCAATTGCCAGCCTTGCCTCCCAGCCAGAACCACGCCTGCTGCCCCACCCGCATACTGGCTCCTTCCCGTCCTGGGTTGCCCCGCCAGCAAGCGGACATAGTCACTGTCACTGTCACTGGGGCAAAGGCAGATGTGATACACACTAACTGGTGAGAGGGTTTTTTCCGGCAGCTTGGTAGGGGGAGCAGAGTTGCTGATACCAGCCCTACTTCAGCGATACCCCTGCCTCCACCCAGTTCAACTTGACTGACCAGCTGTCCCCAGGTAGAATTTGGGGCCTCAGGCTGGGCACTTAGGGGAAAGTAAACCAGAGTGTGTGTGTTTAGAGAGTGACTTTGATTTGTTTGGGCTTGTGTGCGCAGTCTACAGAGAAGGGAGAGACAGTGCCCATCGCTGGCCCCAGGAAGGCTTCAGGGTATAAATACAGCAGTTCTCTCTTGCCCCTGGGACTTTGTATCTGTTCCCTTCCCTTGATGTACTTTTCTGCCGTTTCACTCCTACTTGATCGTTCTTTAAGACTCTGCTCAGGGATCGCCTCCCAGGATCCTTCTTTGACAGACCCCCTTCTCCAAGGCTCCTCTGCCCCCCGCCCCCACACCCCCCAGCGCTACCCCCATCAGAGTGTGGTATTTGTCCAGGTCACAGCTGCCCTCCCTTGCGACAGGGGCAGGGCTGCGTCCTGTTCATTTCTGAGCCTTCTGTGCCAGCATGGAGCATGATACCTATTGGGTGCTTCTTGTCTGTTTGTTGAATGAAAGCAGTGCTACTGGTGTGAACTTGGCCTTGGGGATGGGTAGATGGAGGAGCAAGATGGCGGTCACTGAGCCATCGCCTGCCATATCATGGGCAGGTGGCAAGGGCTCAGTGTAGGGCCAATGACCAGGACTGGGGGGTTGGGAGACTGAGGGAAAAGTTCTTCAGGCTGTTTCCTCCTGGTCTCATCAGGCTATGCTGGCACCTCAGAGACAGCCCTTATCCCACTCCATGCAGATCTCTTGCTGACGAGTGTGCAGCCTGTCACAGGGCACAGCACACAGTAGGGACTCCAACTGTTCATATGGGAGACTGGCTTTACATTCTTCCTTTCAGCTCAGGCTCTTTGGGGACTGTTGCAGGCCCGCTGTCTCTACCACTCCAGTAGAGCCTGTCTAGCTTTTAGGGCTGGAGCTGCCCCATAGTCATGTGGCTCAGACCAGAGTAATGCTGCAGGAGTTCTTGGCCTGGCCAGTGCGGAGCCTGCACATACAGGGGCTCAGTTAGGTTTATCAAATGAAAAGGAAGGGAGTTTTGTGACCTTTGTCCTGTCTGTGTCTCTCACAAGGGGCGTGGCACACTGTAGGTGCCTATTCAGTGTGTATGGAAAGAGTGAAACTATTGCGAACATCCGTGAACAGGGATAAATAATTCTGGGGCTGCTGCTTGGGGCTTGGTGTAGCTGGAGTTAGTGGGAAGGGCTAGCCCAGGATCCTGGCTGGCTAGGTAATGGGTAGAGTCTAATGATGCCTATGAATGCAGGGGCGTTGCTTCCTGGAGAAGGGGTACTCTGCGTGGCCTTGAAAAATTAGCAACATTTGCCAGGGTCAGGCATTGGGGGCAGAGGGACCAACTTGGTTCCCAAGCCTTTGGGTGGGTGTTTCCTGGCCTGTGGGGAGGAGGGCTCACCCTCCTTAGACTGGCTCTTGGGGTCACACAGACCTAGGTTCAAATCCCAGCTCCACCTAGTGTACTGACTGAGAAACCCAGTGACAGGTGAAATCCTAGTAGGTGACCGGCTCTCCATCCATAACCTGGGACGCAGTGCCTGCCTACAGCCACAGGTGTTGTGGGGACAGTACACCAAAGTCTGGGGGTGTGAAAACAGGTGGGGGACCCTCTGCTGACTCCTGCAGAGCTGAGAGTTTGGTGGGGAGGGATCTCCCCAGCCTGGAGGCTGCCTGGCTACAGTATGGAGCCCCTGGGAACCCCCTCCCTTTCCCTTAGGCAGCTGCTCACAGCAAGCGGGAGACTGAGGCTTGCAGACATTGGGTGCCATCTGGAGTGACACACTGTCCTGGGGACCTTAGGCCCAACCTCTGGGGACTGAGCCACCTTCCTGGGGGTCTAGGGTTGGGGGTGTGTCAGGGCCCTGGGTACCGCGTGGGCTGGTACCCAGGCCAGCCTCCAGCCTCCCTATTCTCCCCATGGCCTTCACCATCCCACCATCCCGCTATCCTGCTATCCCGCCTTCAGGCTGGATTCATTAGCACTTGAATGGGGGGTGGGGCAGCTTGGGCCTCAGAGTCTCTTCTTCCCACCCCTCCCCCAGGCTAAGCCAGGCTTTGTCTTCCTGAGTCGGTAGTGCAGTGCTGGGGCTCCCAAGTGAGGGAGTGAGTAGGGGTCTAAGCCCTTTCTGACCCCCTCTGCCTAGGTCCTGCTCAGGTCCCCTGGGCTCAGCCCCTGCCCATGACTCCAATGTCGGTGCAGCCAACATGAAAACTTGTACCTCTAGGATAGGAGTGAAACTGGGTCCTTCAAGTGATACCCCTGAGCTGGGAGACTGGGTGAATAAGGGCGGTTTTGCAAAGGAAGTGACACTGGAGCTCAGCTGAGGGTATCCCAGGAGGGTTGGGGGTTGGAGAACCCCAGACAGAGGTCAGAGCGGGTGGTAAGGACAGAGGGAATGCCTGCCACTGTGGCCAGAGGTGGAAGTCAAGCCAGTTGGGGAGTTCAGGCTTCCATGCCAGGACCTGAGGCAGCGTTAAGCCACCCACTGTGCTTGACTTGGAGCCTAGGCTGCCAGATGGGGACTGGCATGGTCAAGGACCTCTTTGGGTTGGCCCAGGGTTGGCCCTGGGCTGGCCTGAGCTGCCGGGTCACTGGGTAACATCATCGATACCCAGGCCTGCAAATGTTGCCCAGTTGCCCAGCAAGTGACAGCAGGTAGCTGGGGGTGGGGCCTGATGGGATCCCAGTGAGGTCCCTAGGCTCCAGCAGAGCAGGGGCTGGCACTTGGGACAGCTTGGGCCAGAGGCAGGCACACTAGTCCTGTATACCCTGCCCTCGATCTAAGTCCCTAGATGTGTCTCTCTCGGTCTCTGTCACTAGAAGCCACCCATTCTTTTGGCAGGAACAGGATGGAGGAAGCTTTGTCCACATAAGCCCTTAGCCTCTGAGGGACCAGGGCCTTGCCTCACCACATCCCCAGCAGAGGACGAGACAGTCCGACCCAGAGCCTAAGTGCTGTCTCCCCAGCAGGATGGGGGCAGGGTGCAGGCCAGCTTCTATCTCACCTTCCCAGTATCTCAGGGCAGGAGTCCTAACCTAAAAGTTCAGTGGGGGAAAGGAGTTAACAGGTTCTGGCCAGGCCACAGCTGATGGGCCTGCCTAAGAATGCCCTGGGGAGGGCAAGGACTAGGCCCTTTGATGGTGGCCCTACTACCTGCAGCTCTCAGGCAGCCCCTCCCTCAGCCACAGGTGCAGGGTGGGGCCCCCTCTGCCCAGCCCCACCCAGCCTCTCTAGCCTGTAGCTCTTGTTCTTACTAAACCCCAAACACTCCACCCTCACCCCGATGCTGCTTTTGGGGCTATGGTCATCTTGGTGGTTGGAGGAATAATCTCCCTGGAATAACCACACATTCCCTAAACTGGACTGGACCTTCAGTGTTGGCCTTCTGGGTACACTTCCAAGGCTTGACAGTAAATGCCAGGCCAGTTTGAACCGAAGCCTAGAGGTGGTATCATATAAGCCTTGTTGAGAAGGTGTCCTTATGGCTCGGAGCGTTCCGGGGTGCCATGGTTGCTACAGCCTCAGAATATCCAGAGGGGGTGTTGATGGCAGCACCTACTGTGCCCCGGGCAGGAGGAGGGGCAGTGAAGTCTGCATGGCAGGACTGGGCCTCTCAGGGAAGTGGTGTCCACACCAGAGGAAAAGGAGGAAGCAGCTGGAGGAGGAGGAGCCCAAAAGGGGAAGAGGCTAGAGAGCCGCTCACACTCTGCACTGGGGTGGGGAGTGTGAGCCAGCTCAACTGGGGGATTTAGAAGGTGAGCCCCACCTGTGCAGGCTCATCTGCATATGCCTGTGGGCGACCCTACTGGTAGTCACTGGGTTGGAGTCAATCTAGACAGCTCTGTCCCTTGTCCTGTCCCAGCAACCACTGGGCCCAAGATCTCAGAGAAGGTGGCGCCTCTGAGAAGGATTCCAGGCCCCTCCTTTGACCACAGGAAGTGGTGGCTGGGAGAGGGACGCCGGCAGGGGGGCTAGCAGGAAAGCAGAGGGCTGCTTCTATGTTCCCGAGCAGCCATTGCCCTCCAAAGCCGGAAGGCCGGCTGCAGGCCCAGATGAATACCCGGAAATGGAGCAGCAGCCCCGGGATTAGCTCACTCTGGGTTTCCCCTGCCTGGGGGTAGACAGAGGGCCCTTGATCCAGCGTAAGGATTCCCCCCACCCCACTACTCACTGGGCCTGGGGGTGCCTTCACTGGGCCTCAGTTTCCCCTCTGGTGATAACAGCAGCTGCCTCTGATTGATGACTATCGTGTAGGGTTGGTCTCATCGTATTTAACCCTGCGAGGCTGGGACTGACATTACATCCATTTCACTGATGCAGAAACGGAGGGTCCGGGACATCATGTGACTTACCCAATAAGTGGAGACACCAAAATGCGACCCAGGTAGTGACCCTGAGCACCTGCCCCCAACTGTTGTCACCCCTCAGGAGCCTGTGCCCAGTTGGCAAGAACTGCTCAGTCAGGATGACAGGCAGATGCTCTGGGTGCTCATGTGTTCTGCATATGCCTGGGGGGCCTCAATTCTTTTAGGAGATTGAAAGGGGACCATCTGCCCAGGAGGATGGGACCCAAGACTCTGTGCGTGAATCTTTTTCCTGCTTAAAGCCAGAAATCTGCTGTGTGGCCATGGGGTGACCTCGTCCTAATACATCTGGCCCACGTCCCCTCACGGGAATACTTAGGTCACAGTCAGGCAGCTTAGCGCTTTGCTCTTCCCCTAACATTACGCTTGTGCTTCCCACAGCACCCAGGCTTGGACTGAGACCAGGCCTGAGGAAAGCTCAGAGGCTGTCAGAGTCCAGCATGGGGGCCCCTGAACCTGAAGACTGGGAGTTGTCCAGATGAGGAGCAGGGAAGAGTGTTTCAGCAGAGGGTCCCCACTAAGAGCAAAGCCCGTGTACGGTACTGTGTGGAGACTGATATGTCTGTGGTGTGGGCTGGCTACAGCATGAGACGTGGTGAGGCCGGTCCTCATGCTACTTGGCCTCCAAAATCCAAGTTTTCTTGCCTTGCCTTCCCCCACGGAGGTTCCCAGGGTTTTGCTCTGGGTTGTCAGGCCAGGCCCTAGGGAACTGAGGAGCCTAAAAGCCTTAGGAGAGCTAGAGCAGAAGCAGCAGAAGCATCAAGGCGTCGGTGGGCCATGAGGCCACACACAAAGCTGAGAACATGCATCCTCATGGCCAGTCAAGACTTCGGGGCCCAGAGCGCCCACTCCCCCGTCTTCCTCACTGTGTGACCTCAGGCTGTCCTCTCCTCTCTTTGTGCCCAGTGCTGGGACCTGTGATGTCTTGATTCTCAGCACGGTCCATGGCTTGTGAGCACATAGGCAAACTGCCCGCTTGGGCTGGACAGTTTGGGGTGGGTGTGAGGACCCAAGGGAGGCTGCTCAGGGCAGGCGTTGGGCTTGGCACACTCCCCTGAGGGGTACATTTCATAGATGGGGACACTGAGGCCCAGGCATGGGCATCTCACCCAGGGTCTACCACAGTGAATCAGGAAGAAAGGTAGGGGTTATTCAGATTCTTTGAAAACAGCAAAGCGATTTCTTAAACGAAGAAGCCTCAAGAAGAGGGGTGTGCCAATGGCCTGGCTCCTTGTATGACCTGGGCCCTGTCCAGCACCGCCTGGCTCCTGTGGAGGGTGAGACCTGTAGCCTGAGTGGCCGACAGTGCACAGGTCTCAGGGCCTCCTCTCCTCCAGGGTGGTCTTCCTTACGTGGTGCCTCAGTTTCTCTGTGTACAGTGGGCAGGGACCCACTGAGGGAGACACAGCCCTGCCCTGGAAAGCCCTCTCCATGTCTGGCAGGACCCGAGGCCTATTTCCCTTGCACAGAGAGCTCTGACTTGGCAGTAGCAGGCCAGGCCCTGGTTGTTGGTGCTTCCCTGATGGGCATCATGAAGCCGCGGAAGCCGCTGGAGGCTTCCCAAGTGGCAGAGGCTGGAGGGAGGGAGGTTCCGGGTTTGTTGGGGCACCTGGAGGAAGCCAAGGCCACGCACGTGGGTGGCGGTGTCACAGGCTCCATCCAAGACCCACTGCCCGGCCCCTCGCAGTGCCAGACCCCAGCTGAGCCTCCTTGGAGGGAGTGAGGGGGCCAAAGAGCAGCACCTGGAGGAAGGAAGAGACACCAGGGGCGGGGCTTGGAGGGCCTTTGTCTGGCGGGGCCCTCTGCCCCTCCCTGCCGTCTCCATTGTTCCCTGGCGTGCGGCGTCTCTGCGGCCGAGGGCTTCCCAGGCTCGGGAGGGGGCCATGGCTGCGGCACCTCCCCCAGCTGCCCCTAGCCGCGGCTGCTTTCCAGAAACCAACGCGCCTCTGCGCCGCCCAACCCCCACCTCCTCCACCGGGTCTCTGGCTGACGGGCTCCCCCTGGTGGTGGCGGGGCGGGACCCTAAGGCTGCAGGCGAGGGGCGGGAGCTATGGGGCCCCAGAACCGCAGGCTGCGCTGGAGACGTGGCACCTTACAGGGATGACCGTGGGAGGTGGTGCCAGGGCTGTCTTCGGGGTGGGCTTCCCAGGGCTCACCCCTACCTTCCCCCAGTGCCCCCCGCCAGGGTAGGCCAGGGGAGGGGATTGGGAGGGGGGCGGTGGGGGCTAGGGGGCGGGGCCGTGCTGTGGGTTTTGAGCTGGGCTGCTGCCCGTCTACCCTGTGGTCCCAGCCACTGCCGCTTCTGAGAATCTCTGCCCTCAGGCCTGCCACGTCAGTTGGCTGCTCTCCCAAGCCCCACATGTTCCAGGGGAGCCCACCAGCACAAAAGCCTCTGCGGGGAGGCCTGTTACCCAGCCTGCCCAGCCTTCTGGGTGAGGAGAGCCAGTGAGCAGTGTCTGCCATGAGGCTGCTGGACGGGAAGGAGTACCCCGCTGTGGAGAAGTGCCGGGTTGTGAAGGGAAGTGACAACTAAGAGCAAAAAGCCAGCAAAGGAGTGAGTGGCTCTGACTCTGGTCCCAGGTTACACAAGTCCCGCCAGGGAACCACCACTGCTGAGTCAGCCTCTTAGCCACTGGGTCCTTGCCCTGTGCTGTGCTTTGTCTGAAAGCCTCAGAAACTCGCCTTCAAAATGAGATGGTCACAGCAGGCCCCTCTGCAGGCTGCGGTTGCAGTGACCTATGCAGCGTGGTCACTGTGGGTTGCAGGAAATGAGAGGTTTGGGGAAATCTGTCATCTTCCAAAGGGTAAAAGAAATAGTGATAATAACTTTGATCTGAATGCTCACCGTGTGCTGGGCACTCACCCGTCTCCTCGGACGAGATAATGGTGGTATCCTGTTTCACAGATGAGGTGTCAGAGGAAGGGCAGGATAGGACTGCAGCTCTTGGAGATCTCAGGGAGAATCGGGGTGGACACCAGGGCTCTGGCAGGTCTGGACCTCCCTCTGGGAGAGGATCTGAAAGTGAGAGATGGGCCTGCTGGCCACTCGAGGCTTCACAGCTTCTGCAGAAGGGAAAGTGGGGCCAGAGAGGAAAGCGGCATGTCAGGGCCTCCCTGCAGGACAAAGCCTTGTCTGGGAGGTAGAGGGTTCAAGATAGACGACAGCAGAGACCTGATGTTGGGGCTTGGGATCAGCATCAAGCCGTTGGACCAGTGGCCCTGTCTCTGCTGCAGAGGCCCTGCTGGCCTTGTTCAGGCAGGTGGAGCCGTTGTTTCTCCCTTCCCCCATCTGTTCCCTCCTCCGTTGGGGCCCAGCGCTCCCAGAGTGGAAGCAGATGTTCTAATGCAGAGCAGCCGCTGTCACCCAGCACATCTCGGCAATTACTGCCTGCCTGCTGGGGGCCCAGCAGCTGCGCCCCAGGGCAAGGGCTGCAGAGGTTTCTTCCTTGGTGGGAAGAGGTATGGCCCAGTGGGAACACTGAGGGCACCCCAGGGATCCTCTGTGGGTCCCTCTGGTCTCAGCTGGAGAAGGAACGCCTGGTGGGCCAGCTGTGGGTAGGAGACTCCTGGTACCTTCTACTGGCTGAGTTCCCCCCACCCAGCACCTTTGCAGCAATCCGGATCCAGCTAGTGAAGCCCCCTTCTCTGAAGGGAAGGTGCAGGGCTGGGTGGGGAGAACTGGGTGCCCAGGATTAGCAAGGTACAAGCAAACTCCACTCCAGGTACCAGCCTATCTAACAGGGGAACATCATCAGGCCCCGATGGAAAAGGAGTTCCTGGGGCATCTAGCTTGTGGGCTGCCCGAGAACCAGGGTGTCCACCGGGATATCATGCTGTGGCCCCACCCACCTCTGTCCCTTGATCTGCTGTAGCTGCTCCTGGGCCATGCCTCTGATTCTGTCCTGGTGTTCTCCCCTGCTTCCTGCTTGGCTGCCAGCATCACACCCTTGTCCTGCCACTTAACTCCTTCCCTCTTGAGTCACAGCTGCTGGAAGGACAACGGGACAGCTTTGACTCCAGGGATGAGGGCTCCATGACCTTGGTTTGTCCACCTGTCAAATGGGAGTTGTTCTGAAATGACCCCTGCGGGGGGCAGAGAATGTCCTCCAAACTCTTCAAAGGGAGAGGAAGGGAGATTGAGGCTCGAAGGGGACAGGGAAGGGAACCTCAGTGTCTGCCAGGTCTGCAGCAGCTAGGAAAATCAGATGCAAAGCAAGTTTGTGCTGTCATCCCCATCTCTGGGCAGGGTCATGGAGTGGCCCACACCCTTTACCAAGAGAGTAATCAAAGGGCCAGACAAGGAGACTGGTGCCTCAGGTGGACGGTGGTCCCAAAGTCACCCTCACCTGTGGTCCCCTACGCCCTGGAGATCTACCCGCTCTGAGTCTCAGTTCGCCTGGCTGGGGACGGCATGATCGATCTGACCCATCACTTTGCATCCTTGGCCTCCACTCTTGCACTGGCTGAGATTTGTGGCTCCTGGGTCTTCCTTTGCTCCAGGATGTGCTCCCTCCCTCCTGCTCTGTGGGAGCAAGTGACTAGGTGGGAAGGACAGCCAGGCGGTCACCTGGCCCTCGTGGTTAGCCAGTCCAGTGCTGTCCTCCCTGCCCCATGGATATTCTGGGCCCTGGGGAAAGGGCCTCAGTGATCAGGCATCACCATCAGGCCTTCCCAGGCCCTCTCCCCATGTCCCCACTCTGCAGGTGGGAAGTGTTAGTTTGAGGGGTCCTAGCTGTTCCCCTGCCATGCACAGCCCAAGGGAAAGGGAGGGATGCTGCCACTGACCAGAGCCCACACCCAGGGGAATGCACTGGGACTGGGGCCTCTAGTGCCCAGGGGCCGGACCGATAGAGGGGCTCATGCCCCAGCCTGTCGAGAGCCTGCCCATTTGTGCCACCCCCAGTGCTCCCCTATCCTGGGAAGCAGGCCTGGGACAGTCAAGCCCAGTGATTCCAGGCAGCTGGTGGCGTTTGTGAGGCCTTCTCAGGGAGGCCCCTGGGTTGTGGACATGCCCAGGCTCACAGCTGTGAAGGCCGCAGCTGCACCTCAGTTTCCTCCTGGTCAATGTGGATCTGGGGTGGGAGGTAGGGGGGATGCAGGCAGGGGCCTCAGCAGGGTCTGCTGCTTCTCCGAGGGCACTGCAGAGACTCAGACCTGTGTCTGCCTGGGAAGTAAACCCAGTGGCAGGGACTGTGTGGCCCAGCCACAGTACCAGGCATGCAACACTGCAGGGTGAGCCACCTGCAGAGGGGCTATAACTGTGTGACAGCAGCCTCTCTCAGTTTCCTTTTTTAAAAAAATTTTTTTAAATTAAAAAAAATTTTTTTTTGGCCACGCCCTGCGGCTTGCGGGATCTTAGTTCTCCGACCGGGGATCGAACCCGTGCCCCCTGCATTGGAAGCACAGAGTCTTAACCACTGGCCTGCCAGGGAAGTCCCTCAGTTTCCTCATTTGCGAGGTGGGGGTGAGAGTAGAGCTACCCCCGGGGCTTGTTGTGAGGTTACTTAGTGGGTGTGATAGGCGTAGAATAGCATCTGACACGTAGGGGGCACTATTCACAGCTCGGCCGTGATCATCATTGCGGATGTTATTGCTGCTCGGATGTTATTGCTGCTCGTGGTAGTTTGTGTGTTAGCCCCTTCAGCCTCTGAGGTTGTCTTAACCAACCCTGAGGGATATGGGGGCCAGAGTCCTCAAGTGTGACTTCCCCACAGACCCCACCACACACCCTGCTGAGCTGCTCAGAGGGACAGACCCGCCACAGTGATCAGGAGGCTTGGGACACACGCAGGTGGGGCATGGGGCAGGTGTGCCCAGCAAAGAGAACTGCACGGGCAAAGGCCTGGAGTTGGCAAGAGGAGATGCCTGGCGGTGACGGGGCAGAGCAAACAGTCTGGGCAAAGGCTGGGAGGGAAAGCCAGGCCAAGCTGAGGTACGCTCTACTTGGAGCTCAGGACAGGGAGCAAGCGGCAAAGGGAAGAGGTGGGACCCTGCCTCCACCCCCTCCATCCCCCAGCCGGGAGTTGAGTGGTCTCACACTTCCCTGCAGACTCCCTGAGGAATGCAGATTTCTGGCCTGCACCCCTCGAGATGTGGCTGTGTGTCTGGGATGGGGCCTGGAAATCTGCTTTTAAAAAGACAAACAAACAAAAAAAACACCCTCCCAAGGCATCGTCCTGCAGCATCTGAGCCACATTTTGAGAAGGGCTGAGCAGGCCACGCATCATCGTCGTACATGTCTCCCTGCCTTTCTGAATCCTGGCAACATGATCTTGGGCCAAGACTTTAATTTTCTGAGCCTCAGTGTCCTTGTCTGTGAAATGGGAGAAACAGTACCTATCTCTGGGGCTGCTATGACAGTCACAAGAGAGAGAGCCAGCAAATCCCTCAGCAATGGCCAAAGAGAAATACAGGATGGGGCTCTGCAGGGAAGCATCTTGAGTCAGTACAGGTAGGGTGTGTGTGTGTGTGTGTGTGTGTGTGTGTGTGTGTGTGACACTGCATGGGGCGCTGGGCCTTGGGCCATGTCTGGGAGGCAGGGGTATGACGCCATGCCCGGATCCAGGCCCCTTGGCAGCTGCGGCTCAGAGTGGAGGGAGAGAGGGCTGCTGCCCCGCTGGAGTGAGCAGGGCTCCTCTGCTAGCTGTGCCTAGGCACCATGTTGGGGAGCACTAGCTGCAGAGTGGCAAGCCTGCATGTGTGAGGATGACAGGGTGACTCCTGAGCCTCAAGTCTCCAGCCGAAGCCCCTGAACTCAACCAGGGAACTGGGGAGCCATGGTGGGCAATGGACCTTGTGGGAAGCGAGGGCCTGGAGTGAGTCCACCATGGGATCCAGGTGGCCGAGGTTGCCTTCACCCCTGTGGCCTTGCCAGCTGCACCCCTGGTAGCTCTGCTGCCCACCAGGCCCGACTACCTCCATCTCACTGTGCAATTGATGGGGAGGGTGAGTTCTGCCTCTAGACCACGTGGCTGGCTTACCTCTGTAACCCCACTGGGCCTGCTCCCTGACCAACTGTACCCTTTGTTCCAGGTGCTGGGGAGTCAGGGAAGAGCACCATTGTCAAGCAGATGAAGTAAGTGCTGTGTGCGGGAGGCAGCCTCCAAACCTTGATTTCCCCTCTTCTTCCTCTGGGCCTGTACTGGGTCCAGTATACCCAGCCCAAGTATAGGCCCAGCCGTGTTAGCCAGGTCCAGGACCTTCCCAGAGGCAGCATCCATCCTCAGGTCCGAGTGGTTTAGAGGCAGTTTCCCCCTTTCTTTTTTTTTTTAATTTATTATATTATATTTATTATATATATAAAATATTATATTTTATTTTTGGCTGCATTGGGTCTCCGTTGCTGCACACGGGCTTTCTCTAGTTGCGGCGAGTGGGGGCCACTCTTCATTGCAGCGCACGGGCTACTCATTGCGGTGGCTTCTCTTGTTGCTGAGCTCAGGCTCTAGGTGATGCAGGCTTCAGTAGTTGTGGCACACGGGCTTCAGTAGTTGTGGCACGCGGGCTCAGTAGTTGTGGCACACGGGCTTAGTTGCTCCGCAGCATGTGGGATCTTCCCAGACCAGGGCTCGAACTCGTGTCCCCTGCATTGGCAGGCAGATTCTTAACCACTGCACCACCAGGGAAGTCCAGTTTCCTCCTTTCTGAAGTAGGTCTCTCCAGGCCCCAGCAGCCCCAGGCAGCCATGTGAGGTCCCTGTGCCCTGTACTCTCTAACCCCTGACTCCTGGCTGCCAGGATCATCCACGAGGATGGCTACTCAGAGGAGGAATGCCGGCAGTACCGGGCAGTCGTCTATAGCAACACCATCCAGTCCATCATGGCCATTGTTAAAGCCATGGGCAATCTGCAGATTGACTTTGCTGACCCCTCCCGCGCGGTACGTGGACTCCCCAACCCTGCCTCCCTCCCATAAGGCTTCAGGGCAAGTCTTGTCCTGGGGAAGCTGAGAACACCCCAATCTGGGCCTCATTCCGGAGGCCTCCCTGCCTCTGACAGGTGGGGTGGGGGTGTGCTCCTGCAACTAGCTGACCACTCACTGCTGTGCCCAGGACGACGCCAGGCAGCTGTTTGCACTGTCGTGCACGGCTGAGGAACAGGGCGTGCTCCCTGAGGATCTGTCCGGTGTCATCCGGAGGCTCTGGGCTGACCACGGTGTGCAGGCCTGCTTTGGCCGCTCGCGGGAGTACCAGCTCAACGACTCTGCCGCCTAGTGAGTACTCCAAGGGGCTGGGCTGGGGGTGCAGTGTGGGGAGACCTGGACTATAGCCTGAACCAGAGGGCCTGAGCACCCTTAAAAAGATACTGCCAGCCTCTGTTCGTGAAGCTGCTGACTGTCAGCCAAGGTCTTGGTGATCTGGGGTTTGGCCTGGTGCAGGGCTGTGGAGGGACATCCAGACAGATGGTGCCACCCAGATAGGCTGCTGGCCCCGTACTCTCATGTCTCCTCTCCTACCTCTGCTTAAGCCAGTCCCTCTGTCTGAACAGCTTTCCCAGTCCCACTGCCCATGCCATCCTGAGCCCACCCAGAGAGGGGCTGGACCTCTGTGAAGGTGGGTGGAGGCCGGTCTTGCCTGGCCATGGCACCTGAGCCCTGCCCCAGTCACAGGGACAGCCGCCCCACTCTCCCCGCCGGGCCTGAATGCACTTGTGAGTGCACGCCCCTCACAGGAGCTGCAGAGTCACAGCCAAACACTGCGGGGGCGGGGGTGCTCCCCAGAGGTCACAGGCTCAGCGCCAGCAGAGCTTTTGGGTCCTGGAGGCAAGGAGGGGTGGGTCCTATCAACCACTGCCATCTCAGTGCCCAGGATACTCAAGGAGGGCAGCGTAGGGCCACCTTCCAGCTACTTCCCACTCCTCCATCATCCTCATCCCCGTTCTTCATTCCCCAGACATTAAGTTCCCACCTTGTGCTCAGCACTGTTCTGGGTGTGGGAATTCAGCAGTGAACATGGGCCCTGCCCTCCCAGGCAGGTTTATGCCATGACAAGGTCACCCAGAGGTGGGGAGCAGATTGGAAAACTCCAGGGACCAGGCATACTGCAGCCCCTCCTCACAGCAATCCTCCAAGACTGCTGTGGGGCAGTGGGTCCCTGGGGTGAGCCCACCTGTTGGGGACAAGGGAAAAACTAGTGGGGAACCCACCATGAGGCCTCTGGGCTGGAGGCTCTCAGTAGGGGGCAGGGTACAGTTTGCAGGTCACAGCACATGCGTCATGGTTCCCCATAGCCCTTCCTGTTTTTCTGTTCTGTCTCTGCGTCTCTGAGGTCATTTCCCTCTGGCCTAGCTGCTGGTGGGAGCCAAGGGCTCGCCCCAGCAGCCCTGCCCCAAGAGCAAGACACTGGTACTGGGCAGTGGCTGGGAGGCCTGGACCCAACCCATAGGACACAGCAAAGATATTGAGGCAGGCAGCAGAGCTGGTCTCAGGGCTTGGCCGGGGCAGCTTGGATACTAATTAGGAGAGCTGGTAATGAGGAGCCCCTGGGACCCCCGCCAAGCGAGTGTTCATGCCTTCCCCCTGAGGAGCCCAAATTTTACTGGGCAAAGAGCCCACTGGGCCTGGCAGGCCCCAACCTGTCCAGCCCTGCATCGAAGGACATGCCAGCCTGCTCTGTGGCGGGTGCCGTAATTACGCCGATTAGCATCCTGAATCTCTCACTGAAGGACTAATTTGCCCCCTCCCACTGCCCTCACCTGTAGTTCCAGCACCCTGGATCTTGTCTGACGCAGGCCTGCCTCAGACCTGGGTGCTGGGGCTTGGCTGGCTAGCCACAGAACTGCCCCTCCTCCCAGGCCCATTCCACAGGCAGGAGGCAGGGGTGCTAGTGCAGGTTTCCTCATCTGAGCAGTGAATGCAGTACAGGCAAGGGTTAAAGCGGCAAGGGCTATGCCTGGGAAATGAGGGGATGGGAGGGAACGGGGCCCGGTGGCCCCCACTGATGCCCCACTCCCCATCCCAGCTACCTGAATGACCTGGAGCGCATTGCACAGAGTGACTACATCCCCACGCAGCAGGACGTGCTGCGGACTCGCGTGAAGACCACGGGCATCGTGGAGACGCACTTCACCTTCAAAGACCTACACTTCAAGTGAGCGAGCGTGTGGGCAGGGTAATGGGGCAGGAGCTGCCAGCCTTGCGGGTGACAGGGAAGAGATCCTCACTCCAGGGCCTGCCGATGGCTGTTGGGAACGAGGGCTGGTCCAGGATCCGCAGCCCCACTCTGAAGTTTCTTAAGGCTTTGTGGTTGCCAGCAGCTCACAGCCTCTGCTGACCCTGCCCCATGTGGAGGCAGCCTACCCTGCTGACCAGCCTGACCCTGCTGGGCCAGACGTGTCCTGGCTTAGAACCCCAGGGGTAAGGTGGGCCAGCGTGGATGATTCCATGGAGGCAGCCGCCATACTCTGAGCAGGCCTCTGTCCTCAGTCGGTCAGCCTGTGAAATGGGGCAGGGACCTTCTCGCAGAACTCCCTTCTCTGGAGCTAAGGTGCTGTGTTTGCAGGATGTTTGATGTGGGTGGTCAGCGGTCTGAACGGAAGAAGTGGATCCACTGCTTTGAGGGCGTCACAGCCATCATCTTCTGCGTAGCTTTAAGCGCCTATGACCTGGTGCTAGCCGAGGACGAGGAGATGGTGAGAGGCCCGGAGGCCACTGGGGGAGGGTGGGGGCAGTGGTAGGGGCGGGGGCTGGTGCTGAAGGCGCTGTCCTGCCCCCAGAACCGCATGCATGAGAGCATGAAGCTGTTTGACAGTATCTGCAACAACAAGTGGTTCACGGACACATCCATCATCCTCTTCCTCAACAAGAAGGACCTGTTCGAGGAGAAGATCACACACAGCCCCCTGACCATCTGCTTCCCTGAGTATACAGGTGTGGGGTCTGGGCCTCTGGGGAGGAGCTGGTGGTGACCAGGTGGCCCACGGGCGCCCCCCGCTGGACAGAAGGGTAACTGTGGGACACACGCAAGGGCTGGTGCCTCACAGGCTTATATATCGATACTTGTGTCTGTACACCCCAAGGCCCTTCTTAACACACTCAGGCATGTACTCTGTACGTCACTGAGCATCTTCCTTCACACAATCAGGTGCCCCTCTTTGCACACTCAGACGTGCCTGTGCCCTCTCACAAGTGTCACACGTTATATGCTTGTCAGTTCACACGCATAGAACCTCGCTGTACCTATGGGACAGGCCTGCCTGCCGCACATGCAGCACGAGTCCTCACCATTTTGTCTCCCACAGGGGCCAACAAGTACGATGAGGCAGCCAGCTACATCCAGAGCAAGTTCGAGGACCTGAACAAGCGCAAGGACACCAAGGAGATATACACGCACTTCACGTGCGCCACTGACACCAAGAACGTGCAGTTTGTGTTCGATGCTGTCACCGATGTCATCATCAAGAACAACCTGAAGGACTGCGGCCTCTTCTGAGGGGCAGCGGGGCCTGGCAGGATGGTGAGCCAGAGGGGGCCGGGCAGGGAGGAACAAAGTGGGGCCACTGAGCCCAGAGAAGGGACACGGTTGGGGCTGGGGAAAGTCCAGGTGGGGGTGGTGAACTTGGAAACCCGCTAGGAGACCAGAGGGCAAGGGGAGGGAGGCACAAGGTGCTGAATCAGGAGGGCGATGGAATGCAGGGCACTGACGAGGTGGCACAGGTAAGCCTGGGCTCCGTTCTGCCCATTGGTCCAGACAGCAGAAATGCCTGGTTGTGTCCTGGGACAGAACTAGAGGGCTGTCCCGATTTTCCTTGGAGAAAACTCACTTTCTCACCCACCAGGCCATTGGCCTAGCCTGAAGGATCTAGATGACAGAGGGGGCCCAGCTGCCTCAGCTGCCCACCACTCAGTATGACCAGCTCTGCACTCATCCCTGCTGTCTTCCCCTCTGACCTATCTGAGGGCCCTGGTCTGAGGCTGGCCCCACCAGCCCTGGGAGAGGTGGGGAGGATTCTGCCAGTGCTACAGACTCCCCTCCCCCACGTAACCCAGCAACACACACTGGCTTCTGGGCGGGCACTGTGTCCCTGGTAACGAGTGGGTGGGGAAAAAGGAGAAGGGTCATTGTCTAGGGAGGCGGGAGGAGAGACACACACTGGCTACCTCCCTCCCTCCCGACCCATGCCCTGACTGTCCCCCACCTCCAGGGCCACCGCCGACTCTGCTCCCCCCAGCCCCTGAGGAAGATGGGGGCAAGAGGACCACGCTCCCCGCCTGTCCCCCTGGCCGCTTTTCCCCTTCTCTCCTCTCTCTGTTCTTGGCTCCCCCTCTCCCCTCCCTCAGCTCCAGAGACTTGGGGGAAGGGTTGCCACAGGCCTCCCTGTTTGAAGCCTGCCCGTATCCCAGGTGCAGGGAACGGCCACCGTACCCCCTCCTGGCATCTGTTCTGGTTTTAACTGTTGTCTTGTTCTGTGATGGGGGAGGGGAGCACATGCTGAGTCTCCCAAGGCCTGTGTTTGGAGGGGCACCCACTTCTCCAGCCTGGGACCCCTGGCTTCGCCCAGCATCAGCCCCTGACCCAACCCAAGTCCAAATGTTTACAGGGAGCCTCCTGCCCCCACCAACCCCTTCCCCCTAAGCCACTCGGAGGCCCCAAAGGAAAAAGCACAAGAAGCGTGAGACGCCACCATTCCTGGAGACCACAGTCCACTGGCTCATTCTCGTAGCTTTTTTTTAAAAAAAAAAAAAGAAAGGCAAAGGGAAAAAAAAAGAGAGAGAAAACTGCAAACCTAGAAAACTTTTTAGAAGAAAAACTATTTAAAACTGTCAGGTCCTGACCAGCACCCACCCAACCCCCTTCCCATGATTCCGTGCCTTGAGTGTGTCTGCGTGTTTACACCCATCCCTCTGCTGGTTGCCCCCTGTGCGGGCGGCGCCCCTGCCCTGCCCTCTACAGAACTGGGTTTCAAGGGCTGTTCCAGACAACTGCCAACGTCACTGAGGGCCCCGCCCCAGCGGCCCTGGGCCCTGGCTCCATTAACCTAAATGTAGCTCCTTAGCGCTAACCTAGGAACCGCCGCTGCCTGCTGAGGGGCCACGCCCCTCATGCCCTCACCCCAGGCCCGGGTCCTTCAGTGTTGAACACTTCCTTGCTTTTTTCACATGTTTTATGGAATTGTTCACCTGGTTTGAAATAATAAAATGTAGAAAGAAAAAATACCAAGAACTGCTCGACATTCTTCTCTCCAGGGGGCAGAGACCCAGGCTAAGATGTGCCAAGGTGATGGTAGTCTGGACCTGGATCCTCACTTGTGGCAGGGCCCTGGGCACTCAGCTCGCAGGTCATACTCAGGCCCAGTACTTACCACTTTAGTTTTCCCCCTTGGACTAGTCATCTTACATGTTGGGGCCTCCATGTCTCCCCCTCTTCCCTCAGCACCTCTGCAGTCTTGGGTCTGGGGCAGCCTTCTGGAACAGTGGGGCAGATTTCTTAAGGAGCTCTTCTCCTAAGGGATTCTTCCACATTGGGAGCAGGAGGAGTGTCCAATGAGTCTAGTGCGGAAGGAAATGTGACTTCTGACCTCCCAGGCCCAGCGCCCAGGGGTAGTGTGCGTTGCTGAGGCCACACAGCCAGGTGGGCTGCAGCCCCCTGCACACCCTCCCTTCTTCCTGGGTCCTTTGCCAGGGCTCTGAGACATTGCCCAGAGCCCTGCCCAGAACTGAAGTCCCTTGGGCTTGACTAAACAGAAAGTTGAGGACAGCAGGGGCCTTGAGACATGTTCAGAAAGGTCTCTGACCAAGAGGTCCCCCTCCAAACCTGAGGAGGGTAGGGACAGGCAGGTGGCTACACTTCAGTGTGACTGTAGCCACCGGCAGGGCAGCTGGATAGCTGCAGGGCTATGGCTACGTTGGGCTCTCAGTGCAGAGCCTTCCATGAGGCTATGGGAAGTGCTCGTGCATTGCTGGAGGAGGGAGCAGCAGATGACAGGGCCGGGGTGCCTGTGGGGTGAGCCCCTAGCTCCAGGCAAGGCACCTGGACCTAGGGGTCTGCAGCCCTCTGAGCCTGTGGGAAGGGCTCGGTAAAAGGCCCGCCTCTGCTGGGCGGAGCTCCCAGGCGAGCTCTTCCGCCTTCGGCCGCCAGAGGGCGCAGCAGCCCGTGCTGGGCCCCGCCGGGCCGGTCGCGGAGGCTGACGTCATCGGGTCCTGCGGAGGCCGCCGGGCACAAAGGCAGCTTTGTAGGGCGGCGGCGGCTCCGCGCCCTCGGCGGGACAAAGCGGCCTGGGCCGGGGTCGGCGCCGCGGAGGCGGAGAGGGCGGGGCGAGTGGGAGGGTAGGGCCGGGGACCTGGGACCTCGCCTCCGCACACCTGCCAGTCTCCCCTCGGCCTCGGGGTCCCGAGTCCTGGCGAGAGATGAGAGGCTGTGTCCGCCCCCTCGGAAGGAGTTCAACGGCCCCCACCCCCCGTCCCCGCCCCAGTCCCTCGGGCCTTTCCTGCTACCCCTGCCACTGAGGGCTGAGGATCGCCGACTGACAAGGAGAACAGAATCCCACGTCCAAGCCAGGATCCCTTCCTGCCCTCAGCGGTCAGCCCTGGATCCCGCTGAACCCCAGATGTGCGGGCGGTGTGGGAGCTCCGGTGCCCTGATATCCGCCCAGCAGGAAGCGGGAGACAGAGATGATTCCTTCCTTCCGTCCTGAGGGAGAACCCTGCACAGAGGGACCATTGACGAGCTGGCATTGTCTGCCTGATGAACCCAGCGTCTCCCTCCCTGAGTGGGCCACGCAGGATTCTGGCCAGGATCCCCTTGTACCCGGCTTGGCAATGGGTCTGGGTGGGTTCCTGGCAAGCAGTACTTCCCTGGGTGCAGACAGCTAGGCCCCCACCTGCCCTTGGCCTTCCTACCCCTGCTCTGATTTTGAGAGCATAAGGCTTCATTGTCCCAGCACTGGTGGGGGCGGCCTCTCAATTCATCCTTGTCTTTCTTGGTTGGGAAATTCCCAGCCATGGGGGGCGGTAGGCAGGGGGGTGCATCCCAGGTGTCCTGCACCCCAACAGGAGGGACTCCATGAAGGTGACTCCTGGGGATCCCCCCATTGCCTAGAACTGTTCAGGGCTGTACCTCAGCCGTCCCGCATCCCTGGGTGAGGAGAGCCAGAGATTCAGTGCTCCTTGGCTGTGTGTCCCCCAGCGTTCTCCCAGCCTAAGAAGGACCATCTTCCTGACCCCACCCATGGGTAGCTGCTTCTATGAGGCTCAGGATCCTGAGGCAGGGCCAGGCAAAGGACCCAGGCTCCTGCTCCCAGACCAAGCTGTGGATCCCAGTTTGAGGTAGGCTGTCTCCAGCCAGTGGGGACCACCACAAGGCTGATCCATCTCCCAGAGGGCCCACCCCACTCCAAATAGTTGCTCAGGCTACTGATGTGGTAGCAGCCTGGCTATTTTTAACCCATTTGGGAGGGTGGGGTGGGTGGGGAAACGGCTGGGAAGAGAGAAAGAGACAAGCTCTGAGAGAGAGTTCTGAAGAGGGAAGGATGTAGGGAGACCCTGTGGGGAGAAGCCAGCCCTGGTCTGTAGCCACTTTCCAGCTCCCCTGGGCCAGACCTCCCACCCCCAGCAGGTGGGTGGAGGCCCAGATGCCAGGTGCAGAAAGGGGAGGGGGCCCCATTAGGACTGGATCCTCTGAGGCTGTAGGAGATTCCAAGACCTAGAATAACCCCTTACCATGTTTCGGGGCAGCCCCATAGCTCCTCCTGAGGTCAGGAAATCCTCCCACTCCCCTCAGAGCCATCCCCCCCCCCCCCCAGAATGCCAAGCCAGCCATTAAGGCTGGAGAATACAAGTCCTGACTCCAGCCACCTGGCCTGTGGCATGGCCAGCCAGGTCCTACTTGCCCTGGGAGTCAGGGACGGGACTGCAGGTTCCCTTGGCTGAGTTCTGGGTCCAGGCCCACTCCCAAACCACTGACCCCAATCCTTGGGTCTGTTGCCCCAAAAGAGATCCTAGGGGACCTCATCCCTGGTGTGAGGCTGTGCATTCCCCCAAGTCTGTCCCCCGCCGCCTTTTTAAAAAATTTATTTTTGGCTGCGTTGGGTGTTAGTTGCTGTGCGCGGGCTTCTCATTGCGGTGGCTTCTCTTGTTGCGGAGCATGGGCTCTAGGCACGTGGGCTTCCGTAGTTGTGGTGCGCAGGCTCTAGAGTGCAGGCTCAGTAGCTGTGGCACACGGGCTTAGTTGTTCTATGGCATGTGGGATCTTCCCGGACCAGGGCTCGAACCTGTATTCCCTGCATTTGCAGGCGGATTCTTAACCACTGCACCACCAGGGAAGCCCCCCGCCAAGTCCCCCTTGAACCCCCAAAGCGGAAGCCAGCTCCCAGCACACCACCAAGGAGAGCCTCAAGCCAGCTGAGGTCTGCATGCAGCTGTGTGACCCCAAGTATGTCCATGCCTGCCAGCCAATCAGCTCCTCAGTTAACCACACAGCAACGGGCACTGGTATCCAAGGGAGCAGGGGTCAAGGCCATGGATCTCTGTCTTTTCCCTGCTTTGGTTTCCACCCTTACAGGAGACTTGACCTCACAGGTGATCTTATTTAGGAGAAAAATCAGTTTGACATTCTTTGGCATTTACTCTGTTTTCTGACCTCATTGTGGGTGGAGGGAGTCAAGGCCTGAGTGACTGAATCCTGAAGGGGGCTGAAGTCTCTCTTCTCCATCAACCCCCCATCCTCACCCAGGTTCAGCAGGCCCAGGAAGGTGGCCGGGCTTCCTGTGGGCACTGTGTCTTTCGCTTCCCTGTGCCTGGGGCCCCCAAGGGATGGGATGGTGGTTGCTGGGGAACCCAGAGCCCTGAAGAGAGGCTTGGACCTGGTGTTATAAGCACCTGGGGCTTCACAGAGAAAAGTGGGTAGTGGGTGATGAGGAAAAGTCCAGCAGGTGGCAAAAGGGCACAGGGCACAGCCCAAGCTAAGTCCTAGCGAAGGAACAGCTGCCACCTCCCAGAGATGGGGTAGCTGGAGCGCTGGCAGGGTTAGCCAGGGCCGAGCCAGGGAGGCGTGTGTGAATGCCTGGCTAAGAGCCTGGGATGTCCGCGGGCTTCAGCAAGTCCTCTGAGTGAGGAGCTGGGGAGGCAGGGTACTGCAGAGGGGAGGCACTGGGAGGAGAACTGGCAGAAGGACCACGGGGACCCCCAGGCTGGGTACCTGGGGAAGGGGTCAGGCTTCAAGCTGCAGGGAAAGGAGCTGGGGCCTTGTTCTATCTTAAAGGAGACAGAAGTCCTCCCTGAGTTGGGGGCTCCCTGGAGGGAGGAGGGTGTGGGCATGGGCACTGCTGGGGGTGGGTTGGAGATCTGTGGAGTAAGAAGATTGAGGAATCCCCAGCGGCTGGGGAGAGAAGGAGGTTCAGGTGGAGGGTCAGGGTGTTGTGCTGGGGGCTGGGCTTGTGGCGGGGTGGGGAGGAGGAGGGAAGGGGGCAGGAGGGGAGTCAAGCCTGAGAAAGGGCCCCATGAAGCTGGGCTGGAAGGGGCAGCAGTGACTCCCTCGAGGCCTCCAGGCCTGCATGCCAAAGGCTGCCCAGCGCTGAGATGACAACTGGAGTACACACCTGTGTACCCCACAGTGTGCCAGACCTGCCTGGCCCACCATTTACAACGGCAGGGCAAGTGAGGAGAGTGATCTGAGAGGTTCAGTCTCCCCCTAGGGACACACAGCTGGTGAGCAGCAGAGTCAGGATTCAACCCCACCCCTCTCTGGCTACTGGGGAGTGGATTCTTGGGGCGGGCTCTGGTCTGCCCTCCCAGAGCATCCTGAGCCCCCAACCAGTACTCCTGAGAGTCTCTCCCCCTGACTAGTAAGGGAATGTAGCATTTATGTTAATGTATGTTAATGAGTACAGGGTGCCTCCGGAGTCTACTTTGCCGCATTCCTGGCAACTCCTCCCCCCCTCCCCCAGGCAATGGAGAAGGAGAGGAGAGGGAGGCCCCACCCCCAGGCCCCTCTTCCCCCCACCCCCCACCCCCGTTGGGCAACGAAGAAAACAGAAGTGAGTGAAGAGCTGTGATGTGGCTGGTGGGGGGGGCTCCCCCATCGCGGAGGGGCTGACCTCAGCCAGGGAGGAATGTGAAGGAGGCGGAGGGCTGGGGCGGAGCGGGTTGGGGTAGGGCCCCAGCTAGAGGCCCAGGGTTCCGGGCGGCCCCTCCCTCAGCCCCTCCACCTCAGCTCTGACTTGGCCCTCAGAAGGGAACAGGCAAGGAAGGAGGGGAGGAGCTCATCTTTCCAAAAAGGTGGGCTGGGGGTCCTTGGGGAGCCTGGAAACCAGGTGGGGGGGTGGATGAGGGAAATGCCTGAAAGACCCTTCCTGGGAGATCCCCTGGAGTGGGTAGCAGATTGTCAGGGAAGTTAGGCCTCAGTTGGGCTTTCCAGGGCCTACTTTCCGCCGCTTCCCTCCCCCCATGCCTAAGTCCTCAGGGTAGCACGTCCTAGTACCCATGTGACCGGAAGAGGGAAAGGTCGAGACTTTGGAGCCACCAGCCCTGATGGCTAAAGCAGGTGTGAGTGGGGAGCCAAGGCCCAACCCAGCCAAGGCTGGGCACTGGGAGTGTTGGCTGTAGCCTTCCTCAAATGGATGTCTCACCCCAGCCCAGTCGCACCACCCAGAGTCCAGGCAGGGTGCAAGGGGCAGGCCCAGATGGCGATGAGGGCTGGGGAGCCAGGTGCTGGGACTTGGCACAATCAACTTATTTCCAGAAGGAAAAACCAAGGCCTTGGCAGGCTGTGCCACTGATAGGCAGCACCAGAGACCCAAGCTGCCTCCCCTGGTTTGTTCCGTTCTGTCGAGACCCAGGCCCAGGCTGCATGATTCCAGAATCCTTGGGGACTTCCAGAGCCCAGTGTGACCCACAGCCAGTGACCCTGCCCCTAGGGGGCTGCCTCCATAAGTTTCCTACCCAGGGTCTGCATACGCTGGGACCTGGGGCTGAGGAGCAGAAAGGAGACCTTGTGGGGATGGGGACAACTTGAGCTCCCACTCCTGGGGATCTCCCTTCCTGCTCCAGGGAGGGGGACACATCTGGAAGTGGGAAGGCAATGCCAAGGGCTCAGGTGAGCCAGGAACAGCCCAGTCCCTTCGGCTGGGGGTTGAGTCCCAGGGTGTTGGACAGATGGTGGGGGGTCCTGGTCCCATTTTCCAGTATGGACACTGGGTTGGGGGTGGGGATGAAACAGAGGCTGGGACCTGGGCCTGAAGAACTAAAAGCAGTGGGGGCAAGTAGGGGGTACCGTGCAGTTGGGTAGGGACCTCAAAGGTACTTGCTGATCTTGGCTGCTTGGGTGGAAAATTGTAAACAGCCAAAGAATTTTGTTTGCTTGCATGAGGCCAGGGGACGCTGCCCAGGTCCAAGGCAAAAGAGCCTGGGAGGAGGGAGAGGCCACATCCTGGAAGCCCAGGAGCTCAGGCAGGGTTATGTCACCCCCACTCCCCCTCCTGAAGGCCCCTGGTCCTCCCACTAACCCCCACCCTTCACCTGCCCACCAGCCAGCCAGGCTGGGCCAGAAACACCAGGCCTGAGGTTCAGGAAAGAGGGGCATGGCCCCACCCTGGATGGACACAGACACTTCTACTCCAGGGACTCGGCAGGAGATGGGCAGCAGAACCATGCACACTTGAAGTGCCCACGTGGCCTCCCTCACAGACCCCTGAGGAGCTGCTGATAGCCTTGGGGAGGATGCAGCAGGATGCATTTTGGGGGGATTGAGGGGTGGAAGCCCACCCTCAAGCCCTGGTATGTTCACCCAGGTGGACCTGAGGGCCCCCCCAACATTGTCAACATTCAACCCCTCCAAGGAAGTAGACCTGGCAGTACAAACAGGGTGTGTCCACCAGACTCACCTTTAGGCCAAGACCCCAGACCCTTCCCAACTGAGGCGCTGAGGTGTAGGAGCCCCATCCTATCCTTGAAGCCCCCTTGGGTACCTCACTCTGTGTTCGGTGGGGCAGTTCCTCCCACCTTCAACCTTGGAAGAAAGACTGAAGTTCATGGAGATGGCATAGAATGCCCCTCACCTCCCAGCAGAGACATGGGACCACCGGTCATGACGGGGCTCTGGATGGTCCCACACCCTGCAGTGCAGAAGTGAGACTTGCCGCCTGCCTCCCTGCCCTGCCTGCCCCTCTGGCTCTCTTCTCCCGCCCCAGACTGGCTGTCATCAAAGCCACTGCCAGCCAGGTGGCAGAAGTACTAAGTGGCCCAAGCCCTAAGGAAGGACTGGGGCAGGGTCTTGGGGGCCCATCAAACCTCCACTTGAGAACCCCCGCTCCGACCTCTGACCCTGACCGGCCCTTCCCAGCTGGCTCCTGGGGACTGAGATGGCAGCTGAGCCCCTCATTACCCACCTCCAGCTCCCCAGCTATGGAGGGACAAGTGAAGAAACGAGTCCCTGGGGGTGCCCCATCTGACCAATCCCTCTGCCAGAGCTGCCTGGGGCTAGGGGGTCTCTATTGCTTTTTCCTTATTTGCCTTGACTGCCGGCCTCAGTTCCAGGACCACTGCGTGGGGCATCCTGTTGCTCTGAAGCCCTACGGGGGGAGGGGTCGGCCCTACCCGCCCCTCCCTTGTGCCCGCTCCGCTCTGGCCACCAACTCCAGCCGGTCCGGCTGCCTGCCCAGTCACCCGATCCGCCCTGTAAACTTGACGGCGGGGCGCGGCTGGCTTGGTGGGGGCGGGGGCTTCTCCTTAAAGGAGCCGTCAGAGGGTGCCCTAGGGCCCCTCGGCTTCTCCCCTTCTGCAGGGTGAGAAGGGGCCAGGGTGAGGAGCCGCTGATGCCGGAGCTCTCGGTGGAGTGTGGGAAGGCAACCTGGTGTTTTGTGACGTCGCAGACCTCACGGGCCCAGAAGAGGCAGCGGCAAGTGTCAGTGGAAGGAAGGAGGGAGGTGGGAGTCCTAGGGTGGGAGGGGTCTGGAAGCGGCAGAGCTAGGCGGGGGTTTGGGGAGAGCAGTCTGGAACGTGCCCCGGCAGCTGTGCCCCTTGCTTGAATGCACCCCAGGACCTAGCCCCACGCCAGGGCTACTGTGCCCGGCACCTGCCCAGCCAACTTCTGGGAAAGAGGGTGGACATTGCAGCCAGAGCCTGACCCCATCTGAGAGGTCCAGGGAAGGGCTCTGGCTCAGAGAAGTGGAGGGTCTCAAAGATGGGGAAACCCTGAGGGCGAAGACGGGATGGAGAGGCTCAGGGAGACTCTGGAGGCTGGAGAGGGAAGGGCAGCTCACCCGAGCTGGGGGTGAGAATCTGCTTTAGGCCCTTGGCTCTCCCCACTTGATTCCTCTTGGGTCTGAAGTCTGAGCTCACAGAATTTCTGTGTGTGACCAGCCCCTCCCACCCTCTGGGGTGGGGAGAGAGAGGTCAAGCAAAAAGCTGGGGCTGCTGGATCCAAGTAGGAGCAGCTCCCAAATCAGAAACTGAGGCGTCTGCCCAGCCCTGGGTCTCCCGGCTGCACTTATCCCTCTGAGAAGTGGGTTTCCGGAGTGTTTCAGAGTTGAAGGCAGTGATTGACGCTGCGGTTATAATATTTGCTCACCTGCATGTCCAGAGAGACTCACACACTTGTGCACAAACACGTACACACATGTGCAACACAAACACGTATGTACTTACAAAGTGTACACCCCAGACATGTACACACTGTGTAGACATGCATACAATGCCGTGTGTGCGCACATGCATGCCACACCTACATGTGTAATACAACACGCATGCCACATGGTTTCACATAGATATGTACACATATGCCTGCATACACACTACACACACACATACTCACTACAGAATACAGATACACAAAGGGATCCTTAGAAGCACATTCACACTCACAGACGCCCACACCATTGGCGCCAGCTCCAAATGTGCTTCTGTTCCTCTGTGGGCCCGTGGGTGCACAGCTACCTCCAGAGGCCTGACCCCCCTCCTGTTACCGGCACACCCATGACTGTCTTGTTTTGCTCATTGCACTTGGCACCACTGCAATGACTGCACCAATCTGAGTCCTTGTTGGTACTCTGCCCCCTCCTGCAGGAGGACCTTGTCTGTGTGCCCCACTGCCCCCAGCCCCAGTCCCAGGCTGGCATGACGTAGGCATGCAGAGTTTGTGAATTAATGCCTGTGGGTGTGTGTACATGAGGGCGGGTTACTGGGGAGGGTGACGTGGTGGGGCAGGCGCCTGCCAGTATGGGGTTGACCCCGATGGTGTGCCCAGCGTGGGTGTGTCTGTGATTGTGGCCAGGCAGGGCACCCTCCAAGGGAGAGGAGGACTTGCAAGTGGAATGCGACCCCCCAGCCTCTTTCCCCTAGGGGCTGTAATCTGATCCCTGGGGACTCCCCCCAGCCTCCCTCCCTAGCTCTCGCTGCAGCTCCTTCTCTTCCAGATCCGGGGCAGAGTCCAGGGTGGCTCAAGGCTCCTCCACACACGCCCGCTGAACCCTGAGCTCCCTGAGCTGCAGGGATGGGGCGGGCTGAGGCCGCCGCCATGATCCCAGGCCTGGCTCTGCTCTGGGTGGCAGTGCTGGGGGGTGCTGCCCCCAGCACGCCACGCCTTCGCCTCTCCTTCCAAGGTAGGTGCACCTGGCAGGCGGGAGGGCCCACCTCAGGGTGGGCAGGAAAGGGGCCCAGTGTGGGTAGGGGGCGTTGTGTTGGCTGTTGCACTGTGTGTGTGCCACCGGCTGGGTTGGATTGGGGGCACGCTCAGGCCATCTCCAATTAACCCTTTCCTGGCCTCAGTCCCCAAGCTCTCTGCCCACATTCTCCTCATGCTTTCCCAGGAAGCATGGCAACAGATCCTGCCTCTGTTCCATCCCCTGCTCCCAGGGAAGTTGAGGTGTGGGGACTGTTAGAGCCCCCTTCCCACACCCCCTACACAGGGTGGTTACTAGGCAGTGGTATCATACTGAACCTAGGCTGGTGGCAGAGAACCCTCAGCCTGACTTTGGGGTTGGGGTTCTGGCTGTCCCAACATGCAGGCCTACCCCAGAACCCTTGCCTCCCCGTGCACTCGCCTGGGGACACTACTTGTCTGAGGTTGCCCTAGAAGCTCCACCTCCTTCCCCCATGGGGGCAGGGGTGGGCTGCACTGCCCACCCTGGAAGCTCTGACCCTGGGTGGGCCTGTCCCCCTGAGTGTAAACTCACACACGTGTAAATTCACATGTGGGTGGGCCAGGTCACATGTACAACCTTGGCCTGGAAGAAGCTCCTAGTATGACTGGCGAATCCTCAGTGGTGTCCCCGCCCCACAGAGCTCCAGGCCCAGCACGGTCTCCGGACCTTCAGGCTGGAGAGGACCTGCTGCTACGAAGCTCTGCTGCTGGATGAGGAGCGTGGGCGCCTGTTTGTGGGCGCTGAGAACCATGTGGCCTCCCTCAGCCTGGACAACATTAGCAAGCGGGCCAAGAAGGTGCCAGGGACCCCCAGCCTCAGCACCGCCCCGGGACCCCACTCCAGGCTTCCTGGAGGATGGGCCTCCTGAGTGGACGACACCCTCAGCATAGAGAACATCCTGAGTCCCTGACCCGTGTTCTCCCTCCCCCCCCCCTCCCCATAGCTGGCCTGGCCGGCCCCTGTGGAATGGCGAGAGGAGTGCAACTGGGCAGGGAAGGACATTGGCGTGAGTGTTGGCTGCCTGGGTGGGAGTGGGGAGGGTCAGCCCCTCACTCTAGAGATGGGCAGTGCTAAAACAGAAGCCTGCCTGTTCTGGCTATGATGGGGGCAGGAGGGTTGAGGTGGCTGAAGTCCAGAGGTAGTGAGTCAGGGTGGGGGCTATGTGATTCTTCTTGGAGGCCTCTGCGTCATGGGGGGCAATGCAGGCATGCTTCCCAATGAACCCATTCTGGTGAGAGGTGAGCCGGGCTGGTCACCAAGGGCACCTGAGCCCCTAGAGCCCATGTTAGTACTGGCCTGGGCTAATGCAGAAAAGAAGGGGTGGGAGTGCCACTGGTGAGCTGGGAGCCCTTAAGGCCACCTCCCTGGGGGAGGCCTCATTGTTCCTGCCCCTGCCCACGTGCGCGCTAGACTGAGTGCATGAACTTCGTGAAGTTGCTGCATGCCTACAACCGCACCCACTTGCTGGCCTGTGGCACAGGGGCCTTCCACCCAACCTGTGCATTTGTGGAGGTGGGCCAGCGGCTGGAGGTAAGGCTAGGTCTGGTCAGGGAGGGAGGTTGGGAGGGTAAGAAAGGGCCTACAGTAACAACTCCCCCCTGCCTCCCAGGAGCCCATGCTCCGGCTGGACCTTCGAAGGCTAGAGGATGGCAAGGGCAAGAGTCCTTATGACCCCAGGCATCGGGCTGCCTCCGTGCTGGTGGGTGAGTCCAAAGGCTGGGGCCCCAAGAGAGCTCCTGGAACCCCTCAGAGACTCTAGTATCTCACAAAGTCCCAAGACCCTCCCTAGAGCCCCAGGGATCCCCCATAGCCTCACTGACTCCCCAAGAGCCCCCAGAGCTCCATAGTGCCCCCAACCCACCACAAGAGCCTTTGCCACTAAGCAGCCTTGCCGTGTCTACAGGGGAAGAGCTGTACTCGGGAGTAGCCGCAGACCTCATGGGCCGGGACTTTACCATCTTCCGCAGCTTGGGTCATCGTCCAAGTCTCCGAACGGAACCACACGATTCCCGCTGGCTCAACGGTGAAAGACTGGTGGGACTGTTGGGAGGGGGCCCTCATCTCCAACAGAGCAGGTGCTGAGTAAGGCCCATAAAGGGAGTGAGCAGTGAGTGCTCACCAGGTAGCTACCCTGGGTCAAGCCCTGCACTAGGCACTGGGTCGCAGGGTGGACAAGATAGGTATGGCCCGTGCCCTCTTTGAGTTCACAGACCTCAGATCTAATACACAATAAGATCCGTTCCAATGGCCAGGAGATATAATGAGAGAATGGAGAGGAAGGGAAAAGGAGACTAGGCAGCGGTGGTGGTGGTGGGAGGGTTGGGGAAAGGAAGATACCCTGCTGAGAAAAGGTATGTGCTAATGCCCAAAACACAGCAGGATTGCGGGAAGAGCATAAGAGCATTCCAAGCAGAGGGAATAATTAGTGCAAAGACCCTGGGGGCAGGAACAAGCCAAGGAACAGACTCATGAAGGGAGCAATGATAAGGGGTCCGGACTGTCAGCACAGGGTAGGGCCAGGGTAGATTCTAAGAGTGATGAGACCCAGCAGAGTATTTGAAGCAGGAGTGGAGGCATCTATTTCCTGCTAGAGAGGAAGATTCATGAGTGAAGGTAAAACCAGGTACCCCATATCCCTCCTTTCTTGGCCCACTGGCATAGAGAACTGCCAGGGGAGAGGCGAGAGGCCCACCACTGGCCAGGGTCTGCTTGCCTGTGGGCCCAGGTAGCCATGGTCTCTGCTGCCCTCTCGTGGCTTCTTCTTGACTCGCAGGCCCTCTTTCTTTCGATTGTGTCCTCGGGGAGCACCATCTGAACTTGGTCCCAGAGGCTGGGTGGTCAGCTGCTGCCCTGAGGGCTTCTGCCGGCACGAAAGAAAGGGGAGGCAGTGCCTGGGCCTCCTAGCAGGGGGCAGGGCCAGGACCTTGCTGACCCCACACCTACTGCTGTGGTCAGAGCCCAAGTTTGTCAAGGTCTTTTGGATCCCGGAGAGTGAGAACCCGGACGATGACAAGATCTACTTCTTCTTCCGTGAGTCGGCAGTGGAGGCCACGCCGGCCCTGGGACGCCTGTCTGTGTCCCGCGTTGGCCAGATCTGCAGGGTGAGGAGTCCCTGGGCCACATTCGGTGATCCTGCCACCGCCCCTTTGCCTGTCTGTTGGGGCCTCGCCCTCATCCCCTCCTACTGACCCCGCAGAACGACGTGGGTGGCCAGCGCAGCCTGGTCAACAAGTGGACTACGTTCCTGAAGGCGCGGCTGGTGTGCTCAGTGCCCGGTGCTGAGGGCGATACGAACTTTGACCAGCTCCGTAAGTGCCAATAATGGAGGATGGGGTGTGGGGAGGGGGCGCAGGGGCGCAGACCCTGAGCCTGGCTGTGCACCCTCCCCCAACTTGGTCCCTTCCCTGCAGAGGACGTGTTCCTGCTGTCCTCGCGGGATCGCTGGACCCCGCTGCTCTATGCTGTCTTCTCCACGACCAGGTGAGGTGTGGGAGGTAGTGGGGCAAGGCTGGCTAGGCCCCACTTGAGCCCCTTACTCCACTTACATCTTCACCTGCAGCAGCATCTTCCAGGGCTCCGCAGTGTGCGTGTACAGCATGAATGATGTGCGCCGGGCTTTCCTGGGACCCTTTGCACACAAGGAGGGGCCCGTGCACCAGTGGGTGTCCTACCAGGGCCGTGTCCCCTACCCCCGACCTGGCATGGTGCGTAGCCCAGGGACTCCCACCACAACCCACTTAAAGCTTCAGGGGTAGAGAATTTGGCCTGGGGTTTTCTTGGTGAATGTTGTGTCTTCTTTTTTTTATGGGTGGGAAAACATCATCTTCATTAGACAGGGCTCCTCAGGGGAAGGCCATGTTTCCCCCTCAGACCCCCAAAGGCAAGGCTGGAGCTCCTCTCTCAGATTCCCAGGGCAGGGCTCTGTCCAACACCCGCCCCCTGTGCGTGCGCGCGCGCACACACACACTCACACATGCTCCAGGTTCCGGGAGGTGTCCTGTGGAGGGCTGCCCACCAGGCCTTCATATCCACATCCTTGTCATGCCTCCTTCCCACCCCCCAGTGCCCCAGCAAGACCTTTGGCACCTTCAGTTCCACCAAGGACTTTCCTGATGATGTCATCCAGTTTGCCCGGAACCACCCCCTCATGTACAATTCGGTCCTGCCCATGGGGGGGCGCCCCCTCTTCCAACAAGTGGGTGCCGGGTACACCTTCACCCAGATCACTGCGGACCGTGTAGCAGCTGTTGACGGATACTACGACGTCCTCTTCATTGGCACAGGTCAGGGTCCTGCCATGACCACCCACAAGACCCAGCCCAGGCTCTTTGGCCTGTTAGAGGAATCTCCCCCTGTTCAGTCCCATCTCCATATTTTTCGGGGGGCTGTGCCCCCATCTCCTTCTGGATGCTGCTCTGATTGCTCCAACCCACATTCTTCACCATCCCAACCATGCGGAGGGTGGAGGCCTCAGAGGTGAGGAGACCCCTGGCCCTGGCTGTCAGGGAACACAAGGAGTCACTCAGCCTTCTCATCCCTGCAGATGCTGGCACGGTGCTGAAGGTGATCTCCGTCCCCAAGGGTGGCCGGCCTAATGCTGAGGGGCTGCTCCTGGAGGAGCTGCACATGTTTGAGGTGAGGCCTAGCCCCCATTGCCTGGGGTACCCCCACCCCACGGAGCTCTGATCCCAGCACCCCTCCTCCCTCTCAGGACTCAGCTGCTGTCACCAGCATGCAAATCTCCTCCAAGAGGGTAAGTGACCAGAAGGCTTGCGGGCGGAATGGCCCCAGCCTCTTCCCAGGTGCCCCCACCCCCATTCTTCTCTTGGTAATTACAAGCCCCGGTTTCGAGTACAGGCTCTGCCTTCACTAGACTGTGGGACCTGAGACCTCAGTGTTCCCTTTTGTCAAATGGGGGAAGGGATCCCTGACCTATGGGAGGCAGGCATGGGGCCACCCAAGGTCAGCCTGGAGCCCCTTGTACCCCTAGCACCAACTGTACGTAGCCTCTCGGAGCGGGGTGGCCCAGATCCCGTTGCACCGCTGCGCTGCCCACGGCCGCGCCTGTGCCGAATGCTGTTTGGCACGTGACCCTTACTGCGCCTGGGATGGGGCCGCGTGCACGCGCTTCCAGCCCAGTGCCAAGAGGTGGGTAGGATCGGGGGCGGGCTGCCTGGAGGGAGTCTTTATCTGCCCCTGGCTAAAAGAAGGGCTCACGGAGGCTCTAATGTCCCCTCTCCCCAGGAGGTTCCGACGGCAGGATGTAAAGAACGGTGACCCCAGCACACTGTGCACCGGGGGTGAGTGTCCCAGCTGCTCTCACCCCCCATCCCTTAAAGACTGCCCCACCCTGCCCTGCCTTGTCTGAATCTGACATTCCCTTTGCCCCCAGACTCATCCCATCCTGCGCTGCTGGAGCGGAAGGTGTTCGGTGTGGAGGGAGGTAGCGCCTTCCTGGAGTGTGAGCCCCGCTCGCTGCAGGCGCGCGTGGAGTGGACCTTCCAGCGCGCGGGGGAGGCGGCCTACACTCAGGTGAGCCTCCCCTCACTCCCCTCCCAACCAGGCCCTTGTTCCGACTCCTACGTCCAGGAAGTGCGCGCCCTGATTAATGAGGCCCTTGGCCTGCTCCGCACATCTAGATGCGATCCAGCTCTGCCCAGTGAGTCTCCGCCCAACCAGACCCCTAACGCCCAGTTTGGCCCCTTGCCTGCACTCCGCATCCTGGTGAGGCCCCATTCCTCTAACTAGGCGCCTGACGCCCGCGCCCCAGCCCAGTCCGAACGAAGCCCCGCCCTTTCTCCGCCCACTGGGGAGGGTCTCTGACGCGCCCCCACGTTCAGGCGAGCTCCGCCCTGTTCCCTAACGTCAGCCTCACGCTGATCCGGCCTGCAGGTGCCCGCAGAGGAGCGAGCCGAACGCACGATGCGGGGCCTGCTGCTTCGCTGGTTGCGGCGTGGGGACTCAGGCGTGTACCTGTGCGCAGCCGTGGAGCAGGGCTTTTCGCAGCCAATGCGTCGCCTGGCGCTGCACGTGCTGAGTGCTGCGCAGGCTGAAAGGCTGGCCCGGACCGAGGATGCTGCGCCCGTTGCGCCGCCGGGCCCCAAGCTCTGGTACCGGGACTTCCTGCAGCTGGTGGAGCCGGGCGGCGGTGGTACGAACTCCCTGCGAATGTGTCGTCCGCAGCCCGCGCCGCGCCCACCGCCTCCCGAGTCGCGGAGGAAGGGCCGCAACCGGAGGACACACGCCCCAGAACTGCGTGCTGAGCGGGGGCCGCGCAGCGCAGCGCACTGGTGACTCGGCCGTCCCCACACTGGGGACTGGGGAGGTGGCAGCAGCAGAGAGAGGGGGCGGTCAGACCCTGGGAAGCAGCTAGGGCCCCGGCACACAGCGGTTCCTGGTGGAGGGAAGACACCGACCCGACAGGCCCTGGCCAACAGGCAGCCATGCCGGCTTATTTATTAACAGAGAATAATCCTTGAATGCAACCCCGATAGGGGTGGCCCAGGCTGCGCACAGGGTCCAGCTGGTCAGGAGGAGGCAGAGAAGCAGGGTCCCCGAGCAACGACCTGGGTGGGGGAGGTGCCCAGAATGCCCACCCTGGGGGAAGGGCCACCTCCTTGGGCAGTGAGCAGAAAGCTGTGAACAGGCTGGGGTGGGGGTGGGGGTGGGGCAGGCCGACTGTACTAATGCAATAAACATGTTATCAGCTGAAGCTGGAACGGCCCCATCAGACAGCCGCTGGTCTTAGTGTTACTGACCCAGGTTCTTGGACTCTTTAATCAACAGAAGTTGGTAAGAGGCCAGAGGAGAAATTCGGGCAAGGCTTTATTGGGGCTCATGCTGCAGAACAAGGGAGTGAAAATAAGAAACAGGTGCCCAACAAGCAACAGGTGCCCTTGCTTGCTTGCTGGGGGAACAAGGGTTTGGGGGAGGGTGGCTCCGAGCTGGTTCCTTAAATGGAGTGAGAGTAGGGGCACATCCATGGGTCAGGCCAGAGGGGTGACTTAGGTGGTCTGCCCACCCTCTTGGTGGTGTCGTGGGCAGGAATCCTGAGTAGTCCCCTGCTTTTGCTCCCAACACCTCAGAAGTGGCAGTTGGGTTTTTGGTTTTTTTGCGTCTTGCTCATAATTTGCCCCAGTTGCAGGTGTGTGTGGTTATTTTTACTCCCTTAGAGTTTCTTGTATTCTGTTGCTCCAGGAGATGTTTGTCCAGGTGTAAGCACTGCAGCAAAGGGTCTCAGGTCCCAGCCTGTCTCATTCCCCCCTGAGGGATTCTACACCCTTTATTTTTAAGGATTAAGGGACCGGAGGTCTTCTTCTTCTGAAATGTCTTCCTGCTGGACAGGGGCTGCAGATCCTAACCTACCCTATAGGTATAGAAGTCCCTTGCTGACTGTTTTAGGGACCTGGGTTACCCTTGGCTGGAGTGGGTTGAAATCCTTGAGCCATCATGAGCCTTCCTTGAAACTGTTGAAGCCTAGAAAACACAAACTTAACCAAAAGCTTAAACAGACAAGGGCCAAAAAGGAGAAGAACAGTAATAGCCACAAGAGAGCCTAGAAAGGGAAGGAATCAGGTTAACTTTGGGAGGGCTTCCCTAACTGCTGACCAGACGACGGAGGCGGTATCACCCCTGCCAAAATTGTGAAGCCATTCTGCTTGGGTGTATATTTCTTTACTATTAACTTCTGTCTGTCCTGTGACACTGATTTAGGTGCAGCAGGAAGTAATAGTTATCCCACAGATTCTGCCTTGTTCTGTCAGAAGGTAATCAAGAGCTAGATGATTATCAAGAGCTGCATTAACCAAAGTAACGAGAGGTCTTAAGTCCTGTTAAGGCGTGCCCTGTCTGTTTTATCACATAACCAAGCTGTCTGGTGAGATTTCTCAGTGTTGCTTCATGATAAGGGAAGCCTCCCCATGGAGCTGCCAGTCCTATGGCCAGCCCTGCCCCTGCTAAGATCATTCCTAGTGCTCTCTGGGTTTGGTGGTGACCTAGAGTGGTCCTGTTATAGATCACAATCCCTCTTAGCCCTATAGTCCTTATAGTGCACTCTCCTATGAAATGGACATTATCAGTGCAGTTATAGGCCATACCTTGGTTGGAAAAGGACAGGGTCTGGCCATAATTTTCTAACATATGATGGTTTGGATGTCTACAGAGGAAAACAAACCCTTCAGGGGTGCAGGCTGGAATGTCTGTCTCGCCGTGGTTAAGATTTGATAGTCCATGAAGGACATAGCTGTTGCTACTACCTGTTCAACTAGGGGAGGACGGCAAACTGTTGTTGGTAATTTAGATCATATGATGTTATAAGAATCTCTTTCTCTCTTTTATTTTTTTTTGGCTGTGTGGGATCTCAGTTCCCCAACCAGATACTGAACCCGGGCCACAGCAGTGAAAGCCTGGAATCCTAACCACTAGGCCACCAGAGAACTCCTGCAAAGCTCTTGTTAATGCAGTTAGCTCAGCATTGTGGGCCGATGTCTGTGGTGGCAAGGCCTTGGTTTCTGTGACTTCATCTAGACCAACTATGGCATACCCTGCCTTCCGAGTTCCCATCTGTATAACACTGCTTCCGTCAGTAAACCATTTGACCTCAGGGCTGTCAAGAGGTTCATCTAGAAGACCAGACCTGCTGGAGTAAGTTTGTTCTATGATCTCTATACAGTGATGCAGTAAATCTCTACTCTCGACAACTGGAAGTAGTGTTGCCGGGTTCAGGGTTTGGCACACCTGTATGTCAAGGGTGTCCATGAGGAGAGCCTGATATCTTGTCAGTCTTCCTCCAGTCAACCAGTGATGTCCTTTGACGTCCAGCACAGATTGTACTTGACGAGGGGTTAATACATCTATAAGTGTTGTCCCAGGTTGAGCTTGGAAGCCTCATTAACTAAGTGGCCTGTGGCTGATATTGCCCGCAGGTAGCTGGGCCATCCCAGGGTTATTGAGTCCAGATGTTTTGAAAAGTAAGCCGCTGGTCTCTGATCTGGTCCCACATCTGATGCCAGCTTTTGGGTCAGGACTCCTAGCGCTATCCCTGACTTCTCATGAGCATATACGGTAAAGGGCTTGTTCAAATTTGGAAGTCCCAGTGCTAGTGTTCTGTTTAACTCAGCCTTTAGAGTCTCAAAGTCCCATTGGTGGTCCCTGTTCTGGTGAAGGAATTCCCTTTCTTTTCCCTTTAGAGCCTTATAGGGACTTCCCTGGTGGTCCAGTGGTTAAGACTCTGTGCTTCCACTACAGGGGGTATGGGTTCTATGCCTGGTTAGGGAACTAAGATCCCACATGCCCTGCGGTGAGGCCAAGGAACACACACACACACACACACACACACACACACACACACACACACACACACACACACACCAAAAACAAAAACGATTATCTAGAGCCTTATATAGGGGTTTGGCTCTAACGCCATAATTTGGAATTCAGATATGACAGAACCCAGCCGTCCTGAGAAAGCCTTGGAGTTGCCTCTTTGTGGTTGGAGATGGTAATGCACTAATTGCTATTCTTCAGTCTATGCCCAGGGCTCGTGCCTCTGGGGTTAAAACAAATCCTAAACACTGAACCTGTTGCTGTGAGATGTGAGCCAAGTTTGGGGAGACTTTATATCCCCTTTTTACCAGAAGATTTGGGACCTTAACGGTATTTTGATCTGAATCTTGTTTTGTCTCACTACTTATTAATAAATCATCAATATATTGTGGCAGAGTTCCCTTTTCAAGGCTTAGTTCTCAGTTCCCATGCCAACCCATTTCCAAAAAGAGGGGTGCTATCCCAAAAACCCTGTGGAAGCACTGTCCAAGTATATTGGGTAGCCTCCAGGGTGTCAGGGTCCCTCCATTTAAAGGCAAAAAAGGTATTGAGAGTCTGGATGTAGGCGAATATAGAAAAATGCATCTTTGAGGTCCACAACAGAAATATCGAGTGCTCCCTGGCACTTGAGTGAGGAGGGTGAATGGGTTTGGCACCACTGGGTGAATAGGGATGATTGCCTCATTTACTGCTCGTAAGTCTTACATAAGCCAATATTCCCCATTAGGCTTCTGAACAGGGAGAACTGGGGTGTTGCAAGGGGATTGGTAGGGCCTAATGGGTCCATGTTTTAGGAATTTGATGAGCAGTGGTTGGATCCCCCTCAGGGCTTTAGGCTGTAAAGAATATTGTCTCTTCCAGGGGTATTTTTCCCCGGGCCTTAATCTTATCTTTATCAGGGGAACATGTTTTGTCTTTCCTAACACCGAGGCATCCCACACTACAGGATTTACCTGTTGTCTAATTTTGGGGGGAATGTTTTGAGGAGTATTTTGATGAGTAGCAGATGGGTCATCTGGAGCTACTAATAGATGCATTTTCTGTTTGAATTTTTTACCTTCTTGGACTTCATCCTGTTCTAAGAATGTACTAGCTCCTCCTGAGGAGGAGGACAGGGCATTCTGGCATATACAAAAAGCCTTGAGTAATAATAATGGGCCTGATTCGGTAGGCAAAGGGAGATGTAAATCGCCTTACCTTTGGCTGTCCATCAACTTCCGTCGCATTACAGTCAGGGTTGGAGAGGGGACCAGCCAGCCAAGGCAGAACAGAGTAGGTGGCTCCAGTGTCTACAGGAAATTCAGTTTTTCCTACTGGCCATGTCGGGGGTGACCCAAGGCTCCGCCGGAGTAATGAGAATGGATCTAGTGAGATCTGGAGCCAGGCAGGCGCTTGGGTCAGTCGGTATGTGGGAATCTCTTATCCGAGAGCTTTGCAAGGAACTGGGGTGGGTCGGGGGTGTTTTTTTGGTGTCCCACAGGAGGGCGCTAGGACATCCCCCCTTCCAGTGCTCCTCCTTCAGACAAAAGACACACTGGTTTTAGTCCAGGTGGCTTCTCGGCTGTTTGTCTGGTCTTCTCAGCCGTCTAGGGTCCCCTCAATGTGGCAGGTAAATCAGAGTAGCCAAAAGCTGCGTTTTCTTGATTAGCTTCCCATCCTGATAGGCCTCCCGTATTAAGTCTTGGTTATTATAGACCTTGAAGGCCTCCTCTACCAAGGTTGACAACGGGATTTGGGACCCAGCCTCAAGCTTTTGAAATTTTCTCTTGCTATCAGGAGCGGACTGCGTGATCAAATGCATGGCCAGTAGTGGTGTCCCTTCTACAGACTCAGGGTCTGTATTGATGTACTTCCTGAATGCCTCTGAAACCCAGCTCAGGAACACTGCTTTTACCTTTTTTCTGTGTAACTTTTTTTTTTTAATTTTTTTTTTTTTTTTACTTACAGTGTTGTGTTAGTTTCAGGTGTACAGAGAAGTGATTCGGTAATACATAAACATGTATTCATTCTTTTGCAGATTCTTTTGTCATATTGGTTACTACCGAATATTGAGTAGAGTTCCCTGTGCTATACAGTAGTAGGTCCTTGTTGATATCTATATACAGTAGTATGTTCATGGTTTTCCTGTTGTTTTATTTTTTCGCACCGTGGGTATCTTAGTTCCCCAGCCAGGGATGGAACCCGTGCCCGCTGCAATGGGAGCGTGGAGTCTTAACCACTGGACTGCCAGGGAAGTTCCAGTAGTGTGCGTATGTTAATCCCAACTCCTAATTTATCCCTCCCCTCCACATTTACACCCCACCCCAGGGAATCGCAAGTCTGCATTCGGACTGTGAGTCTGTTTCTGTTTTGCAAATAAGTTTATTTGTATCACTTTAAAAAATTAGAGTCCACGTATGAGTGATGTCATATGATGTTTGTCTTTCTCTTTCTGACTTATTTCACTTAGAATGTTAATCTCTAGGTCCATCCATGTTGGTGCAAATGCATTATTTCATTCTTTTTTATGTCTGAATAATTTTCCATTGTATCTATGCACCAATCTTTTTTTTTTGTTTTTTCTCTGCCCACTAGGCTTGTGGGATCTTAGTTCCTGACCAGGGATTGAACCTGTGGCCTTGGTAGTGAGAGCGCAGACTCCTAACGCCTGGACAGCCAGGGAATTCCCATGTACCACACCTTCTTTATGCATTCGTCTGTCGATGGATCTGTGTAACTTCCTGGACTTTATAATTTACAGTTTTCACTATATACCTTTTCACTCCTTCTGATAAACAAATAATATAATGTTTCATCTTAGCCTGGCCTACACGATCCTCATAGTCCCAGTGTGGGTGTGATCTGGGATTGTGTTACCACTCACTTGATAACTTTGGTGGTGTAGATTGGTGGCCAGTAGGCCATCTGTGTGTTTTTTGGCCATTTTCAGTATATGCTCCTTTTCATCTGGGGGCAACAGTGGGCCAGAATAACTATGATGTCCTGCCAGGTCAGGGAGAGTGTTAATCCCAGCCTGATAAATTTGTCCCTAAGCTTTTCAGGGTTCTCTGAGAACCTGCCAAATCGCTCCTTACAGGTTTCTAGGTTCCCCAGTGAGAAGGGAACACGCACTCTAGTAATTCCTCTGTTTTCCTGGAGCGGGTAAAAGCCTGGTGGGGCAAAAGCGCAGGCTAAATTTGAACCTGATCAGAGCCCCATTGGGGAAAGCCCCGGGGGTACTGATTTTGAGGTTTCTGATTTGACAGGGTAAGGTGTGGGGCCTGGGGCTGAAGGAGATGGTGAAGGGGAAGAAATGGGGGACTGAAAATGAGGCTCGATGTGCTGTCGGCTACTGGGCGGTTGAAAGGGGATCCGTGAGAAGGTCTGGCTTCACACCTTTAGGGGGAAACCTGGAAATAGAAACTAAACACACACAACAAGAATCCCTCAGACCTTAATCTTGATAAAGTTTTATAAAGTCCTGTACATACGGGACTTTCCCCATTTTGGGGACCGTTTACGAAACAGGTCCAGTAGTAAAATGGTGTTAAAGATAAGGGATTCATTCTCTGACCACTTCTGATGGTCATCCAAAGCATGTAGGGGCCAGGCTGTGTTGCAAGAAAAAATCAGCTTATTCCTTTTTTTTTCTTTAATTAAAAAAAATTTTATACTGGAGTATAGTTGATTTATACTGTTGTGTTAGTTTCAGTTGTACATCTAAATGATTCAGTTATGTATATATAAGTATCCATTCTTTTTCAGATTCTTTTGCCATATAAGTGATTAATTACAGAATATTGAGTAGAGTTCCTTGTGCTGTATATTAGTAGGTCCCTGTAGATTATTTTTTTAACAATGGAAGACACTTTATTATTATTTTTAAAAAATATCTTTAAATTTATTTATTTATTTATTTACTTTTGGCTGTGTTGGGTCTTCGTTTCTGTCTGAGGGCTTTCTCTAGTTGCGGCGAGCGGCGGCCACTCTTTGTCGCGGTGCGCGGGCCTCTCACTGTCGCGGCCTCTCTTGTTGCGGAGCACAAGCTCCAGACCTGCAGGCTCAGTAGTTGTGGCTCACGGGCCTAGTTGCTCCGCGGCATGTGGGATCTTCCCAGACCAGAGCTCGAACCCGTGTCCCCTGCATTGGCAGGCAGATTCTCAACCACTGCGCCACCAGGGAATCCCTATTATTTTTTTAAAACATCTCTCAACATTTCAACTCTGGGTAGAAATCAAACGCATAGATTATTTTATAAACAGTTGTGTGTATACTTAAATCCCAAACTCCTAATTTATCCCTCACCTGCATGTTTCTTCCTGACCCATCCCCAGCAAGCACGAGTTGGCTTTCTTCTTTTTTTTAATTAATTAATTATTTATTATATGGCTGCATTGGGTCTTAGTTACGGCTCGGGGGCTTAGTGGCCCCTCGGGTGTGGGATCTTAGATCGCCATCCAGGGATCAAAACAACGTCCCGTGCATTGGAAGGCGGATTCTTAACTACTGGGTCACCAGGGAAATTCCACAAGTTGGCTTTCTCGTCTGTGACTCTGTTTGTGTTCTCCAAATAAGTTCATTTGTATCGTGCTGTTTTCTTTTAATCCACACCTAAGTAATCTCCTATGATATTTGTTGATCTCTGTGAGTTTGTCACTGTTTTGTGAATCAGTTCACTTGTACCACATTTTAGATTCCACATATGTCATATCCCATGATATTTGTCAGACTCCTTCCGACTTGATTTCACTTAGTTAGATCGTCTCGAGGTCCTTCTGTGTTGCTGCACATGGCAGTATTTCCTTCGTTTTTAAGGCTGAGTAGTATTCCATCGTAGATATGTACCGCATCTTCTGTATCCAGTCATCTGTCGGTGGACATTTTGCTTGCTTTGGTGTCTGGGTTGTCGTATATAGTGCTGCCATGCACGTTGGGGTGCGGGTAGGTTTTCGAACTATGGTTTTCTCTGGGTGTTTGCCCAGAAGTGGGATTGGGGGATCAGACGGTAGCTCTATGTTTTGTTATTGAAGGAGCCTCCCAACTGTACTCCCCAGTGGCTGTACCAGTTGCATTCCCCCCAGCAGTGGAGGAGGGTTTGCTTTCTCCATGCCCTCTCCGGAATTTATTGTAGGGAGACGTTTACATGATGGCCATCCTGACTGGTGTCAGATGATACCTCGTTGCTGTTTTGATTTGCAGTTCTGAAGTAATTGGTGATCTTCAGCATGTTTTCCTGTTTTTTTTTGGTTTTGTTTTCTCCTTCTTTTGCAACAGTGTGAGTGCAGTGTACCTCTTGAAATTGTCTTCTGACAAATCCGGCCTGTTTTGAATTCTTTTCAATTACCTCTCCTAGGACATTTCTTGAGCGCAGGTGTTATGTTTTTAAAGCCCTGCAGCCCTTTGTGAATCCTAGTGCCCAGAAGCACCTGTTGCCAAGTTGTTGTTACAGGAATCATCCACAAGGCGGCGGGCTTCTTCGTGCCCATCTCTGGTCCCTCTGGCAACCAGAGCCTCAGCGAAAGAAAGTGGTGTTCCTGGGTTGTACCTTGGAGGGGCACCTGCCAGAACCAACACTCAAGGGCTTTTGTCTCCTTCCTTTCTGCCTGTTCCCCTCACCCCCCGACGCGTCGCAACCCTTGTCAAAGTGCCACACTGAGGGACGGTGCTGAGGGTCCTGTAGTTGGTACAGCACAAAGGCAGGAGGCTGGAGGTGGGAACCCCAACGCCAGGAGATGTGGAGACCAGGTGACGTTTCAAAGCTCTTGCAGCCCAGAGGATCCACCCTCCTTTGGGTGCACTAGGCTTGGTTGAGCTATAGGAGGGCCTGCCTGGATCTGAGATTGTGGTCCCTTTTCGAGTGGACCAGACACTGCAGGTCCCCGGGGGGGCTCATTTGCTGGCACATCCTCCCCAGTCCCCTCAGCCCCACGACAGGCAGCCGGGAGAGCCAGCCCGCTGAGCCTCCAGGGACGTGACAGCAGCCCAGGTCCCCGAGCCTGTGGAAAGTCGAGTACACGTCCTTTATTTTCTCTCCTTCTTTTTCTTTAACTGCATTTTTCTTTCATTTTCAAGCGACTTGAGGGACCATGTTGTGCCCCTTGCAGGTGTACAGCGTTGTGATTTAGTCGTACATATGCATATGTCTCTGCTTTTTAGGATCCTTTTCTTATATAGGCTGTGACAAAGTGTTGAACAGAGTCCCCTGTGTTGTAGAGTAGGTCCTTGTGGAGTAGGTATTGTATTTGTTCATGTATACATGTTACTGCCAACCTCCTAATGTATCCCTCTCCCCCATCTTTCCCGTTTGCTAAGCATAAGTTTGTTTTCTAAGTCTCTGAGTCTGTCGCTGTTTTGTGAATCAGTTGATTTGTATCAATTTTGAGATTCCATATGTAAGTCATAGCCCATGATATTTATCGACGTCCATCTGATTTACTTCACGTAGAGCATCTCGAGGTCCTTCTGTGTTGCTGCACATGGCAGTATTTCCTTCTTTTTTAAGGCTGAGTAGTATTCCATCGTAGATATGTACCGCATCTTCTGTATCCAGTCATCTGTCAGTGGACATTTTGCTTGCTTTGGTGTCTGGGTTGTCGTATATAGTGCTGCCATGCACGTTGGGGTGCGGGTAGGTTTTCGAACTACGGTTTTCTCTGGGTGTTTGCCAGAAGTGGGATTGGGGGATCAGACGGTAGCTCTATGTTTTGTTATTGAAGGAGCCTCCCAACTGTACTCCCCAGTGGCTGTACCAGTTGCATTCCCCCCAGCAGTGGAGGAGGGTTTGCTTTCTCCATGCCCTCTCTGGAATTTATTGTAGGGAGACGTTTACATGATGGCCATCCTGACTGGTGTCAGATGATACCTCGTTGCTGTTTTGATTCGCAGTTCTGAAGTAATTGGTGATCTTCAGCATCTTTTCATGTTTTTTTGGTTTTGTTTTCTCCTTCTTTTGCAACAGTGTGAGTGCAGTGTACCTCTTGAAATTGTCTTCTGACAAATCCGGCCTGTTTTGAATTCTTTTCAATTACCTCTCCTAGGACATTTCTTGAGCGCAGGTGTTATGTTTTTAAAGCCCTGCAGCCCTTTGTGAATCCTAGTGCCCAGAAGCACCTGTTGCCAAGTTGTTGTTACAGGAATCATCCACAAGGCGGCGGGCTTCTTCGTGCCCATCTCTGGTCCCTCTGGCAACCAGAGCCTCAGCGAAAGAAAGTGGTGTTCCTGGGTTGTACCTTGGAGGGGCACGTGCCAGAACCAACACTCAAGGGCTTTTGTCTCCTTCCTTTCTGCCTGTTCCCCTCACCCCCCGACGCGTCGCAACCCTTGTCAAAGTGCCACACTGAGGGACGGTGCTGAGGGTCCTGTAGTTGGTACAGCACAAAGGCAGGAGGCTGGAGGTGGGAACCCCAACGCCAGGAGATGTGGAGACCAGGTGACGTTTCAAAGCTCTTGCAGCCCAGAGGATCCACCCTCCTTTGGGTGCACTAGGCTTGGTTGAGCTATAGGAGGGCCTGCCTGGATCTGAGATTGTGGTCCCTTTTCGAGTGGACCAGACACTGCAGGTCCCCGGGGGGGCTCATTTGCTGGCACATCCTCCCCAGTCCCCTCAGCCCCACGACAGGCAGCCTGGAGAGCCAGCCCGCTGAGCCTCCAGGGACGTGACAGCAGCCCAGGTCCCCGAGCCTGTGGAAAGTCGAGTACACGTCCTTTATTTTCTCTCCTTCTTTTTCTTTAACTGCATTTTTCTTTCATTTTCAAGCGACTTGAGGGACCATGTTGTGCCCCTTGCAGGTGTACAGCGTTGTGATTTAGTCGTACATATGCATGTGTCTCTGCTTTTTAGGATCCTTTTCTTATATAGGCTGTGACAAAGTGTTGAACAGAGTCCCCTGTGTTGTAGAGTAGGTCCTTGTGGAGTAGGTATTGTATTTGTTCATGTATACATGTTACTGCCAACCTCCTAATGTATCCCTCTCCCCCATCTTTCCCGTTTGCTAAGCATAAGTTTGTTTTCTAAGTCTCTGAGTCTGTCGCTGTTTTGTGAATCAGTTGATTTGTATCAATTTTGAGATTCCATATGTAAGTCATAGCCCATGATATTTATCGACGTCCATCTGATTTACTTCACGTAGAGCATCTCGAGGTCCTTCTGTGTTGCTGCACATGGCAGTATTTCCTTCTCTTTTAAGGCTGAGTAGTATTCCATCGTAGATATGTACCGCATCTTCTGTATCCAGTCATCTGTCGGTGGACATTTTGCTTGCTTTGGTGTCTGGGTTGTCGTATATAGTGCTGCCATGCACGTTGGGGTGCGGGTAGGTTTTCGAACTATGGTTTTCTCTGGGTGTTTGCCCAGAAGTGGGATTGGGGGATCAGACGGTAGCTCTATGTTTTGTTATTGAAGGAGCCTCCCAACTGTACTCCCCAGTGGCTGTACCAGTTGCATTCCCCCCAGCAGTGGAGGAGGGTTTGCTTTCTCCATGCCCTCTCCGGAATTTATTGTAGGGAGACGTTTACATGATGGCCATCCTGACTGGTGTCAGATGATACCTCGTTGCTGTTTTGATTCGCAGTTCTGAAGTAATTGGTGATCTTCAGCATGTTTTCCTGTTTTTTTTGGTTTTGTTTTCTCCTTCTTTTGCAACAGTGTGAGTGCAGTGTACCTCTTGAAATTGTCTTCTGACAAATCCGGTCTGTTTTGAATTCTTTTCAATTACCTCTCCTAGGACATTTCTTGAGCGCAGGTGTTATGTTTTTAAAGCCCTGCAGCCCTTTGTGAATCCTAGTGCCCAGAAGCACCTGTTGCCAAGTTGTTGTTACAGGAATCATCCACAAGGCGGCGGGCTTCTTCGTGCCCATCTCTGGTCCCTCTGGCAACCAGAGCCTCAGCGAAAGAAAGTGGTGTTCCTGGGTTGTACCTTGGAGGGGCACGTGCCAGAACCAACACTCAAGGGCTTTTGTCTCCTTCCTTTCTGCCTGTTCCCCTCACCCCCCGACGCGTCGCAACCCTTGTCAAAGTGCCACACTGAGGGACGGTGCTGAGGGTCCTGTAGTTGGTACAGCACAAAGGCAGGAGGCTGGAGGTGGGAACCCCAACGCCAGGAGATGTGGAGACCAGGTGACGTTTCAAAGCTCTTGCAGCCCAGAGGATCCACCCTCCTTTGGGTGCACTAGGCTTGGTTGAGCTATAGGAGGGCCTGCCTGGATCTGAGATTGTGGTCCCTTTTCGAGTGGACCAGACACTGCAGGTCCCCGGGGGGGCTCATTTGCTGGCACATCCTCCCCAGTCCCCTCAGCCCCACGACAGGCAGCCTGGAGAGCCAGCCCGCTGAGCCTCCAGGGACGTGACAGCAGCCCAGGTCCCCGAGCCTGTGGAAAGTCGAGTACACGTCCTTTATTTTCTCTCCTTCTTTTTCTTTAACTGCATTTTTCTTTCATTTTCAAGCGACTTGAGGGACCATGTTGTGCCCCTTGCAGGTGTACAGCGTTGTGATTTAGTCGTACATATGCATATGTCTCTGCTTTTTAGGATCCTTTTCTTATATAGGCTGTGACAAAGTGTTGAACAGAGTCCCCTGTGTTGTAGAGTAGGTCCTTGTGGAGTAGGTATTGTATTTGTTCATGTATACATGTTACTGCCAACCTCCTAATGTATCCCTCTCCCCCATCTTTCCCGTTTGCTAAGCATAAGTTTGTTTTCTAAGTCTCTGAGTCTGTCGCTGTTTTGTGAATCAGTTGATTTGTATCAATTTTGAGATTCCATATGTAAGTCATAGCCCATGATATTTATCGACGTCCATCTGATTTACTTCACGTAGAGCATCTCGAGGTCCTTCTGTGTTGCTGCACATGGCAGTATTTCCTTCTTTTTTAAGGCTGAGTAGTATTCCATCGTAGATATGTACCGCATCTTCTGTATCCAGTCATCTGTCGGTGGACATTTTGCTTGCTTTGGTGTCTGGGTTGTCGTATATAGTGCTGCCATGCACGTTGGGGTGCGGGTAGGTTTTCGAACTACGGTTTTCTCTGGGTGTTTGCCAGAAGTGGGATTGGGGGATCAGACGGTAGCTCTATGTTTTGTTATTGAAGGAGCCTCCCAACTGTACTCCCCAGTGGCTGTACCAGTTGCATTCCCCCCAGCAGTGGAGGAGGGTTTGCTTTCTCCATGCCCTCTCCGGAATTTATTGTAGGGAGACGTTTACATGATGGCCATCCTGACTGGTGTCAGATGATACCTCGTTGCTGTTTTGATTCGCAGTTCTGAAGTAATTGGTGATCTTCAGCATCTTTTCATGTTTTTTTGGTTTTGTTTTCTCCTTCTTTTGCAACAGTGTGAGTGCAGTGTACCTCTTGAAATTGTCTTCTGACAAATCCGGCCTGTTTTGAATTCTTTTCAATTACCTCTCCTAGGACATTTCTTGAGCGCAGGTGTTATGTTTTTAAAGCCCTGCAGCCCTTTGTGAATCCTAGTGCCCAGAAGCACCTGTTGCCAAGTTGTTGTTACAGGAATCATCCACAAGGCGGCGGGCTTCTTCGTGCCCATCTCTGGTCCCTCTGGCAACCAGAGCCTCAGCGAAAGAAAGTGGTGTTCCTGGGTTGTACCTTGGAGGGGCACGTGCCAGAACCAACACTCAAGGGCTTTTGTCTCCTTCCTTTCTGCCTGTTCCCCTCACCCCCCGACGCGTCGCAACCCTTGTCAAAGTGCCACACTGAGGGACAGTGCTGAGGGTCCTGTAGTTGGTACAGCACAAAGGCAGGAGGCTGGAGGTGGGAACCCCAACGCCAGGAGATGTGGAGACCAGGTGACGTTTCAAAGCTCTTGCAGCCCAGAGGATCCACCCTCCTTTGGGTGCACTAGGCTTGGTTGAGCTATAGGAGGGCCTGCCTGGATCTGAGATTGTGGTCCCTTTTCGAGTGGACCAGACACTGCAGGTCCCCGGGGGGGCTCATTTGCTGGCACATCCTCCCCAGTCCCCTCAGCCCCACGACAGGCAGCCTGGAGAGCCAGCCCGCTGAGCCTCCAGGGACGTGACAGCAGCCCAGGTCCCCGAGCCTGTGGAAAGTCGAGTACACGTCCTTTATTTTCTCTCCTTCTTTTTCTTTAACTGCATTTTTCTTTCATTTTCAAGCGACTTGAGGGACCATGTTGTGCCCCTTGCAGGTGTACAGCGTTGTGATTTAGTCGTACATATGCATGTGTCTCTGCTTTTTAGGATCCTTTTCTTATATAGGCTGTGACAAAGTGTTGAACAGAGTCCCCTGTGTTGTAGAGTAGGTCCTTGTGGAGTAGGTATTGTATTTGTTCATGTATACATGTTACTGCCAACCTCCTAATGTATCCCTCTCCCCCATCTTTCCCGTTTGCTAAGCATAAGTTTGTTTTCTAAGTCTCTGAGTCTGTCGCTGTTTTGTGAATCAGTTGATTTGTATCAATTTTGAGATTCCATATGTAAGTCATAGCCCATGATATTTATCGACGTCCATCTGATTTACTTCACGTAGAGCATCTCGAGGTCCTTCTGTGTTGCTGCACATGGCAGTATTTCCTTCTTTTTTAAGGCTGAGTAGTATTCCATCGTAGATATGTACCGCATCTTCTGTATCCAGTCATCTGTCGGTGGACATTTTGCTTGCTTTGGTGTCTGGGTTGTCGTATATAGTGCTGCCATGCACGTTGGGGTGCGGGTAGGTTTTCGAACTATGGTTTTCTCTGGGTGTTTGCCCAGAAGTGGGATTGGGGGATCAGACGGTAGCTCTATGTTTTGTTATTGAAGGAGCCTCCCAACTGTACTCCCCAGTGGCTGTACCAGTTGCATTCCCCCCAGCAGTGGAGGAGGGTTTGCTTTCTCCATGCCCTCTCCGGAATTTATTGTAGGGAGACGTTTACATGATGGCCATCCTGACTGGTGTCAGATGATACCTCGTTGCTGTTTTGATTCGCAGTTCTGAAGTAATTGGTGATCTTCAGCATGTTTTCCTGTTTTTTTTGGTTTTGTTTTCTCCTTCTTTTGCAACAGTGTGAGTGCAGTGTACCTCTTGAAATTGTCTTCTGACAAATCCGGTCTGTTTTGAATTCTTTTCAATTACCTCTCCTAGGACATTTCTTGAGCGCAGGTGTTATGTTTTTAAAGCCCTGCAGCCCTTTGTGAATCCTAGTGCCCAGAAGCACCTGTTGCCAAGTTGTTGTTACAGGAATCATCCACAAGGCGGCGGGCTTCTTCGTGCCCATCTCTGGTCCCTCTGGCAACCAGAGCCTCAGCGAAAGAAAGTGGTGTTCCTGGGTTGTACCTTGGAGGGGCACGTGCCAGAACCAACACTCAAGGGCTTTTGTCTCCTTCCTTTCTGCCTGTTCCCCTCACCCCCCGACGCGTCGCAACCCTTGTCAAAGTGCCACACTGAGGGACGGTGCTGAGGGTCCTGTAGTTGGTACAGCACACAGGCAGGAGGCTGGAGGTGGGAACCCCAACGCCAGGAGATGTGGAGACCAGGTGACGTTTCAAAGCTCTTGCAGCCCAGAGGATCCACCCTCCTTTGGGTGCACTAGGCTTGGTTGAGCTATAGGAGGGCCTGCCTGGATCTGAGATTGTGGTGCCTTTTTGAGTGGACCAGACACTGCAGGTCCCCGGGGGGGCTCATTTGCTGGCACATCCTCCCCAGTCCCCTCAGCCCCACGACAGGCAGCCTGGAGAGCCAGCCCGCTGAGCCTCCAGGGACGTGACAGCAGCCCAGGTCCCCGAGCCTGTGGAAAGTCGAGTACACGTCCTTTATTTTCTCTCCTTCTTTTTCTTTAACTGCATTTTTCTTTCATTTTCAAGCGACTTGAGGGACCATGTTGTGCCCCTTGCAGGTGTACAGCGTTGTGATTTAGTCGTACATATGCATATGTCTCTGCTTTTTAGGATCCTTTTCTTATATAGGCTGTGACAAAGTGTTGAACAGAGTCCCCTGTGTTGTAGAGTAGGTCCCTGTGGAGTAGGTATTGTATTTGTTCATGTATACATGTTACTGCCAACCTCCTAATGTATCCCTCTCCCCCATCTTTCCCGTTTGCTAAGCATAAGTTTGTTTTCTAAGTCTCTGAGTCTGTCGCTGTTTTGTGAATCAGTTGATTTGTATCAATTTTGAGATTCCATATGTAAGTCATAGCCCATGATATTTATCGACGTCCATCTGATTTACTTCACGTAGAGCATCTCGAGGTCCTTCTGTGTTGCTGCACATGGCAGTATTTCCTTCTTTTTTAAGGCTGAGTAGTATTCCATCGTAGATATGTACCGCATCTTCTGTATCCAGTCATCTGTCGGTGGACATTTTGCTTGCTTTGGTGTCTGGGTTGTTGTATATAGTGCTGCCATGCACGTTGGGGTGCGGGTAGGTTTTCGAACTACGGTTTTCTCTGGGTGTTTGCCAGAAGTGGGATTGGGGGATCAGACGGTAGCTCTATGTTTTGTTATTGAAGGAGCCTCCCAACTGTACTCCCCAGTGGCTGTACCAGTTGCATTCCCCCCAGCAGTGGAGGAGGGTTTGCTTTCTCCATGCCCTCTCCGGAATTTATTGTAGGGAGACGTTTACATGATGGCCATCCTGACTGGTGTCAGATGATACCTCGTTGCTGTTTTGATTCGCAGTTCTGAAGTAATTGGTGATCTTCAGCATCTTTTCATGTTTTTTTGGTTTTGTTTTCTCCTTCTTTTGCAACAGTGTGAGTGCAGTGTACCTCTTGAAATTGTCTTCTGACAAATCCGGCCTGTTTTGAATTCTTTTCAATTACCTCTCCTAGGACATTTCTTGAGCGCAGGTGTTATGTTTTTAAAGCCCTGCAGCCCTTTGTGAATCCTAGTGCCCAGAAGCACCTGTTGCCAAGTTGTTGTTACAGGAATCATCCACAAGGCGGCGGGCTTCTTCGTGCCCATCTCTGGTCCCTCTGGCAACCAGAGCCTTAGCGAAAGAAAGTGGTGTTCCTGGGTTGTACCTTGGAGGGGCACGTGCCAGAACCAACACTCAAGGGCTTTTGTCTCCTTCCTTTCTGCCTGTTCCCCTCGCCCCCGACGCGTCACAACCCTTGTCAAAGTGCCACACTGAGGGACGGTGCTGAGGGTCCTCTAGTTGGTACAACACAAAGGCAGGAGGCTGGAGGTGGGAACCCCAACGCCAAGAGATGTGGAGACCAGGTGACGTTTCAAAGCTCTTGCAGCCCAGAGGATCCACCCTCCTTTGGGTGCACTAGGCTTGGTTGAGCTATAGGAGGGCCTGCCTGGATCTGAGATTGTGGTCCCTTTTCGAGTGGACCAGACACTGCAGGTCCCCGGGGGGGCTCATTTGCTGGCACATCCTCCCCAGTCCCCTCAGCCCCACGACAGGCAGCCGGGAGAGCCAGCCCGCTGAGCCTCCAGGGACGTGACAGCAGCCCAGGTCCTCGAGCCTGTGGAAAGTCGAGTACACGTCCTTTATTTTCTCTCCTTCTTTTTCTTTAACTGCATTTTTCTTTCATTTTCAAGCGACTTGAGGGACCATGTTGTGCCCCTTGCAGGTGTACAGCATTGTGATTTAGTCGTACATATGCATATGTCTCTGCTTTTTAGGATCCTTTTCTTATATAAGCTGTGACAAAGTGTTGAACAGAGTCCCCTGTGTTGTAGAGTAGGTCCTTGTGGAGTAGGTATTGTATTTGTTCATGTATACATGTTACTGCCAACCTCCTAATGTATCCCTCTCCCCCATCTTTCCCGTTTGCTAAGCATAAGTTTGTTTTCTAAGTCTCTGAGTCTGTGGCTGTTTTGTGAATCAGTTGATTTGTATCAATTTTGAGATTCCATATGTAAGTCATAGCCCATGATATTTATCGACGTCCATCTGATTTACTTCACGTAGAGCATCTCGAGGTCCTTCTGTGTTGCTGCACATGGCAGTATTTCCTTCTTTTTTAAGGCTGAGTAGTATTCCATCGTAGATATGTACCGCATCTTCTGTATCCAGTCATCTGTCGGTGGACATTTTGCTTGCTTTGGTGTCTGGGTTGTCGTATATAGTGCTGCCATGCACGTTGGGGTGCGGGTAGGTTTTCGAACTACGGTTTTCTCTGGGTGTTTGCCAGAAGTGGGATTGGGGGATCAGACGGTAGCTCTATGTTTTGTTATTGAAGGAGCCTCCCAACTGTACTCCCCAGTGGCTGTACCAGTTGCATTCCCCCCAGCAGTGGAGGAGGGTTTGCTTTCTCCATGCCCTCTCCGGAATTTATTGTAGGGAGACGTTTACATGATGGCCATCCTGACTGGTGTCAGATGATACCTCGTTGCTGTTTTGATTCGCAGTTCTGAAGTAATTGGTGATCTTCAGCATCTTTTCATGTTTTTTTGGTTTTGTTTTCTCCTTCTTTTGCAACAGTGTGAGTGCAGTGTACCTCTTGAAATTGTCTTCTGACAAATCCGGCCTGTTTTGAATTCTTTTCAATTACCTCTCCTAGGACATTTCTTGAGCGCAGGTGTTATGTTTTTAAAGCCCTGCAGCCCTTTGTGAATCCTAGTGCCCAGAAGCACCTGTTGCCAAGTTGTTGTTACAGGAATCATCCACAAGGCGGCGGGCTTCTTCGTGCCCATCTCTGGTCCCTCTGGCAACCAGAGCCTTAGCGAAAGAAAGTGGTGTTCCTGGGTTGTACCTTGGAGGGGCACGTGCCAGAACCAACACTCAAGGGCTTTTGTCTCCTTCCTTTCTGCCTGTTCCCCTCACCCCCCGACGCGTCGCAACCCTTGTCAAAGTGCCACACTGAGGGACGGTGCTGAGGGTCCTGTAGTTGGTACAGCACAAAGGCAGGAGGCTGGAGGTGGGAACCCCAACGCCAGGAGATGTGGAGACCAGGTGACGTTTCAAAGCTCTTGCAGCCCAGAGGATCCACCCTCCTTTGGGTGCACTAGGCTTGGTTGAGCTATAGGAGGGCCTGCCTGGATCTGAGATTGTGGTCCCTTTTCGAGTGGACCAGACACTGCAGGTCCCCGGGGGGGCTCATTTGCTGGCACATCCTCCCCAGTCCCCTCAGCCCCACGACAGGCAGCCTGGAGAGCCAGCCCGCTGAGCCTCCAGGGACGTGACAGCAGCCCAGGTCCCCGAGCCTGTGGAAAATCGAGTACACGTCCTTTATTTTCTCTCCTTCTTTTTCTTTAACTGCATTTTTCTTTCATTTTCAAGCGACTTGAGGGACCATGTTGTGCCCCTTGCAGGTGTACAGCGTTGTGATTTAGTCGTACATATGCATATGTCTCTGCTTTTTAGGATCCTTTTCTTATATAGGCTGTGACAAAGTGTTGAACAGAGTCCCCTGTGTTGTAGAGTAGGTCCTTGTGGAGTAGGTATTGTATTTGTTCATGTATACATGTTACTGCCAACCTCCTAATGTATCCCTCTCCCCCATCTTTCCCGTTTGCTAAGCATAAGTTTGTTTTCTAAGTCTCTGAGTCTGTCGCTGTTTTGTGAATCAGTTGATTTGTATCAATTTTGAGATTCCATATGTAAGTCATAGCCCATGATATTTATCGACGTCCATCTGATTTACTTCACGTAGAGCATCTCGAGGTCCTTCTGTGTTGCTGCACATGGCAGTATTTCCTTCTTTTTTAAGGCTGAGTAGTATTCCATCGTAGATATGTACCGCATCTTCTGTATCCAGTCATCTGTCGGTGGACATTTTGCTTGCTTTGGTGTCTGGGTTGTCGTATATAGTGCTGCCATGCACGTTGGGGTGCGGGTAGGTTTTCGAACTACGGTTTTCTCTGGGTGTTTGCCAGAAGTGGGATTGGGGGATCAGACGGTAGCTCTATGTTTTGTTATTGAAGGAGCCTCCCAACTGTACTCCCCAGTGGCTGTACCAGTTGCATTCCCCCCAGCAGTGGAGGAGGGTTTGCTTTCTCCATGCCCTCTCCGGAATTTATTGTAGGGAGACGTTTACATGATGGCCATCCTGACTGGTGTCAGATGATACCTCGTTGCTGTTTTGATTCGCAGTTCTGAAGTAATTGGTGATCTTCAGCATCTTTTCATGTTTTTTTGGTTTTGTTTTCTCCTTCTTTTGCAACAGTGTGAGTGCAGTGTACCTCTTGAAATTGTCTTCTGACAAATCCGGCCTGTTTTGAATTCTTTTCAATTACCTCTCCTAGGACATTTCTTGAGCGCAGGTGTTATGTTTTTAAAGCCCTGCAGCCCTTTGTGAATCCTAGTGCCCAGAAGCACCTGTTGCCAAGTTGTTGTTACAGGAATCATCCACAAGGCGGCGGGCTTCTTCGTGCCCATCTCTGGTCCCTCTGGCAACCAGAGCCTCAGCGAAAGAAAGTGGTGTTCCTGGGTTGTACCTTGGAGGGGGACCTGCCAGAACCAACACTCAAGGGCTTTTGTCTCCTTCCTTTCTGCCTGTTCCCCTCGCCCCCGACGCGTCACAACCCTTGTCAAAGTGCCACACTGAGGGACGGTGCTGAGGGTCCTCTAGTTGGTACAACACAAAGGCAGGAGGCTGGAGGTGGGAACCCCAACGCCAGGAGATGTGGAGACCAGGTGACGTTTCAAAGCTCTTGCAGCCCAGAGGATCCACCCTCCTTTGGGTGCACTAGGCTTGGTTGAGCTATAGGAGGGCCTGCCTGGATCTGGAGATTGTGGTCCCTTTTCGAGTGGACCAGACACTGCAGGTCCCCGGGGGGGCTCATTTGCTGGCACATCCTCCCCAGTCCCCTCAGCCCCACGACAGGCAGCCGGGAGAGCCAGCCCGCTGAGCCTCCAGGGACGTGACAGCAGCCCAGGTCCCCGAGCCTGTGGAAAGTCGAGTACACGTCCTTTATTTTCTCTCCTTCTTTTTCTTTAACTGCATTTTTCTTTCATTTTCAAGCGACTTGAGGGACCATGTTGTGCCCCTTGCAGGTGTACAGCGTTGTGATTTAGTCGTACATATGCATATGTCTCTGCTTTTCAGGATCCTTTTCTTATATAGGCTGTGACAAAGTGTTGAACAGAGTCCCCTGTGTTGTAGAGTAGGTCCTTGTGGAGTAGGTATTGTATTTGTTCATGTATACATGTTACTGCCAACCTCCTAATGTATCCCTCTCCCCCATCTTTCCCGTTTGCTAAGCATAAGTTTGTTTTCTAAGTCTCTGAGTCTGTCGCTGTTTTGTGAATCAGTTGATTTGTATCAATTTTGAGATTCCATATGTAAGTCATAGCCCATGATATTTATCGACGTCCATCTGATTTACTTCACGTAGAGCATCTCGAGGTCCTTCTGTGTTGCTGCACATGGCAGTATTTCCTTCTTTTTTAAGGCTGAGTAGTATTCCATCGTAGATATGTACCGCATCTTCTGTATCCAGTCATCTGTCGGTGGACATTTTGCTTGCTTTGGTGTCTGGGTTGTCGTATATAGTGCTGCCATGCACGTTGGGGTGCGGGTAGGTTTTCGAACTATGGTTTTCTCTGGGTGTTTGCCCAGAAGTGGGATTGGGGGATCAGACGGTAGCTCTATGTTTTGTTATTGAAGGAGCCTCCCAACTGTACTCCCCAGTGGCTGTACCAGTTGCATTCCCCCCAGCAGTGGAGGAGGGTTTGCTTTCTCCATGCCCTCTCCGGAATTTATTGTAGGGAGACGTTTACATGATGGCCATCCTGACTGGTGTCAGATGATACCTCGTTGCTGTTTTGATTTGCAGTTCTGAAGTAATTGGTGATCTTCAGCATGTTTTCCTGTTTTTTTTTGGTTTTGTTTTCTCCTTCTTTTGCAACAGTGTGAGTGCAGTGTACCTCTTGAAATTGTCTTCTGACAAATCCGGCCTGTTTTGAATTCTTTTCAATTACCTCTCCTAGGACATTTCTTGAGCGCAGGTGTTATGTTTTTAAAGCCCTGCAGCCCTTTGTGAATCCTAGTGCCCAGAAGCACCTGTTGCCAAGTTGTTGTTACAGGAATCATCCACAAGGCGGCGGGCTTCTTCGTGCCCATCTCTGGTCCCTCTGGCAACCAGAGCCTCAGCGAAAGAAAGTGGTGTTCCTGGGTTGTACCTTGGAGGGGCACGTGCCAGAACCAACACTCAAGGGCTTTTGTCTCCTTCCTTTCTGCCTGTTCCCCTCACCCCCCGACGCGTCGCAACCCTTGTCAAAGTGCCACACTGAGGGACGGTGCTGAGGGTCCTGTAGTTGGTACAGCACAAAGGCAGGAGGCTGGAGGTGGGAACCCCAACGCCAGGAGATGTGGAGACCAGGTGACGTTTCAAAGCTCTTGCAGCCCAGAGGATCCACCCTCCTTTGGGTGCACTAGGCTTGGTTGAGCTATAGGAGGGCCTGCCTGGATCTGAGATTGTGGTCCCTTTTCGAGTGGACCAGACACTGCAGGTCCCCGGGGGGGCTCATTTGCTGGCACATCCTCCCCAGTCCCCTCAGCCCCACGACAGGCAGCCTGGAGAGCCAGCCCGCTGAGCCTCCAGGGACGTGACAGCAGCCCAGGTCCCCGAGCCTGTGGAAAATCGAGTACACGTCCTTTATTTTCTCTCCTTCTTTTTCTTTAACTGCATTTTTCTTTCATTTTCAAGCGACTTGAGGGACCATGTTGTGCCCCTTGCAGGTGTACAGCGTTGTGATTTAGTTGTACATATGCATATGTCTCTGCTTTTTAGGATCCTTTTCTTATATAGGCTGTGACAAAGTGTTGAACAGAGTCCCCTGTGTTGTAGAGTAGGTCCTTGTGGAGTAGGTATTGTATTTGTTCATGTATACATGTTACTGCCAACCTCCTAATGTATCCCTCTCCCCCATCTTTCCCGTTTGCTAAGCATAAGTTTGTTTTCTAAGTCTCTGAGTCTGTCGCTGTTTTGTGAATCAGTTGATTTGTATCAATTTTGAGATTCCATATGTAAGTCATAGCCCATGATATTTATCGACGTCCATCTGATTTACTTCACGTAGAGCATCTCGAGGTCCTTCTGTGTTGCTGCACATGGCAGTATTTCCTTCTTTTTTAAGGCTGAGTAGTATTCCATCGTAGATATGTACCGCATCTTCTGTATCCAGTCATCTGTCGGTGGACATTTTGCTTGCTTTGGTGTCTGGGTTGTCGTATATAGTGCTGCCATGCACGTTGGGGTGCGGGTAGGTTTTCGAACTACGGTTTTCTCTGGGTGTTTGCCAGAAGTGGGATTGGGGGATCAGACGGTAGCTCTATGTTTTGTTATTGAAGGAGCCTCCCAACTGTACTCCCCAGTGGCTGTACCAGTTGCATTCCCCCCAGCAGTGGAGGAGGGTTTGCTTTCTCCATGCCCTCTCCGGAATTTATTGTAGGGAGACGTTTACATGATGGCCATCCTGACTGGTGTCAGATGATACCTCGTTGCTGTTTTGATTCGCAGTTCTGAAGTAATTGGTGATCTTCAGCATCTTTTCATGTTTTTTTGGTTTTGTTTTCTCCTTCTTTTGCAACAGTGTGAGTGCAGTGTACCTCTTGAAATTGTCTTCTGACAAATCCGGCCTGTTTTGAATTCTTTTCAATTACCTCTCCTAGGACATTTCTTGAGCGCAGGTGTTATGTTTTTAAAGCCCTGCAGCCCTTTGTGAATCCTAGTGCCCAGAAGCACCTGTTGCCAAGTTGTTGTTACAGGAATCATCCACAAGGCGGCGGGCTTCTTCGTGCCCATCTCTGGTCCCTCTGGCAACCAGAGCCTCAGCGAAAGAAAGTGGTGTTCCTGGGTTGTACCTTGGAGGGGCACCTGCCAGAACCAACACTCAAGGGCTTTTGTCTCCTTCCTTTCTGCCTGTTCCCCTCGCCCCCGACGCGTCACAACCCTTGTCAAAGTGCCACACTGAGGGACGGTGCTGAGGGTCCTCTAGTTGGTACAACACAAAGGCAGGAGGCTGGAGGTGGGAACCCCAACGCCAGGAGATGTGGAGACCAGGTGACGTTTCAAAGCTCTTGCAGCCCAGAGGATCCACCCTCCTTTGGGTGCACTAGGCTTGGTTGAGCTATAGGAGGGCCTGCCTGGATCTGGAGATTGTGGTCCCTTTTCGAGTGGACCAGACACTGCAGGTCCCCGGGGGGGCTCATTTGCTGGCACATCCTCCCCAGTCCCCTCAGCCCCACGACAGGCAGCCGGGAGAGCCAGCCCGCTGAGCCTCCAGGGACGTGACAGCAGCCCAGGTCCCCGAGCCTGTGGAAAGTCGAGTACACGTCCTTTATTTTCTCTCCTTCTTTTTCTTTAACTGCATTTTTCTTTCATTTTCAAGCGACTTGAGGGACCATGTTGTGCCCCTTGCAGGTGTACAGCGTTGTGATTTAGTCGTACATATGCATATGTCTCTGCTTTTCAGGATCCTTTTCTTATATAGGCTGTGACAAAGTGTTGAACAGAGTCCCCTGTGTTGTAGAGTAGGTCCTTGTGGAGTAGGTATTGTATTTGTTCATGTATACATGTTACTGCCAACCTCCTAATGTATCCCTCTCCCCCATCTTTCCCGTTTGCTAAGCATAAGTTTGTTTTCTAAGTCTCTGAGTCTGTCGCTGTTTTGTGAATCAGTTGATTTGTATCAATTTTGAGATTCCATATGTAAGTCATAGCCCATGATATTTATCGACGTCCATCTGATTTACTTCACGTAGAGCATCTCGAGGTCCTTCTGTGTTGCTGCACATGGCAGTATTTCCTTCTTTTTTAAGGCTGAGTAGTATTCCATCGTAGATATGTACCGCATCTTCTGTATCCAGTCATCTGTCGGTGGACATTTTGCTTGCTTTGGTGTCTGGGTTGTCGTATATAGTGCTGCCATGCACGTTGGGGTGCGGGTAGGTTTTCGAACTATGGTTTTCTCTGGGTGTTTGCCCAGAAGTGGGATTGGGGGATCAGACGGTAGCTCTATGTTTTGTTATTGAAGGAGCCTCCCAACTGTACTCCCCAGTGGCTGTACCAGTTGCATTCCCCCCAGCAGTGGAGGAGGGTTTGCTTTCTCCATGCCCTCTCCGGAATTTATTGTAGGGAGACGTTTACATGATGGCCATCCTGACTGGTGTCAGATGATACCTCGTTGCTGTTTTGATTTGCAGTTCTGAAGTAATTGGTGATCTTCAGCATGTTTTCCTGTTTTTTTTTGGTTTTGTTTTCTCCTTCTTTTGCAACAGTGTGAGTGCAGTGTACCTCTTGAAATTGTCTTCTGACAAATCCGGCCTGTTTTGAATTCTTTTCAATTACCTCTCCTAGGACATTTCTTGAGCGCAGGTGTTATGTTTTTAAAGCCCTGCAGCCCTTTGTGAATCCTAGTGCCCAGAAGCACCTGTTGCCAAGTTGTTGTTACAGGAATCATCCACAAGGCGGCGGGCTTCTTCGTGCCCATCTCTGGTCCCTCTGGCAACCAGAGCCTCAGCGAAAGAAAGTGGTGTTCCTGGGTTGTACCTTGGAGGGGCACCTGCCAGAACCAACACTCAAGGGCTTTTGTCTCCTTCCTTTCTGCCTGTTCCCCTCACCCCCCGACGCGTCGCAACCCTTGTCAAAGTGCCACACTGAGGGACGGTGCTGAGGGTCCTGTAGTTGGTACAGCACAAAGGCAGGAGGCTGGAGGTGGGAACCCCAACGCCAGGAGATGTGGAGACCAGGTGACGTTTCAAAGCTCTTGCAGCCCAGAGGATCCACCCTCCTTTGGGTGCACTAGGCTTGGTTGAGCTATAGGAGGGCCTGCCTGGATCTGAGATTGTGGACCCTTTTCGAGTGGACCAGACACTGCAGGTCCCCGGGGGGGCTCATTTGCTGGCACATCCTCCCCAGTCCCCTCAGCCCCACGACAGGCAGCCTGGAGAGCCAGCCCGCTGAGCCTCCAGGGACGTGACAGCAGCCCAGGTCCCCGAGCCTGTGGAAAGTCGAGTACACGTCCTTTATTTTCTCTCCTTCTTTTTCTTTAACTGCATTTTTCTTTCATTTTCAAGCGACTTGAGGGACCATGTTGTGCCCCTTGCAGGTGTACAGCGTTGTGATTTAGTCGTACATATGCATATGTCTCTGCTTTTTAGGATCCTTTTCTTATATAGGCTGTGACAAAGTGTTGAACAGAGTCCCCTGTGTTGTAGAGTAGGTCCTTGTGGAGTAGGTATTGTATTTGTTCATGTATACATGTTACTGCCAACCTCCTAATGTATCCCTCTCCCCCATCTTTCCCGTTTGCTAAGCATAAGTTTGTTTTCTAAGTCTCTGAGTCTGTCGCTGTTTTGTGAATCAGTTGATTTGTATCAATTTTGAGATTCCATATGTAAGTCATAGCCCATGATATTTATCGACGTCCATCTGATTTACTTCACGTAGAGCATCTCGAGGTCCTTCTGTGTTGCTGCACATGGCAGTATTTCCTTCTTTTTTAAGGCTGAGTAGTATTCCATCGTAGATATGTACCGCATCTTCTGTATCCAGTCATCTGTCGGTGGACATTTTGCTTGCTTTGGTGTCTGGGTTGTCGTATATAGTGCTGCCATGCACGTTGGGGTGCGGGTAGGTTTTCGAACTACGGTTTTCTCTGGGTGTTTGCCAGAAGTGGGATTGGGGGATCAGACGGTAGCTCTATGTTTTGTTATTGAAGGAGCCTCCCAACTGTACTCCCCAGTGGCTGTACCAGTTGCATTCCCCCCAGCAGTGGAGGAGGGTTTGCTTTCTCCATGCCCTCTCCGGAATTTATTGTAGGGAGACGTTTACATGATGGCCATCCTGACTGGTGTCAGATGATACCTCGTTGCTGTTTTGATTCGCAGTTCTGAAGTAATTGGTGATCTTCAGCATCTTTTCATGTTTTTTTGGTTTTGTTTTCTCCTTCTTTTGCAACAGTGTGAGTGCAGTGTACCTCTTGAAATTGTCTTCTGACAAATCCGGCCTGTTTTGAATTCTTTTCAATTACCTCTCCTAGGACATTTCTTGAGCGCAGGTGTTATGTTTTTAAAGCCCTGCAGCCCTTTGTGAATCCTAGTGCCCAGAAGCACCTGTTGCCAAGTTGTTGTTACAGGAATCATCCACAAGGCGGCGGGCTTCTTCGTGCCCATCTCTGGTCCCTCTGGCAACCAGAGCCTTAGCGAAAGAAAGTGGTGTTCCTGGGTTGTACCTTGGAGGGGCACGTGCCAGAACCAACACTCAAGGGCTTTTGTCTCCTTCCTTTCTGCCTGTTCCCCTCGCCCCCGACGCGTCACAACCCTTGTCAAAGTGCCACACTGAGGGACGGTGCTGAGGGTCCTCTAGTTGGTACAACACAAAGGCAGGAGGCTGGAGGTGGGAACCCCAACGCCAGGAGATGTGGAGACCAGGTGACGTTTCAAAGCTCTTGCAGCCCAGAGGATCCACCCTCCTTTGGGTGCACTAGGCTTGGTTGAGCTATAGGAGGGCCTGCCTGGATCTGAGATTGTGGTCCCTTTTCGAGTGGACCAGACACTGCAGGTCCCCGGGGGGGCTCATTTGCTGGCACATCCTCCCCAGTCCCCTCAGCCCCACGACAGGCAGCCGGGAGAGCCAGCCCGCTGAGCCTCCAGGGACGTGACAGCAGCCCAGGTCCCCGAGCCTGTGGAAAGTCGAGTACACGTCCTTTATTTTCTCTCCTTCTTTTTCTTTAACTGCATTTTTCTTTCATTTTCAAGCGACTTGAGGGACCATGTTGTGCCCCTTGCAGGTGTACAGCGTTGTGATTTAGTCGTACATATGCATGTGTCTCTGCTTTTTAGGATCCTTTTCTTATATAGGCTGTGACAAAGTGTTGAACAGAGTCCCCTGTGTTGTAGAGTAGGTCCTTGTGGAGTAGGTATTGTATTTGTTCATGTATACATGTTACTGCCAACCTCCTAATGTATCCCTCTCCCCCATCTTTCCCGTTTGCTAAGCATAAGTTTGTTTTCTAAGTCTCTGAGTCTGTCGCTGTTTTGTGAATCAGTTGATTTGTATCAATTTTGAGATTCCATATGTAAGTCATAGCCCATGATATTTATCGACGTCCATCTGATTTACTTCACGTAGAGCATCTCGAGGTCCTTCTGTGTTGCTGCACATGGCAGTATTTCCTTCTTTTTTAAGGCTGAGTAGTATTCCATCGTAGATATGTACCGCATCTTCTGTATCCAGTCATCTGTCGGTGGACATTTTGCTTGCTTTGGTGTCTGGGTTGTCGTATATAGTGCTGCCATGCACGTTGGGGTGCGGGTAGGTTTTCGAACTATGGTTTTCTCTGGGTGTTTGCCCAGAAGTGGGATTGGGGGATCAGACGGTAGCTCTATGTTTTGTTATTGAAGGAGCCTCCCAACTGTACTCCCCAGTGGCTGTACCAGTTGCATTCCCCCCAGCAGTGGAGGAGGGTTTGCTTTCTCCATGCCCTCTCCGGAATTTATTGTAGGGAGACGTTTACATGATGGCCATCCTGACTGGTGTCAGATGATACCTCGTTGCTGTTTTGATTCACAGTTCTGAAGTAATTGGTGATCTTCAGCATCTTTTCATGTTTTTTTGGTTTTGTTTTCTCCTTCTTTTGCGACAGTGTGAGTGCAGTGTACCTCTTGAAATTGTCTTCTGACAAATCCGGCCTGTTTTGAATTCTTTTCAATTACCTCTCCTAGGACATTTCTTGAGCGCAGGTGTTATGTTTTTAAAGCCCTGCAGCCCTTTGTGAATCCTAGTGCCCAGAAGCACCTGTTGCCAAGTTGTTGTTACAGGAATCATCCACAAGGCGGCGGGCTTCTTCGTGCCCATCTCTGGTCCCTCTGGCAACCAGAGCCTCAGCGAAAGAAAGTGGTGTTCCTGGGTTGTACCTTGGAGGGGCACGTGCCAGAACCAACACTCAAGGGCTTTTGTCTCCTTCCTTTCTGCCTGTTCCCCTCACCCCCCGACGCGTCGCAACCCTTGTCAAAGTGCCACACTGAGGGACGGTGCTGAGGGTCCTGTAGTTGGTACAGCACAAAGGCAGGAGGCTGGAGGTGGGAACCCCAACGCCAGGAGATGTGGAGACCAGGTGACGTTTCAAAGCTCTTGCAGCCCAGAGGATCCACCCTCCTTTGGGTGCACTAGGCTTGGTTGAGCTATAGGAGGGCCTGCCTGGATCTGAGATTGTGGTCCCTTTTCGAGTGGACCAGACACTGCAGGTCCCCGGGGGGGCTCATTTGCTGGCACATCCTCCCCAGTCCCCTCAGCCCCACGACAGGCAGCCTGGAGAGCCAGCCCGCTGAGCCTCCAGGGACGTGACAGCAGCCCAGGTCCCCGAGCCTGTGGAAAGTCGAGTACACGTCCTTTATTTTCTCTCCTTCTTTTTCTTTAACTGCATTTTTCTTTCATTTTCAAGCGACTTGAGGGACCATGTTGTGCCCCTTGCAGGTGTACAGCGTTGTGATTTAGTCGTACATATGCATATGTCTCTGCTTTTTAGGATCCTTTTCTTATATAGGCTGTGACAAAGTGTTGAACAGAGTCCCCTGTGTTGTAGAGTAGGTCCTTGTGGAGTAGGTATTGTATTTGTTCATGTATACATGTTACTGCCAACCTCCTAATGTATCCCTCTCCCCCATCTTTCCCGTTTGCTAAGCATAAGTTTGTTTTCTAAGTCTCTGAGTCTGTCGCTGTTTTGTGAATCAGTTGATTTGTATCAATTTTGAGATTCCATATGTAAGTCATAGCCCATGATATTTATCGACGTCCATCTGATTTACTTCACGTAGAGCATCTCGAGGTCCTTCTGTGTTGCTGCACATGGCAGTATTTCCTTCTTTTTTAAGGCTGAGTAGTATTCCATCGTAGATATGTACCGCATCTTCTGTATCCAGTCATCTGTCGGTGGACATTTTGCTTGCTTTGGTGTCTGGGTTGTCGTATATAGTGCTGCCATGCACGTTGGGGTGCGGGTAGGTTTTCGAACTACGGTTTTCTCTGGGTGTTTGCCAGAAGTGGGATTGGGGGATCAGACGGTAGCTCTATGTTTTGTTATTGAAGGAGCCTCCCAACTGTACTCCCCAGTGGCTGTACCAGTTGCATTCCCCCCAGCAGTGGAGGAGGGTTTGCTTTCTCCATGCCCTCTCCGGAATTTATTGTAGGGAGACGTTTACATGATGGCCATCCTGACTGGTGTCAGATGATACCTCGTTGCTGTTTTGATTCGCAGTTCTGAAGTAATTGGTGATCTTCAGCATCTTTTCATGTTTTTTTGGTTTTGTTTTCTCCTTCTTTTGCAACAGTGTGAGTGCAGTGTACCTCTTGAAATTGTCTTCTGACAAATCCGGCCTGTTTTGAATTCTTTTCAATTACCTCTCCTAGGACATTTCTTGAGCGCAGGTGTTATGTTTTTAAAGCCCTGCAGCCCTTTGTGAATCCTAGTGCCCAGAAGCACCTGTTGCCAAGTTGTTGTTACAGGAATCATCCACAAGGCGGCGGGCTTCTTCGTGCCCATCTCTGGTCCCTCTGGCAACCAGAGCCTTAGCGAAAGAAAGTGGTGTTCCTGGGTTGTACCTTGGAGGGGCACGTGCCAGAACCAACACTCAAGGGCTTTTGTCTCCTTCCTTTCTGCCTGTTCCCCTCGCCCCCGACGCGTCACAACCCTTGTCAAAGTGCCACACTGAGGGACGGTGCTGAGGGTCCTCTAGTTGGTACAACACAAAGGCAGGAGGCTGGAGGTGGGAACCCCAACGCCAGGAGATGTGGAGACCAGGTGACGTTTCAAAGCTCTTGCAGCCCAGAGGATCCACCCTCCTTTGGGTGCACTAGGCTTGGTTGAGCTATAGGAGGGCCTGCCTGGATCTGAGATTGTGGTCCCTTTTCGAGTGGACCAGACACTGCAGGTCCCCGGGGGGGCTCATTTGCTGGCACATCCTCCCCAGTCCCCTCAGCCCCACGACAGGCAGCCGGGAGAGCCAGCCCGCTGAGCCTCCAGGGACGTGACAGCAGCCCAGGTCCCCGAGCCTGTGGAAAGTCGAGTACACGTCCTTTATTTTCTCTCCTTCTTTTTCTTTAACTGCATTTTTCTTTCATTTTCAAGCGACTTGAGGGACCATGTTGTGCCCCTTGCAGGTGTACAGCGTTGTGATTTAGTCGTACATATGCATGTGTCTCTGCTTTTTAGGATCCTTTTCTTATATAGGCTGTGACAAAGTGTTGAACAGAGTCCCCTGTGTTGTAGAGTAGGTCCTTGTGGAGTAGGTATTGTATTTGTTCATGTATACATGTTACTGCCAACCTCCTAATGTATCCCTCTCCCCCATCTTTCCCGTTTGCTAAGCATAAGTTTGTTTTCTAAGTCTCTGAGTCTGTCGCTGTTTTGTGAATCAGTTGATTTGTATCAATTTTGAGATTCCATATGTAAGTCATAGCCCATGATATTTATCGACGTCCATCTGATTTACTTCACGTAGAGCATCTCGAGGTCCTTCTGTGTTGCTGCACATGGCAGTATTTCCTTCTTTTTTAAGGCTGAGTAGTATTCCATCGTAGATATGTACCGCATCTTCTGTATCCAGTCATCTGTCGGTGGACATTTTGCTTGCTTTGGTGTCTGGGTTGTCGTATATAGTGCTGCCATGCACGTTGGGGTGCGGGTAGGTTTTCGAACTACGGTTTTCTCTGGGTGTTTGTCAGAAGTGGGATTGGGGGATCAGACGGTAGCTCTATGTTTTGTTATTGAAGGAGCCTCCCAACTGTACTCCCCAGTGGCTGTACCAGTTGCATTCCCCCCAGCAGTGGAGGAGGGTTTGCTTTCTCCATGCCCTCTCCGGAATTTATTGTAGGGAGACGTTTACATGATGGCCATCCTGACTGGTGTCAGATGATACCTCGTTGCTGTTTTGATTCACAGTTCTGAAGTAATTGGTGATCTTCAGCATCTTTTCATGTTTTTTTGGTTTTGTTTTCTCCTTCTTTTGCGACAGTGTGAGTGCAGTGTACCTCTTGAAATTGTCTTCTGACAAATCCGGCCTGTTTTGAATTCTTTTCAATTACCTCTCCTAGGACATTTCTTGAGCGCAGGTGTTATGTTTTTAAAGCCCTGCAGCCCTTTGTGAATCCTAGTGCCCAGAAGCACCTGTTGCCAAGTTGTTGTTACAGGAATCATCCACAAGGCGGCGGGCTTCTTCGTGCCCATCTCTGGTCCCTCTGGCAACCAGAGCCTCAGCGAAAGAAAGTGGTGTTCCTGGGTTGTACCTTGGAGGGGCACGTGCCAGAACCAACACTCAAGGGCTTTTGTCTCCTTCCTTTCTGCCTGTTCCCCTCACCCCCCGACGCGTCGCAACCCTTGTCAAAGTGCCACACTGAGGGACGGTGCTGAGGGTCCTGTAGTTGGTACAGCACAAAGGCAGGAGGCTGGAGGTGGGAACCCCAACGCCAGGAGATGTGGAGACCAGGTGACGTTTCAAAGCTCTTGCAGCCCAGAGGATCCACCCTCCTTTGGGTGCACTAGGCTTGGTTGAGCTATAGGAGGGCCTGCCTGGATCTGAGATTGTGGTCCCTTTTCGAGTGGACCAGACACTGCAGGTCCCCGGGGGGGCTCATTTGCTGGCACATCCTCCCCAGTCCCCTCAGCCCCACGACAGGCAGCCTGGAGAGCCAGCCCGCTGAGCCTCCAGGGACGTGACAGCAGCCCAGGTCCCCGAGCCTGTGGAAAGTCGAGTACACGTCCTTTATTTTCTCTCCTTCTTTTTCTTTAACTGCATTTTTCTTTCATTTTCAAGCGACTTGAGGGACCATGTTGTGCCCCTTGCAGGTGTACAGCGTTGTGATTTAGTCGTACATATGCATATGTCTCTGCTTTTTAGGATCCTTTTCTTATATAGGCTGTGACAAAGTGTTGAACAGAGTCCCCTGTGTTGTAGAGTAGGTCCTTGTGGAGTAGGTATTGTATTTGTTCATGTATACATGTTACTGCCAACCTCCTAATGTATCCCTCTCCCCCATCTTTCCCGTTTGCTAAGCATAAGTTTGTTTTCTAAGTCTCTGAGTCTGTCGCTGTTTTGTGAATCAGTTGATTTGTATCAATTTTGAGATTCCATATGTAAGTCATAGCCCATGATATTTATCGACGTCCATCTGATTTACTTCACGTAGAGCATCTCGAGGTCCTTCTGTGTTGCTGCACATGGCAGTATTTCCTTCTTTTTTAAGGCTGAGTAGTATTCCATCGTAGATATGTACCGCATCTTCTGTATCCAGTCATCTGTCGGTGGACATTTTGCTTGCTTTGGTGTCTGGGTTGTCGTATATAGTGCTGCCATGCACGTTGGGGTGCGGGTAGGTTTTCGAACTACGGTTTTCTCTGGGTGTTTGCCAGAAGTGGGATTGGGGGATCAGACGGTAGCTCTATGTTTTGTTATTGAAGGAGCCTCCCAACTGTACTCCCCAGTGGCTGTACCAGTTGCATTCCCCCCAGCAGTGGAGGAGGGTTTGCTTTCTCCATGCCCTCTCCGGAATTTATTGTAGGGAGACGTTTACATGATGGCCATCCTGACTGGTGTCAGATGATACCTCGTTGCTGTTTTGATTCGCAGTTCTGAAGTAATTGGTGATCTTCAGCATCTTTTCATGTTTTTTTGGTTTTGTTTTCTCCTTCTTTTGCAACAGTGTGAGTGCAGTGTACCTCTTGAAATTGTCTTCTGACAAATCCGGCCTGTTTTGAATTCTTTTCAATTACCTCTCCTAGGACATTTCTTGAGCGCAGGTGTTATGTTTTTAAAGCCCTGCAGCCCTTTGTGAATCCTAGTGCCCAGAAGCACCTGTTGCCAAGTTGTTGTTACAGGAATCATCCACAAGGCGGCGGGCTTCTTCGTGCCCATCTCTGGTCCCTCTGGCAACCAGAGCCTCAGCGAAAGAAAGTGGTGTTCCTGGGTTGTACCTTGGAGGGGCACCTGCCAGAACCAACACTCAAGGGCTTTTGTCTCCTTCCTTTCTGCCTGTTCCCCTCGCCCCCGACGCGTCACAACCCTTGTCAAAGTGCCACACTGAGGGACGGTGCTGAGGGTCCTCTAGTTGGTACAACACAAAGGCAGGAGGCTGGAGGTGGGAACCCCAACGCCAGGAGATGTGGAGACCAGGTGACGTTTCAAAGCTCTTGCAGCCCAGAGGATCCACCCTCCTTTGGGTGCACTAGGCTTGGTTGAGCTATAGGAGGGCCTGCCTGGATCTGGAGATTGTGGTCCCTTTTCGAGTGGACCAGACACTGCAGGTCCCCGGGGGGGCTCATTTGCTGGCACATCCTCCCCAGTCCCCTCAGCCCCACGACAGGCAGCCGGGAGAGCCAGCCCGCTGAGCCTCCAGGGACGTGACAGCAGCCCAGGTCCCCGAGCCTGTGGAAAGTCGAGTACACGTCCTTTATTTTCTCTCCTTCTTTTTCTTTAACTGCATTTTTCTTTCATTTTCAAGCGACTTGAGGGACCATGTTGTGCCCCTTGCAGGTGTACAGCGTTGTGATTTAGTCGTACATATGCATATGTCTCTGCTTTTCAGGATCCTTTTCTTATATAGGCTGTGACAAAGTGTTGAACAGAGTCCCCTGTGTTGTAGAGTAGGTCCTTGTGGAGTAGGTATTGTATTTGTTCATGTATACATGTTACTGCCAACCTCCTAATGTATCCCTCTCCCCCATCTTTCCCGTTTGCTAAGCATAAGTTTGTTTTCTAAGTCTCTGAGTCTGTCGCTGTTTTGTGAATCAGTTGATTTGTATCAATTTTGAGATTCCATATGTAAGTCATAGCCCATGATATTTATCGACGTCCATCTGATTTACTTCACGTAGAGCATCTCGAGGTCCTTCTGTGTTGCTGCACATGGCAGTATTTCCTTCTTTTTTAAGGCTGAGTAGTATTCCATCGTAGATATGTACCGCATCTTCTGTATCCAGTCATCTGTCGGTGGACATTTTGCTTGCTTTGGTGTCTGGGTTGTCGTATATAGTGCTGCCATGCACGTTGGGGTGCGGGTAGGTTTTCGAACTATGGTTTTCTCTGGGTGTTTGCCCAGAAGTGGGATTGGGGGATCAGACGGTAGCTCTATGTTTTGTTATTGAAGGAGCCTCCCAACTGTACTCCCCAGTGGCTGTACCAGTTGCATTCCCCCCAGCAGTGGAGGAGGGTTTGCTTTCTCCATGCCCTCTCCGGAATTTATTGTAGGGAGACGTTTACATGATGGCCATCCTGACTGGTGTCAGATGATACCTCGTTGCTGTTTTGATTTGCAGTTCTGAAGTAATTGGTGATCTTCAGCATGTTTTCCTGTTTTTTTTTGGTTTTGTTTTCTCCTTCTTTTGCAACAGTGTGAGTGCAGTGTACCTCTTGAAATTGTCTTCTGACAAATCCGGCCTGTTTTGAATTCTTTTCAATTACCTCTCCTAGGACATTTCTTGAGCGCAGGTGTTATGTTTTTAAAGCCCTGCAGCCCTTTGTGAATCCTAGTGCCCAGAAGCACCTGTTGCCAAGTTGTTGTTACAGGAATCATCCACAAGGCGGCGGGCTTCTTCGTGCCCATCTCTGGTCCCTCTGGCAACCAGAGCCTCAGCGAAAGAAAGTGGTGTTCCTGGGTTGTACCTTGGAGGGGCACCTGCCAGAACCAACACTCAAGGGCTTTTGTCTCCTTCCTTTCTGCCTGTTCCCCTCACCCCCCCGACGCGTCGCAACCCTTGTCAAAGTGCCACACTGAGGGACGGTGCTGAGGGTCCTGTAGTTGGTACAGCACAAAGGCAGGAGGCTGGAGGTGGGAACCCCAACGCCAGGAGATGTGGAGACCAGGTGACGTTTCAAAGCTCTTGCAGCCCAGAGGATCCACCCTCCTTTGGGTGCACTAGGCTTGGTTGAGCTATAGGAGGGCCTGCCTGGATCTGAGATTGTGGACCCTTTTCGAGTGGACCAGACACTGCAGGTCCCCGGGGGGGCTCATTTGCTGGCACATCCTCCCCAGTCCCCTCAGCCCCACGACAGGCAGCCTGGAGAGCCAGCCCGCTGAGCCTCCAGGGACGTGACAGCAGCCCAGGTCCCCGAGCCTGTGGAAAGTCGAGTACACGTCCTTTATTTTCTCTCCTTCTTTTTCTTTAACTGCATTTTTCTTTCATTTTCAAGCGACTTGAGGGACCATGTTGTGCCCCTTGCAGGTGTACAGCGTTGTGATTTAGTCGTACATATGCATATGTCTCTGCTTTTTAGGATCCTTTTCTTATATAGGCTGTGACAAAGTGTTGAACAGAGTCCCCTGTGTTGTAGAGTAGGTCCTTGTGGAGTAGGTATTGTATTTGTTCATGTATACATGTTACTGCCAACCTCCTAATGTATCCCTCTCCCCCATCTTTCCCGTTTGCTAAGCATAAGTTTGTTTTCTAAGTCTCTGAGTCTGTCGCTGTTTTGTGAATCAGTTGATTTGTATCAATTTTGAGATTCCATATGTAAGTCATAGCCCATGATATTTATCGACGTCCATCTGATTTACTTCACGTAGAGCATCTCGAGGTCCTTCTGTGTTGCTGCACATGGCAGTATTTCCTTCTTTTTTAAGGCTGAGTAGTATTCCATCGTAGATATGTACCGCATCTTCTGTATCCAGTCATCTGTCGGTGGACATTTTGCTTGCTTTGGTGTCTGGGTTGTCGTATATAGTGCTGCCATGCACGTTGGGGTGCGGGTAGGTTTTCGAACTACGGTTTTCTCTGGGTGTTTGCCAGAAGTGGGATTGGGGGATCAGACGGTAGCTCTATGTTTTGTTATTGAAGGAGCCTCCCAACTGTACTCCCCAGTGGCTGTACCAGTTGCATTCCCCCCAGCAGTGGAGGAGGGTTTGCTTTCTCCATGCCCTCTCCGGAATTTATTGTAGGGAGACGTTTACATGATGGCCATCCTGACTGGTGTCAGATGATACCTCGTTGCTGTTTTGATTCGCAGTTCTGAAGTAATTGGTGATCTTCAGCATCTTTTCATGTTTTTTTGGTTTTGTTTTCTCCTTCTTTTGCAACAGTGTGAGTGCAGTGTACCTCTTGAAATTGTCTTCTGACAAATCCGGCCTGTTTTGAATTCTTTTCAATTACCTCTCCTAGGACATTTCTTGAGCGCAGGTGTTATGTTTTTAAAGCCCTGCAGCCCTTTGTGAATCCTAGTGCCCAGAAGCACCTGTTGCCAAGTTGTTGTTACAGGAATCATCCACAAGGCGGCGGGCTTCTTCGTGCCCATCTCTGGTCCCTCTGGCAACCAGAGCCTTAGCGAAAGAAAGTGGTGTTCCTGGGTTGTACCTTGGAGGGGCACGTGCCAGAACCAACACTCAAGGGCTTTTGTCTCCTTCCTTTCTGCCTGTTCCCCTCGCCCCCGACGCGTCACAACCCTTGTCAAAGTGCCACACTGAGGGACGGTGCTGAGGGTCCTCTAGTTGGTACAACACAAAGGCAGGAGGCTGGAGGTGGGAACCCCAACGCCAGGAGATGTGGAGACCAGGTGACGTTTCAAAGCTCTTGCAGCCCAGAGGATCCACCCTCCTTTGGGTGCACTAGGCTTGGTTGAGCTATAGGAGGGCCTGCCTGGATCTGAGATTGTGGTCCCTTTTCGAGTGGACCAGACACTGCAGGTCCCCGGGGGGGCTCATTTGCTGGCACATCCTCCCCAGTCCCCTCAGCCCCACGACAGGCAGCCGGGAGAGCCAGCCCGCTGAGCCTCCAGGGACGTGACAGCAGCCCAGGTCCCCGAGCCTGTGGAAAGTCGAGTACACGTCCTTTATTTTCTCTCCTTCTTTTTCTTTAACTGCATTTTTCTTTCATTTTCAAGCGACTTGAGGGACCATGTTGTGCCCCTTGCAGGTGTACAGCGTTGTGATTTAGTCGTACATATGCATATGTCTCTGCTTTTTAGGATCCTTTTCTTATATAGGCTGTGACAAAGTGTTGAACAGAGTCCCCTGTGTTGTAGAGTAGGTCCTTGTGGAGTAGGTATTGTATTTGTTCATGTATACATGTTACTGCCAACCTCCTAATGTATCCCTCTCCCCCATCTTTCCCGTTTGCTAAGCATAAGTTTGTTTTCTAAGTCTCTGAGTCTGTCGCTGTTTTGTGAATCAGTTGATTTGTATCAATTTTGAGATTCCATATGTAAGTCATAGCCCATGATATTTATCGACGTCCATCTGATTTACTTCACGTAGAGCATCTCGAGGTCCTTCTGTGTTGCTGCACATGGCAGTATTTCCTTCTTTTTTAAGGCTGAGTAGTATTCCATCGTAGATATGTACCGCATCTTCTGTATCCAGTCATCTGTCGGTGGACATTTTGCTTGCTTTGGTGTCTGGGTTGTCGTATATAGTGCTGCCATGCACGTTGGGGTGCGGGTAGGTTTTCGAACTACGGTTTTCTCTGGGTGTTTGCCAGAAGTGGGATTGGGGGATCAGACAGTAGCTCTATGTTTTGTTATTGAAGGAGCCTCCCAACTGTACTCCCCAGTGGCTGTACCAGTTGCATTCCCCCCAGCAGTGGAGGAGGGTTTGCTTTCTCCATGCCCTCTCCGGAATTTATTGTAGGGAGACGTTTACATGATGGCCATCCTGACTGGTGTCAGATGATACCTCGTTGCTGTTTTGATTCACAGTTCTGAAGTAATTGGTGATCTTCAGCATCTTTTCATGTTTTTTTGGTTTTGTTTTCTCCTTCTTTTGCGACAGTGTGAGTGCAGTGTACCTCTTGAAATTGTCTTCTGACAAATCCGGCCTGTTTTGAATTCTTTTCAATTACCTCTCCTAGGACATTTCTTGAGCGCAGGTGTTATGTTTTTAAAGCCCTGCAGCCCTTTGTGAATCCTAGTGCCCAGAAGCACCTGTTGCCAAGTTGTTGTTACAGGAATCATCCACAAGGCGGCGGGCTTCTTCGTGCCCATCTCTGGTCCCTCTGGCAACCAGAGCCTCAGCGAAAGAAAGTGGTGTTCCTGGGTTGTACCTTGGAGGGGCACGTGCCAGAACCAACACTCAAGGGCTTTTGTCTCCTTCCTTTCTGCCTGTTCCCCTCACCCCCCGACGCGTCGCAACCCTTGTCAAAGTGCCACACTGAGGGACGGTGCTGAGGGTCCTGTAGTTGGTACAGCACAAAGGCAGGAGGCTGGAGGTGGGAACCCCAACGCCAGGAGATGTGGAGACCAGGTGACGTTTCAAAGCTCTTGCAGCCCAGAGGATCCACCCTCCTTTGGGTGCACTAGGCTTGGTTGAGCTATAGGAGGGCCTGCCTGGATCTGAGATTGTGGTCCCTTTTCGAGTGGACCAGACACTGCAGGTCCCCGGGGGGGCTCATTTGCTGGCACATCCTCCCCAGTCCCCTCAGCCCCACGACAGGCAGCCTGGAGAGCCAGCCCGCTGAGCCTCCAGGGACGTGACAGCAGCCCAGGTCCCCGAGCCTGTGGAAAGTCGAGTACACGTCCTTTATTTTCTCTCCTTCTTTTTCTTTAACTGCATTTTTCTTTCATTTTCAAGCGACTTGAGGGACCATGTTGTGCCCCTTGCAGGTGTACAGCGTTGTGATTTAGTCGTACATATGCATATGTCTCTGCTTTTTAGGATCCTTTTCTTATATAGGCTGTGACAAAGTGTTGAACAGAGTCCCCTGTGTTGTAGAGTAGGTCCTTGTGGAGTAGGTATTGTATTTGTTCATGTATACATGTTACTGCCAACCTCCTAATGTATCCCTCTCCCCCATCTTTCCCGTTTGCTAAGCATAAGTTTGTTTTCTAAGTCTCTGAGTCTGTCGCTGTTTTGTGAATCAGTTGATTTGTATCAATTTTGAGATTCCATATGTAAGTCATAGCCCATGATATTTATCGACGTCCATCTGATTTACTTCACGTAGAGCATCTCGAGGTCCTTCTGTGTTGCTGCACATGGCAGTATTTCCTTCTTTTTTAAGGCTGAGTAGTATTCCATCGTAGATATGTACCGCATCTTCTGTATCCAGTCATCTGTCGGTGGACATTTTGCTTGCTTTGGTGTCTGGGTTGTCGTATATAGTGCTGCCATGCACGTTGGGGTGCGGGTAGGTTTTCGAACTACGGTTTTCTCTGGGTGTTTGCCAGAAGTGGGATTGGGGGATCAGACGGTAGCTCTATGTTTTGTTATTGAAGGAGCCTCCCAACTGTACTCCCCAGTGGCTGTACCAGTTGCATTCCCCCCAGCAGTGGAGGAGGGTTTGCTTTCTCCATGCCCTCTCCGGAATTTATTGTAGGGAGACGTTTACATGATGGCCATCCTGACTGGTGTCAGATGATACCTCGTTGCTGTTTTGATTCGCAGTTCTGAAGTAATTGGTGATCTTCAGCATCTTTTCATGTTTTTTTGGTTTTGTTTTCTCCTTCTTTTGCAACAGTGTGAGTGCAGTGTACCTCTTGAAATTGTCTTCTGACAAATCCGGCCTGTTTTGAATTCTTTTCAATTACCTCTCCTAGGACATTTCTTGAGCGCAGGTGTTATGTTTTTAAAGCCCTGCAGCCCTTTGTGAATCCTAGTGCCCAGAAGCACCTGTTGCCAAGTTGTTGTTACAGGAATCATCCACAAGGCGGCGGGCTTCTTCGTGCCCATCTCTGGTCCCTCTGGCAACCAGAGCCTCAGCGAAAGAAAGTGGTGTTCCTGGGTTGTACCTTGGAGGGGCACCTGCCAGAACCAACACTCAAGGGCTTTTGTCTCCTTCCTTTCTGCCTGTTCCCCTCGCCCCCGACGCGTCACAACCCTTGTCAAAGTGCCACACTGAGGGACGGTGCTGAGGGTCCTCTAGTTGGTACAACACAAAGGCAGGAGGCTGGAGGTGGGAACCCCAACGCCAGGAGATGTGGAGACCAGGTGACGTTTCAAAGCTCTTGCAGCCCAGAGGATCCACCCTCCTTTGGGTGCACTAGGCTTGGTTGAGCTATAGGAGGGCCTGCCTGGATCTGGAGATTGTGGTCCCTTTTCGAGTGGACCAGACACTGCAGGTCCCCGGGGGGGCTCATTTGCTGGCACATCCTCCCCAGTCCCCTCAGCCCCACGACAGGCAGCCGGGAGAGCCAGCCCGCTGAGCCTCCAGGGACGTGACAGCAGCCCAGGTCCCCGAGCCTGTGGAAAGTCGAGTACACGTCCTTTATTTTCTCTCCTTCTTTTTCTTTAACTGCATTTTTCTTTCATTTTCAAGCGACTTGAGGGACCATGTTGTGCCCCTTGCAGGTGTACAGCGTTGTGATTTAGTCGTACATATGCATATGTCTCTGCTTTTCAGGATCCTTTTCTTATATAGGCTGTGACAAAGTGTTGAACAGAGTCCCCTGTGTTGTAGAGTAGGTCCTTGTGGAGTAGGTATTGTATTTGTTCATGTATACATGTTACTGCCAACCTCCTAATGTATCCCTCTCCCCCATCTTTCCCGTTTGCTAAGCATAAGTTTGTTTTCTAAGTCTCTGAGTCTGTCGCTGTTTTGTGAATCAGTTGATTTGTATCAATTTTGAGATTCCATATGTAAGTCATAGCCCATGATATTTATCGACGTCCATCTGATTTACTTCACGTAGAGCATCTCGAGGTCCTTCTGTGTTGCTGCACATGGCAGTATTTCCTTCTTTTTTAAGGCTGAGTAGTATTCCATCGTAGATATGTACCGCATCTTCTGTATCCAGTCATCTGTCGGTGGACATTTTGCTTGCTTTGGTGTCTGGGTTGTCGTATATAGTGCTGCCATGCACGTTGGGGTGCGGGTAGGTTTTCGAACTATGGTTTTCTCTGGGTGTTTGCCCAGAAGTGGGATTGGGGGATCAGACGGTAGCTCTATGTTTTGTTATTGAAGGAGCCTCCCAACTGTACTCCCCAGTGGCTGTACCAGTTGCATTCCCCCCAGCAGTGGAGGAGGGTTTGCTTTCTCCATGCCCTCTCCGGAATTTATTGTAGGGAGACGTTTACATGATGGCCATCCTGACTGGTGTCAGATGATACCTCGTTGCTGTTTTGATTTGCAGTTCTGAAGTAATTGGTGATCTTCAGCATGTTTTCCTGTTTTTTTTTGGTTTTGTTTTCTCCTTCTTTTGCAACAGTGTGAGTGCAGTGTACCTCTTGAAATTGTCTTCTGACAAATCCGGCCTGTTTTGAATTCTTTTCAATTACCTCTCCTAGGACATTTCTTGAGCGCAGGTGTTATGTTTTTAAAGCCCTGCAGCCCTTTGTGAATCCTAGTGCCCAGAAGCACCTGTTGCCAAGTTGTTGTTACAGGAATCATCCACAAGGCGGCGGGCTTCTTCGTGCCCATCTCTGGTCCCTCTGGCAACCAGAGCCTCAGCGAAAGAAAGTGGTGTTCCTGGGTTGTACCTTGGAGGGGCACCTGCCAGAACCAACACTCAAGGGCTTTTGTCTCCTTCCTTTCTGCCTGTTCCCCTCACCCCCCCGACGCGTCGCAACCCTTGTCAAAGTGCCACACTGAGGGACGGTGCTGAGGGTCCTGTAGTTGGTACAGCACAAAGGCAGGAGGCTGGAGGTGGGAACCCCAACGCCAGGAGATGTGGAGACCAGGTGACGTTTCAAAGCTCTTGCAGCCCAGAGGATCCACCCTCCTTTGGGTGCACTAGGCTTGGTTGAGCTATAGGAGGGCCTGCCTGGATCTGAGATTGTGGACCCTTTTCGAGTGGACCAGACACTGCAGGTCCCCGGGGGGGCTCATTTGCTGGCACATCCTCCCCAGTCCCCTCAGCCCCACGACAGGCAGCCTGGAGAGCCAGCCCGCTGAGCCTCCAGGGACGTGACAGCAGCCCAGGTCCCCGAGCCTGTGGAAAGTCGAGTACACGTCCTTTATTTTCTCTCCTTCTTTTTCTTTAACTGCATTTTTCTTTCATTTTCAAGCGACTTGAGGGACCATGTTGTGCCCCTTGCAGGTGTACAGCGTTGTGATTTAGTCGTACATATGCATATGTCTCTGCTTTTCAGGATCCTTTTCTTATATAGGCTGTGACAAAGTGTTGAACAGAGTCCCCTGTGTTGTAGAGTAGGTCCTTGTGGAGTAGGTATTGTATTTGTTCATGTATACATGTTACTGCCAACCTCCTAATGTATCCCTCTCCCCCATCTTTCCCGTTTGCTAAGCATAAGTTTGTTTTCTAAGTCTCTGAGTCTGTCGCTGTTTTGTGAATCAGTTGATTTGTATCAATTTTGAGATTCCATATGTAAGTCATAGCCCATGATATTTATCGACGTCCATCTGATTTACTTCACGTAGAGCATCTCGAGGTCCTTCTGTGTTGCTGCACATGGCAGTATTTCCTTCTTTTTTAAGGCTGAGTAGTATTCCATCGTAGATATGTACCGCATCTTCTGTATCCAGTCATCTGTCGGTGGACATTTTGCTTGCTTTGGTGTCTGGGTTGTCGTATATAGTGCTGCCATGCACGTTGGGGTGCGGGTAGGTTTTCGAACTACGGTTTTCTCTGGGTGTTTGCCAGAAGTGGGATTGGGGGATCAGACGGTAGCTCTATGTTTTGTTATTGAAGGAGCCTCCCAACTGTACTCCCCAGTGGCTGTACCAGTTGCATTCCCCCCAGCAGTGGAGGAGGGTTTGCTTTCTCCATGCCCTCTCCGGAATTTATTGTAGGGAGACGTTTACATGATGGCCATCCTGACTGGTGTCAGATGATACCTCGTTGCTGTTTTGATTCGCAGTTCTGAAGTAATTGGTGATCTTCAGCATCTTTTCATGTTTTTTTGGTTTTGTTTTCTCCTTCTTTTGCAACAGTGTGAGTGCAGTGTACCTCTTGAAATTGTCTTCTGACAAATCCGGCCTGTTTTGAATTCTTTTCAATTACCTCTCCTAGGACATTTCTTGAGCGCAGGTGTTATGTTTTTAAAGCCCTGCAGCCCTTTGTGAATCCTAGTGCCCAGAAGCACCTGTTGCCAAGTTGTTGTTACAGGAATCATCCACAAGGCGGCGGGCTTCTTCGTGCCCATCTCTGGTCCCTCTGGCAACCAGAGCCTTAGCGAAAGAAAGTGGTGTTCCTGGGTTGTACCTTGGAGGGGCACGTGCCAGAACCAACACTCAAGGGCTTTTGTCTCCTTCCTTTCTGCCTGTTCCCCTCGCCCCCGACGCGTCACAACCCTTGTCAAAGTGCCACACTGAGGGACGGTGCTGAGGGTCCTCTAGTTGGTACAACACAAAGGCAGGAGGCTGGAGGTGGGAACCCCAACGCCAGGAGATGTGGAGACCAGGTGACGTTTCAAAGCTCTTGCAGCCCAGAGGATCCACCCTCCTTTGGGTGCACTAGGCTTGGTTGAGCTATAGGAGGGCCTGCCTGGATCTGAGATTGTGGTCCCTTTTCGAGTGGACCAGACACTGCAGGTCCCCGGGGGGGCTCATTTGCTGGCACATCCTCCCCAGTCCCCTCAGCCCCACGACAGGCAGCCGGGAGAGCCAGCCCGCTGAGCCTCCAGGGACGTGACAGCAGCCCAGGTCCCCGAGCCTGTGGAAAGTCGAGTACACGTCCTTTATTTTCTCTCCTTCTTTTTCTTTAACTGCATTTTTCTTTCATTTTCAAGCGACTTGAGGGACCATGTTGTGCCCCTTGCAGGTGTACAGCGTTGTGATTTAGTCGTACATATGCATATGTCTCTGCTTTTTAGGATCCTTTTCTTATATAGGCTGTGACAAAGTGTTGAACAGAGTCCCCTGTGTTGTAGAGTAGGTCCTTGTGGAGTAGGTATTGTATTTGTTCATGTATACATGTTACTGCCAACCTCCTAATGTATCCCTCTCCCCCATCTTTCCCGTTTGCTAAGCATAAGTTTGTTTTCTAAGTCTCTGAGTCTGTCGCTGTTTTGTGAATCAGTTGATTTGTATCAATTTTGAGATTCCATATGTAAGTCATAGCCCATGATATTTATCGACGTCCATCTGATTTACTTCACGTAGAGCATCTCGAGGTCCTTCTGTGTTGCTGCACATGGCAGTATTTCCTTCTTTTTTAAGGCTGAGTAGTATTCCATCGTAGATATGTACCGCATCTTCTGTATCCAGTCATCTGTCGGTGGACATTTTGCTTGCTTTGGTGTCTGGGTTGTCGTATATAGTGCTGCCATGCACGTTGGGGTGCGGGTAGGTTTTCGAACTACGGTTTTCTCTGGGTGTTTGCCAGAAGTGGGATTGGGGGATCAGACAGTAGCTCTATGTTTTGTTATTGAAGGAGCCTCCCAACTGTACTCCCCAGTGGCTGTACCAGTTGCATTCCCCCCAGCAGTGGAGGAGGGTTTGCTTTCTCCATGCCCTCTCCGGAATTTATTGTAGGGAGACGTTTACATGATGGCCATCCTGACTGGTGTCAGATGATACCTCGTTGCTGTTTTGATTCGCAGTTCTGAAGTAATTGGTGATCTTCAGCATCTTTTCATGTTTTTTTGGTTTTGTTTTCTCCTTCTTTTGCAACAGTGTGAGTGCAGTGTACCTCTTGAAATTGTCTTCTGACAAATCCGGCCTGTTTTGAATTCTTTTCAATTACCTCTCCTAGGACATTTCTTGAGCGCAGGTGTTATGTTTTTAAAGCCCTGCAGCCCTTTGTGAATCCTAGTGCCCAGAAGCACCTGTTGCCAAGTTGTTGTTACAGGAATCATCCACAAGGCGGCGGGCTTCTTCGTGCCCATCTCTGGTCCCTCTGGCAACCAGAGCCTCAGCGAAAGAAAGTGGTGTTCCTGGGTTGTACCTTGGAGGGGCACCTGCCAGAACCAACACTCAAGGGCTTTTGTCTCCTTCCTTTCTGCCTGTTCCCCTCGCCCCCGACGCGTCACAACCCTTGTCAAAGTGCCACACTGAGGGACGGTGCTGAGGGTCCTCTAGTTGGTACAACACAAAGGCAGGAGGCTGGAGGTGGGAACCCCAACGCCAGGAGATGTGGAGACCAGGTGACGTTTCAAAGCTCTTGCAGCCCAGAGGATCCACCCTCCTTTGGGTGCACTAGGCTTGGTTGAGCTATAGGAGGGCCTGCCTGGATCTGGAGATTGTGGTCCCTTTTCGAGTGGACCAGACACTGCAGGTCCCCGGGGGGGCTCATTTGCTGGCACATCCTCCCCAGTCCCCTCAGCCCCACGACAGGCAGCCGGGAGAGCCAGCCCGCTGAGCCTCCAGGGACGTGACAGCAGCCCAGGTCCCCGAGCCTGTGGAAAGTCGAGTACACGTCCTTTATTTTCTCTCCTTCTTTTTCTTTAACTGCATTTTTCTTTCATTTTCAAGCGACTTGAGGGACCATGTTGTGCCCCTTGCAGGTGTACAGCGTTGTGATTTAGTCGTACATATGCATATGTCTCTGCTTTTCAGGATCCTTTTCTTATATAGGCTGTGACAAAGTGTTGAACAGAGTCCCCTGTGTTGTAGAGTAGGTCCTTGTGGAGTAGGTATTGTATTTGTTCATGTATACATGTTACTGCCAACCTCCTAATGTATCCCTCTCCCCCATCTTTCCCGTTTGCTAAGCATAAGTTTGTTTTCTAAGTCTCTGAGTCTGTCGCTGTTTTGTGAATCAGTTGATTTGTATCAATTTTGAGATTCCATATGTAAGTCATAGCCCATGATATTTATCGACGTCCATCTGATTTACTTCACGTAGAGCATCTCGAGGTCCTTCTGTGTTGCTGCACATGGCAGTATTTCCTTCTTTTTTAAGGCTGAGTAGTATTCCATCGTAGATATGTACCGCATCTTCTGTATCCAGTCATCTGTCGGTGGACATTTTGCTTGCTTTGGTGTCTGGGTTGTCGTATATAGTGCTGCCATGCACGTTGGGGTGCGGGTAGGTTTTCGAACTATGGTTTTCTCTGGGTGTTTGCCCAGAAGTGGGATTGGGGGATCAGACGGTAGCTCTATGTTTTGTTATTGAAGGAGCCTCCCAACTGTACTCCCCAGTGGCTGTACCAGTTGCATTCCCCCCAGCAGTGGAGGAGGGTTTGCTTTCTCCATGCCCTCTCCGGAATTTATTGTAGGGAGACGTTTACATGATGGCCATCCTGACTGGTGTCAGATGATACCTCGTTGCTGTTTTGATTTGCAGTTCTGAAGTAATTGGTGATCTTCAGCATGTTTTCCTGTTTTTTTTTGGTTTTGTTTTCTCCTTCTTTTGCAACAGTGTGAGTGCAGTGTACCTCTTGAAATTGTCTTCTGACAAATCCGGCCTGTTTTGAATTCTTTTCAATTACCTCTCCTAGGACATTTCTTGAGCGCAGGTGTTATGTTTTTAAAGCCCTGCAGCCCTTTGTGAATCCTAGTGCCCAGAAGCACCTGTTGCCAAGTTGTTGTTACAGGAATCATCCACAAGGCGGCGGGCTTCTTCGTGCCCATCTCTGGTCCCTCTGGCAACCAGAGCCTCAGCGAAAGAAAGTGGTGTTCCTGGGTTGTACCTTGGAGGGGCACGTGCCAGAACCAACACTCAAGGGCTTTTGTCTCCTTCCTTTCTGCCTGTTCCCCTCACCCCCCGACGCGTCGCAACCCTTGTCAAAGTGCCACACTGAGGGACGGTGCTGAGGGTCCTGTAGTTGGTACAGCACAAAGGCAGGAGGCTGGAGGTGGGAACCCCAACGCCAGGAGATGTGGAGACCAGGTGACGTTTCAAAGCTCTTGCAGCCCAGAGGATCCACCCTCCTTTGGGTGCACTAGGCTTGGTTGAGCTATAGGAGGGCCTGCCTGGATCTGAGATTGTGGACCCTTTTCGAGTGGACCAGACACTGCAGGTCCCCGGGGGGGCTCATTTGCTGGCACATCCTCCCCAGTCCCCTCAGCCCCACGACAGGCAGCCTGGAGAGCCAGCCCGCTGAGCCTCCAGGGACGTGACAGCAGCCCAGGTCCCCGAGCCTGTGGAAAGTCGAGTACACGTCCTTTATTTTCTCTCCTTCTTTTTCTTTAACTGCATTTTTCTTTCATTTTCAAGCGACTTGAGGGACCATGTTGTGCCCCTTGCAGGTGTACAGCGTTGTGATTTAGTCGTACATATGCATATGTCTCTGCTTTTTAGGATCCTTTTCTTATATAGGCTGTGACAAAGTGTTGAACAGAGTCCCCTGTGTTGTAGAGTAGGTCCTTGTGGAGTAGGTATTGTATTTGTTCATGTATACATGTTACTGCCAACCTCCTAATGTATCCCTCTCCCCCATCTTTCCCGTTTGCTAAGCATAAGTTTGTTTTCTAAGTCTCTGAGTCTGTCGCTGTTTTGTGAATCAGTTGATTTGTATCAATTTTGAGATTCCATATGTAAGTCATAGCCCATGATATTTATCGACGTCCATCTGATTTACTTCACGTAGAGCATCTCGAGGTCCTTCTGTGTTGCTGCACATGGCAGTATTTCCTTCTTTTTTAAGGCTGAGTAGTATTCCATCGTAGATATGTACCGCATCTTCTGTATCCAGTCATCTGTCGGTGGACATTTTGCTTGCTTTGGTGTCTGGGTTGTCGTATATAGTGCTGCCATGCACGTTGGGGTGCGGGTAGGTTTTCGAACTACGGTTTTCTCTGGGTGTTTGCCAGAAGTGGGATTGGGGGATCAGACGGTAGCTCTATGTTTTGTTATTGAAGGAGCCTCCCAACTGTACTCCCCAGTGGCTGTACCAGTTGCATTCCCCCCAGCAGTGGAGGAGGGTTTGCTTTCTCCATGCCCTCTCCGGAATTTATTGTAGGGAGACGTTTACATGATGGCCATCCTGACTGGTGTCAGATGATACCTCGTTGCTGTTTTGATTCGCAGTTCTGAAGTAATTGGTGATCTTCAGCATCTTTTCATGTTTTTTTGGTTTTGTTTTCTCCTTCTTTTGCAACAGTGTGAGTGCAGTGTACCTCTTGAAATTGTCTTCTGACAAATCCGGCCTGTTTTGAATTCTTTTCAATTACCTCTCCTAGGACATTTCTTGAGCGCAGGTGTTATGTTTTTAAAGCCCTGCAGCCCTTTGTGAATCCTAGTGCCCAGAAGCACCTGTTGCCAAGTTGTTGTTACAGGAATCATCCACAAGGCGGCGGGCTTCTTCGTGCCCATCTCTGGTCCCTCTGGCAACCAGAGCCTTAGCGAAAGAAAGTGGTGTTCCTGGGTTGTACCTTGGAGGGGCACGTGCCAGAACCAACACTCAAGGGCTTTTGTCTCCTTCCTTTCTGCCTGTTCCCCTCGCCCCCGACGCGTCACAACCCTTGTCAAAGTGCCACACTGAGGGACGGTGCTGAGGGTCCTCTAGTTGGTACAACACAAAGGCAGGAGGCTGGAGGTGGGAACCCCAACGCCAGGAGATGTGGAGACCAGGTGACGTTTCAAAGCTCTTGCAGCCCAGAGGATCCACCCTCCTTTGGGTGCACTAGGCTTGGTTGAGCTATAGGAGGGCCTGCCTGGAAATGAGATTGTGGTCCCTTTTCGAGTGGACCAGACACTGCAGGTCCCCGGGGGGGCTCATTTGCTGGCACATCCTCCCCAGTCCCCTCAGCCCCACGACAGGCAGCCGGGAGAGCCAGCCCGCTGAGCCTCCAGGGACGTGACAGCAGCCCAGGTCCCCGAGCCTGTGGAAAGTCGAGTACACGTCCTTTATTTTCTCTCCTTCTTTTTCTTTAACTGCATTTTTCTTTCATTTTCAAGCGACTTGAGGGACCATGTTGTGCCCCTTGCAGGTGTACAGCGTTGTGATTTAGTCGTACATATGCATGTGTCTCTGCTTTTTAGGATCCTTTTCTTATATAGGCTGTGACAAAGTGTTGAACAGAGTCCCCTGTGTTGTAGAGTAGGTCCTTGTGGAGTAGGTATTGTATTTGTTCATGTATACATGTTACTGCCAACCTCCTAATGTATCCCTCTCCCCCATCTTTCCCGTTTGCTAAGCATAAGTTTGTTTTCTAAGTCTCTGAGTCTGTCGCTGTTTTGTGAATCAGTTGATTTGTATCAATTTTGAGATTCCATATGTAAGTCATAGCCCATGATATTTATCGACGTCCATCTGATTTACTTCACGTAGAGCATCTCGAGGTCCTTCTGTGTTGCTGCACATGGCAGTATTTCCTTCTTTTTTAAGGCTGAGTAGTATTCCATCGTAGATATGTACCGCATCTTCTGTATCCAGTCATCTGTCGGTGGACATTTTGCTTGCTTTGGTGTCTGGGTTGTCGTATATAGTGCTGCCATGCACGTTGGGGTGCGGGTAGGTTTTCGAACTATGGTTTTCTCTGGGTGTTTGCCCAGAAGTGGGATTGGGGGATCAGACAGTAGCTCTATGTTTTGTTATTGAAGGAGCCTCCCAACTGTACTCCCCAGTGGCTGTACCAGTTGCATTCCCCCCAGCAGTGGAGGAGGGTTTGCTTTCTCCATGCCCTCTCCGGAATTTATTGTAGGGAGACGTTTACATGATGGCCATCCTGACTGGTGTCAGATGATACCTCGTTGCTGTTTTGATTCACAGTTCTGAAGTAATTGGTGATCTTCAGCATCTTTTCATGTTTTTTTGGTTTTGTTTTCTCCTTCTTTTGCGACAGTGTGAGTGCAGTGTACCTCTTGAAATTGTCTTCTGACAAATCCGGCCTGTTTTGAATTCTTTTCAATTACCTCTCCTAGGACATTTCTTGAGCGCAGGTGTTATGTTTTTAAAGCCCTGCAGCCCTTTGTGAATCCTAGTGCCCAGAAGCACCTGTTGCCAAGTTGTTGTTACAGGAATCATCCACAAGGCGGCGGGCTTCTTCGTGCCCATCTCTGGTCCCTCTGGCAACCAGAGCCTCAGCGAAAGAAAGTGGTGTTCCTGGGTTGTACCTTGGAGGGGCACGTGCCAGAACCAACACTCAAGGGCTTTTGTCTCCTTCCTTTCTGCCTGTTCCCCTCACCCCCCGACGCGTCGCAACCCTTGTCAAAGTGCCACACTGAGGGACGGTGCTGAGGGTCCTGTAGTTGGTACAGCACAAAGGCAGGAGGCTGGAGGTGGGAACCCCAACGCCAGGAGATGTGGAGACCAGGTGACGTTTCAAAGCTCTTGCAGCCCAGAGGATCCACCCTCCTTTGGGTGCACTAGGCTTGGTTGAGCTATAGGAGGGCCTGCCTGGATCTGAGATTGTGGTCCCTTTTCGAGTGGACCAGACACTGCAGGTCCCCGGGGGGGCTCATTTGCTGGCACATCCTCCCCAGTCCCCTCAGCCCCACGACAGGCAGCCGGGAGAGCCAGCCCGCTGAGCCTCCAGGGACGTGACAGCAGCCCAGGTCCCCGAGCCTGTGGAAAGTCGAGTACACGTCCTTTATTTTCTCTCCTTCTTTTTCTTTAACTGCATTTTTCTTTCATTTTCAAGCGACTTGAGGGACCATGTTGTGCCCCTTGCAGGTGTACAGCGTTGTGATTTAGTCGTACATATGCATGTGTCTCTGCTTTTTAGGATCCTTTTCTTATATAGGCTGTGACAAAGTGTTGAACAGAGTCCCCTGTGTTGTAGAGTAGGTCCTTGTGGAGTAGGTATTGTATTTGTTCATGTATACATGTTACTGCCAACCTCCTAATGTATCCCTCTCCCCCATCTTTCCCGTTTGCTAAGCATAAGTTTGTTTTCTAAGTCTCTGAGTCTGTCGCTGTTTTGTGAATCAGTTGATTTGTATCAATTTTGAGATTCCATATGTAAGTCATAGCCCATGATATTTATCGACGTCCATCTGATTTACTTCACGTAGAGCATCTCGAGGTCCTTCTGTGTTGCTGCACATGGCAGTATTTCCTTCTTTTTTAAGGCTGAGTAGTATTCCATCGTAGATATGTACCGCATCTTCTGTATCCAGTCATCTGTCGGTGGACATTTTGCTTGCTTTGGTGTCTGGGTTGTCGTATATAGTGCTGCCATGCACGTTGGGGTGCGGGTAGGTTTTCGAACTTCGGTTTTCTCTGGGTGTTTGCCAGAAGTGGGATTGGGGGATCAGACGGTAGCTCTATGTTTTGTTATTGAAGGAGCCTCCCAACTGTACTCCCCAGTGGCTGTACCAGTTGCATTCCCCCCAGCAGTGGAGGAGGGTTTGCTTTCTCCATGCCCTCTCCGGAATTTATTGTAGGGAGACGTTTACATGATGGCCATCCTGACTGGTGTCAGATGATACCTCGTTGCTGTTTTGATTCGCAGTTCTGAAGTAATTGGTGATCTTCAGCATCTTTTCATGTTTTTTTGGTTTTGTTTTCTCCTTCTTTTGCGACAGTGTGAGTGCAGTGTACCTCTTGAAATTGTCTTCTGACAAATCCGGCCTGTTTTGAATTCTTTTCAATTACCTCTCCTAGGACATTTCTTGAGCGCAGGTGTTATGTTTTTAAAGCCCTGCAGCCCTTTGTGAATCCTAGTGCCCAGAAGCACCTGTTGCCAAGTTGTTGTTACAGGAATCATCCACAAGGCGGCGGGCTTCTTCGTGCCCATCTCTGGTCCCTCTGGCAACCAGAGCCTCAGCGAAAGAAAGTGGTGTTCCTGGGTTGTACCTTGGAGGGGCACGTGCCAGAACCAACACTCAAGGGCTTTTGTCTCCTTCCTTTCTGCCTGTTCCCCTCACCCCCCGACGCGTCGCAACCCTTGTCAAAGTGCCACACTGAGGGACGGTGCTGAGGGTCCTGTAGTTGGTACAGCACAAAGGCAGGAGGCTGGAGGTGGGAACCCCAACGCCAGGAGATGTGGAGACCAGGTGACGTTTCAAAGCTCTTGCAGCCCAGAGGATCCACCCTCCTTTGGGTGCACTAGGCTTGGTTGAGCTATAGGAGGGCCTGCCTGGATCTGAGATTGTGGTCCCTTTTCGAGTGGACCAGACACTGCAGGTCCCCGGGGGGGCTCATTTGCTGGCACATCCTCCCCAGTCCCCTCAGCCCCACGACAGGCAGCCGGGAGAGCCAGCCCGCTGAGCCTCCAGGGACGTGACAGCAGCCCAGGTCCCCGAGCCTGTGGAAAGTCGAGTACACGTCCTTTATTTTCTCTCCTTCTTTTTCTTTAACTGCATTTTTCTTTCATTTTCAAGCGACTTGAGGGACCATGTTGTGCCCCTTGCAGGTGTACAGCGTTGTGATTTAGTCGTACATATGCATGTGTCTCTGCTTTTTAGGATCCTTTTCTTATATAGGCTGTGACAAAGTGTTGAACAGAGTCCCCTGTGTTGTAGAGTAGGTCCTTGTGGAGTAGGTATTGTATTTGTTCATGTATACATGTTACTGCCAACCTCCTAATGTATCCCTCTCCCCCATCTTTCCCGTTTGCTAAGCATAAGTTTGTTTTCTAAGTCTCTGAGTCTGTCGCTGTTTTGTGAATCAGTTGATTTGTATCAATTTTGAGATTCCATATGTAAGTCATAGCCCATGATATTTATCGACGTCCATCTGATTTACTTCACGTAGAGCATCTCGAGGTCCTTCTGTGTTGCTGCACATGGCAGTATTTCCTTCTTTTTTAAGGCTGAGTAGTATTCCATCGTAGATATGTACCGCATCTTCTGTATCCAGTCATCTGTCGGTGGACATTTTGCTTGCTTTGGTGTCTGGGTTGTCGTATATAGTGCTGCCATGCACGTTGGGGTGCGGGTAGGTTTTCGAACTATGGTTTTCTCTGGGTGTTTGCCCAGAAGTGGGATTGGGGGATCAGATGGTAGCTCTATGTTTTGTTATTGAAGGAGCCTCCCAACTGTACTCCCCAGTGGCTGTACCAGTTGCATTCCCCCCAGCAGTGGAGGAGGGTTTGCTTTCTCCATGCCCTCTCCGGAATTTATTGTAGGGAGACGTTTACATGATGGCCATCCTGACTGGTGTCAGATGATACCTCGTTGCTGTTTTGATTCGCAGTTCTGAAGTAATTGGTGATCTTCAGCATCTTTTCATGTTTTTTTGGTTTTGTTTTCTCCTTCTTTTGCAACAGTGTGAGTGCAGTGTACCTCTTGAAATTGTCTTCTGACAAATCCGGCCTGTTTTGAATTCTTTTCAATTACCTCTCCTAGGACATTTCTTGAGCGCAGGTGTTATGTTTTTAAAGCCCTGCAGCCCTTTGTGAATCCTAGTGCCCAGAAGCACCTGTTGCCAAGTTGTTGTTACAGGAATCATCCACAAGGCGGCGGGCTTCTTCGTGCCCATCTCTGGTCCCTCTGGCAACCAGAGCCTCAGCGAAAGAAAGTGGTGTTCCTGGGTTGTACCTTGGAGGGGCACGTGCCAGAACCAACACTCAAGGGCTTTTGTCTCCTTCCTTTCTGCCTGTTCCCCTCACCCCCCGACGCGTCGCAACCCTTGTCAAAGTGCCACACTGAGGGACGGTGCTGAGGGTCCTGTAGTTGGTACAGCACAAAGGCAGGAGGCTGGAGGTGGGAACCCCAACGCCAGGAGATGTGGAGACCAGGTGACGTTTCAAAGCTCTTGCAGCCCAGAGGATCCACCCTCCTTTGGGTGCACTAGGCTTGGTTGAGCTATAGGAGGGCCTGCCTGGATCTGAGATTGTGGTCCCTTTTCGAGTGGACCAGACACTGCAGGTCCCCGGGGGGGCTCATTTGCTGGCACATCCTCCCCAGTCCCCTCAGCCCCACGACAGGCAGCCTGGAGAGCCAGCCCGCTGAGCCTCCAGGGACGTGACAGCAGCCCAGGTCCCCGAGCCTGTGGAAAGTCGAGTACACGTCCTTTATTTTCTCTCCTTCTTTTTCTTTAACTGCATTTTTCTTTCATTTTCAAGCGACTTGAGGGACCATGTTGTGCCCCTTGCAGGTGTACAGCGTTGTGATTTAGTCGTACATATGCATATGTCTCTGCTTTTTAGGATCCTTTTCTTATATAGGCTGTGACAAAGTGTTGAACAGAGTCCCCTGTGTTGTAGAGTAGGTCCTTGTGGAGTAGGTATTGTATTTGTTCATGTATACATGTTACTGCCAACCTCCTAATGTATCCCTCTCCCCCATCTTTCCCGTTTGCTAAGCATAAGTTTGTTTTCTAAGTCTCTGAGTCTGTCGCTGTTTTGTGAATCAGTTGATTTGTATCAATTTTGAGATTCCATATGTAAGTCATAGCCCATGATATTTATCGACGTCCATCTGATTTACTTCACGTAGAGCATCTCGAGGTCCTTCTGTGTTGCTGCACATGGCAGTATTTCCTTCTTTTTTAAGGCTGAGTAGTATTCCATCGTAGATATGTACCGCATCTTCTGTATCCAGTCATCTGTCGGTGGACATTTTGCTTGCTTTGGTGTCTGGGTTGTCGTATATAGTGCTGCCATGCACGTTGGGGTGCGGGTAGGTTTTCGAACTACGGTTTTCTCTGGGTGTTTGCCAGAAGTGGGATTGGGGGATCAGACGGTAGCTCTATGTTTTGTTATTGAAGGAGCCTCCCAACTGTACTCCCCAGTGGCTGTACCAGTTGCATTCCCCCCAGCAGTGGAGGAGGGTTTGCTTTCTCCATGCCCTCTCCGGAATTTATTGTAGGGAGACGTTTACATGATGGCCATCCTGACTGGTGTCAGATGATACCTCGTTGCTGTTTTGATTCGCAGTTCTGAAGTAATTGGTGATCTTCAGCATCTTTTCATGTTTTTTTGGTTTTGTTTTCTCCTTCTTTTGCAACAGTGTGAGTGCAGTGTACCTCTTGAAATTGTCTTCTGACAAATCCGGCCTGTTTTGAATTCTTTTCAATTACCTCTCCTAGGACATTTCTTGAGCGCAGGTGTTATGTTTTTAAAGCCCTGCAGCCCTTTGTGAATCCTAGTGCCCAGAAGCACCTGTTGCCAAGTTGTTGTTACAGGAATCATCCACAAGGCGGCGGGCTTCTTCGTGCCCATCTCTGGTCCCTCTGGCAACCAGAGCCTTAGCGAAAGAAAGTGGTGTTCCTGGGTTGTACCTTGGAGGGGCACCTGCCAGAACCAACACTCAAGGGCTTTTGTCTCCTTCCTTTCTGCCTGTTCCCCTCGCCCCCGACGCGTCACAACCCTTGTCAAAGTGCCACACTGAGGGACGGTGCTGAGGGTCCTCTAGTTGGTACAACACAAAGGCAGGAGGCTGGAGGTGGGAACCCCAACGCCAGGAGATGTGGAGACCAGGTGACGTTTCAAAGCTCTTGCAGCCCAGAGGATCCACCCTCCTTTGGGTGCACTAGGCTTGGTTGAGCTATAGGAGGGCCTGCCTGGATCTGAGATTGTGGTCCCTTTTCGAGTGGACCAGACACTGCAGGTCCCCGGGGGGGCTCATTTGCTGGCACATCCTCCCCAGTCCCCTCAGCCCCACGACAGGCAGCCGGGAGAGCCAGCCCGCTGAGCCTCCAGGGACGTGACAGCAGCCCAGGTCCCCGAGCCTGTGGAAAGTCGAGTACACGTCCTTTATTTTCTCTCCTTCTTTTTCTTTAACTGCATTTTTCTTTCATTTTCAAGCGACTTGAGGGACCATGTTGTGCCCCTTGCAGGTGTACAGCGTTGTGATTTAGTCGTACATATGCATGTGTCTCTGCTTTTTAGGATCCTTTTCTTATATAGGCTGTGACAAAGTGTTGAACAGAGTCCCCTGTGTTGTAGAGTAGGTCCTTGTGGAGTAGGTATTGTATTTGTTCATGTATACATGTTACTGCCAACCTCCTAATGTATCCCTCTCCCCCATCTTTCCCGTTTGCTAAGCATAAGTTTGTTTTCTAAGTCTCTGAGTCTGTCGCTGTTTTGTGAATCAGTTGATTTGTATCAATTTTGAGATTCCATATGTAAGTCATAGCCCATGATATTTATCGACGTCCATCTGATTTACTTCACGTAGAGCATCTCGAGGTCCTTCTGTGTTGCTGCACATGGCAGTATTTCCTTCTTTTTTAAGGCTGAGTAGTATTCCATCGTAGATATGTACCGCATCTTCTGTATCCAGTCATCTGTCGGTGGACATTTTGCTTGCTTTGGTGTCTGGGTTGTCGTATATAGTGCTGCCATGCACGTTGGGGTGCGGGTAGGTTTTCGAACTATGGTTTTCTCTGGGTGTTTGCCCAGAAGTGGGATTGGGGGATCAGATGGTAGCTCTATGTTTTGTTATTGAAGGAGCCTCCCAACTGTACTCCCCAGTGGCTGTACCAGTTGCATTCCCCCCAGCAGTGGAGGAGGGTTTGCTTTCTCCATGCCCTCTCCGGAATTTATTGTAGGGAGACGTTTACATGATGGCCATCCTGACTGGTGTCAGATGATACCTCGTTGCTGTTTTGATTCGCAGTTCTGAAGTAATTGGTGATCTTCAGCATCTTTTCATGTTTTTTTGGTTTTGTTTTCTCCTTCTTTTGCAACAGTGTGAGTGCAGTGTACCTCTTGAAATTGTCTTCTGACAAATCCGGCCTGTTTTGAATTCTTTTCAATTACCTCTCCTAGGACATTTCTTGAGCGCAGGTGTTATGTTTTTAAAGCCCTGCAGCCCTTTGTGAATCCTAGTGCCCAGAAGCACCTGTTGCCAAGTTGTTGTTACAGGAATCATCCACAAGGCGGCGGGCTTCTTCGTGCCCATCTCTGGTCCCTCTGGCAACCAGAGCCTCAGCGAAAGAAAGTGGTGTTCCTGGGTTGTACCTTGGAGGGGCACGTGCCAGAACCAACACTCAAGGGCTTTTGTCTCCTTCCTTTCTGCCTGTTCCCCTCACCCCCCGACGCGTCGCAACCCTTGTCAAAGTGCCACACTGAGGGACGGTGCTGAGGGTCCTGTAGTTGGTACAGCACAAAGGCAGGAGGCTGGAGGTGGGAACCCCAACGCCAGGAGATGTGGAGACCAGGTGACGTTTCAAAGCTCTTGCAGCCCAGAGGATCCACCCTCCTTTGGGTGCACTAGGCTTGGTTGAGCTATAGGAGGGCCTGCCTGGATCTGGAGATTGTGGTCCCTTTTCGAGTGGACCAGACACTGCAGGTCCCCGGGGGGGCTCATTTGCTGGCACATCCTCCCCAGTCCCCTCAGCCCCACGACAGGCAGCCGGGAGAGCCAGCCCGCTGAGCCTCCAGGGACGTGACAGCAGCCCAGGTCCCCGAGCCTGTGGAAAGTCGAGTACACGTCCTTTATTTTCTCTCCTTCTTTTTCTTTAACTGCATTTTTCTTTCATTTTCAAGCGACTTGAGGGACCATGTTGTGCCCCTTGCAGGTGTACAGCGTTGTGATTTAGTCGTACATATGCATATGTCTCTGCTTTTCAGGATCCTTTTCTTATATAGGCTGTGACAAAGTGTTGAACAGAGTCCCCTGTGTTGTAGAGTAGGTCCTTGTGGAGTAGGTATTGTATTTGTTCATGTATACATGTTACTGCCAACCTCCTAATGTATCCCTCTCCCCCATCTTTCCCGTTTGCTAAGCATAAGTTTGTTTTCTAAGTCTCTGAGTCTGTCGCTGTTTTGTGAATCAGTTGATTTGTATCAATTTTGAGATTCCATATGTAAGTCATAGCCCATGATATTTATCGACGTCCATCTGATTTACTTCACGTAGAGCATCTCGAGGTCCTTCTGTGTTGCTGCACATGGCAGTATTTCCTTCTTTTTTAAGGCTGAGTAGTATTCCATCGTAGATATGTACCGCATCTTCTGTATCCAGTCATCTGTCGGTGGACGTTTTGCTTGCTTTGGTGTCTGGGTTGTCGTATATAGTGCTGCCATGCACGTTGGGGTGCGGGTAGGTTTTCGAACTATGGTTTTCTCTGGGTGTTTGCCCAGAAGTGGGATTGGGGGATCAGATGGTAGCTCTATGTTTTGTTATTGAAGGAGCCTCCCAACTGTACTCCCCAGTGGCTGTACCAGTTGCATTCCCCCCAGCAGTGGAGGAGGGTTTGCTTTCTCCATGCCCTCTCCGGAATTTATTGTAGGGAGACGTTTACATGATGGCCATCCTGACTGGTGTCAGATGATACCTCGTTGCTGTTTTGATTCGCAGTTCTGAAGTAATTGGTGATCTTCAGCATCTTTTCATGTTTTTTTGGTTTTGTTTTCTCCTTCTTTTGCAACAGTGTGAGTGCAGTGTACCTCTTGAAATTGTCTTCTGACAAATCCGGCCTGTTTTGAATTCTTTTCAATTACCTCTCCTAGGACATTTCTTGAGCGCAGGTGTTATGTTTTTAAAGCCCTGCAGCCCTTTGTGAATCCTAGTGCCCAGAAGCACCTGTTGCCAAGTTGTTGTTACAGGAATCATCCACAAGGCGGCGGGCTTCTTCGTGCCCATCTCTGGTCCCTCTGGCAACCAGAGCCTCAGCGAAAGAAAGTGGTGTTCCTGGGTTGTACCTTGGAGGGGCACGTGCCAGAACCAACACTCAAGGGCTTTTGTCTCCTTCCTTTCTGCCTGTTCCCCTCACCCCCCGACGCGTCGCAACCCTTGTCAAAGTGCCACACTGAGGGACGGTGCTGAGGGTCCTGTAGTTGGTACAGCACAAAGGCAGGAGGCTGGAGGTGGGAACCCCAACGCCAGGAGATGTGGAGACCAGGTGACGTTTCAAAGCTCTTGCAGCCCAGAGGATCCACCCTCCTTTGGGTGCACTAGGCTTGGTTGAGCTATAGGAGGGCCTGCCTGGATCTGAGATTGTGGTCCCTTTTCGAGTGGACCAGACACTGCAGGTCCCCGGGGGGGCTCATTTGCTGGCACATCCTCCCCAGTCCCCTCAGCCCCACGACAGGCAGCCTGGAGAGCCAGCCCGCTGAGCCTCCAGGGACGTGACAGCAGCCCAGGTCCCCGAGCCTGTGGAAAGTCGAGTACACGTCCTTTATTTTCTCTCCTTCTTTTTCTTTAACTGCATTTTTCTTTCATTTTCAAGCGACTTGAGGGACCATGTTGTGCCCCTTGCAGGTGTACAGCGTTGTGATTTAGTCGTACATATGCATATGTCTCTGCTTTTTAGGATCCTTTTCTTATATAGGCTGTGACAAAGTGTTGAACAGAGTCCCCTGTGTTGTAGAGTAGGTCCTTGTGGAGTAGGTATTGTATTTGTTCATGTATACATGTTACTGCCAACCTCCTAATGTATCCCTCTCCCCCATCTTTCCCGTTTGCTAAGCATAAGTTTGTTTTCTAAGTCTCTGAGTCTGTCGCTGTTTTGTGAATCAGTTGATTTGTATCAATTTTGAGATTCCATATGTAAGTCATAGCCCATGATATTTATCGACGTCCATCTGATTTACTTCACGTAGAGCATCTCGAGGTCCTTCTGTGTTGCTGCACATGGCAGTATTTCCTTCTTTTTTAAGGCTGAGTAGTATTCCATCGTAGATATGTACCGCATCTTCTGTATCCAGTCATCTGTCGGTGGACATTTTGCTTGCTTTGGTGTCTGGGTTGTCGTATATAGTGCTGCCATGCACGTTGGGGTGCGGGTAGGTTTTCGAACTACGGTTTTCTCTGGGTGTTTGCCAGAAGTGGGATTGGGGGATCAGACGGTAGCTCTATGTTTTGTTATTGAAGGAGCCTCCCAACTGTACTCCCCAGTGGCTGTACCAGTTGCATTCCCCCCAGCAGTGGAGGAGGGTTTGCTTTCTCCATGCCCTCTCCGGAATTTATTGTAGGGAGACGTTTACATGATGGCCATCCTGACTGGTGTCAGATGATACCTCGTTGCTGTTTTGATTCGCAGTTCTGAAGTAATTGGTGATCTTCAGCATCTTTTCATGTTTTTTTGGTTTTGTTTTCTCCTTCTTTTGCAACAGTGTGAGTGCAGTGTACCTCTTGAAATTGTCTTCTGACAAATCCGGCCTGTTTTGAATTCTTTTCAATTACCTCTCCTAGGACATTTCTTGAGCGCAGGTGTTATGTTTTTAAAGCCCTGCAGCCCTTTGTGAATCCTAGTGCCCAGAAGCACCTGTTGCCAAGTTGTTGTTACAGGAATCATCCACAAGGCGGCGGGCTTCTTCGTGCCCATCTCTGGTCCCTCTGGCAACCAGAGCCTCAGCGAAAGAAAGTGGTGTTCCTGGGTTGTACCTTGGAGGGGCACGTGCCAGAACCAACACTCAAGGGCTTTTGTCTCCTTCCTTTCTGCCTGTTCCCCTCACCCCCCGACGCGTCGCAACCCTTGTCAAAGTGCCACACTGAGGGACGGTGCTGAGGGTCCTGTAGTTGGTACAGCACAAAGGCAGGAGGCTGGAGGTGGGAACCCCAACGCCAGGAGATGTGGAGACCAGGTGACGTTTCAAAGCTCTTGCAGCCCAGAGGATCCACCCTCCTTTGGGTGCACTAGGCTTGGTTGAGCTATAGGAGGGCCTGCCTGGATCTGAGATTGTGGTCCCTTTTCGAGTGGACCAGACACTGCAGGTCCCCGGGGGGGCTCATTTGCTGGCACATCCTCCCCAGTCCCCTCAGCCCCACGACAGGCAGCCGGGAGAGCCAGCCCGCTGAGCCTCCAGGGACGTGACAGCAGCCCAGGTCCCCGAGCCTGTGGAAAGTCGAGTACACGTCCTTTATTTTCTCTCCTTCTTTTTCTTTAACTGCATTTTTCTTTCATTTTCAAGCGACTTGAGGGACCATGTTGTGCCCCTTGCAGGTGTACAGCGTTGTGATTTAGTCGTACATATGCATGTGTCTCTGCTTTTTAGGATCCTTTTCTTATATAGGCTGTGACAAAGTGTTGAACAGAGTCCCCTGTGTTGTAGAGTAGGTCCTTGTGGAGTAGGTATTGTATTTGTTCATGTATACATGTTACTGCCAACCTCCTAATGTATCCCTCTCCCCCATCTTTCCCGTTTGCTAAGCATAAGTTTGTTTTCTAAGTCTCTGAGTCTGTCGCTGTTTTGTGAATCAGTTGATTTGTATCAATTTTGAGATTCCATATGTAAGTCATAGCCCATGATATTTATCGACGTCCATCTGATTTACTTCACGTAGAGCATCTCGAGGTCCTTCTGTGTTGCTGCACATGGCAGTATTTCCTTCTTTTTTAAGGCTGAGTAGTATTCCATCGTAGATATGTACCGCATCTTCTGTATCCAGTCATCTGTCGGTGGACATTTTGCTTGCTTTGGTGTCTGGGTTGTCGTATATAGTGCTGCCATGCACGTTGGGGTGCGGGTAGGTTTTCGAACTATGGTTTTCTCTGGGTGTTTGCCCAGAAGTGGGATTGGGGGATCAGATGGTAGCTCTATGTTTTGTTATTGAAGGAGCCTCCCAACTGTACTCCCCAGTGGCTGTACCAGTTGCATTCCCCCCAGCAGTGGAGGAGGGTTTGCTTTCTCCATGCCCTCTCCGGAATTTATTGTAGGGAGACGTTTACATGATGGCCATCCTGACTGGTGTCAGATGATACCTCGTTGCTGTTTTGATTCGCAGTTCTGAAGTAATTGGTGATCTTCAGCATCTTTTCATGTTTTTTTGGTTTTGTTTTCTCCTTCTTTTGCAACAGTGTGAGTGCAGTGTACCTCTTGAAATTGTCTTCTGACAAATCCGGCCTGTTTTGAATTCTTTTCAATTACCTCTCCTAGGACATTTCTTGAGCGCAGGTGTTATGTTTTTAAAGCCCTGCAGCCCTTTGTGAATCCTAGTGCCCAGAAGCACCTGTTGCCAAGTTGTTGTTACAGGAATCATCCACAAGGCGGCGGGCTTCTTCGTGCCCATCTCTGGTCCCTCTGGCAACCAGAGCCTCAGCGAAAGAAAGTGGTGTTCCTGGGTTGTACCTTGGAGGGGCACGTGCCAGAACCAACACTCAAGGGCTTTTGTCTCCTTCCTTTCTGCCTGTTCCCCTCACCCCCCGACGCGTCGCAACCCTTGTCAAAGTGCCACACTGAGGGACGGTGCTGAGGGTCCTGTAGTTGGTACAGCACAAAGGCAGGAGGCTGGAGGTGGGAACCCCAACGCCAGGAGATGTGGAGACCAGGTGACGTTTCAAAGCTCTTGCAGCCCAGAGGATCCACCCTCCTTTGGGTGCACTAGGCTTGGTTGAGCTATAGGAGGGCCTGCCTGGATCTGAGATTGTGGTCCCTTTTCGAGTGGACCAGACACTGCAGGTCCCCGGGGGGGCTCATTTGCTGGCACATCCTCCCCAGTCCCCTCAGCCCCACGACAGGCAGCCTGGAGAGCCAGCCCGCTGAGCCTCCAGGGACGTGACAGCAGCCCAGGTCCCCGAGCCTGTGGAAAGTCGAGTACACGTCCTTTATTTTCTCTCCTTCTTTTTCTTTAACTGCATTTTTCTTTCATTTTCAAGCGACTTGAGGGACCATGTTGTGCCCCTTGCAGGTGTACAGCGTTGTGATTTAGTCGTACATATGCATATGTCTCTGCTTTTTAGGATCCTTTTCTTATATAGGCTGTGACAAAGTGTTGAACAGAGTCCCCTGTGTTGTAGAGTAGGTCCTTGTGGAGTAGGTATTGTATTTGTTCATGTATACATGTTACTGCCAACCTCCTAATGTATCCCTCTCCCCCATCTTTCCCGTTTGCTAAGCATAAGTTTGTTTTCTAAGTCTCTGAGTCTGTCGCTGTTTTGTGAATCAGTTGATTTGTATCAATTTTGAGATTCCATATGTAAGTCATAGCCCATGATATTTATCGACGTCCATCTGATTTACTTCACGTAGAGCATCTCGAGGTCCTTCTGTGTTGCTGCACATGGCAGTATTTCCTTCTTTTTTAAGGCTGAGTAGTATTCCATCGTAGATATGTACCGCATCTTCTGTATCCAGTCATCTGTCGGTGGACATTTTGCTTGCTTTGGTGTCTGGGTTGTCGTATATAGTGCTGCCATGCACGTTGGGGTGCGGGTAGGTTTTCGAACTACGGTTTTCTCTGGGTGTTTGCCAGAAGTGGGATTGGGGGATCAGACGGTAGCTCTATGTTTTGTTATTGAAGGAGCCTCCCAACTGTACTCCCCAGTGGCTGTACCAGTTGCATTCCCCCCAGCAGTGGAGGAGGGTTTGCTTTCTCCATGCCCTCTCCGGAATTTATTGTAGGGAGACGTTTACATGATGGCCATCCTGACTGGTGTCAGATGATACCTCGTTGCTGTTTTGATTCGCAGTTCTGAAGTAATTGGTGATCTTCAGCATCTTTTCATGTTTTTTTGGTTTTGTTTTCTCCTTCTTTTGCAACAGTGTGAGTGCAGTGTACCTCTTGAAATTGTCTTCTGACAAATCCGGCCTGTTTTGAATTCTTTTCAATTACCTCTCCTAGGACATTTCTTGAGCGCAGGTGTTATGTTTTTAAAGCCCTGCAGCCCTTTGTGAATCCTAGTGCCCAGAAGCACCTGTTGCCAAGTTGTTGTTACAGGAATCATCCACAAGGCGGCGGCCTTCTTCGTGCCCATCTCTGGTCCCTCTGGCAACCAGAGCCTTAGCGAAAGAAAGTGGTGTTCCTGGGTTGTACCTTGGAGGGGCACCTGCCAGAACCAACACTCAAGGGCTTTTGTCTCCTTCCTTTCTGCCTGTTCCCCTCGCCCCCGACGCGTCACAACCCTTGTCAAAGTGCCACACTGAGGGACGGTGCTGAGGGTCCTCTAGTTGGTACAACACAAAGGCAGGAGGCTGGAGGTGGGAACCCCAACGCCAGGAGATGTGGAGACCAGGTGACGTTTCAAAGCTCTTGCAGCCCAGAGGATCCACCCTCCTTTGGGTGCACTAGGCTTGGTTGAGCTATAGGAGGGCCTGCCTGGATCTGAGATTGTGGTCCCTTTTCGAGTGGACCAGACACTGCAGGTCCCCGGGGGGGCTCATTTGCTGGCACATCCTCCCCAGTCCCCTCAGCCCCACGACAGGCAGCCGGGAGAGCCAGCCCGCTGAGCCTCCAGGGACGTGACAGCAGCCCAGGTCCCCGAGCCTGTGGAAAGTCGAGTACACGTCCTTTATTTTCTCTCCTTCTTTTTCTTTAACTGCATTTTTCTTTCATTTTCAAGCGACTTGAGGGACCATGTTGTGCCCCTTGCAGGTGTACAGCGTTGTGATTTAGTCGTACATATGCATGTGTCTCTGCTTTTTAGGATCCTTTTCTTATATAGGCTGTGACAAAGTGTTGAACAGAGTCCCCTGTGTTGTAGAGTAGGTCCTTGTGGAGTAGGTATTGTATTTGTTCATGTATACATGTTACTGCCAACCTCCTAATGTATCCCTCTCCCCCATCTTTCCCGTTTGCTAAGCATAAGTTTGTTTTCTAAGTCTCTGAGTCTGTCGCTGTTTTGTGAATCAGTTGATTTGTATCAATTTTGAGATTCCATATGTAAGTCATAGCCCATGATATTTATCGACGTCCATCTGATTTACTTCACGTAGAGCATCTCGAGGTCCTTCTGTGTTGCTGCACATGGCAGTATTTCCTTCTTTTTTAAGGCTGAGTAGTATTCCATCGTAGATATGTACCGCATCTTCTGTATCCAGTCATCTGTCGGTGGACATTTTGCTTGCTTTGGTGTCTGGGTTGTCGTATATAGTGCTGCCATGCACGTTGGGGTGCGGGTAGGTTTTCGAACTATGGTTTTCTCTGGGTGTTTGCCCAGAAGTGGGATTGGGGGATCAGATGGTAGCTCTATGTTTTGTTATTGAAGGAGCCTCCCAACTGTACTCCCCAGTGGCTGTACCAGTTGCATTCCCCCCAGCAGTGGAGGAGGGTTTGCTTTCTCCATGCCCTCTCCGGAATTTATTGTAGGGAGACGTTTACATGATGGCCATCCTGACTGGTGTCAGATGATACCTCGTTGCTGTTTTGATTCGCAGTTCTGAAGTAATTGGTGATCTTCAGCATCTTTTCATGTTTTTTTGGTTTTGTTTTCTCCTTCTTTTGCAACAGTGTGAGTGCAGTGTACCTCTTGAAATTGTCTTCTGACAAATCCGGCCTGTTTTGAATTCTTTTCAATTACCTCTCCTAGGACATTTCTTGAGCGCAGGTGTTATGTTTTGAAAGCCCTGCAGCCCTTTGTGAATCCTAGTGCCCAGAAGCACCTGTTGCCAAGTTGTTGTTACAGGAATCATCCACAAGGCGGCGGGCTTCTTCGTGCCCATCTCTGGTCCCTCTGGCAACCAGAGCCTCAGCGAAAGAAAGTGGTGTTCCTGGGTTGTACCTTGGAGGGGCACGTGCCAGAACCAACACTCAAGGGCTTTTGTCTCCTTCCTTTCTGCCTGTTCCCCTCACCCCCCGACGCGTCGCAACCCTTGTCAAAGTGCCACACTGAGGGACGGTGCTGAGGGTCCTGTAGTTGGTACAGCACAAAGGCAGGAGGCTGGAGGTGGGAACCCCAACGCCAGGAGATGTGGAGACCAGGTGACGTTTCAAAGCTCTTGCAGCCCAGAGGATCCACCCTCCTTTGGGTGCACTAGGCTTGGTTGAGCTATAGGAGGGCCTGCCTGGATCTGGAGATTGTGGTCCCTTTTCGAGTGGACCAGACACTGCAGGTCCCCGGGGGGGCTCATTTGCTGGCACATCCTCCCCAGTCCCCTCAGCCCCACGACAGGCAGCCGGGAGAGCCAGCCCGCTGAGCCTCCAGGGACGTGACAGCAGCCCAGGTCCCCGAGCCTGTGGAAAGTCGAGTACACGTCCTTTATTTTCTCTCCTTCTTTTTCTTTAACTGCATTTTTCTTTCATTTTCAAGCGACTTGAGGGACCATGTTGTGCCCCTTGCAGGTGTACAGCGTTGTGATTTAGTCGTACATATGCATATGTCTCTGCTTTTCAGGATCCTTTTCTTATATAGGCTGTGACAAAGTGTTGAACAGAGTCCCCTGTGTTGTAGAGTAGGTCCTTGTGGAGTAGGTATTGTATTTGTTCATGTATACATGTTACTGCCAACCTCCTAATGTATCCCTCTCCCCCATCTTTCCCGTTTGCTAAGCATAAGTTTGTTTTCTAAGTCTCTGAGTCTGTCGCTGTTTTGTGAATCAGTTGATTTGTATCAATTTTGAGATTCCATATGTAAGTCATAGCCCATGATATTTATCGACGTCCATCTGATTTACTTCACGTAGAGCATCTCGAGGTCCTTCTGTGTTGCTGCACATGGCAGTATTTCCTTCTTTTTTAAGGCTGAGTAGTATTCCATCGTAGATATGTACCGCATCTTCTGTATCCAGTCATCTGTCGGTGGACGTTTTGCTTGCTTTGGTGTCTGGGTTGTCGTATATAGTGCTGCCATGCACGTTGGGGTGCGGGTAGGTTTTCGAACTATGGTTTTCTCTGGGTGTTTGCCCAGAAGTGGGATTGGGGGATCAGATGGTAGCTCTATGTTTTGTTATTGAAGGAGCCTCCCAACTGTACTCCCCAGTGGCTGTACCAGTTGCATTCCCCCCAGCAGTGGAGGAGGGTTTGCTTTCTCCATGCCCTCTCCGGAATTTATTGTAGGGAGACGTTTACATGATGGCCATCCTGACTGGTGTCAGATGATACCTCGTTGCTGTTTTGATTCGCAGTTCTGAAGTAATTGGTGATCTTCAGCATCTTTTCATGTTTTTTTGGTTTTGTTTTCTCCTTCTTTTGCAACAGTGTGAGTGCAGTGTACCTCTTGAAATTGTCTTCTGACAAATCCGGCCTGTTTTGAATTCTTTTCAATTACCTCTCCTAGGACATTTCTTGAGCGCAGGTGTTATGTTTTGAAAGCCCTGCAGCCCTTTGTGAATCCTAGTGCCCAGAAGCACCTGTTGCCAAGTTGTTGTTACAGGAATCATCCACAAGGCGGCGGGCTTCTTCGTGCCCATCTCTGGTCCCTCTGGCAACCAGAGCCTCAGCGAAAGAAAGTGGTGTTCCTGGGTTGTACCTTGGAGGGGCACGTGCCAGAACCAACACTCAAGGGCTTTTGTCTCCTTCCTTTCTGCCTGTTCCCCTCACCCCCCGACGCGTCGCAACCCTTGTCAAAGTGCCACACTGAGGGACGGTGCTGAGGGTCCTGTAGTTGGTACAGCACAAAGGCAGGAGGCTGGAGGTGGGAACCCCAACGCCAGGAGATGTGGAGACCAGGTGACGTTTCAAAGCTCTTGCAGCCCAGAGGATCCACCCTCCTTTGGGTGCACTAGGCTTGGTTGAGCTATAGGAGGGCCTGCCTGGATCTGAGATTGTGGTCCCTTTTCGAGTGGACCAGACACTGCAGGTCCCCGGGGGGGCTCATTTGCTGGCACATCCTCCCCAGTCCCCTCAGCCCCACGACAGGCAGCCTGGAGAGCCAGCCCGCTGAGCCTCCAGGGACGTGACAGCAGCCCAGGTCCCCGAGCCTGTGGAAAGTCGAGTACACGTCCTTTATTTTCTCTCCTTCTTTTTCTTTAACTGCATTTTTCTTTCATTTTCAAGCGACTTGAGGGACCATGTTGTGCCCCTTGCAGGTGTACAGCGTTGTGATTTAGTCGTACATATGCATATGTCTCTGCTTTTTAGGATCCTTTTCTTATATAGGCTGTGACAAAGTGTTGAACAGAGTCCCCTGTGTTGTAGAGTAGGTCCTTGTGGAGTAGGTATTGTATTTGTTCATGTATACATGTTACTGCCAACCTCCTAATGTATCCCTCTCCCCCATCTTTCCCGTTTGCTAAGCATAAGTTTGTTTTCTAAGTCTCTGAGTCTGTCGCTGTTTTGTGAATCAGTTGATTTGTATCAATTTTGAGATTCCATATGTAAGTCATAGCCCATGATATTTATCGACGTCCATCTGATTTACTTCACGTAGAGCATCTCGAGGTCCTTCTGTGTTGCTGCACATGGCAGTATTTCCTTCTTTTTTAAGGCTGAGTAGTATTCCATCGTAGATATGTACCGCATCTTCTGTATCCAGTCATCTGTCGGTGGACATTTTGCTTGCTTTGGTGTCTGGGTTGTCGTATATAGTGCTGCCATGCACGTTGGGGTGCGGGTAGGTTTTCGAACTACGGTTTTCTCTGGGTGTTTGCCAGAAGTGGGATTGGGGGATCAGACGGTAGCTCTATGTTTTGTTATTGAAGGAGCCTCCCAACTGTACTCCCCAGTGGCTGTACCAGTTGCATTCCCCCCAGCAGTGGAGGAGGGTTTGCTTTCTCCATGCCCTCTCCGGAATTTATTGTAGGGAGACGTTTACATGATGGCCATCCTGACTGGTGTCAGATGATACCTCGTTGCTGTTTTGATTCGCAGTTCTGAAGTAATTGGTGATCTTCAGCATCTTTTCATGTTTTTTTGGTTTTGTTTTCTCCTTCTTTTGCAACAGTGTGAGTGCAGTGTACCTCTTGAAATTGTCTTCTGACAAATCCGGCCTGTTTTGAATTCTTTTCAATTACCTCTCCTAGGACATTTCTTGAGCGCAGGTGTTATGTTTTTAAAGCCCTGCAGCCCTTTGTGAATCCTAGTGCCCAGAAGCACCTGTTGCCAAGTTGTTGTTACAGGAATCATCCACAAGGCGGCGGGCTTCTTCGTGCCCATCTCTGGTCCCTCTGGCAACCAGAGCCTCAGCGAAAGAAAGTGGTGTTCCTGGGTTGTACCTTGGAGGGGCACGTGCCAGAACCAACACTCAAGGGCTTTTGTCTCCTTCCTTTCTGCCTGTTCCCCTCACCCCCCGACGCGTCGCAACCCTTGTCAAAGTGCCACACTGAGGGACGGTGCTGAGGGTCCTGTAGTTGGTACAGCACAAAGGCAGGAGGCTGGAGGTGGGAACCCCAACGCCAGGAGATGTGGAGACCAGGTGACGTTTCAAAGCTCTTGCAGCCCAGAGGATCCACCCTCCTTTGGGTGCACTAGGCTTGGTTGAGCTATAGGAGGGCCTGCCTGGATCTGAGATTGTGGTCCCTTTTCGAGTGGACCAGACACTGCAGGTCCCCGGGGGGGCTCATTTGCTGGCACATCCTCCCCAGTCCCCTCAGCCCCACGACAGGCAGCCTGGAGAGCCAGCCCGCTGAGCCTCCAGGGACGTGACAGCAGCCCAGGTCCCCGAGCCTGTGGAAAATCGAGTACACGTCCTTTATTTTCTCTCCTTCTTTTTCTTTAACTGCATTTTTCTTTCATTTTCAAGCGACTTGAGGGACCATGTTGTGCCCCTTGCAGGTGTACAGCGTTGTGATTTAGTCGTACATATGCATATGTCTCTGCTTTTTAGGATCCTTTTCTTATATAGGCTGTGACAAAGTGTTGAACAGAGTCCCCTGTGTTGTAGAGTAGGTCCTTGTGGAGTAGGTATTGTATTTGTTCATGTATACATGTTACTGCCAACCTCCTAATGTATCCCTCTCCCCCATCTTTCCCGTTTGCTAAGCATAAGTTTGTTTTCTAAGTCTCTGAGTCTGTCGCTGTTTTGTGAATCAGTTGATTTGTATCAATTTTGAGATTCCATATGTAAGTCATAGCCCATGATATTTATCGACGTCCATCTGATTTACTTCACGTAGAGCATCTCGAGGTCCTTCTGTGTTGCTGCACATGGCAGTATTTCCTTCTTTTTTAAGGCTGAGTAGTATTCCATCGTAGATATGTACCGCATCTTCTGTATCCAGTCATCTGTCGGTGGACGTTTTGCTTGCTTTGGTGTCTGGGTTGTCGTATATAGTGCTGCCATGCACGTTGGGGTGCGGGTAGGTTTTCGAACTATGGTTTTCTCTGGGTGTTTGCCCAGAAGTGGGATTGGGGGATCAGATGGTAGCTCTATGTTTTGTTATTGAAGGAGCCTCCCAACTGTACTCCCCAGTGGCTGTACCAGTTGCATTCCCCCCAGCAGTGGAGGAGGGTTTGCTTTCTCCATGCCCTCTCCGGAATTTATTGTAGGGAGACGTTTACATGATGGCCATCCTGACTGGTGTCAGATGATACCTCGTTGCTGTTTTGATTCGGAGTTCTGAAGTAATTGGTGATCTTCAGCATCTTTTCATGTTTTTTTGGTTTTGTTTTCTCCTTCTTTTGCAACAGTGTGAGTGCAGTGTACCTCTTGAAATTGTCTTCTGACAAATCCGGCCTGTTTTGAATTCTTTTCAATTACCTCTCCTAGGACATTTCTTGAGCGCAGGTGTTATGTTTTGAAAGCCCTGCAGCCCTTTGTGAATCCTAGTGCCCAGAAGCACCTGTTGCCAAGTTGTTGTTACAGGAATCATCCACAAGGCGGCGGGCTTCTTCGTGCCCATCTCTGGTCCCTCTGGCAACCAGAGCCTCAGCGAAAGAAAGTGGTGTTCCTGGGTTGTACCTTGGAGGGGCACGTGCCAGAACCAACACTCAAGGGCTTTTGTCTCCTTCCTTTCTGCCTGTTCCCCTCACCCCCCGACGCGTCGCAACCCTTGTCAAAGTGCCACACTGAGGGACGGTGCTGAGGGTCCTGTAGTTGGTACAGCACAAAGGCAGGAGGCTGGAGGTGGGAACCCCAACGCCAGGAGATGTGGAGACCAGGTGACGTTTCAAAGCTCTTGCAGCCCAGAGGATCCACCCTCCTTTGGGTGCACTAGGCTTGGTTGAGCTATAGGAGGGCCTGCCTGGATCTGGAGATTGTGGTCCCTTTTCGAGTGGACCAGACACTGCAGGTCCCCGGGGGGGCTCATTTGCTGGCACATCCTCCCCAGTCCCCTCAGCCCCACGACAGGCAGCCGGGAGAGCCAGCCCGCTGAGCCTCCAGGGACGTGACAGCAGCCCAGGTCCCCGAGCCTGTGGAAAGTCGAGTACACGTCCTTTATTTTCTCTCCTTCTTTTTCTTTAACTGCATTTTTCTTTCATTTTCAAGCGACTTGAGGGACCATGTTGTGCCCCTTGCAGGTGTACAGCGTTGTGATTTAGTCGTACATATGCATATGTCTCTGCTTTTCAGGATCCTTTTCTTATATAGGCTGTGACAAAGTGTTGAACAGAGTCCCCTGTGTTGTAGAGTAGGTCCTTGTGGAGTAGGTATTGTATTTGTTCATGTATACATGTTACTGCCAACCTCCTAATGTATCCCTCTCCCCCATCTTTCCCGTTTGCTAAGCATAAGTTTGTTTTCTAAGTCTCTGAGTCTGTCGCTGTTTTGTGAATCAGTTGATTTGTATCAATTTTGAGATTCCATATGTAAGTCATAGCCCATGATATTTATCGACGTCCATCTGATTTACTTCACGTAGAGCATCTCGAGGTCCTTCTGTGTTGCTGCACATGGCAGTATTTCCTTCTTTTTTAAGGCTGAGTAGTATTCCATCGTAGATATGTACCGCATCTTCTGTATCCAGTCATCTGTCGGTGGACGTTTTGCTTGCTTTGGTGTCTGGGTTGTCGTATATAGTGCTGCCATGCACGTTGGGGTGCGGGTAGGTTTTCGAACTATGGTTTTCTCTGGGTGTTTGCCCAGAAGTGGGATTGGGGGATCAGATGGTAGCTCTATGTTTTGTTATTGAAGGAGCCTCCCAACTGTACTCCCCAGTGGCTGTACCAGTTGCATTCCCCCCAGCAGTGGAGGAGGGTTTGCTTTCTCCATGCCCTCTCCGGAATTTATTGTAGGGAGACGTTTACATGATGGCCATCCTGACTGGTGTCAGATGATACCTCGTTGCTGTTTTGATTCGCAGTTTTGAAGTAATTGGTGATCTTCAGCATCTTTTCATGTTTTTTTGGTTTTGTTTTCTCCTTCTTTTGCAACAGTGTGAGTGCAGTGTACCTCTTGAAATTGTCTTCTGACAAATCCGGCCTGTTTTGAATTCTTTTCAATTACCTCTCCTAGGACATTTCTTGAGCGCAGGTGTTATGTTTTTAAAGCCCTGCAGCCCTTTGTGAATCCTAGTGCCCAGAAGCACCTGTTGCCAAGTTGTTGTTACAGGAATCATCCACAAGGCGGCGGGCTTCTTCGTGCCCATCTCTGGTCCCTCTGGCAACCAGAGCCTCAGCGAAAGAAAGTGGTGTTCCTGGGTTGTACCTTGGAGGGGCACGTGCCAGAACCAACACTCAAGGGCTTTTGTCTCCTTCCTTTCTGCCTGTTCCCCTCACCCCCCGACGCGTCGCAACCCTTGTCAAAGTGCCACACTGAGGGACGGTGCTGAGGGTCCTGTAGTTGGTACAGCACAAAGGCAGGAGGCTGGAGGTGGGAACCCCAACGCCAGGAGATGTGGAGACCAGGTGACGTTTCAAAGCTCTTGCAGCCCAGAGGATCCACCCTCCTTTGGGTGCACTAGGCTTGGTTGAGCTATAGGAGGGCCTGCCTGGATCTGAGATTGTGGTCCCTTTTCGAGTGGACCAGACACTGCAGGTCCCCGGGGGGGCTCATTTGCTGGCACATCCTCCCCAGTCCCCTCAGCCCCACGACAGGCAGCCTGGAAAGCCAGCCCGCTGAGCCTCCAGGGACGTGACAGCAGCCCAGGTCCCCGAGCCTGTGGAAAGTCGAGTACACGTCCTTTATTTTCTCTCCTTCTTTTTCTTTAACTGCATTTTTCTTTCATTTTCAAGCGACTTGAGGGACCATGTTGTGCCCCTTGCAGGTGTACAGCGTTGTGATTTAGTCGTACATATGCATATGTCTCTGCTTTTTAGGATCCTTTTCTTATATAGGCTGTGACAAAGTGTTGAACAGAGTCCCCTGTGTTGTAGAGTAGGTCCTTGTGGAGTAGGTATTGTATTTGTTCATGTATACATGTTACTGCCAACCTCCTAATGTATCCCTCTCCCCCATCTTTCCCGTTTGCTAAGCATAAGTTTGTTTTCTAAGTCTCTGAGTCTGTGGCTGTTTTGTGAATCAGTTGATTTGTATCAATTTTGAGATTCCATATGTAAGTCATAGCCCATGATATTTATCGACGTCCATCTGATTTACTTCACGTAGAGCATCTCGAGGTCCTTCTGTGTTGCTGCACATGGCAGTATTTCCTTCTTTTTTAAGGCTGAGTAGTATTCCATCGTAGATATGTACCGCATCTTCTGTATCCGGTCATCTGTCGGTGGACGTTTTGCTTGCTTTGGTGTCTGGGTTGTCGTATATAGTGCTGCCATGCACGTTGGGGTGCGGGTAGGTTTTCGAACTATGGTTTTCTCTGGGTGTTTGCCCAGAAGTGGGATTGGGGGATCAGATGGTAGCTCTATGTTTTGTTATTGAAGGAGCCTCCCAACTGTACTCCCCAGTGGCTGTACCAGTTGCATTCCCCCCAGCAGTGGAGGAGGGTTTGCTTTCTCCATGCCCTCTCCGGAATTTATTGTAGGGAGACGTTTACATGATGGCCATCCTGACTGGTGTAAGATGATACCTCGTTGCTGTTTTGATTCGCAGTTTTGAAGTAATTGGTGATCTTCAGCATCTTTTCATGTTTTTTTGGTTTTGTTTTCTCCTTCTTTTGCAACAGTGTGAGTGCAGTGTACCTCTTGAAATTGTCTTCTGACAAATCCGGCCTGTTTTGAATTCTTTTCAATTACCTCTCCTAGGACATTTCTTGAGCGCAGGTGTTATGTTTTTAAAGCCCTGCAGCCCTTTGTGAATCCTAGTGCCCAGAAGCACCTGTTGCCAAGTTGTTGTTACAGGAATCATCCACAAGGCGGCGGGCTTCTTCGTGCCCATCTCTGGTCCCTCTGGCAACCAGAGCCTCAGCGAAAGAAAGTGGTGTTCCTGGGTTGTACCTTGGAGGGGCACGTGCCAGAGCCAACACTCAAGGGCTTTTGTCTCCTTCCTTTCTGCCTGTTCCCCTCACCCCCCGACGCGTCGCAACCCTTGTCAAAGTGCCACACTGAGGGACGGTGCTGAGGGTCCTGTAGTTGGTACAGCACAAAGGCAGGAGGCTGGAGGTGGGAACCCCAACGCCAGGAGATGTGGAGACCAGGTGACGTTTCAAAGCTCTTGCAGCCCAGAGGATCCACCCTCCTTTGGGTGCACTAGGCTTGGTTGAGCTATAGGAGGGCCTGCCTGGATCTGAGATTGTGGTCCCTTTTCGAGTGGACCAGACACTGCAGGTCCCCGGGGGGGCTCATTTGCTGGCACATCCTCCCCAGTCCCCTCAGCCCCACGACAGGCAGCCTGGAAAGCCAGCCCGCTGAGCCTCCAGGGACGTGACAGCAGCCCAGGTCCCCGAGCCTGTGGAAAGTCGAGTACACGTCCTTTATTTTCTCTCCTTCTTTTTCTTTAACTGCATTTTTCTTTCATTTTCAAGCGACTTGAGGGACCATGTTGTGCCCCTTGCAGGTGTACAGCGTTGTGATTTAGTCGTACATATGCATATGTCTCTGCTTTTTAGGATCCTTTTCTTATATAGGCTGTGACAAAGTGTTGAACAGAGTCCCCTGTGTTGTAGAGTAGGTCCTTGTGGAGTAGGTATTGTATTTGTTCATGTATACATGTTACTGCCAACCTCCTAATGTATCCCTCTCCCCCATCTTTCCCGTTTGCTAAGCATAAGTTTGTTTTCTAAGTCTCTGAGTCTGTCGCTGTTTTGTGAATCAGTTGATTTGTATCAATTTTGAGATTCCATATGTAAGTCATAGCCCATGATATTTATCGACGTCCATCTGATTTACTTCACGTAGAGCATCTCGAGGTCCTTCTGTGTTGCTGCACATGGCAGTATTTCCTTCTTTTTTAAGGCTGAGTAGTATTCCATCGTAGATATGTACCGCATCTTCTGTATCCAGTCATCTGTCGGTGGACATTTTGCTTGCTTTGGTGTCTGGGTTGTCGTATATAGTGCTGCCATGCACGTTGGGGTGCGGGTAGGTTTTCGAACTACGGTTTTCTCTGGGTGTTTGCCAGAAGTGGGATTGGGGGATCAGACGGTAGCTCTATGTTTTGTTATTGAAGGAGCCTCCCAACTGTACTCCCCAGTGGCTGTACCAGTTGCATTCCCCCCAGCAGTGGAGGAGGGTTTGCTTTCTCCATGCCCTCTCCGGAATTTATTGTAGGGAGACGTTTACATGATGGCCATCCTGACTGGTGTCAGATGATACCTCGTTGCTGTTTTGATTCGCAGTTCTGAAGTAATTGGTGATCTTCAGCATCTTTTCATGTTTTTTTGGTTTTGTTTTCTCCTTCTTTTGCAACAGTGTGAGTGCAGTGTACCTCTTGAAATTGTCTTCTGACAAATCCGGCCTGTTTTGAATTCTTTTCAATTACCTCTCCTAGGACATTTCTTGAGCGCAGGTGTTATGTTTTTAAAGCCCTGCAGCCCTTTGTGAATCCTAGTGCCCAGAAGCACCTGTTGCCAAGTTGTTGTTACAGGAATCATCCACAAGGCGGCGGCCTTCTTCGTGCCCATCTCTGGTCCCTCTGGCAACCAGAGCCTTAGCGAAAGAAAGTGGTGTTCCTGGGTTGTACCTTGGAGGGGCACGTGCCAGAACCAACACTCAAGGGCTTTTGTCTCCTTCCTTTCTGCCTGTTCCCGTCGCCCCCGACGCGTCACAACCCTTGTCAAAGTGCCACACTGAGGGACGGTGCTGAGGGTCCTGTAGTTGGTACAGCACAAAGGCAGGAGGCTGGAGGTGGGAACCCCAACGCCAGGAGATGTGGAGACCAGGTGACGTTTCAAAGCTCTTGCAGCCCAGAGGATCCACCCTCCTTTGGGTGCACTAGGCTTGGTTGAGCTATAGGAGGGCCTGCCTGGATCTGAGATTGTGGTCCCTTTTCGAGTGGACCAGACACTGCAGGTCCCCGGGGGGGCTCATTTGCTGGCACATCCTCCCCAGTCCCCTCAGCCCCACGACAGGCAGCCTGGAGAGCCAGCCCGCTGAGCCTCCAGGGACGTGACAGCAGCCCAGGTCCCCGAGCCTGTGGAAAGTCGAGTACACGTCCTTTATTTTCTCTCCTTCTTTTTCTTTAACTGCATTTTTCTTTCATTTTCAAGCGACTTGAGGGACCATGTTGTGCCCCTTGCAGGTGTACAGCGTTGTGATTTAGTCGTACATATGCATATGTCTCTGCTTTTTAGGATCCTTTTCTTATATAGGCTGTGACAAAGTGTTGAACAGAGTCCCCTGTGTTGTAGAGTAGGTCCTTGTGGAGTAGGTATTGTATTTGTTCATGTATACATGTTACTGCCAACCTCCTAATGTATCCCTCTCCCCCATCTTTCCCGTTTGCTAAGCATAAGTTTGTTTTCTAAGTCTCTGAGTCTGTCGCTGTTTTGTGAATCAGTTGATTTGTATCAATTTTGAGATTCCATATGTAAGTCATAGCCCATGATATTTATCGACGTCCATCTGATTTACTTCACGTAGAGCATCTCGAGGTCCTTCTGTGTTGCTGCACATGGCAGTATTTCCTTCTTTTTTAAGGCTGAGTAGTATTCCATCGTAGATATGTACCGCATCTTCTGTATCCAGTCATCTGTCGGTGGACATTTTGCTTGCTTTGGTGTCTGGGTTGTCGTATATAGTGCTGCCATGCACGTTGGGGTGCGGGTAGGTTTTCGAACTACGGTTTTCTCTGGGTGTTTGCCAGAAGTGGGATTGGGGGATCAGACGGTAGCTCTATGTTTTGTTATTGAAGGAGCCTCCCAACTGTACTCCCCAGTGGCTGTACCAGTTGCATTCCCCCCAGCAGTGGAGGAGGGTTTGCTTTCTCCATGCCCTCTCCGGAATTTATTGTAGGGAGACGTTTACATGATGGCCATCCTGACTGGTGTCAGATGATACCTCGTTGCTCGTTGTTTTGATTCGCAGTTCTGAAGTAATTGGTGATCTTCAGCATCTTTTCATGTTTTTTTGGTTTTGTTTTCTCCTTCTTTTGCAACAGTGTGAGTGCAGTGTACCTCTTGAAATTGTCTTCTGACAAATCCGGCCTGTTTTGAATTCTTTTCAATTACCTCTCCTAGGACATTTCTTGAGCGCAGGTGTTATGTTTTTAAAGCCCTGCAGCCCTTTGTGAATCCTAGTGCCCAGAAGCACCTGTTGCCAAGTTGTTGTTACAGGAATCATCCACAAGGCGGCGGGCTTCTTCGTGCCCATCTCTGGTCCCTCTGGCAACCAGAGCCTTAGCGAAAGAAAGTGGTGTTCCTGGGTTGTACCTTGGAGGGGCACGTGCCAGAACCAACACTCAAGGGCTTTTGTCTCCTTCCTTTCTGCCTGTTCCCCTCGCCCCCGACGCGTCACAACCCTTGTCAAAGTGCCACACTGAGGGACGGTGCTGAGGGTCCTCTAGTTGGTACAACACAAAGGCAGGAGGCTGGAGGTGGGAACCCCAACGCCAGGAGATGTGGAGACCAGGTGACGTTTCAAAGCTCTTGCAGCCCAGAGGATCCACCCTCCTTTGGGTGCACTAGGCTTGATTGAGCTATAGGAGGGCCTGCCTGGATCTGAGATTGTGGTCCTTTTTCGAGTGGACCAGACACTGCAGGTCCCCGGGGGGGCTCATTTGCTGGCACATCCTCCCCAGTCCCCTCAGCCCCACGACAGGCAGCCGGGAGAGCCAGCCCGCTGAGCCTCCAGGGACGTGACAGCAGCCCAGGTCCCCGAGCCTGTGGAAAGTCGAGTACACGTCCTTTATTTTCTCTCCTTCTTTTTCTTTAACTGCATTTTTCTTTCATTTTCAAGCGACTTGAGGGACCATGTTGTGCCCCTTGCAGGTGTACAGCGTTGTGATTTAGTCGTACATATGCATATGTCTCTGCTTTTTAGGATCCTTTTCTTATATAGGCTGTGACAAAGTGTTGAACAGAGTCCCCTGTGTTGTAGAGTAGGTCCTTGTGGAGTAGGTATTGTATTTGTTCATGTATACATGTTACTGCCAACCTCCTAATGTATCCCTCTCCCCCATCTTTCCCGTTTGCTAAGCATAAGTTTGTTTTCTAAGTCTCTGAGTCTGTCGCTGTTTTGTGAATCAGTTGATTTGTATCAATTTTGAGATTCCATATGTAAGTCATAGCCCATGATATTTATCGACGTCCATCTGATTTACTTCACGTAGAGCATCTCGAGGTCCTTCTGTGTTGCTGCACATGGCAGTATTTCCTTCTTTTTTAAGGCTGAGTAGTATTCCATCGTAGATATGTACCGCATCTTCTGTATCCAGTCATCTGTCGGTGGACATTTTGCTTGCTTTGGTGTCTGGGTTGTCGTATATAGTGCTGCCATGCACGTTGGGGTGCGGGTAGGTTTTCGAACTACGGTTTTCTCTGGGTGTTTGCCAGAAGTGGGATTGGGGGATCAGACGGTAGCTCTATGTTTTGTTATTGAAGGAGCCTCCCAACTGTACTCCCCAGTGGCTGTACCAGTTGCATTCCCCCCAGCAGTGGAGGAGGGTTTGCTTTCTCCATGCCCTCTCCGGAATTTATTGTAGGGAGACGTTTACATGATGGCCATCCTGACTGGTGTCAGATGATACCTCGTTGCTGTTTTGATTTGCAGTTCTGAAGTAATTGGTGATCTTCAGCATGTTTTCCTGTTTTGTTTGGTTTTGTTTTCTCCTTCTTTTGCAACAGTGTGAGTGCAGTGTACCTCTTGAAATTGTCTTCTGACAAATCCGGCCTGTTTTGAATTCTTTTCAATTACCTCTCCTAGGACATTTCTTGAGCGCAGGTGTTATGTTTTTAAAGCCCTGCAGCCCTTTGTGAATCCTAGTGCCCAGAAGCACCTGTTGCCAAGTTGTTGTTACAGGAATCATCCACAAGGCGGCGGGCTTCTTCGTGCCCATCTCTGGTCCCTCTGGCAACCAGAGCCTCAGCGAAAGAAAGTGGTGTTCCTGGGTTGTACCTTGGAGGGGCACCTGCCAGAACCAACACTCAAGGGCTTTTGTCTCCTTCCTTTCTGCCTGTTCCCCTCGCCCCCGACGCGTCACAACCCTTGTCAAAGTGCCACACTGAGGGACGGTGCTGAGGGTCCTCTAGTTGGTACAACACAAAGGCAGGAGGCTGGAGGTGGGAACCCCAACGCCAGGAGATGTGGAGACCAGGTGACGTTTCAAAGCTCTTGCAGCCCAGAGGATCCACCCTCCTTTGGGTGCACTAGGCTTGGTTGAGCTATAGGAGGGCCTGCCTGGATCTGGAGATTGTGGTCCCTTTTCGAGTGGACCAGACACTGCAGGTCCCCGGGGGGCTCATTTGCTGGCACATCCTCCCCAGTCCCCTCAGCCCCACGACAGGCAGCCGGGAGAGCCAGCCCGCTGAGCCTCCAGGGACGTGACAGCAGCCCAGGTCCCCGAGCCTGTGGAAAGTCGAGTACACGTCCTTTATTTTCTCTCCTTCTTTTTCTTTAACTGCATTTTTCTTTCATTTTCAAGCGACTTGAGGGACCATGTTGTGCCCCTTGCAGGTGTACAGCGTTGTGATTTAGTCGTACATATGCATATGTCTCTGCTTTTCAGGATCCTTTTCTTATATAGGCTGTGACAAAGTGTTGAACAGAGTCCCCTGTGTTGTAGAGTAGGTCCTTGTGGAGTAGGTATTGTATTTGTTCATGTATACATGTTACTGCCAACCTCCTAATGTATCCCTCTCCCCCATCTTTCCCGTTTGCTAAGCATAAGTTTGTTTTCTAAGTCTCTGAGTCTGTCGCTGTTTTGTGAATCAGTTGATTTGTATCAATTTTGAGATTCCATATGTAAGTCATAGCCCATGATATTTATCGACGTCCATCTGATTTACTTCACGTAGAGCATCTCGAGGTCCTTCTGTGTTGCTGCACATGGCAGTATTTCCTTCTTTTTTAAGGCTGAGTAGTATTCCATCGTAGATATGTACCGCATCTTCTGTATCCAGTCATCTGTCGGTGGACATTTTGCTTGCTTTGGTGTCTGGGTTGTCGTATATAGTGCTGCCATGCACGTTGGGGTGCGGGTAGGTTTTCGAACTATGGTTTTCTCTGGGTGTTTGCTCAGAAGTGGGATTGGGGGATCAGACGGTAGCTCTATGTTTTGTTATTGAAGGAGCCTCCCAACTGTACTCCCCAGTGGCTGTACCAGTTGCATTCCCCCCAGCAGTGGAGGAGGGTTTGCTTTCTCCATGCCCTCTCCGGAATTTATTGTAGGGAGACGTTTACATGATGGCCATCCTGACTGGTGTCAGATGATACCTCGTTGCTGTTTTGATTTGCAGTTCTGAAGTAATTGGTGATCTTCAGCATGTTTTCCTGTTTTTTTTTGGTTTTGTTTTCTCCTTCTTTTGCAACAGTGTGAGTGCAGTGTACCTCTTGAAATTGTCTTCTGACAAATCCGGCCTGTTTTGAATTCTTTTCAATTACCTCTCCTAGGACATTTCTTGAGCGCAGGTGTTATGTTTTTAAAGCCCTGCAGCCCTTTGTGAATCCTAGTGCCCAGAAGCACCTGTTGCCAAGTTGTTGTTACAGGAATCATCCACAAGGCGGCGGGCTTCTTCGTGCCCATCTCTGGTCCCTCTGGCAACCAGAGCCTCAGCGAAAGAAAGTGGTGTTCCTGGGTTGTACCTTGGAGGGGCACCTGCCAGAACCAACACTCAAGGGCTTTTGTCTCCTTCCTTTCTGCCTGTTCCCCTCACCCCCCGACGCGTCGCAACCCTTGTCAAAGTGCCACACTGAGGGACGGTGCTGAGGGTCCTGTAGTTGGTACAGCACAAAGGCAGGAGGCTGGAGGTGGGAACCCCAACGCCAGGAGATGTGGAGACCAGGTGACGTTTCAAAGCTCTTGCAGCCCAGAGGATCCACCCTCCTTTGGGTGCACTAGGCTTGATTGAGCTATAGGAGGGCCTGCCTGGATCTGAGATTGTGGTCCTTTTTCGAGTGGACCAGACACTGCAGGTCCCCGGGGGGGCTCATTTGCTGGCACATCCTCCCCAGTCCCCTCAGCCCCACGACAGGCAGCCGGGAGAGCCAGCCCGCTGAGCCTCCAGGGACGTGACAGCAGCCCAGGTCCCCGAGCCTGTGGAAAGTCGAGTACACGTCCTTTATTTTCTCTCCTTTTTCTTTAACTGCATTTTTCTTTCATTTTCAAGCGACTTGAGGGACCATGTTGTGCCCCTTGCAGGTGTACAGCGTTGTGATTTAGTCGTACATATGCATATGTCTCTGCTTTTTAGGATCCTTTTCTTATATAGGCTGTGACAAAGTGTTGAACAGAGTCCCCTGTGTTGTAGAGTAGGTCCTTGTGGAGTAGGTATTGTATTTGTTCATGTATACATGTTACTGCCAACCTCCTAATGTATCCCTCTCCCCCATCTTTCCCGTTTGCTAAGCATAAGTTTGTTTTCTAAGTCTCTGAGTCTGTCGCTGTTTTGTGAATCAGTTGATTTGTATCAATTTTGAGATTCCATATGTAAGTCATAGCCCATGATATTTATCGACGTCCATCTGATTTACTTCACGTAGAGCATCTCGAGGTCCTTCTGTGTTGCTGCACATGGCAGTATTTCCTTCTTTTTTAAGGCTGAGTAGTATTCCATCGTAGATATGTACCGCATCTTCTGTATCCAGTCATCTGTCGGTGGACATTTTGCTTGCTTTGGTGTCTGGGTTGTCGTATATAGTGCTGCCATGCACGTTGGGGTGCGGGTAGGTTTTCGAACTACGGTTTTCTCTGGGTGTTTGCCAGAAGTGGGATTGGGGGATCAGACGGTAGCTCTATGTTTTGTTATTGAAGGAGCCTCCCAACTGTACTCCCCAGTGGCTGTACCAGTTGCATTCCCCCCAGCAGTGGAGGAGGGTTTGCTTTCTCCATGCCCTCTCCGGAATTTATTGTAGGGAGACGTTTACATGATGGCCATCCTGACTGGTGTCAGATGATACCTCGTTGCTGTTTTGATTTGCAGTTCTGAAGTAATTGGTGATCTTCAGCATGTTTTCCTGTTTTGTTTGGTTTTGTTTTCTCCTTCTTTTGCAACAGTGTGAGTGCAGTGTACCTCTTGAAATTGTCTTCTGACAAATCCGGCCTGTTTTGAATTCTTTTCAATTACCTCTCCTAGGACATTTCTTGAGCGCAGGTGTTATGTTTTTAAAGCCCTGCAGCCCTTTGTGAATCCTAGTGCCCAGAAGCACCTGTTGCCAAGTTGTTGTTACAGGAATCATCCACAAGGCGGCGGGCTTCTTCGTGCCCATCTCTGGTCCCTCTGGCAACCAGAGCCTCAGCGAAAGAAAGTGGTGTTCCTGGGTTGTACCTTGGAGGGGCACCTGCCAGAACCAACACTCAAGGGCTTTTGTCTCCTTCCTTTCTGCCTGTTCCCCTCGCCCCCGACGCGTCACAACCCTTGTCAAAGTGCCACACTGAGGGACGGTGCTGAGGGTCCTCTAGTTGGTACAACACAAAGGCAGGAGGCTGGAGGTGGGAACCCCAACGCCAGGAGATGTGGAGACCAGGTGACGTTTCAAAGCTCTTGCAGCCCAGAGGATCCACCCTCCTTTGGGTGCACTAGGCTTGGTTGAGCTATAGGAGGGCCTGCCTGGATCTGGAGATTGTGGTCCCTTTTCGAGTGGACCAGACACTGCAGGTCCCCGGGGGGGCTCATTTGCTGGCACATCCTCCCCAGTCCCCTCAGCCCCACGACAGGCAGCCGGGAGAGCCAGCCCGCTGAGCCTCCAGGGACGTGACAGCAGCCCAGGTCCCCGAGCCTGTGGAAAGTCGAGTACACGTCCTTTATTTTCTCTCCTTCTTTTTCTTTAACTGCATTTTTCTTTCATTTTCAAGCGACTTGAGGGACCATGTTGTGCCCCTTGCAGGTGTACAGCGTTGTGATTTAGTCGTACATATGCATATGTCTCTGCTTTTCAGGATCCTTTTCTTATATAGGCTGTGACAAAGTGTTGAACAGAGTCCCCTGTGTTGTAGAGTAGGTCCTTGTGGAGTAGGTATTGTATTTGTTCATGTATACATGTTACTGCCAACCTCCTAATGTATCCCTCTCCCCCATCTTTCCCGTTTGCTAAGCATAAGTTTGTTTTCTAAGTCTCTGAGTCTGTCGCTGTTTTGTGAATCAGTTGATTTGTATCAATTTTGAGATTCCATATGTAAGTCATAGCCCATGATATTTATCGACGTCCATCTGATTTACTTCACGTAGAGCATCTCGAGGTCCTTCTGTGTTGCTGCACATGGCAGTATTTCCTTCTTTTTTAAGGCTGAGTAGTATTCCATCGTAGATATGTACCGCATCTTCTGTATCCAGTCATCTGTCGGTGGACATTTTGCTTGCTTTGGTGTCTGGGTTGTCGTATATAGTGCTGCCATGCACGTTGGGGTGCGGGTAGGTTTTCGAACTACGGTTTTCTCTGGGTGTTTGCCAGAAGTGGGATTGGGGGATCAGACGGTAGCTCTATGTTTTGTTATTGAAGGAGCCTCCCAACTGTACTCCCCAGTGGCTGTACCAGTTGCATTCCCCCCAGCAGTGGAGGAGGGTTTGCTTTCTCCATGCCCTCTCCGGAATTTATTGTAGGGAGACGTTTACATGATGGCCATCCTGACTGGTGTCAGATGATACCTCGTTGCTGTTTTGATTCGCAGTTCTGAAGTAATTGGTGATCTTCAGCATCTTTTCATGTTTTTTTGGTTTTGTTTTCTCCTTCTTTTGCAACAGTGTGAGTGCAGTGTACCTCTTGAAATTGTCTTCTGACAAATCCGGCCTGTTTTGAATTCTTTTCAATTACCTCTCCTAGGACATTTCTTGAGCGCAGGTGTTATGTTTTTAAAGCCCTGCAGCCCTTTGTGAATCCTAGTGCCCAGAAGCACCTGTTGCCAAGTTGTTGTTACAGGAATCATCCACAAGGCGGCGGGCTTCTTCGTGCCCATCTCTGGTCCCTCTGGCAACCAGAGCCTCAGCGAAAGAAAGTGGTGTTCCTGGGTTGTACCTTGGAGGGGCACCTGCCAGAACCAACACTCAAGGGCTTTTGTCTCCTTCCTTTCTGCCTGTTCCCCTCGCCCCCGACGCGTCACAACCCTTGTCAAAGTGCCACACTGAGGGACGGTGCTGAGGGTCCTCTAGTTGGTACAACACAAAGGCAGGAGGCTGGAGGTGGGAACCCCAACGCCAGGAGATGTGGAGACCAGGTGACGTTTCAAAGCTCTTGCAGCCCAGAGGATCCACCCTCCTTTGGGTGCACTAAGCTTGGTTGAGCTATAGGAGGGCCTGCCTGGATCTGGAGATTGTGGTCCCTTTTCGAGTGGACCAGACACTGCAGGTCCCCGGGGGGGCTCATTTGCTGGCACATCCTCCCCAGTCCCCTCAGCCCCACGACAGGCAGCCGGGAGAGCCAGCCCGCTGAGCCTCCAGGGACGTGACAGCAGCCCAGGTCCCCGAGCCTGTGGAAAGTCGAGTACACGTCCTTTATTTTCTCTCCTTCTTTTTCTTTAACTGCATTTTTCTTTCATTTTCAAGCGACTTGAGGGACCATGTTGTGCCCCTTGCAGGTGTACAGCGTTGTGATTTAGTCGTACATATGCATATGTCTCTGCTTTTCAGGATCCTTTTCTTATATAGGCTGTGACAAAGTGTTGAACAGAGTCCCCTGTGTTGTAGAGTAGGTCCTTGTGGAGTAGGTATTGTATTTGTTCATGTATACATGTTACTGCCAACCTCCTAATGTATCCCTCTCCCCCATCTTTCCCGTTTGCTAAGCATAAGTTTGTTTTCTAAGTCTCTGAGTCTGTCGCTGTTTTGTGAATCAGTTGATTTGTATCAATTTTGAGATTCCATATGTAAGTCATAGCCCATGATATTTATCGACGTCCATCTGATTTACTTCACGTAGAGCATCTCGAGGTCCTTCTGTGTTGCTGCACATGGCAGTATTTCCTTCTTTTTTAAGGCTGAGTAGTATTCCATCGTAGATATGTACCGCATCTTCTGTATCCAGTCATCTGTCGGTGGACATTTTGCTTGCTTTGGTGTCTGGGTTGTCGTATATAGTGCTGCCATGCACGTTGGGGTGCGGGTAGGTTTTCGAACTACGGTTTTCTCTGGGTGTTTGCCAGAAGTGGGATTGGGGGATCAGACGGTAGCTCTATGTTTTGTTATTGAAGGAGCCTCCCAACTGTACTCCCCAGTGGCTGTACCAGTTGCATTCCCCCCAGCAGTGGAGGAGGGTTTGCTTTCTCCATGCCCTCTCCGGAATTTATTGTAGGGAGACGTTTACATGATGGCCATCCTGACTGGTGTCAGATGATACCTCGTTGCTGTTTTGATTCGCAGTTCTGAAGTAATTGGTGATCTTCAGCATCTTTTCATGTTTTTTTGGTTTTGTTTTCTCCTTCTTTTGCAACAGTGTGAGTGCAGTGTACCTCTTGAAATTGTCTTCTGACAAATCCGGCCTGTTTTGAATTCTTTTCAATTACCTCTCCTAGGACATTTCTTGAGCGCAGGTGTTATGTTTTTAAAGCCCTGCAGCCCTTTGTGAATCCTAGTGCCCAGAAGCACCTGTTGCCAAGTTGTTGTTACAGGAATCATCCACAAGGCGGCGGGCTTCTTCGTGCCCATCTCTGGTCCCTCTGGCAACCAGAGCCTCAGCGAAAGAAAGTGGTGTTCCTGGGTTGTACCTTGGAGGGGCACCTGCCAGAACCAACACTCAAGGGCTTTTGTCTCCTTCCTTTCTGCCTGTTCCCCTCGCCCCCGACGCGTCACAACCCTTGTCAAAGTGCCACACTGAGGGACGGTGCTGAGGGTCCTCTAGTTGGTACAACACAAAGGCAGGAGGCTGGAGGTGGGAACCCCAACGCCAGGAGATGTGGAGACCAGGTGACGTTTCAAAGCTCTTGCAGCCCAGAGGATCCACCCTCCTTTGGGTGCACTAGGCTTGGTTGAGCTATAGGAGGGCCTGCCTGGATCTGGAGATTGTGGTCCCTTTTCGAGTGGACCAGACACTGCAGGTCCCCGGGGGGGCTCATTTGCTGGCACATCCTCCCCAGTCCCCTCAGCCCCACGACAGGCAGCCGGGAGAGCCAGCCCGCTGAGCCTCCAGGGACGTGACAGCAGCCCAGGTCCCCGAGCCTGTGGAAAGTCGAGTACACGTCCTTTATTTTCTCTCCTTCTTTTTCTTTAACTGCATTTTTCTTTCATTTTCAAGCGACTTGAGGGACCATGTTGTGCCCCTTGCAGGTGTACAGCGTTGTGATTTAGTCGTACATATGCATATGTCTCTGCTTTTTAGGATCCTTTTCTTATATAGGCTGTGACAAAGTGTTGAACAGAGTCCCCTGTGTTGTAGAGTAGGTCCTTGTGGAGTAGGTATTGTATTTGTTCATGTATACATGTTACTGCCAACCTCCTAATGTATCCCTCTCCCCCATCTTTCCCGTTTGCTAAGCATAAGTTTGTTTTCTAAGTCTCTGAGTCTGTCGCTGTTTTGTGAATCAGTTGATTTGTATCAATTTTGAGATTCCATATGTAAGTCATAGCCCATGATATTTATCGACGTCCATCTGATTTACTTCACGTAGAGCATCTCGAGGTCCTTCTGTGTTGCTGCACATGGCAGTATTTCCTTCTTTTTTAAGGCTGAGTAGTATTCCATCGTAGATATGTACCGCATCTTCTGTATCCAGTCATCTGTCGGTGGACATTTTGCTTGCTTTGGTGTCTGGGTTGTCGTATATAGTGCTGCCATGCACGTTGGGGTGCGGGTAGGTTTTCGAACTATGGTTTTCTCTGGGTGTTTGCCCAGAAGTGGGATTGGGGGATCAGACGGTAGCTCTATGTTTTGTTATTGAAGGAGCCTCCCAACTGTACTCCCCAGTGGCTGTACCAGTTGCATTCCCCCCAGCAGTGGAGGAGGGTTTGCTTTCTCCATGCCCTCTCCGGAATTTATTGTAGGGAGACGTTTACATGATGGCCATCCTGACTGGTGTCAGATGATACCTCGTTGCTGTTTTGATTTGTAGTTCTGAAGTAATTGGTGACCTTCAGCATCTTTTCATGTTTTTTTGGTTTTGTTTTCTCCTTCTTTTGCAACAGTGTGAGTGCAGTGTACCTCTTGAAATTGTCTTCTGACAAATCCGGCCTGTTTTGAATTCTTTTCAATTACCTCTCCTAGGACATTTCTTGAGCGCAGGTGTTATGTTTTTAAAGCCCTGCAGCCCTTTGTGAATCCTAGTGCCCAGAAGCACCTGTTGCCAAGTTGTTGTTACAGGAATCATCCACAAGGCGGCGGGCTTCTTCGTGCCCATCTCTGGTCCCTCTGGCAACCAGAGCCTTAGCGAAAGAAAGTGGTGTTCCTGGGTTGTACCTTGGAGGGGCACCTGCCAGAACCAACACTCAAGGGCTTTTGTCTCCTTCCTTTCTGCCTGTTCCCCTCGCCCCCGACGCGTCACAACCCTTGTCAAAGTGCCACACTGAGGGACGGTGCTGAGGGTCCTCTAGTTGGTACAACACAAAGGCAGGAGGCTGGAGGTGGGAACCCCAACGCCAGGAGATGTGGAGACCAGGTGACGTTTCAAAGCTCTTGCAGCCCAGAGGATCCACCCTCCTTTGGGTGCACTAGGCTTGGTTGAGCTATAGGAGGGCCTGCCTGGATCTGAGATTGTGGTCCCTTTTCGAGTGGACCAGACACTGCAGGTCCCCGGGGGGGCTCATTTGCTGGCACATCCTCCCCAGTCCCCTCAGCCCCACGACAGGCAGCCGGGAGAGCCAGCCCGCTGAGCCTCCAGGGACGTGACAGCAGCCCAGGTCCCCGAGCCTGTGGAAAGTCGAGTACACGTCCTTTATTTTCTCTCCTTCTTTTTCTTTAACTGCATTTTTCTTTCATTTTCAAGCGACTTGAGGGACCATGTTGTGCCCCTTGCAGGTGTACAGCGTTGTGATTTAGTCGTACATATGCATATGTCTCTGCTTTTTAGGATCCTTTTCTTATATAGGCTGTGACAAAGTGTTGAACAGAGTCCCCTGTGTTGTAGAGTAGGTCCTTGTGGAGTAGGTATTGTATTTGTTCATGTATACATGTTACTGCCAACCTCCTAATGTATCCCTCTCCCCCATCTTTCCCGTTTGCTAAGCATAAGTTTGTTTTCTAAGTCTCTGAGTCTGTCGCTGTTTTGTGAATCAGTTGATTTGTATCAATTTTGAGATTCCATATGTAAGTCATAGCCCATGATATTTATCGACGTCCATCTGATTTACTTCACGTAGAGCATCTCGAGGTCCTTCTGTGTTGCTGCACATGGCAGTATTTCCTTCTTTTTTAAGGCTGAGTAGTATTCCATCGTAGATATGTACCGCATCTTCTGTATCCAGTCATCTGTCGGTGGACATTTTGCTTGCTTTGGTGTCTGGGTTGTCGTATATAGTGCTGCCATGCACGTTGGGGTGCGGGTAGGTTTTCGAACTATGGTTTTCTCTGGGTGTTTGCCCAGAAGTGGGATTGGGGGATCAGACGGTAGCTCTATGTTTTGTTATTGAAGGAGCCTCCCAACTGTACTCCCCAGTGGCTGTACCAGTTGCATTCCCCCCAGCAGTGGAGGAGGGTTTGCTTTCTCCATGCCCTCTCCGGAATTTATTGTAGGGAGACGTTTACATGATGGCCATCCTGACTGGTGTCAGATGATACCTCGTTGCTGTTTTGATTTGTAGTTCTGAAGTAATTGGTGACCTTCAGCATCTTTTCATGTTTTTTTGGTTTTGTTTTCTCCTTCTTTTGCAACAGTGTGAGTGCAGTGTACCTCTTGAAATTGTCTTCTGACAAATCCGGCCTGTTTTGAATTCTTTTCAATTACCTCTCCTAGGACATTTCTTGAGCGCAGGTGTTATGTTTTTAAAGCCCTGCAGCCCTTTGTGAATCCTAGTGCCCAGAAGCACCTGTTGCCAAGTTGTTGTTACAGGAATCATCCACAAGGCGGCGGGCTTCTTCGTGCCCATCTCTGGTCCCTCTGGCAACCAGAGCCTTAGCGAAAGAAAGTGGTGTTCCTGGGTTGTACCTTGGAGGGGCACCTGCCAGAACCAACACTCAAGGGCTTTTGTCTCCTTCCTTTCTGCCTGTTCCCCTCGCCCCCGACGCGTCACAACCCTTGTCAAAGTGCCACACTGAGGGACGGTGCTGAGGGTCCTCTAGTTGGTACAACACAAAGGCAGGAGGCTGGAGGTGGGAACCCCAACGCCAGGAGATGTGGAGACCAGGTGACGTTTCAAAGCTCTTGCAGCCCAGAGGATCCACCCTCCTTTGGGTGCACTAGGCTTGGTTGAGCTATAGGAGGGCCTGCCTGGATCTGAGATTGTGGTCCCTTTTCGAGTGGACCAGACACTGCAGGTCCCCGGGGGGGCTCATTTGCTGGCACATCCTCCCCAGTCCCCTCAGCCCCACGACAGGCAGCCGGGAGAGCCAGCCCGCTGAGCCTCCAGGGACGTGACAGCAGCCCAGGTCCCCGAGCCTGTGGAAAGTCGAGTACACGTCCTTTATTTTCTCTCCTTCTTTTTCTTTAACTGCATTTTTCTTTCATTTTCAAGCGACTTGAGGGACCATGTTGTGCCCCTTGCAGGTGTACAGCGTTGTGATTTAGTCGTACATATGCATGTGTCTCTGCTTTTTAGGATCCTTTTCTTATATAGGCTGTGACAAAGTGTTGAACAGAGTCCCCTGTGTTGTAGAGTAGGTCCTTGTGGAGTAGGTATTGTATTTGTTCATGTATACATGTTACTGCCAACCTCCTAATGTATCCCTCTCCCCCATCTTTCCCGTTTGCTAAGCATAAGTTTGTTTTCTAAGTCTCTGAGTCTGTCGCTGTTTTGTGAATCAGTTGATTTGTATCAATTTTGAGATTCCATATGTAAGTCATAGCCCATGATATTTATCGACATCCATCTGATTTACTTCACGTAGAGCATCTCGAGGTCCTTCTGTGTTGCTGCACATGGCAGTATTTCCTTCTTTTTTAAGGCTGAGTAGTATTCCATCGTAGATATGTACCGCATCTTCTGTATCCAGTCATCTGTCGGTGGACATTTTGCTTGCTTTGGTGTCTGGGTTGTCGTATATAGTGCTGCCATGCACGTTGGGGTGCGGGTAGGTTTTCGAACTATGGTTTTCTCTGGGTGTTTGCCCAGAAGTGGGATTGGGGGATCAGACGGTAGCTCTATGTTTTGTTATTGAAGGAGCCTCCCAACTGTACTCCCCAGTGGCTGTACCAGTTGCATTCCCCCCAGCAGTGGAGGAGGGTTTGCTTTCTCCATGCCCTCTCCGGAATTTATTGTAGGGAGACGTTTACATGATGGCCATCCTGACTGGTGTCAGATGATACCTCGTTGCTGTTTTGATTTGTAGTTCTGAAGTAATTGGTGACCTTCAGCATCTTTACATGTTTTTTTGGTTTTGTTTTCTCCTTCTTTTGCAACAGTGTGAGTGCAGTGTACCTCTTGAAATTGTCTTCTGACAAATCCGGCCTGTTTTGAATTCTTTTCAATTACCTCTCCTAGGACATTTCTTGAGCGCAGGTGTTATGTTTTTAAAGCCCTGCAGCCCTTTGTGAATCCTAGTGCCCAGAAGCACCTGTTGCCAAGTTGTTGTTACAGGAATCATCCACAAGGCGGCGGGCTTCTTCGTGCCCATCTCTGGTCCCTCTGGCAACCAGAGCCTTAGCGAAAGAAAGTGGTGTTCCTGGGTTGTACCTTGGAGGGGCACCTGCCAGAACCAACACTCAAGGGCTTTTGTCTCCTTCCTTTCTGCCTGTTCCCCTCGCCCCCGACGCGTCACAACCCTTGTCAAAGTGCCACACTGAGGGACGGTGCTGAGGGTCCTCTAGTTGGTACAACACAAAGGCAGGAGGCTGGAGGTGGGAACCCCAACGCCAGGAGATGTGGAGACCAGGTGACGTTTCAAAGCTCTTGCAGCCCAGAGGATCCACCCTCCTTTGGGTGCACTAGGCTTGGTTGAGCTATAGGAGGGCCTGCCTGGATCTGAGATTGTGGTCCCTTTTCGAGTGGACCAGACACTGCAGGTCCCCGGGGGGGCTCATTTGCTGGCACATCCTCCCCAGTCCCCTCAGCCCCACGACAGGCAGCCGGGAGAGCCAGCCCGCTGAGCCTCCAGGGACGTGACAGCAGCCCAGGTCCCCGAGCCTGTGGAAAGTCGAGTACACGTCCTTTATTTTCTCTCCTTCTTTTTCTTTAACTGCATTTTTCTTTCATTTTCAAGCGACTTGAGGGACCATGTTGTGCCCCTTGCAGGTGTACAGCGTTGTGATTTAGTCGTACATATGCATATGTCTCTGCTTTTCAGGATCCTTTTCTTATATAGGCTGTGACAAAGTGTTGAACAGAGTCCCCTGTGTTGTAGAGTAGGTCCTTGTGGAGTAGGTATTGTATTTGTTCATGTATACATGTTACTGCCAACCTCCTAATGTATCCCTCTCCCCCATCTTTCCCGTTTGCTAAGCATAAGTTTGTTTTCTAAGTCTCTGAGTCTGTCGCTGTTTTGTGAATCAGTTGATTTGTATCAATTTTGAGATTCCATATGTAAGTCATAGCCCATGATATTTATCGACGTCCATCTGATTTACTTCACGTAGAGCATCTCGAGGTCCTTCTGTGTTGCTGCACATGGCAGTATTTCCTTCTTTTTTAAGGCTGAGTAGTATTCCATCGTAGATATGTACCGCATCTTCTGTATCCAGTCATCTGTCGGTGGACATTTTGCTTGCTTTGGTGTCTGGGTTGTCGTATATAGTGCTGCCATGCACGTTGGGGTGCGGGTAGGTTTTCGAACTATGGTTTTCTCTGGGTGTTTGCCCAGAAGTGGGATTGGGGGATCAGACGGTAGCTCTATGTTTTGTTATTGAAGGAGCCTCCCAACTGTACTCCCCAGTGGCTGTACCAGTTGCATTCCCCCCAGCAGTGGAGGAGGGTTTGCTTTCTCCATGCCCTCTCCGGAATTTATTGTAGGGAGACGTTTACATGATGGCCATCCTGACTGGTGTCAGATGATACCTCGTTGCTGTTTTGATTTGTAGTTCTGAAGTAATTGGTGACCTTCAGCATCTTTTCATGTTTTTTTGGTTTTGTTTTCTCCTTCTTTTGCAACAGTGTGAGTGCAGTGTACCTCTTGAAATTGTCTTCTGACAAATCCGGCCTGTTTTGAATTCTTTTCAATTACCTCTCCTAGGACATTTCTTGAGCGCAGGTGTTATGTTTTTAAAGCCCTGCAGCCCTTTGTGAATCCTAGTGCCCAGAAGCACCTGTTGCCAAGTTGTTGTTACAGGAATCATCCACAAGGCGGCGGGCTTCTTCGTGCCCATCTCTGGTCCCTCTGGCAACCAGAGCCTTAGCGAAAGAAAGTGGTGTTCCTGGGTTGTACCTTGGAGGGGCACGTGCCAGAACCAACACTCAAGGGCTTTTGTCTCCTTCCTTTCTGCCTGTTCCCCTCGCCCCCGACGCGTCACAACCCTTGTCAAAGTGCCACACTGAGGGACGGTGCTGAGGGTCCTCTAGTTGGTACAACACAAAGGCAGGAGGCTGGAGGTGGGAACCCCAACGCCAGGAGATGTGGAGACCAGGTGACGTTTCAAAGCTCTTGCAGCCCAGAGGATCCACCCTCCTTTGGGTGCACTAGGCTTGGTTGAGCTATAGGAGGGCCTGCCTGGATCTGAGATTGTGGTCCCTTTTCGAGTGGACCAGACACTGCAGGTCCCCGGGGGGGCTCATTTGCTGGCACATCCTCCCCAGTCCCCTCAGCCCCACGACAGGCAGCCGGGAGAGCCAGCCCGCTGAGCCTCCAGGGACGTGACAGCAGCCCAGGTCCCCGAGCCTGTGGAAAGTCGAGTACACGTCCTTTATTTTCTCTCCTTCTTTTTCTTTAACTGCATTTTTCTTTCATTTTCAAGCGACTTGAGGGACCATGTTGTGCCCCTTGCAGGTGTACAGCGTTGTGATTTAGTCGTACATATGCATGTGTCTCTGCTTTTTAGGATCCTTTTCTTATATAGGCTGTGACAAAGTGTTGAACAGAGTCCCCTGTGTTGTAGAGTAGGTCCTTGTGGAGTAGGTATTGTATTTGTTCATGTATACATGTTACTGCCAACCTCCTAATGTATCCCTCTCCCCCATCTTTCCCGTTTGCTAAGCATAAGTTTGTTTTCTAAGTCTCTGAGTCTGTCGCTGTTTTGTGAATCAGTTGATTTGTATCAATTTTGAGATTCCATATGTAAGTCATAGCCCATGATATTTATCGACGTCCATCTGATTTACTTCACGTAGAGCATCTCGAGGTCCTTCTGTGTTGCTGCACATGGCAGTATTTCCTTCTTTTTTAAGGCTGAGTAGTATTCCATCGTAGATATGTACCGCATCTTCTGTATCCAGTCATCTGTCGGTGGACATTTTGCTTGCTTTGGTGTCTGGGTTGTCGTATATAGTGCTGCCATGCACGTTGGGGTGCGGGTAGGTTTTCGAACTATGGTTTTCTCTGGGTGTTTGCCCAGAAGTGGGATTGGGGGATCAGACGGTAGCTCTATGTTTTGTTATTGAAGGAGCCTCCCAACTGTACTCCCCAGTGGCTGTACCAGTTGCATTCCCCCCAGCAGTGGAGGAGGGTTTGCTTTCTCCATGCCCTCTCCGGAATTTATTGTAGGGAGACGTTTACATGATGGCCATCCTGACTGGTGTCAGATGATACCTCGTTGCTGTTTTGATTCGCAGTTCTGAAGTAATTGGTGATCTTCAGCATGTTTTCCTGTTTTGTTTGGTTTTGTTTTCTCCTTCTTTTGCAACAGTGTGAGTGCAGTGTACCTCTTGAAATTGTCTTCTGACAAATCCGGCCTGTTTTGAATTCTTTTCAATTACCTCTCCTAGGACATTTCTTGAGCGCAGGTGTTATGTTTTTAAAGCCCTGCAGCCCTTTGTGAATCCTAGTGCCCAGAAGCACCTGTTGCCAAGTTGTTGTTACAGGAATCATCCACAAGGCGGCGGGCTTCTTCGTGCCCATCTCTGGTCCCTCTGGCAACCAGAGCCTCAGCGAAAGAAAGTGGTGTTCCTGGGTTGTACCTTGGAGGGGCACCTGCCAGAACCAACACTCAAGGGCTTTTGTCTCCTTCCTTTCTGCCTGTTCCCCTCACCCCCTGACGCGTCGCAACCCTTGTCAAAGTGCCACACTGAGGGACGGTGCTGAGGGTCCTGTAGTTGGTACAGCACAAAGGCAGGAGGCTGGAGGTGGGAACCCCAACGCCAGGAGATGTGGAGACCAGGTGACGTTTCAAAGCTCTTGCAGCCCAGAGGATCCACCCTCCTTTGGGTGCACTAGGCTTGGTTGAGCTATAGGAGGGCCTGCCTGGATCTGAGATTGTGGTCCCTTTTCGAGTGGACCAGACACTGCAGGTCCCCGGGGGGGCTCATTTGCTGGCACATCCTCCCCAGTCCCCTCAGCCCCACGACAGGCAGCCTGGAGAGCCAGCCCGCTGAGCCTCCAGGGACGTGACAGCAGCCCAGGTCCCCGAGCCTGTGGAAAGTCGAGTACACGTCCTTTATTTTCTCTCCTTCTTTTTCTTTAACTGCATTTTTCTTTCATTTTCAAGCGACTTGAGGGACCATGTTGTGCCCCTTGCAGGTGTACAGCGTTGTGATTTAGTCGTACATATGCATATGTCTCTGCTTTTTAGGATCCTTTTCTTATATAGGCTGTGACAAAGTGTTGAACAGAGTCCCCTGTGTTGTAGAGTAGGTCCTTGTGGAGTAGGTATTGTATTTGTTCATGTATACATGTTACTGCCAACCTCCTAATGTATCCCTCTCCCCCATCTTTCCCGTTTGCTAAGCATAAGTTTGTTTTCTAAGTCTCTGAGTCTGTCGCTGTTTTGTGAATCAGTTGATTTGTATCAATTTTGAGATTCCATATGTAAGTCATAGCCCATGATATTTATCGACGTCCATCTGATTTACTTCACGTAGAGCATCTCGAGGTCCTTCTGTGTTGCTGCACATGGCAGTATTTCCTTCTTTTTTAAGGCTGAGTAGTATTCCATCGTAGATATGTACCGCATCTTCTGTATCCAGTCATCTGTCGGTGGACATTTTGCTTGCTTTGGTGTCTGGGTTGTCGTATATAGTGCTGCCATGCACGTTGGGGTGCGGGTAGGTTTTCGAACTACGGTTTTCTCTGGGTGTTTGCCAGAAGTGGGATTGGGGGATCAGACGGTAGCTCTATGTTTTGTTATTGAAGGAGCCTCCCAACTGTACTCCCCAGTGGCTGTACCAGTTGCATTCCCCCCAGCAGTGGAGGAGGGTTTGCTTTCTCCATGCCCTCTCCGGAATTTATTGTAGGGAGACGTTTACATGATGGCCATCCTGACTGGTGTCAGATGATACCTCGTTGCTGTTTTGATTCGCAGTTCTGAAGTAATTGGTGATCTTCAGCATCTTTTCATGTTTTTTTGGTTTTGTTTTCTCCTTCTTTTGCAACAGTGTGAGTGCAGTGTACCTCTTGAAATTGTCTTCTGACAAATCCGGCCTGTTTTGAATTCTTTTCAATTACCTCTCCTAGGACATTTCTTGAGCGCAGGTGTTATGTTTTTAAAGCCCTGCAGCCCTTTGTGAATCCTAGTGCCCAGAAGCACCTGTTGCCAAGTTGTTGTTACAGGAATCATCCACAAGGCGGCGGGCTTCTTCGTGCCCATCTCTGGTCCCTCTGGCAACCAGAGCCTCAGCGAAAGAAAGTGGTGTTCCTGGGTTGTACCTTGGAGGGGCACGTGCCAGAACCAACACTCAAGGGCTTTTGTCTCCTTCCTTTCTGCCTGTTCCCCTCACCCCCTGACGCGTCGCAACCCTTGTCAAAGTGCCACACTGAGGGACGGTGCTGAGGGTCCTGTAGTTGGTACAGCACAAAGGCAGGAGGCTGGAGGTGGGAACCCCAACGCCAGGAGATGTGGAGACCAGGTGACGTTTCAAAGCTCTTGCAGCCCAGAGGATCCACCCTCCTTTGGGTGCACTAGGCTTGGTTGAGCTATAGGAGGGCCTGCCTGGATCTGAGATTGTGGTCCCTTTTCGAGTGGACCAGACACTGCAGGTCCCCGGGGGGGCTCATTTGCTGGCACATCCTCCCCAGTCCCCTCAGCCCCACGACAGGCAGCCTGGAGAGCCAGCCCGCTGAGCCTCCAGGGACGTGACAGCAGCCCAGGTCCCCGAGCCTGTGGAAAGTCGAGTACACGTCCTTTATTTTCTCTCCTTCTTTTTCTTTAACTGCATTTTTCTTTCATTTTCAAGCGACTTGAGGGACCATGTTGTGCCCCTTGCAGGTGTACAGCGTTGTGATTTAGTCGTACATATGCATATGTCTCTGCTTTTTAGGATCCTTTTCTTATATAGGCTGTGACAAAGTGTTGAACAGAGTCCCCTGTGTTGTAGAGTAGGTCCTTGTGGAGTAGGTATTGTATTTGTTCATGTATACATGTTACTGCCAACCTCCTAATGTATCCCTCTCCCCCATCTTTCCCGTTTGCTAAGCATAAGTTTGTTTTCTAAGTCTCTGAGTCTGTCGCTGTTTTGTGAATCAGTTGATTTGTATCAATTTTGAGATTCCATATGTAAGTCATAGCCCATGATATTTATCGACGTCCATCTGATTTACTTCACGTAGAGCATCTCGAGGTCCTTCTGTGTTGCTGCACATGGCAGTATTTCCTTCTTTTTTAAGGCTGAGTAGTATTCCATCGTAGATATGTACCGCATCTTCTGTATCCAGTCATCTGTCGGTGGACATTTTGCTTGCTTTGGTGTCTGGGTTGTCGTATATAGTGCTGCCATGCACGTTGGGGTGCGGGTAGGTTTTCGAACTACGGTTTTCTCTGGGTGTTTGCCAGAAGTGGGATTGGGGGATCAGACGGTAGCTCTATGTTTTGTTATTGAAGGAGCCTCCCAACTGTACTCCCCAGTGGCTGTACCAGTTGCATTCCCCCCAGCAGTGGAGGAGGGTTTGCTTTCTCCATGCCCTCTCCGGAATTTATTGTAGGGAGACGTTTACATGATGGCCATCCTGACTGGTGTCAGATGATACCTCGTTGCTGTTTTGATTCGCAGTTCTGAACTAATTGGTGATCTTCAGCATCTTTTCATGTTTTTTTGGTTTTGTTTTCTCCTTCTTTTGCAACAGTGTGAGTGCAGTGTACCTCTTGAAATTGTCTTCTGACAAATCCGGCCTGTTTTGAATTCTTTTCAATTACCTCTCCTAGGACATTTCTTGAGCGCAGGTGTTATGTTTTTAAAGCCCTGCAGCCCTTTGTGAATCCTAGTGCCCAGAAGCACCTGTTGCCAAGTTGTTGTTACAGGAATCATCCACAAGGCGGCGGGCTTCTTCGTGCCCATCTCTGGTCCCTCTGGCAACCAGAGCCTCAGCGAAAGAAAGTGGTGTTCCTGGGTTGTACCTTGGAGGGGCACCTGCCAGAACCAACACTCAAGGGCTTTTGTCTCCTTCCTTTCTGCCTGTTCCCCTCACCCCCCGACGCGTCGCAACCCTTGTCAAAGTGCCACACTGAGGGACGGTGCTGAGGGTCCTGTAGTTGGTACAGCACAAAGGCAGGAGGCTGGAGGTGGGAACCCCAACGCCAGGAGATGTGGAGACCAGGTGACGTTTCAAAGCTCTTGCAGCCCAGAGGATCCACCCTCCTTTGGGTGCACTAGGCTTGGTTGAGCTATAGGAGGGCCTGCCTGGATCTGAGATTGTGGTCCCTTTTCGAGTGGACCAGACACTGCAGGTCCCCGGGGGGGCTCATTTGCTGGCACATCCTCCCCAGTCCCCTCAGCCCCACGACAGGCAGCCTGGAGAGCCAGCCCGCTGAGCCTCCAGGGACGTGACAGCAGCCCAGGTCCCCGAGCCTGTGGAAAATCGAGTACACGTCCTTTATTTTCTCTCCTTCTTTTTCTTTAACTGCATTTTTCTTTCATTTTCAAGCGACTTGAGGGACCATGTTGTGCCCCTTGCAGGTGTACAGCGTTGTGATTTAGTCGTACATATGCATATGTCTCTGCTTTTTAGGATCCTTTTCTTATATAGGCTGTGACAAAGTGTTGAACAGAGTCCCCTGTGTTGTAGAGTAGGTCCTTGTGGAGTAGGTATTGTATTTGTTCATGTATACATGTTACTGCCAACCTCCTAATGTATCCCTCTCCCCCATCTTTCCCGTTTGCTAAGCATAAGTTTGTTTTCTAAGTCTCTGAGTCTGTCGCTGTTTTGTGAATCAGTTGATTTGTATCAATTTTGAGATTCCATATGTAAGTCATAGCCCATGATATTTATCGACGTCCATCTGATTTACTTCACGTAGAGCATCTCGAGGTCCTTCTGTGTTGCTGCACATGGCAGTATTTCCTTCTTTTTTAAGGCTGAGTAGTATTCCATCGTAGATATGTACCGCATCTTCTGTATCCAGTCATCTGTCGGTGGACATTTTGCTTGCTTTGGTGTCTGGGTTGTCGTATATAGTGCTGCCATGCACGTTGGGGTGCGGGTAGGTTTTCGAACTACGGTTTTCTCTGGGTGTTTGCCAGAAGTGGGATTGGGGGATCAGACGGTAGCTCTATGTTTTGTTATTGAAGGAGCCTCCCAACTGTACTCCCCAGTGGCTGTACCAGTTGCATTCCCCCCAGCAGTGGAGGAGGGTTTGCTTTCTCCATGCCCTCTCCGGAATTTATTGTAGGGAGACGTTTACATGATGGCCATCCTGACTGGTGTCAGATGATACCTCGTTGCTGTTTTGATTCGCAGTTCTGAAGTAATTGGTGATCTTCAGCATCTTTTCATGTTTTTTTGGTTTTGTTTTCTCCTTCTTTTGCAACAGTGTGAGTGCAGTGTACCTCTTGAAATTGTCTTCTGACAAATCCGGCCTGTTTTGAATTCTTTTCAATTACCTCTCCTAGGACATTTCTTGAGCGCAGGTGTTATGTTTTTAAAGCCCTGCAGCCCTTTGTGAATCCTAGTGCCCAGAAGCACCTGTTGCCAAGTTGTTGTTACAGGAATCATCCACAAGGCGGCGGGCTTCTTCGTGCCCATCTCTGGTCCCTCTGGCAACCAGAGCCTCAGCGAAAGAAAGTGGTGTTCCTGGGTTGTACCTTGGAGGGGCACCTGCCAGACCAACACTCAAGGGCTTTTGTCTCCTTCCTTTCTGCCTGTTCCCCTCGCCCCCGACGCGTCACAACCCTTGTCAAAGTGCCACACTGAGGGACGGTGCTGAGGGTCCTCTAGTTGGTACAACACAAAGGCAGGAGGCTGGAGGTGGGAACCCCAACGCCAGGAGATGTGGAGACCAGGTGACGTTTCAAAGCTCTTGCAGCCCAGAGGATCCACCCTCCTTTGGGTGCACTAGGCTTGGTTGAGCTATAGGAGGGCCTGCCTGGATCTGGAGATTGTGGTCCCTTTTCGAGTGGACCAGACACTGCAGGTCCCCGGGGGGGCTCATTTGCTGGCACATCCTCCCCAGTCCCCTCAGCCCCACGACAGGCAGCCGGGAGAGCCAGCCCGCTGAGCCTCCAGGGACGTGACAGCAGCCCAGGTCCCCGAGCCTGTGGAAAGTCGAGTACACGTCCTTTATTTTCTCTCCTTCTTTTTCTTTAACTGCATTTTTCTTTCATTTTCAAGCGACTTGAGGGACCATGTTGTGCCCCTTGCAGGTGTACAGCGTTGTGATTTAGTCGTACATATGCATATGTCTCTGCTTTTCAGGATCCTTTTCTTATATAGGCTGTGACAAAGTGTTGAACAGAGTCCCCTGTGTTGTAGAGTAGGTCCTTGTGGAGTAGGTATTGTATTTGTTCATGTATACATGTTACTGCCAACCTCCTAATGTATCCCTCTCCCCCATCTTTCCCGTTTGCTAAGCATAAGTTTGTTTTCTAAGTCTCTGAGTCTGTCGCTGTTTTGTGAATCAGTTGATTTGTATCAATTTTGAGATTCCATATGTAAGTCATAGCCCATGATATTTATCGACGTCCATCTGATTTACTTCACGTAGAGCATCTCGAGGTCCTTCTGTGTTGCTGCACATGGCAGTATTTCCTTCTTTTTTAAGGCTGAGTAGTATTCCATCGTAGATATGTACCGCATCTTCTGTATCCAGTCATCTGTCGGTGGACATTTTGCTTGCTTTGGTGTCTGGGTTGTCGTATATAGTGCTGCCATGCACGTTGGGGTGCGGGTAGGTTTTCGAACTATGGTTTTCTCTGGGTGTTTGCCCAGAAGTGGGATTGGGGGATCAGACGGTAGCTCTATGTTTTGTTATTGAAGGAGCCTCCCAACTGTACTCCCCAGTGGCTGTACCAGTTGCATTCCCCCCAGCAGTGGAGGAGGGTTTGCTTTCTCCATGCCCTCTCCGGAATTTATTGTAGGGAGACGTTTACATGATGGCCATCCTGACTGGTGTCAGATGATACCTCGTTGCTGTTTTGATTTGTAGTTCTGAAGTAATTGGTGACCTTCAGCATCTTTTCATGTTTTTTTGGTTTTGTTTTCTCCTTCTTTTGCAACAGTGTGAGTGCAGTGTACCTCTTGAAATTGTCTTCTGACAAATCCGGCCTGTTTTGAATTCTTTTCAATTACCTCTCCTAGGACATTTCTTGAGCGCAGGTGTTATGTTTTTAAAGCCCTGCAGCCCTTTGTGAATCCTAGTGCCCAGAAGCACCTGTTGCCAAGTTGTTGTTACAGGAATCATCCACAAGGCGGCGGGCTTCTTCGTGCCCATCTCTGGTCCCTCTGGCAACCAGAGCCTTAGCGAAAGAAAGTGGTGTTCCTGGGTTGTACCTTGGAGGGGCACGTGCCAGAACCAACACTCAAGGGCTTTTGTCTCCTTCCTTTCTGCCTGTTCCCCTCGCCCCCGACGCGTCACAACCCTTGTCAAAGTGCCACACTGAGGGACGGTGCTGAGGGTCCTCTAGTTGGTACAACACAAAGGCAGGAGGCTGGAGGTGGGAACCCCAACGCCAGGAGATGTGGAGACCAGGTGACGTTTCAAAGCTCTTGCAGCCCAGAGGATCCACCCTCCTTTGGGTGCACTAGGCTTGGTTGAGCTATAGGAGGGCCTGCCTGGATCTGAGATTGTGGTCCCTTTTCGAGTGGACCAGACACTGCAGGTCCCCGGGGGGGCTCATTTGCTGGCACATCCTCCCCAGTCCCCTCAGCCCCACGACAGGCAGCCGGGAGAGCCAGCCCGCTGAGCCTCCAGGGACGTGACAGCAGCCCAGGTCCCCGAGCCTGTGGAAAGTCGAGTACACGTCCTTTATTTTCTCTCCTTCTTTTTCTTTAACTGCATTTTTCTTTCATTTTCAAGCGACTTGAGGGACCATGTTGTGCCCCTTGCAGGTGTACAGCGTTGTGATTTAGTCGTACATATGCATGTGTCTCTGCTTTTTAGGATCCTTTTCTTATATAGGCTGTGACAAAGTGTTGAACAGAGTCCCCTGTGTTGTAGAGTAGGTCCTTGTGGAGTAGGTATTGTATTTGTTCATGTATACATGTTACTGCCAACCTCCTAATGTATCCCTCTCCCCCATCTTTCCCGTTTGCTAAGCATAAGTTTGTTTTCTAAGTCTCTGAGTCTGTCGCTGTTTTGTGAATCAGTTGATTTGTATCAATTTTGAGATTCCATATGTAAGTCATAGCCCATGATATTTATCGACGTCCATCTGATTTACTTCACGTAGAGCATCTCGAGGTCCTTCTGTGTTGCTGCACATGGCAGTATTTCCTTCTTTTTTAAGGCTGAGTAGTATTCCATCGTAGATATGTACCGCATCTTCTGTATCCAGTCATCTGTCGGTGGACATTTTGCTTGCTTTGGTGTCTGGGTTGTCGTATATAGTGCTGCCATGCACGTTGGGGTGCGGGTAGGTTTTCGAACTATGGTTTTCTCTGGGTGTTTGCCCAGAAGTGGGATTGGGGGATCAGACGGTAGCTCTATGTTTTGTTATTGAAGGAGCCTCCCAACTGTACTCCCCAGTGGCTGTACCAGTTGCATTCCCCCCAGCAGTGGAGGAGGGTTTGCTTTCTCCATGCCCTCTCCGGAATTTATTGTAGGGAGACGTTTACATGATGGCCATCCTGACTGGTGTCAGATGATACCTCGTTGCTGTTTTGATTTGCAGTTCTGAAGTAATTGGTGATCTTCAGCATGTTTTCCTGTTTTGTTTGGTTTTGTTTTCTCCTTCTTTTGCAACAGTGTGAGTGCAGTGTACCTCTTGAAATTGTCTTCTGACAAATCCGGCCTGTTTTGAATTCTTTTCAATTACCTCTCCTAGGACATTTCTTGAGCGCAGGTGTTATGTTTTTAAAGCCCTGCAGCCCTTTGTGAATCCTAGTGCCCAGAAGCACCTGTTGCCAAGTTGTTGTTACAGGAATCATCCACAAGGCGGCGGGCTTCTTCGTGCCCATCTCTGGTCCCTCTGGCAACCAGAGCCTCAGCGAAAGAAAGTGGTGTTCCTGGGTTGTACCTTGGAGGGGCACGTGCCAGAACCAACACTCAAGGGCTTTTGTCTCCTTCCTTTCTGCCTGTTCCCCTCACCCCCCGACGCGTCGCAACCCTTGTCAAAGTGCCACACTGAGGGACGGTGCTGAGGGTCCTGTAGTTGGTACAGCACAAAGGCAGGAGGCTGGAGGTGGGAACCCCAACGCCAGGAGATGTGGAGACCAGGTGACGTTTCAAAGCTCTTGCAGCCCAGAGGATCCACCCTCCTTTGGGTGCACTAGGCTTGGTTGAGCTATAGGAGGGCCTGCCTGGATCTGAGATTGTGGTCCCTTTTCGAGTGGACCAGACACTGCAGGTCCCCGGGGGGGCTCATTTGCTGGCACATCCTCCCCAGTCCCCTCAGCCCCACGACAGGCAGCCTGGAGAGCCAGCCCGCTGAGCCTCCAGGGACGTGACAGCAGCCCAGGTCCCCGAGCCTGTGGAAAGTCGAGTACACGTCCTTTATTTTCTCTCCTTCTTTTTCTTTAACTGCATTTTTCTTTCATTTTCAAGCGACTTGAGGGACCATGTTGTGCCCCTTGCAGGTGTACAGCGTTGTGATTTAGTCGTACATATGCATATGTCTCTGCTTTTTAGGATCCTTTTCTTATATAGGCTGTGACAAAGTGTTGAACAGAGTCCCCTGTGTTGTAGAGTAGGTCCTTGTGGAGTAGGTATTGTATTTGTTCATGTATACATGTTACTGCCAACCTCCTAATGTATCCCTCTCCCCCATCTTTCCCGTTTGCTAAGCATAAGTTTGTTTTCTAAGTCTCTGAGTCTGTCGCTGTTTTGTGAATCAGTTGATTTGTATCAATTTTGAGATTCCATATGTAAGTCATAGCCCATGATATTTATCGACGTCCATCTGATTTACTTCACGTAGAGCATCTCGAGGTCCTTCTGTGTTGCTGCACATGGCAGTATTTCCTTCTTTTTTAAGGCTGAGTAGTATTCCATCGTAGATATGTACCGCATCTTCTGTATCCAGTCATCTGTCGGTGGACATTTTGCTTGCTTTGGTGTCTGGGTTGTCGTATATAGTGCTGCCATGCACGTTGGGGTGTGGGTAGGTTTTCGAACTATGGTTTTCTCTGGGTGTTTGCCAGAAGTGGGATTGGGGGATCAGACGGTAGCTCTATGTTTTGTTATTGAAGGAGCCTCCCAACTGTACTCCCCAGTGGCTGTACCAGTTGCATTCCCCCCAGCAGTGGAGGAGGGTTTGCTTTCTCCATGCCCTCTCCGGAATTTATTGTAGGGAGACGTTTACATGATGGCCATCCTGACTGGTGTCAGATGATACCTCGTTGCTGTTTTGATTCGCAGTTCTGAAGTAATTGGTGATCTTCAGCATCTTTTCATGTTTTTTTGGTTTTGTTTTCTCCTTCTTTTGCAACAGTGTGAGTGCAGTGTACCTCTTGAAATTGTCTTCTGACAAATCCGGCCTGTTTTGAATTCTTTTCAATTACCTCTCCTAGGACATTTCTTGAGCGCAGGTGTTATGTTTTTAAAGCCCTGCAGCCCTTTGTGAATCCTAGTGCCCAGAAGCACCTGTTGCCAAGTTGTTGTTACAGGAATCATCCACAAGGCGGCGGGCTTCTTCGTGCCCATCTCTGGTCCCTCTGGCAACCAGAGCCTTAGCGAAAGAAAGTGGTGTTCCTGGGTTGTACCTTGGAGGGGCACGTGCCAGAACCAACACTCAAGGGCTTTTGTCTCCTTCCTTTCTGCCTGTTCCCCTCGCCCCCGACGCGTCACAACCCTTGTCAAAGTGCCACACTGAGGGACGGTGCTGAGGGTCCTCTAGTTGGTACAACACAAAGGCAGGAGGCTGGAGGTGGGAACCCCAACGCCAGGAGATGTGGAGACCAGGTGACGTTTCAAAGCTCTTGCAGCCCAGAGGATCCACCCTCCTTTGGGTGCACTAGGCTTGGTTGAGCTATAGGAGGGCCTGCCTGGATCTGGAGATTGTGGTCCCTTTTCGAGTGGACCAGACACTGCAGGTCCCCGGGGGGGCTCATTTGCTGGCACATCCTCCCCAGTCCCCTCAGCCCCACGACAGGCAGCCGGGAGAGCCAGCCCGCTGAGCCTCCAGGGACGTGACAGCAGCCCAGGTCCCCGAGCCTGTGGAAAGTCGAGTACACGTCCTTTATTTTCTCTCCTTCTTTTTCTTTAACTGCATTTTTCTTTCATTTTCAAGCGACTTGAGGGACCATGTTGTGCCCCTTGCAGGTGTACAGCGTTGTGATTTAGTCGTACATATGCATATGTCTCTGCTTTTTAGGATCCTTTTCTTATATAGGCTGTGACAAAGTGTTGAACAGAGTCCCCTGTGTTGTAGAGTAGGTCCTTGTGGAGTAGGTATTGTATTTGTTCATGTATACATGTTACTGCCAACCTCCTAATGTATCCCTCTCCCCCATCTTTCCCGTTTGCTAAGCATAAGTTTGTTTTCTAAGTCTCTGAGTCTGTCGCTGTTTTGTGAATCAGTTGATTTGTATCAATTTTGAGATTCCATATGTAAGTCATAGCCCATGATATTTATCGACGTCCATCTGATTTACTTCACGTAGAGCATCTCGAGGTCCTTCTGTGTTGCTGCACATGGCAGTATTTCCTTCTTTTTTAAGGCTGAGTAGTATTCCATCGTAGATATGTACCGCATCTTCTGTATCCAGTCATCTGTCGGTGGACATTTTGCTTGCTTTGGTGTCTGGGTTGTCGTATATAGTGCTGCCATGCACGTTGGGGTGCGGGTAGGTTTTCGAACTATGGTTTTCTCTGGGTGTTTGCCCAGAAGTGGGATTGGGGGATCAGATGGTAGCTCTATGTTTTGTTATTGAAGGAGCCTCCCAACTGTACTCCCCAGTGGCTGTACCAGTTGCATTCCCCCCAGCAGTGGAGGAGGGTTTGCTTTCTCCATGCCCTCTCCGGAATTTATTGTAGGGAGACGTTTACATGATGGCCATCCTGACTGGTGTCAGATGATACCTCGTTGCTGTTTTGATTTGTAGGTCTGAAGTAATTGGTGACCTTCAGCATCTTTTCATGTTTTTTTGGTTTTGTTTTCTCCTTCTTTTGCAACAGTGTGAGTGCAGTGTACCTCTTGAAATTGTCTTCTGACAAATCCGGCCTGTTTTGAATTCTTTTCAATTACCTCTCCTAGGACATTTCTTGAGCGCAGGTGTTATGTTTTTAAAGCCCTGCAGCCCTTTGTGAATCCTAGTGCCCAGAAGCACCTGTTGCCAAGTTGTTGTTACAGGAATCATCCACAAGGCGGCGGGCTTCTTCGTGCCCATCTCTGGTCCCTCTGGCAACCAGAGCCTTAGCGAAAGAAAGTGGTGTTCCTGGGTTGTACCTTGGAGGGGCACGTGCCAGAACCAACACTCAAGGGCTTTTGTCTCCTTCCTTTCTGCCTGTTCCCCTCGCCCCCGACGCGTCACAACCCTTGTCAAAGTGCCACACTGAGGGACGGTGCTGAGGGTCCTCTAGTTGGTACAACACAAAGGCAGGAGGCTGGAGGTGGGAACCCCAACGCCAGGAGATGTGGAGACCAGGTGACGTTTCAAAGCTCTTGCAGCCCAGAGGATCCACCCTCCTTTGGGTGCACTAGGCTTGGTTGAGCTATAGGAGGGCCTGCCTGGATCTGAGATTGTGGTCCCTTTTCGAGTGGACCAGACACTGCAGGTCCCCGGGGGGGCTCATTTGCTGGCACATCCTCCCCAGTCCCCTCAGCCCCACGACAGGCAGCCGGGAGAGCCAGCCCGCTGAGCCTCCAGGGACGTGACAGCAGCCCAGGTCCCCGAGCCTGTGGAAAGTCGAGTACACGTCCTTTATTTTCTCTCCTTCTTTTTCTTTAACTGCATTTTTCTTTCATTTTCAAGCGACTTGAGGGACCATGTTGTGCCCCTTGCAGGTGTACAGCGTTGTGATTTAGTCGTACATATGCATGTGTCTCTGCTTTTTAGGATCCTTTTCTTATATAGGCTGTGACAAAGTGTTGAACAGAGTCCCCTGTGTTGTAGAGTAGGTCCTTGTGGAGTAGGTATTGTATTTGTTCATGTATACATGTTACTGCCAACCTCCTAATGTATCCCTCTCCCCCATCTTTCCCGTTTGCTAAGCATAAGTTTGTTTTCTAAGTCTCTGAGTCTGTCGCTGTTTTGTGAATCAGTTGATTTGTATCAATTTTGAGATTCCATATGTAAGTCATAGCCCATGATATTTATCGACGTCCATCTGATTTACTTCACGTAGAGCATCTCGAGGTCCTTCTGTGTTGCTGCACATGGCAGTATTTCCTTCTTTTTTAAGGCTGAGTAGTATTCCATCGTAGATATGTACCGCATCTTCTGTATCCAGTCATCTGTCGGTGGACATTTTGCTTGCTTTGGTGTCTGGGTTGTCGTATATAGTGCTGCCATGCACGTTGGGGTGCGGGTAGGTTTTCGAACTATGGTTTTCTCTGGGTGTTTGCCCAGAAGTGGGATTGGGGGATCAGACGGTAGCTCTATGTTTTGTTATTGAAGGAGCCTCCCAACTGTACTCCCCAGTGGCTGTACCAGTTGCATTCCCCCCAGCAGTGGAGGAGGGTTTGCTTTCTCCATGCCCTCTCCGGAATTTATTGTAGGGAGACGTTTACATGATGGCCATCCTGACTGGTGTCAGATGATACCTCGTTGCTGTTTTGATTCACAGTTCTGAAGTAATTGGTGATCTTCAGCATCTTTTCATGTTTTTTTGGTTTTGTTTTCTCCTTCTTTTGCAACAGTGTGAGTGCAGTGTACCTCTTGAAATTGTCTTCTGACAAATCCGGCCTGTTTTGAATTCTTTTCAATTACCTCTCCTAGGACATTTCTTGAGCGCAGGTGTTATGTTTTTAAAGCCCTGCAGCCCTTTGTGAATCCTAGTGCCCAGAAGCACCTGTTGCCAAGTTGTTGTTACAGGAATCATCCACAAGGCGGCGGGCTTCTTCGTGCCCATCTCTGGTCCCTCTGGCAACCAGAGCCTCAGCGAAAGAAAGTGGTGTTCCTGGGTTGTACCTTGGAGGGGCACGTGCCAGAACCAACACTCAAGGGCTTTTGTCTCCTTCCTTTCTGCCTGTTCCCCTCACCCCCCGACGCGTCGCAACCCTTGTCAAAGTGCCACACTGAGGGACGGTGCTGAGGGTCCTGTAGTTGGTACAGCACAAAGGCAGGAGGCTGGAGGTGGGAACCCCAACGCCAGGAGATGTGGAGACCAGGTGACGTTTCAAAGCTCTTGCAGCCCAGAGGATCCACCCTCCTTTGGGTGCACTAGGCTTGGTTGAGCTATAGGAGGGCCTGCCTGGATCTGAGATTGTGGTCCCTTTTCGAGTGGACCAGACACTGCAGGTCCCCGGGGGGGCTCATTTGCTGGCACATCCTCCCCAGTCCCCTCAGCCCCACGACAGGCAGCCGGGAGAGCCAGCCCGCTGAGCCTCCAGGGACGTGACAGCAGCCCAGGTCCCCGAGCCTGTGGAAAGTCGAGTACACGTCCTTTATTTTCTCTCCTTCTTTTTCTTTAACTGCATTTTTCTTTCATTTTCAAGCGACTTGAGGGACCATGTTGTGCCCCTTGCAGGTGTACAGCGTTGTGATTTAGTCGTACATATGCATGTGTCTCTGCTTTTTAGGATCCTTTTCTTATATAGGCTGTGACAAAGTGTTGAACAGAGTCCCCTGTGTTGTAGAGTAGGTCCTTGTGGAGTAGGTATTGTATTTGTTCATGTATACATGTTACTGCCAACCTCCTAATGTATCCCTCTCCCCCATCTTTCCCGTTTGCTAAGCATAAGTTTGTTTTCTAAGTCTCTGAGTCTGTCGCTGTTTTGTGAATCAGTTGATTTGTATCAATTTTGAGATTCCATATGTAAGTCATAGCCCATGATATTTATCGACGTCCATCTGATTTACTTCACGTAGAGCATCTCGAGGTCCTTCTGTGTTGCTGCACATGGCAGTATTTCCTTCTTTTTTAAGGCTGAGTAGTATTCCATCGTAGATATGTACCGCATCTTCTGTATCCAGTCATCTGTCGGTGGACGTTTTGCTTGCTTTGGTGTCTGGGTTGTCGTATATAGTGCTGCCATGCACGTTGGGGTGCGGGTAGGTTTTCGAACTATGGTTTTCTCTGGGTGTTTGCCCAGAAGTGGGATTGGGGGATCAGACGGTAGCTCTATGTTTTGTTATTGAAGGAGCCTCCCAACTGTACTCCCCAGTGGCTGTACCAGTTGCATTCCCCCCAGCAGTGGAGGAGGGTTTGCTTTCTCCATGCCCTCTCCGGAATTTATTGTAGGGAGACGTTTACATGATGGCCATCCTGACTGGTGTCAGATGATACCTCGTTGCTGTTTTGATTCGCAGTTCTGAAGTAATTGGTGATCTTCAGCATCTTTTCATGTTTTTTTGGTTTTGTTTTCTCCTTCTTTTGCAACAGTGTGAGTGCAGTGTACCTCTTGAAATTGTCTTCTGACAAATCCGGCCTGTTTTGAATTCTTTTCAATTACCTCTCCTAGGACATTTCTTGAGCGCAGGTGTTATGTTTTTAAAGCCCTGCAGCCCTTTGTGAATCCTAGTGCCCAGAAGCACCTGTTGCCAAGTTGTTGTTACAGGAATCATCCACAAGGCGGCGGGCTTCTTCGTGCCCATCTCTGGTCCCTCTGGCAACCAGAGCCTCAGCGAAAGAAAGTGGTGTTCCTGGGTTGTACCTTGGAGGGGCACGTGCCAGAACCAACACTCAAGGGCTTTTGTCTCCTTCCTTTCTGCCTGTTCCCCTCACCCCCCGACGCGTCGCAACCCTTGTCAAAGTGCCACACTGAGGGACGGTGCTGAGGGTCCTGTAGTTGGTACAGCACAAAGGCAGGAGGCTGGAGGTGGGAACCCCAACGCCAGGAGATGTGGAGACCAGGTGACGTTTCAAAGCTCTTGCAGCCCAGAGGATCCACCCTCCTTTGGGTGCACTAGGCTTGGTTGAGCTATAGGAGGGCCTGCCTGGATCTGAGATTGTGGTCCCTTTTCGAGTGGACCAGACACTGCAGGTCCCCGGGGGGGCTCATTTGCTGGCACATCCTCCCCAGTCCCCTCAGCCCCACGACAGGCAGCCTGGAGAGCCAGCCCGCTGAGCCTCCAGGGACGTGACAGCAGCCCAGGTCCCCGAGCCTGTGGAAAGTCGAGTACACGTCCTTTATTTTCTCTCCTTCTTTTTCTTTAACTGCATTTTTCTTTCATTTTCAAGCGACTTGAGGGACCATGTTGTGCCCCTTGCAGGTGTACAGCGTTGTGATTTAGTCGTACATATGCATATGTCTCTGCTTTTTAGGATCCTTTTCTTATATAGGCTGTGACAAAGTGTTGAACAGAGTCCCCTGTGTTGTAGAGTAGGTCCTTGTGGAGTAGGTATTGTATTTGTTCATGTATACATGTTACTGCCAACCTCCTAATGTATCCCTCTCCCCCATCTTTCCCGTTTGCTAAGCATAAGTTTGTTTTCTAAGTCTCTGAGTCTGTCGCTGTTTTGTGAATCAGTTGATTTGTATCAATTTTGAGATTCCATATGTAAGTCATAGCCCATGATATTTATCGACGTCCATCTGATTTACTTCACGTAGAGCATCTCGAGGTCCTTCTGTGTTGCTGCACATGGCAGTATTTCCTTCTTTTTTAAGGCTGAGTAGTATTCCATCGTAGATATGTACCGCATCTTCTGTATCCAGTCATCTGTCGGTGGACGTTTTGCTTGCTTTGGTGTCTGGGTTGTCGTATATAGTGCTGCCATGCACGTTGGGGTGCGGGTAGGTTTTCGAACTATGGTTTTCTCTGGGTGTTTGCCCAGAAGTGGGATTGGGGGATCAGATGGTAGCTCTATGTTTTGTTATTGAAGGAGCCTCCCAACTGTACTCCCCAGTGGCTGTACCAGTTGCATTCCCCCCAGCAGTGGAGGAGGGTTTGCTTTCTCCATGCCCTCTCCGGAATTTATTGTAGGGAGACGTTTACATGATGGCCATCCTGACTGGTGTCAGATGATACCTCGTTGCTGTTTTGATTCGCAGTTCTGAAGTAATTGGTGATCTTCAGCATCTTTTCATGTTTTTTTGGTTTTGTTTTCTCCTTCTTTTGCAACAGTGTGAGTGCAGTGTACCTCTTGAAATTGTCTTCTGACAAATCCGGCCTGTTTTGAATTCTTTTCAATTACCTCTCCTAGGACATTTCTTGAGCGCAGGTGTTATGTTTTTAAAGCCCTGCAGCCCTTTGTGAATCCTAGTGCCCAGAAGCACCTGTTGCCAAGTTGTTGTTACAGGAATCATCCACAAGGCGGCGGGCTTCTTCGTGCCCATCTCTGGTCCCTCTGGCAACCAGAGCCTCAGCGAAAGAAAGTGGTGTTCCTGGGTTGTACCTTGGAGGGGCACCTGCCAGAACCAACACTCAAGGGCTTTTGTCTCCTTCCTTTCTGCCTGTTCCCCTCACCCCCTGACGCGTCGCAACCCTTGTCAAAGTGCCACACTGAGGGACGGTGCTGAGGGTCCTGTAGTTGGTACAGCACAAAGGCAGGAGGCTGGAGGTGGGAACCCCAACGCCAGGAGATGTGGAGACCAGGTGACGTTTCAAAGCTCTTGCAGCCCAGAGGATCCACCCTCCTTTGGGTGCACTAGGCTTGGTTGAGCTATAGGAGGGCCTGCCTGGATCTGAGATTGTGGTCCCTTTTCGAGTGGACCAGACACTGCAGGTCCCCGGGGGGGCTCATTTGCTGGCACATCCTCCCCAGTCCCCTCAGCCCCACGACAGGCAGCCTGGAGAGCCAGCCCGCTGAGCCTCCAGGGACGTGACAGCAGCCCAGGTCCCCGAGCCTGTGGAAAGTCGAGTACACGTCCTTTATTTTCTCTCCTTCTTTTTCTTTAACTGCATTTTTCTTTCATTTTCAAGCGACTTGAGGGACCATGTTGTGCCCCTTGCAGGTGTACAGCGTTGTGATTTAGTCGTACATATGCATATGTCTCTGCTTTTTAGGATCCTTTTCTTATATAGGCTGTGACAAAGTGTTGAACAGAGTCCCCTGTGTTGTAGAGTAGGTCCTTGTGGAGTAGGTATTGTATTTGTTCATGTATACATGTTACTGCCAACCTCCTAATGTATCCCTCTCCCCCATCTTTCCCGTTTGCTAAGCATAAGTTTGTTTTCTAAGTCTCTGAGTCTGTCGCTGTTTTGTGAATCAGTTGATTTGTATCAATTTTGAGATTCCATATGTAAGTCATAGCCCATGATATTTATCGACGTCCATCTGATTTACTTCACGTAGAGCATCTCGAGGTCCTTCTGTGTTGCTGCACATGGCAGTATTTCCTTCTTTTTTAAGGCTGAGTAGTATTCCATCGTAGATATGTACCGCATCTTCTGTATCCAGTCATCTGTCGGTGGACATTTTGCTTGCTTTGGTGTCTGGGTTGTCGTATATAGTGCTGCCATGCACGTTGGGGTGCGGGTAGGTTTTCGAACTACGGTTTTCTCTGGGTGTTTGCCAGAAGTGGGATTGGGGGATCAGACGGTAGCTCTATGTTTTGTTATTGAAGGAGCCTCCCAACTGTACTCCCCAGTGGCTGTACCAGTTGCATTCCCCCCAGCAGTGGAGGAGGGTTTGCTTTCTCCATGCCCTCTCCGGAATTTATTGTAGGGAGACGTTTACATGATGGCCATCCTGACTGGTGTCAGATGATACCTCGTTGCTGTTTTGATTCGCAGTTCTGAAGTAATTGGTGATCTTCAGCATCTTTTCATGTTTTTTTGGTTTTGTTTTCTCCTTCTTTTGCAACAGTGTGAGTGCAGTGTACCTCTTGAAATTGTCTTCTGACAAATCCGGCCTGTTTTGAATTCTTTTCAATTACCTCTCCTAGGACATTTCTTGAGCGCAGGTGTTATGTTTTTAAAGCCCTGCAGCCCTTTGTGAATCCTAGTGCCCAGAAGCACCTGTTGCCAAGTTGTTGTTACAGGAATCATCCACAAGGCGGCGGGCTTCTTCGTGCCCATCTCTGGTCCCTCTGGCAACCAGAGCCTCAGCGAAAGAAAGTGGTGTTCCTGGGTTGTACCTTGGAGGGGCACCTGCCAGAACCAACACTCAAGGGCTTTTGTCTCCTTCCTTTCTGCCTGTTCCCCTCACCCCCCGACGCGTCGCAACCCTTGTCAAAGTGCCACACTGAGGGACGGTGCTGAGGGTCCTGTAGTTGGTACAGCACAAAGGCAGGAGGCTGGAGGTGGGAACCCCAACGCCAGGAGATGTGGAGACCAGGTGACGTTTCAAAGCTCTTGCAGCCCAGAGGATCCACCCTCCTTTGGGTGCACTAGGCTTGGTTGAGCTATAGGAGGGCCTGCCTGGATCTGAGATTGTGGTCCCTTTTCGAGTGGACCAGACACTGCAGGTCCCCGGGGGGGCTCATTTGCTGGCACATCCTCCCCAGTCCCCTCAGCCCCACGACAGGCAGCCTGGAGAGCCAGCCCGCTGAGCCTCCAGGGACGTGACAGCAGCCCAGGTCCCCGAGCCTGTGGAAAGTCGAGTACACGTCCTTTATTTTCTCTCCTTCTTTTTCTTTAACTGCATTTTTCTTTCATTTTCAAGCGACTTGAGGGACCATGTTGTGCCCCTTGCAGGTGTACAGCGTTGTGATTTAGTCGTACATATGCATATGTCTCTGCTTTTTAGGATCCTTTTCTTATATAGGCTGTGACAAAGTGTTGAACAGAGTCCCCTGTGTTGTAGAGGAGGTCCTTGTGGAGTAGGTATTGTATTTGTTCATGTATACATGTTACTGCCAACCTCCTAATGTATCCCTCTCCCCCATCTTTCCCGTTTGCTAAGCATAAGTTTGTTTTCTAAGTCTCTGAGTCTGTCGCTGTTTTGTGAATCAGTTGATTTGTATCAATTTTGAGATTCCATATGTAAGTCATAGCCCATGATATTTATCGACGTCCATCTGATTTACTTCACGTAGAGCATCTCGAGGTCCTTCTGTGTTGCTGCACATGGCAGTATTTCCTTCTTTTTTAAGGCTGAGTAGTATTCCATCGTAGATATGTACCGCATCTTCTGTATCCAGTCATCTGTCGGTGGACATTTTGCTTGCTTTGGTGTCTGGGTTGTCGTATATAGTGCTGCCATGCACGTTGGGGTGCGGGTAGGTTTTCGAACTACGGTTTTCTCTGGGTGTTTGCCAGAAGTGGGATTGGGGGATCAGACGGTAGCTCTATGTTTTGTTATTGAAGGAGCCTCCCAACTGTACTCCCCAGTGGCTGTACCAGTTGCATTCCCCCCAGCAGTGGAGGAGGGTTTGCTTTCTCCATGCCCTCTCCGGAATTTATTGTAGGGAGACGTTTACATGATGGCCATCCTGACTGGTGTCAGATGATACCTCGTTGCTGTTTTGATTCGCAGTTCTGAAGTAATTGGTGATCTTCAGCATCTTTTCATGTTTTTTTGGTTTTGTTTTCTCCTTCTTTTGCAACAGTGTGAGTGCAGTGTACCTCTTGAAATTGTCTTCTGACAAATCCGGCCTGTTTTGAATTCTTTTCAATTACCTCTCCTAGGACATTTCTTGAGCGCAGGTGTTATGTTTTTAAAGCCCTGCAGCCCTTTGTGAATCCTAGTGCCCAGAAGCACCTGTTGCCAAGTTGTTGTTACAGGAATCATCCACAAGGCGGCGGGCTTCTTCGTGCCCATCTCTGGTCCCTCTGGCAACCAGAGCCTCAGCGAAAGAAAGTGGTGTTCCTGGGTTGTACCTTGGAGGGGCACGTGCCAGAACCAACACTCAAGGGCTTTTGTCTCCTTCCTTTCTGCCTGTTCCCCTCACCCCCCGACGCGTCGCAACCCTTGTCAAAGTGCCACACTGAGGGACGGTGCTGAGGGTCCTGTAGTTGGTACAGCACAAAGGCAGGAGGCTGGAGGTGGGAACCCCAACGCCAGGAGATGTGGAGACCAGGTGACGTTTCAAAGCTCTTGCAGCCCAGAGGATCCACCCTCCTTTGGGTGCACTAGGCTTGGTTGAGCTATAGGAGGGCCTGCCTGGATCTGAGATTGTGGTCCCTTTTCGAGTGGACCAGACACTGCAGGTCCCCGGGGGGGCTCATTTGCTGGCACATCCTCCCCAGTCCCCTCAGCCCCACGACAGGCAGCCTGGAGAGCCAGCCCGCTGAGCCTCCAGGGACGTGACAGCAGCCCAGGTCCCCGAGCCTGTGGAAAGTCGAGTACACGTCCTTTATTTTCTCTCCTTCTTTTTCTTTAACTGCATTTTTCTTTCATTTTCAAGCGACTTGAGGGACCATGTTGTGCCCCTTGCAGGTGTACAGCGTTGTGATTTAGTCGTACATATGCATATGTCTCTGCTTTTTAGGATCCTTTTCTTATATAGGCTGTGACAAAGTGTTGAACAGAGTCCCCTGTGTTGTAGAGGAGGTCCTTGTGGAGTAGGTATTGTATTTGTTCATGTATACATGTTACTGCCAACCTCCTAATGTATCCCTCTCCCCCATCTTTCCCGTTTGCTAAGCATAAGTTTGTTTTCTAAGTCTCTGAGTCTGTCGCTGTTTTGTGAATCAGTTGATTTGTATCAATTTTGAGATTCCATATGTAAGTCATAGCCCATGATATTTATCGACGTCCATCTGATTTACTTCACGTAGAGCATCTCGAGGTCCTTCTGTGTTGCTGCACATGGCAGTATTTCCTTCTTTTTTAAGGCTGAGTAGTATTCCATCGTAGATATGTACCGCATCTTCTGTATCCAGTCATCTGTCGGTGGACGTTTTGCTTGCTTTGGTGTCTGGGTTGTCGTATATAGTGCTGCCATGCACGTTGGGGTGCGGGTAGGTTTTCGAACTATGGTTTTCTCTGGGTGTTTGCCCAGAAGTGGGATTGGGGGATCAGATGGTAGCTCTATGTTTTGTTATTGAAGGAGCCTCCCAACTGTACTCCCCAGTGGCTGTACCAGTTGCATTCCCCCCAGCAGTGGAGGAGGGTTTGCTTTCTCCATGCCCTCTCCGGAATTTATTGTAGGGAGACGTTTACATGATGGCCATCCTGACTGGTGTCAGATGATACCTCGTTGCTGTTTTGATTCGCAGTTCTGAAGTAATTGGTGATCTTCAGCATCTTTTCATGTTTTTTTGGTTTTGTTTTCTCCTTCTTTTGCAACAGTGTGAGTGCAGTGTACCTCTTGAAATTGTCTTCTGACAAATCCGGCCTGTTTTGAATTCTTTTCAATTACCTCTCCTAGGACATTTCTTGAGCGCAGGTGTTATGTTTTTAAAGCCCTGCAGCCCTTTGTGAATCCTAGTGCCCAGAAGCACCTGTTGCCAAGTTGTTGTTACAGGAATCATCCACAAGGCGGCGGGCTTCTTCGTGCCCATCTCTGGTCCCTCTGGCAACCAGAGCCTTAGCGAAAGAAAGTGGTGTTCCTGGGTTGTACCTTGGAGGGGCACCTGCCAGAACCAACACTCAAGGGCTTTTGTCTCCTTCCTTTCTGCCTGTTCCCCTCGCCCCCGACGCGTCACAACCCTTGTCAAAGTGCCACACTGAGGGACGGTGCTGAGGGTCCTGTAGTTGGTACAACACAAAGGCAGGAGGCTGGAGGTGGGAACCCCAACGCCAGGAGATGTGGAGACCAGGTGACGTTTCAAAGCTCTTGCAGCCCAGAGGATCCACCCTCCTTTGGGTGCACTAGGCTTGGTTGAGCTATAGGAGGGCCTGCCTGGATGTGAGATTGTGGTCCCTTTTCGAGTGGACCAGACACTGCAGGTCCCCGGGGGGGCTCATTTGCTGGCACATCCTCCCCAGTCCCCTCAGCCCCACGACAGGCAGCCGGGAGAGCCAGCCCGCTGAGCCTCCAGGGACGTGACAGCAGCCCAGGTCCCCGAGCCTGTGGAAAGTCGAGTACACGTCCTTTATTTTCTCTCCTTCTTTTTCTTTAACTGCATTTTTCTTTCATTTTCAAGCGACTTGAGGGACCATGTTGTGCCCCTTGCAGGTGTACAGCGTTGTGATTTAGTCGTACATATGCATGTGTCTCTGCTTTTTAGGATCCTTTTCTTATATAGGCTGTGACAAAGTGTTGAACAGAGTCCCCTGTGTTGTAGAGTAGGTCCTTGTGGAGTAGGTATTGTATTTGTTCATGTATACATGTTACTGCCAACCTCCTAATGTATCCCTCTCCCCCATCTTTCCCGTTTGCTAAGCATAAGTTTGTTTTCTAAGTCTCTGAGTCTGTCGCTGTTTTGTGAATCAGTTGATTTGTATCAATTTTGAGATTCCATATGTAAGTCATAGCCCATGATATTTATCGACGTCCATCTGATTTACTTCACGTAGAGCATCTCGAGGTCCTTCTGTGTTGCTGCACATGGCAGTATTTCCTTCTTTTTTAAGGCTGAGTAGTATTCCATCGTAGATATGTACCGCATCTTCTGTATCCAGTCATCTGTCGGTGGACATTTTGCTTGCTTTGGTGTCTGGGTTGTCGTATATAGTGCTGCCATGCACGTTGGGGTGCGGGTAGGTTTTCGAACTATGGTTTTCTCTGGGTGTTTGCCCAGAAGTGGGATTGGGGGATCAGATGGTAGCTCTATGTTTTGTTATTGAAGGAGCCTCCCAACTGTACTCCCCAGTGGCTGTACCAGTTGCATTCCCCCCAGCAGTGGAGGAGGGTTTGCTTTCTCCATGCCCTCTCCGGAATTTATTGTAGGGAGACGTTTACATGATGGCCATCCTGACTGGTGTCAGATGATACCTCGTTGCTGTTTTGATTCGCAGTTCTGAAGTAATTGGTGATCTTCAGCATCTTTTCATGTTTTTTTGGTTTTGTTTTCTCCTTCTTTTGCAACAGTGTGAGTGCAGTGTACCTCTTGAAATTGTCTTCTGACAAATCCGGCCTGTTTTGAATTCTTTTCAATTACCTCTCCTAGGACATTTCTTGAGCGCAGGTGTTATGTTTTTAAAGCCCTGCAGCCCTTTGTGAATCCTAGTGCCCAGAAGCACCTGTTGCCAAGTTGTTGTTACAGGAATCATCCACAAGGCGGCGGGCTTCTTCGTGCCCATCTCTGGTCCCTCTGGCAACCAGAGCCTCAGCGAAAGAAAGTGGTGTTCCTGGGTTGTACCTTGGAGGGGCACCTGCCAGAACCAACACTCAAGGGCTTTTGTCTCCTTCCTTTCTGCCTGTTCCCCTCACCCCCCGACGCGTCGCAACCCTTGTCAAAGTGCCACACTGAGGGACGGTGCTGAGGGTCCTGTAGTTGGTACAGCACAAAGGCAGGAGGCTGGAGGTGGGAACCCCAACGCCAGGAGATGTGGAGACCAGGTGACGTTTCAAAGCTCTTGCAGCCCAGAGGATCCACCCTCCTTTGGGTGCACTAGGCTTGGTTGAGCTATAGGAGGGCCTGCCTGGATCTGAGATTGTGGTCCCTTTTCGAGTGGACCAGACACTGCAGGTCCCCGGGGGGGCTCATTTGCTGGCACATCCTCCCCAGTCCCCTCAGCCCCACGACAGGCAGCCGGGAGAGCCAGCCCGCTGAGCCTCCAGGGACGTGACAGCAGCCCAGGTCCCCGAGCCTGTGGAAAGTCGAGTACACGTCCTTTATTTTCTCTCCTTCTTTTTCTTTAACTGCATTTTTCTTTCATTTTCAAGCGACTTGAGGGACCATGTTGTGCCCCTTGCAGGTGTACAGCGTTGTGATTTAGTCGTACATATGCATATGTCTCTGCTTTTTAGGATCCTTTTCTTATATAGGCTGTGACAAAGTGTTGAACAGAGTCCCCTGTGTTGTAGAGGAGGTCCTTGTGGAGTAGGTATTGTATTTGTTCATGTATACATGTTACTGCCAACCTCCTAATGTATCCCTCTCCCCCATCTTTCCCGTTTGCTAAGCATAAGTTTGTTTTCTAAGTCTCTGAGTCTGTCGCTGTTTTGTGAATCAGTTGATTTGTATCAATTTTGAGATTCCATATGTAAGTCATAGCTCATGATATTTATCGACGTCCATCTGATTTACTTCACGTAGAGCATCTCGAGGTCCTTCTGTGTTGCTGCACATGGCAGTATTTCCTTCTTTTTTAAGGCTGAGTAGTATTCCATCGTAGATATGTACCGCATCTTCTGTATCCAGTCATCTGTCGGTGGACATTTTGCTTGCTTTGGTGTCTGGGTTGTCGTATATAGTGCTGCCATGCACGTTGGGGTGCGGGTAGGTTTTCGAACTACGGTTTTCTCTGGGTGTTTGCCAGAAGTGGGATTGGGGGATCAGACGGTAGCTCTATGTTTTGTTATTGAAGGAGCCTCCCAACTGTACTCCCCAGTGGCTGTACCAGTTGCATTCCCCCCAGCAGTGGAGGAGGGTTTGCTTTCTCCATGCCCTCTCCGGAATTTATTGTAGGGAGACGTTTACATGATGGCCATCCTGACTGGTGTCAGATGATACCTCGTTGCTGTTTTGATTCGCAGTTCTGAAGTAATTGGTGATCTTCAGCATGTTTTCCTGTTTTGTTTGGTTTTGTTTTCTCCTTCTTTTGCAACAGTGTGAGTGCAGTGTACCTCTTGAAATTGTCTTCTGACAAATCCGGCCTGTTTTGAATTCTTTTCAATTACCTCTCCTAGGACATTTCTTGAGCGCAGGTGTTATGTTTTTAAAGCCCTGCAGCCCTTTGTGAATCCTAGTGCCCAGAAGCACCTGTTGCCAAGTTGTTGTTACAGGAATCATCCACAAGGCGGCGGGCTTCTTCGTGCCCATCTCTGGTCCCTCTGGCAACCAGAGCCTCAGCGAAAGAAAGTGGTGTTCCTGGGTTGTACCTTGGAGGGGCACCTGCCAGAACCAACACTCAAGGGCTTTTGTCTCCTTCCTTTCTGCCTGTTCCCCTCGCCCCCGACGCGTCACAACCCTTGTCAAAGTGCCACACTGAGGGACGGTGCTGAGGGTCCTCTAGTTGGTACAACACAAAGGCAGGAGGCTGGAGGTGGGAACCCCAACGCCAGGAGATGTGGAGACCAGGTGACGTTTCAAAGCTCTTGCAGCCCAGAGGATCCACCCTCCTTTGGGTGCACTAGGCTTGGTTGAGCTATAGGAGGGCCTGCCTGGATCTGAGATTGTGGTCCCTTTTCGAGTGGACCAGACACTGCAGGTCCCCGGGGGGGCTCATTTGCTGGCACATCCTCCCCAGTCCCCTCAGCCCCACGACAGGCAGCCTGGAGAGCCAGCCCGCTGAGCCTCCAGGGACGTGACAGCAGCCCAGGTCCCCGAGCCTGTGGAAAGTCGAGTACACGTCCTTTATTTTCTCTCCTTCTTTTTCTTTAACTGCATTTTTCTTTCATTTTCAAGCGACTTGAGGGACCATGTTGTGCCCCTTGCAGGTGTACAGCGTTGTGATTTAGTCGTACATATGCATGTGTCTCTGCTTTTTAGGATCCTTTTCTTATATAGGCTGTGACAAAGTGTTGAACAGAGTCCCCTGTGTTGTAGAGTAGGTCCTTGTGGAGTAGGTATTGTATTTGTTCATGTATACATGTTACTGCCAACCTCCTAATGTATCCCTCTCCCCCATCTTTCCCGTTTGCTAAGCATAAGTTTGTTTTCTAAGTCTCTGAGTCTGTCGCTGTTTTGTGAATCAGTTGATTTGTATCAATTTTGAGATTCCATATGTAAGTCATAGCCCATGATATTTATCGACGTCCATCTGATTTACTTCACGTAGAGCATCTCGAGGTCCTTCTGTGTTGCTGCACATGGCAGTATTTCCTTCTTTTTTAAGGCTGAGTAGTATTCCATCGTAGATATGTACCGCATCTTCTGTATCCAGTCATCTGTCGGTGGACGTTTTGCTTGCTTTGGTGTCTGGGTTGTCGTATATAGTGCTGCCATGCACGTTGGGGTGCGGGTAGGTTTTCGAACTATGGTTTTCTCTGGGTGTTTGCCCAGAAGTGGGATTGGGGGATCAGATGGTAGCTCTATGTTTTGTTATTGAAGGAGCCTCCCAACTGTACTCCCCAGTGGCTGTACCAGTTGCATTCCCCCCAGCAGTGGAGGAGGGTTTGCTTTCTCCATGCCCTCTCCGGAATTTATTGTAGGGAGACGTTTACATGATGGCCATCCTGACTGGTGTCAGATGATACCTCGTTGCTGTTTTGATTCGCAGTTCTGAAGTAATTGGTGATCTTCAGCATCTTTTCATGTTTTTTTGGTTTTGTTTTCTCCTTCTTTTGCAACAGTGTGAGTGCAGTGTACCTCTTGAAATTGTCTTCTGACAAATCCGGCCTGTTTTGAATTCTTTTCAATTACCTCTCCTAGGACATTTCTTGAGCGCAGGTGTTATGTTTTTAAAGCCCTGCAGCCCTTTGTGAATCCTAGTGCCCAGAAGCACCTGTTGCCAAGTTGTTGTTACAGGAATCATCCACAAGGCGGCGGGCTTCTTCGTGCCCATCTCTGGTCCCTCTGGCAACCAGAGCCTTAGCGAAAGAAAGTGGTGTTCCTGGGTTGTACCTTGGAGGGGCACCTGCCAGAACCAACACTCAAGGGCTTTTGTCTCCTTCCTTTCTGCCTGTTCCCCTCGCCCCCGACGCGTCACAACCCTTGTCAAAGTGCCACACTGAGGGACGGTGCTGAGGGTCCTGTAGTTGGTACAACACAAAGGCAGGAGGCTGGAGGTGGGAACCCCAACGCCAGGAGATGTGGAGACCAGGTGACGTTTCAAAGCTCTTGCAGCCCAGAGGATCCACCCTCCTTTGGGTGCACTAGGCTTGGTTGAGCTATAGGAGGGCCTGCCTGGATCTGAGATTGTGGTCCCTTTTCGAGTGGACCAGACACTGCAGGTCCCCGGGGGGGCTCATTTGCTGGCACATCCTCCCCAGTCCCCTCAGCCCCACGACAGGCAGCCTGGAGAGCCAGCCCGCTGAGCCTCCAGGGACGTGACAGCAGCCCAGGTCCCCGAGCCTGTGGAAAGTCGAGTACACGTCCTTTATTTTCTCTCCTTCTTTTTCTTTAACTGCATTTTTCTTTCATTTTCAAGCGACTTGAGGGACCATGTTGTGCCCCTTGCAGGTGTACAGCGTTGTGATTTAGTCGTACATATGCATGTGTCTCTGCTTTTTAGGATCCTTTTCTTATATAGGCTGTGACAAAGTGTTGAACAGAGTCCCCTGTGTTGTAGAGTAGGTCCTTGTGGAGTAGGTATTGTATTTGTTCATGTATACATGTTACTGCCAACCTCCTAATGTATCCCTCTCCCCCATCTTTCCCGTTTGCTAAGCATAAGTTTGTTTTCTAAGTCTCTGAGTCTGTCGCTGTTTTGTGAATCAGTTGATTTGTATCAATTTTGAGATTCCATATGTAAGTCATAGCCCATGATATTTATCGACGTCCATCTGATTTACTTCACGTAGAGCATCTCGAGGTCCTTCTGTGTTGCTGCACATGGCAGTATTTCCTTCTTTTTTAAGGCTGAGTAGTATTCCATCGTAGATATGTACCGCATCTTCTGTATCCAGTCATCTGTCGGTGGACATTTTGCTTGCTTTGGTGTCTGGGTTGTCGTATATAGTGCTGCCATGCACGTTGGGGTGCGGGTAGGTTTTCGAACTATGGTTTTCTCTGGGTGTTTGCCCAGAAGTGGGATTGGGGGATCAGATGGTAGCTCTATGTTTTGTTATTGAAGGAGCCTCCCAACTGTACTCCCCAGTGGCTGTACCAGTTGCATTCCCCCCAGCAGTGGAGGAGGGTTTGCTTTCTCCATGCCCTCTCCGGAATTTATTGTAGGGAGACGTTTACATGATGGCCATCCTGACTGGTGTCAGATGATACCTCGTTGCTGTTTTGATTCGCAGTTCTGAAGTAATTGGTGATCTTCAGCATCTTTTCATGTTTTTTTGGTTTTGTTTTCTCCTTCTTTTGCAACAGTGTGAGTGCAGTGTACCTCTTGAAATTGTCTTCTGACAAATCCGGCCTGTTTTGAATTCTTTTCAATTACCTCTCCTAGGACATTTCTTGAGCGCAGGTGTTATGTTTTTAAAGCCCTGCAGCCCTTTGTGAATCCTAGTGCCCAGAAGCACCTGTTGCCAAGTTGTTGTTACAGGAATCATCCACAAGGCGGCGGGCTTCTTCGTGCCCATCTCTGGTCCCTCTGGCAACCAGAGCCTCAGCGAAAGAAAGTGGTGTTCCTGGGTTGTACCTTGGAGGGGCACGTGCCAGAACCAACACTCAAGGGCTTTTGTCTCCTTCCTTTCTGCCTGTTCCCCTCACCCCCCGACGCGTCGCAACCCTTGTCAAAGTGCCACACTGAGGGACGGTGCTGAGGGTCCTGTAGTTGGTACAGCACAAAGGCAGGAGGCTGGAGGTGGGAACCCCAACGCCAGGAGATGTGGAGACCAGGTGACGTTTCAAAGCTCTTGCAGCCCAGAGGATCCACCCTCCTTTGGGTGCACTAGGCTTGGTTGAGCTATAGGAGGGCCTGCCTGGATCTGAGATTGTGGTCCCTTTTCGAGTGGACCAGACACTGCAGGTCCCCGGGGGGGCTCATTTGCTGGCACATCCTCCCCAGTCCCCTCAGCCCCACGACAGGCAGCCTGGAGAGCCAGCCCGCTGAGCCTCCAGGGACGTGACAGCAGCCCAGGTCCCCGAGCCTGTGGAAAGTCGAGTACACGTCCTTTATTTTCTCTCCTTCTTTTTCTTTAACTGCATTTTTCTTTCATTTTCAAGCGACTTGAGGGACCATGTTGTGCCCCTTGCAGGTGTACAGCGTTGTGATTTAGTCGTACATATGCATATGTCTCTGCTTTTTAGGATCCTTTTCTTATATAGGCTGTGACAAAGTGTTGAACAGAGTCCCCTGTGTTGTAGAGTAGGTCCTTGTGGAGTAGGTATTGTATTTGTTCATGTATACATGTTACTGCCAACCTCCTAATGTATCCCTCTCCCCCATCTTTCCCGTTTGCTAAGCATAAGTTTGTTTTCTAAGTCTCTGAGTCTGTCGCTGTTTTGTGAATCAGTTGATTTGTATCAATTTTGAGATTCCATATGTAAGTCATAGCTCATGATATTTATCGACGTCCATCTGATTTACTTCACGTAGAGCATCTCGAGGTCCTTCTGTGTTGCTGCACATGGCAGTATTTCCTTCTTTTTTAAGGCTGAGTAGTATTCCATCGTAGATATGTACCGCATCTTCTGTATCCAGTCATCTGTCGGTGGACATTTTGCTTGCTTTGGTGTCTGGGTTGTCGTATATAGTGCTGCCATGCACGTTGGGGTGCGGGTAGGTTTTCGAACTATGGTTTTCTCTGGGTGTTTGCCCAGAAGTGGGATTGGGGGATCAGACGGTAGCTCTATGTTTTGTTATTGAAGGAGCCTCCCAACTGTACTCCCCAGTGGCTGTACCAGTTGCATTCCCCCCAGCAGTGGAGGAGGGTTTGCTTTCTCCATGCCCTCTCCGGAATTTATTGTAGGGAGACGTTTACATGATGGCCATCCTGACTGGTGTCAGATGATACCTCGTTGCTGTTTTGATTTGCAGTTCTGAAGTAATTGGTGATCTTCAGCATGTTTTCCTGTTTTGTTTGGTTTTGTTTTCTCCTTCTTTTGCAACAGTGTGAGTGCAGTGTACCTCTTGAAATTGTCTTCTGACAAATCCGGCCTGTTTTGAATTCTTTTCAATTACCTCTCCTAGGACATTTCTTGAGCGCAGGTGTTATGTTTTTAAAGCCCTGCAGCCCTTTGTGAATCCTAGTGCCCAGAAGCACCTGTTGCCAAGTTGTTGTTACAGGAATCATCCACAAGGCGGCGGGCTTCTTCGTGCCCATCTCTGGTCCCTCTGGCAACCAGAGCCTCAGCGAAAGAAAGTGGTGTTCCTGGGTTGTACCTTGGAGGGGCACGTGCCAGAACCAACACTCAAGGGCTTTTGTCTCCTTCCTTTCTGCCTGTTCCCCTCACCCCCCGACGCGTCGCAACCCTTGTCAAAGTGCCACACTGAGGGACGGTGCTGAGGGTCCTGTAGTTGGTACAGCACAAAGGCAGGAGGCTGGAGGTGGGAACCCCAACGCCAGGAGATGTGGAGACCAGGTGACGTTTCAAAGCTCTTGCAGCCCAGAGGATCCACCCTCCTTTGGGTGCACTAGGCTTGGTTGAGCTATAGGAGGGCCTGCCTGGATCTGAGATTGTGGTCCCTTTTCGAGTGGACCAGACACTGCAGGTCCCCGGGGGGGCTCATTTGCTGGCACATCCTCCCCAGTCCCCTCAGCCCCACGACAGGCAGCCTGGAGAGCCAGCCCGCTGAGCCTCCAGGGACGTGACAGCAGCCCAGGTCCCCGAGCCTGTGGAAAGTCGAGTACACGTCCTTTATTTTCTCTCCTTCTTTTTCTTTAACTGCATTTTTCTTTCATTTTCAAGCGACTTGAGGGACCATGTTGTGCCCCTTGCAGGTGTACAGCGTTGTGATTTAGTCGTACATATGCATATGTCTCTGCTTTTTAGGATCCTTTTCTTATATAGGCTGTGACAAAGTGTTGAACAGAGTCCCCTGTGTTGTAGAGGAGGTCCTTGTGGAGTAGGTATTGTATTTGTTCATGTATACATGTTACTGCCAACCTCCTAATGTATCCCTCTCCCCCATCTTTCCCGTTTGCTAAGCATAAGTTTGTTTTCTAAGTCTCTGAGTCTGTCGCTGTTTTGTGAATCAGTTGATTTGTATCAATTTTGAGATTCCATATGTAAGTCATAGCCCATGATATTTATCGACGTCCATCTGATTTACTTCACGTAGAGCATCTCGAGGTCCTTCTGTGTTGCTGCACATGGCAGTATTTCCTTCTTTTTTAAGGCTGAGTAGTATTCCATCGTAGATATGTACCGCATCTTCTGTATCCAGTCATCTGTCGGTGGACGTTTTGCTTGCTTTGGTGTCTGGGTTGTCGTATATAGTGCTGCCATGCACGTTGGGGTGCGGGTAGGTTTTCGAACTATGGTTTTCTCTGGGTGTTTGCCCAGAAGTGGGATTGGGGGATCAGATGGTAGCTCTATGTTTTGTTATTGAAGGAGCCTCCCAACTGTACTCCCCAGTGGCTGTACCAGTTGCATTCCCCCCAGCAGTGGAGGAGGGTTTGCTTTCTCCATGCCCTCTCCGGAATTTATTGTAGGGAGACGTTTACATGATGGCCATCCTGACTGGTGTCAGATGATACCTCGTTGCTGTTTTGATTTGCAGTTCTGAAGTAATTGGTGATCTTCAGCATCTTTTCATGTTTTTTTGGTTTTGTTTTCTCCTTCTTTTGCAACAGTGTGAGTGCAGTGTACCTCTTGAAATTGTCTTCTGACAAATCCGGCCTGTTTTGAATTCTTTTCAATTACCTCTCCTAGGACATTTCTTGAGCGCAGGTGTTATGTTTTTAAAGCCCTGCAGCCCTTTGTGAATCCTAGTGCCCAGAAGCACCTGTTGCCAAGTTGTTGTTACAGGAATCATCCACAAGGCGGCGGCCTTCTTCGTGCCCATCTCTGGTCCCTCTGGCAACCAGAGCCTCAGCGAAAGAAAGTGGTGTTCCTGGGTTGTACCTTGGAGGGGCACCTGCCAGAACCAACACTCAAGGGCTTTTGTCTCCTTCCTTTCTGCCTGTTCCCCTCACCCCCCGACGCGTCGCAACCCTTGTCAAAGTGCCACACTGAGGGACGGTGCTGAGGGTCCTGTAGTTGGTACAGCACAAAGGCAGGAGGCTGGAGGTGGGAACCCCAACGCCAGGAGATGTGGAGACCAGGTGACGTTTCAAAGCTCTTGCAGCCCAGAGGATCCACCCTCCTTTGGGTGCACTAGGCTTGGTTGAGCTATAGGAGGGCCTGCCTGGATCTGAGATTGTGGTCCCTTTTCGAGTGGACCAGACACTGCAGGTCCCCGGGGGGGCTCATTTGCTGGCACATCCTCCCCAGTCCCCTCAGCCCCACGACAGGCAGCCTGGAGAGCCAGCCCGCTGAGCCTCCAGGGACGTGACAGCAGCCCAGGTCCCCGAGCCTGTGGAAAGTCGAGTACACGTCCTTTATTTTCTCTCCTTCTTTTTCTTTAACTGCATTTTTCTTTCATTTTCAAGCGACTTGAGGGACCATGTTGTGCCCCTTGCAGGTGTACAGCGTTGTGATTTAGTCGTACATATGCATATGTCTCTGCTTTTTAGGATCCTTTTCTTATATAGGCTGTGACAAAGTGTTGAACAGAGTCCCCTGTGTTGTAGAGGAGGTCCTTGTGGAGTAGGTATTGTATTTGTTCATGTATACATGTTACTGCCAACCTCCTAATGTATCCCTCTCCCCCATCTTTCCCGTTTGCTAAGCATAAGTTTGTTTTCTAAGTCTCTGAGTCTGTCGCTGTTTTGTGAATCAGTTGATTTGTATCAATTTTGAGATTCCATATGTAAGTCATAGCCCATGATATTTATCGACGTCCATCTGATTTACTTCACGTAGAGCATCTCGAGGTCCTTCTGTGTTGCTGCACATGGCAGTATTTCCTTCTTTTTTAAGGCTGAGTAGTATTCCATCGTAGATATGTACCGTATCTTCTGTATCCAGTCATCTGTCGGTGGACATTTTGCTTGCTTTGGTGTCTGGGTTGTCGTATATAGTGCTGCCATGCACGTTGGGGTGCGGGTAGGTTTTCGAACTACGGTTTTCTCTGGGTGTTTGCCAGAAGTGGGATTGGGGGATCAGACGGTAGCTCTATGTTTTGTTATTGAAGGAGCCTCCCAACTGTACTCCCCAGTGGCTGTACCAGTTGCATTCCCCCCAGCAGTGGAGGAGGGTTTGCTTTCTCCATGCCCTCTCCGGAATTTATTGTAGGGAGACGTTTACATGATGGCCATCCTGACTGGTGTCAGATGATACCTCGTTGCTGTTTTGATTCGCAGTTCTGAAGTAATTGGTGATCTTCAGCATCTTTTCATGTTTTTTTGGTTTTGTTTTCTCCTTCTTTTGCAACAGTGTGAGTGCAGTGTACCTCTTGAAATTGTCTTCTGACAAATCCGGCCTGTTTTGAATTCTTTTCAATTACCTCTCCTAGGACATTTCTTGAGCGCAGGTGTTATGTTTTTAAAGCCCTGCAGCCCTTTGTGAATCCTAGTGCCCAGAAGCACCTGTTGCCAAGTTGTTGTTACAGGAATCATCCACAAGGCGGCGGGCTTCTTCGTGCCCATCTCTGGTCCCTCTGGCAACCAGAGCCTCAGCGAAAGAAAGTGGTGTTCCTGGGTTGTACCTTGGAGGGGCACCTGCCAGAACCAACACTCAAGGGCTTTTGTCTCCTTCCTTTCTGCCTGTTCCCCTCACCCCCCGACGCGTCGCAACCCTTGTCAAAGTGCCACACTGAGGGACGGTGCTGAGGGTCCTGTAGTTGGTACAGCACAAAGGCAGGAGGCTGGAGGTGGGAACCCCAACGCCAGGAGATGTGGAGACCAGGTGACGTTTCAAAGCTCTTGCAGCCCAGAGGATCCACCCTCCTTTGGGTGCACTAGGCTTGGTTGAGCTATAGGAGGGCCTGCCTGGATCTGAGATTGTGGTCCCTTTTCGAGTGGACCAGACACTGCAGGTCCCCGGGGGGGCTCATTTGCTGGCACATCCTCCCCAGTCCCCTCAGCCCCACGACAGGCAGCCTGGAGAGCCAGCCCGCTGAGCCTCCAGGGACGTGACAGCAGCCCAGGTCCCCGAGCCTGTGGAAAGTCGAGTACACGTCCTTTATTTTCTCTCCTTCTTTTTCTTTAACTGCATTTTTCTTTCATTTTCAAGCGACTTGAGGGACCATGTTGTGCCCCTTGCAGGTGTACAGCGTTGTGATTTAGTCGTACATATGCATATGTCTCTGCTTTTTAGGATCCTTTTCTTATATAGGCTGTGACAAAGTGTTGAACAGAGTCCCCTGTGTTGTAGAGTAGGTCCTTGTGGAGTAGGTATTGTATTTGTTCATGTATACATGTTACTGCCAACCTCCTAATGTATCCCTCTCCCCCATCTTTCCCGTTTGCTAAGCATAAGTTTGTTTTCTAAGTCTCTGAGTCTGTCGCTGTTTTGTGAATCAGTTGATTTGTATCAATTTTGAGATTCCATATGTAAGTCATAGCCCATGATATTTATCGACGTCCATCTGATTTACTTCACGTAGAGCATCTCGAGGTCCTTCTGTGTTGCTGCACATGGCAGTATTTCCTTCTTTTTTAAGGCTGAGTAGTATTCCATCGTAGATATGTACCGCATCTTCTGTATCCAGTCATCTGTCGGTGGACGTTTTGCTTGCTTTGGTGTCTGGGTTGTCGTATATAGTGCTGCCATGCACGTTGGGGTGCGGGTAGGTTTTCGAACTACGGTTTTCTCTGGGTGTTTGCCAGAAGTGGGATTGGGGGATCAGACGGTAGCTCTATGTTTTGTTATTGAAGGAGCCTCCCAACTGTACTCCCCAGTGGCTGTACCAGTTGCATTCCCCCCAGCAGTGGAGGAGGGTTTGCTTTCTCCATGCCCTCTCCGGAATTTATTGTAGGGAGACGTTTACATGATGGCCATCCTGACTGGTGTCAGATGATACCTCGTTGCTGTTTTGATTTGCAGTTCTGAAGTAATTGGTGATCTTCAGCATGTTTTCCTGTTTTGTTTGGTTTTGTTTTCTCCTTCTTTTGCAACAGTGTGAGTGCAGTGTACCTCTTGAAATTGTCTTCTGACAAATCCGGCCTGTTTTGAATTCTTTTCAATTACCTCTCCTAGGACATTTCTTGAGCGCAGGTGTTATGTTTTTAAAGCCCTGCAGCCCTTTGTGAATCCTAGTGCCCAGAAGCACCTGTTGCCAAGTTGTTGTTACAGGAATCATCCACAAGGCGGCGGCCTTCTTCGTGCCCATCTCTGGTCCCTCTGGCAACCAGAGCCTCAGCGAAAGAAAGTGGTGTTCCTGGGTTGTACCTTGGAGGGGCACCTGCCAGAACCAACACTCAAGGGCTTTTGTCTCCTTCCTTTCTGCCTGTTCCCCTCACCCCCTGACGCGTCGCAACCCTTGTCAAAGTGCCACACTGAGGGACGGTGCTGAGGGTCCTGTAGTTGGTACAGCACAAAGGCAGGAGGCTGGAGGTGGGAACCCCAACGCCAGGAGATGTGGAGACCAGGTGACGTTTCAAAGCTCTTGCAGCCCAGAGGATCCACCCTCCTTTGGGTGCACTAGGCTTGGTTGAGCTATAGGAGGGCCTGCCTGGATCTGAGATTGTGGTCCCTTTTCGAGTGGACCAGACACTGCAGGTCCCCGGGGGGGCTCATTTGCTGGCACATCCTCCCCAGTCCCCTCAGCCCCACGACAGGCAGCCTGGAGAGCCAGCCCGCTGAGCCTCCAGGGACGTGACAGCAGCCCAGGTCCCCGAGCCTGTGGAAAGTCGAGTACACGTCCTTTATTTTCTCTCCTTCTTTTTCTTTAACTGCATTTTTCTTTCATTTTCAAGCGACTTGAGGGACCATGTTGTGCCCCTTGCAGGTGTACAGCGTTGTGATTTAGTCGTACATATGCATGTGTCTCTGCTTTTTAGGATCCTTTTCTTATATAGGCTGTGACAAAGTGTTGAACAGAGTCCCCTGTGTTGTAGAGTAGGTCCTTGTGGAGTAGGTATTGTATTTGTTCATGTATACATGTTACTGCCAACCTCCTAATGTATCCCTCTCCCCCATCTTTCCCGTTTGCTAAGCATAAGTTTGTTTTCTAAGTCTCTGAGTCTGTCGCTGTTTTGTGAATCAGTTGATTTGTATCAATTTTGAGATTCCATATGTAAGTCATAGCCCATGATATTTATCGACGTCCATCTGATTTACTTCACGTAGAGCATCTCGAGGTCCTTCTGTGTTGCTGCACATGGCAGTATTTCCTTCTTTTTTAAGGCTGAGTAGTATTCCATCGTAGATATGTACCGCATCTTCTGTATCCAGTCATCTGTCGGTGGACATTTTGCTTGCTTTGGTGTCTGGGTTGTCGTATATAGTGCTGCCATGCACGTTGGGGTGCGGGTAGGTTTTCGAACTATGGTTTTCTCTGGGTGTTTGCCCAGAAGTGGGATTGGGGGATCAGACGGTAGCTCTATGTTTTGTTATTGAAGGAGCCTCCCAACTGTACTCCCCAGTGGCTGTACCAGTTGCATTCCCCCCAGCAGTGGAGGAGGGTTTGCTTTCTCCATGCCCTCTCCGGAATTTATTGTAGGGAGACGTTTACATGATGGCCATCCTGACTGGTGTCAGATGATACCTCGTTGCTGTTTTGATTCACAGTTCTGAAGTAATTGGTGATCTTCAGCATCTTTTCATGTTTTTTTGGTTTTGTTTTCTCCTTCTTTTGCAACAGTGTGAGTGCAGTGTACCTCTTGAAATTGTCTTCTGACAAATCCGGCCTGTTTTGAATTCTTTTCAATTACCTCTCCTAGGACATTTCTTGAGCGCAGGTGTTATGTTTTTAAAGCCCTGCAGCCCTTTGTGAATCCTAGTGCCCAGAAGCACCTGTTGCCAAGTTGTTGTTACAGGAATCATCCACAAGGCGGCGGGCTTCTTCGTGCCCATCTCTGGTCCCTCTGGCAACCAGAGCCTCAGCGAAAGAAAGTGGTGTTCCTGGGTTGTACCTTGGAGGGGCACCTGCCAGAACCAACACTCAAGGGCTTTTGTCTCCTTCCTTTCTGCCTGTTCCCCTCACCCCCCGACGCGTCGCAACCCTTGTCAAAGTGCCACACTGAGGGACGGTGCTGAGGGTCCTGTAGTTGGTACAGCACAAAGGCAGGAGGCTGGAGGTGGGAACCCCAACGCCAGGAGATGTGGAGACCAGGTGACGTTTCAAAGCTCTTGCAGCCCAGAGGATCCACCCTCCTTTGGGTGCACTAGGCTTGGTTGAGCTATAGGAGGGCCTGCCTGGATCTGAGATTGTGGTCCCTTTTCGAGTGGACCAGACACTGCAGGTCCCCGGGGGGGCTCATTTGCTGGCACATCCTCCCCAGTCCCCTCAGCCCCACGACAGGCAGCCTGGAGAGCCAGCCCGCTGAGCCTCCAGGGACGTGACAGCAGCCCAGGTCCCCGAGCCTGTGGAAAGTCGAGTACACGTCCTTTATTTTCTCTCCTTCTTTTTCTTTAACTGCATTTTTCTTTCATTTTCAAGCGACTTGAGGGACCATGTTGTGCCCCTTGCAGGTGTACAGCATTGTGATTTAGTCGTACATATGCATATGTCTCTGCTTTTTAGGATCCTTTTCTTATATAGGCTGTGACAAAGTGTTGAACAGAGTCCCCTGTGTTGTAGAGTAGGTCCTTGTGGAGTAGGTATTGTATTTGTTCATGTATACATGTTACTGCCAACCTCCTAATGTATCCCTCTCCCCCATCTTTCCCGTTTGCTAAGCATAAGTTTGTTTTCTAAGTCTCTGAGTCTGTCGCTGTTTTGTGAATCAGTTGATTTGTATCAATTTTGAGATTCCATATGTAAGTCATAGCCCATGATATTTATCGACGTCCATCTGATTTACTTCACGTAGAGCATCTCGAGGTCCTTCTGTGTTGCTGCACATGGCAGTATTTCCTTCTTTTTTAAGGCTGAGTAGTATTCCATCGTAGATATGTACCGCATCTTCTGTATCCAGTCATCTGTCGGTGGACATTTTGCTTGCTTTGGTGTCTGGGTTGTCGTATATAGTGCTGCCATGCACGTTGGGGTGCGGGTAGGTTTTCGAACTACGGTTTTCTCTGGGTGTTTGCCAGAAGTGGGATTGGGGGATCAGACGGTAGCTCTATGTTTTGTTATTGAAGGAGCCTCCCAACTGTACTCCCCAGTGGCTGTACCAGTTGCATTCCCCCCAGCAGTGGAGGAGGGTTTGCTTTCTCCATGCCCTCTCCGGAATTTATTGTAGGGAGACGTTTACATGATGGCCATCCTGACTGGTGTCAGATGATACCTCGTTGCTGTTTTGATTCGCAGTTCTGAAGTAATTGGTGATCTTCAGCATCTTTTCATGTTTTTTTGGTTTTGTTTTCTCCTTCTTTTGCAACAGTGTGAGTGCAGTGTACCTCTTGAAATTGTCTTCTGACAAATCCGGCCTGTTTTGAATTCTTTTCAATTACCTCTCCTAGGACATTTCTTGAGCGCAGGTGTTATGTTTTTAAAGCCCTGCAGCCCTTTGTGAATCCTAGTGCCCAGAAGCACCTGTTGCCAAGTTGTTGTTACAGGAATCATCCACAAGGCGGCGGGCTTCTTCGTGCCCATCTCTGGTCCCTCTGGCAACCAGAGCCTTAGCGAAAGAAAGTGGTGTTCCTGGGTTGTACCTTGGAGGGGCACCTGCCAGAACCAACACTCAAGGGCTTTTGTCTCCTTCCTTTCTGCCTGTTCCCCTCGCCCCCGACGCGTCACAACCCTTGTCAAAGTGCCACACTGAGGGACGGTGCTGAGGGTCCTGTAGTTGGTACAACACAAAGGCAGGAGGCTGGAGGTGGGAACCCCAACGCCAGGAGATGTGGAGACCAGGTGACGTTTCAAAGCTCTTGCAGCCCAGAGGATCCACCCTCCTTTGGGTGCACTAGGCTTGGTTGAGCTATAGGAGGGCCTGCCTGGATCTGAGATTGTGGTCCCTTTTCGAGTGGACCAGACACTGCAGGTCCCCGGGGGGGCTCATTTGCTGGCACATCCTCCCCAGTCCCCTCAGCCCCACGACAGGCAGCCGGGAGAGCCAGCCCGCTGAGCCTCCAGGGACGTGACAGCAGCCCAGGTCCCCGAGCCTGTGGAAAGTCGAGTACACGTCCTTTATTTTCTCTCCTTCTTTTTCTTTAACTGCATTTTTCTTTCATTTTCAAGCGACTTGAGGGACCATGTTGTGCCCCTTGCAGGTGTACAGCGTTGTGATTTAGTCGTACATATGCATGTGTCTCTGCTTTTTAGGATCCTTTTCTTATATAGGCTGTGACAAAGTGTTGAACAGAGTCCCCTGTGTTGTAGAGTAGGTCCTTGTGGAGTAGGTATTGTATTTGTTCATGTATACATGTTACTGCCAACCTCCTAATGTATCCCTCTCCCCCATCTTTCCCGTTTGCTAAGCATAAGTTTGTTTTCTAAGTCTCTGAGTCTGTCGCTGTTTTGTGAATCAGTTGATTTGTATCAATTTTGAGATTCCATATGTAAGTCATAGCCCATGATATTTATCGACGTCCATCTGATTTACTTCACGTAGAGCATCTCGAGGTCCTTCTGTGTTGCTGCACATGGCAGTATTTCCTTCTTTTTTAAGGCTGAGTAGTATTCCATCGTAGATATGTACCGCATCTTCTGTATCCAGTCATCTGTCGGTGGACATTTTGCTTGCTTTGGTGTCTGGGTTGTCGTATATAGTGCTGCCATGCACGTTGGGGTGCGGGTAGGTTTTCGAACTATGGTTTTCTCTGGGTGTTTGCCAGAAGTGGGATTGGGGGATCAGATGGTAGCTCTATGTTTTGTTATTGAAGGAGCCTCCCAACTGTACTCCCCAGTGGCTGTACCAGTTGCATTCCCCCCAGCAGTGGAGGAGGGTTTGCTTTCTCCATGCCCTCTCCGGAATTTATTGTAGGGAGACGTTTACATGATGGCCATCCTGACTGGTGTCAGATGATACCTCGTTGCTGTTTTGATTCGCAGTTCTGAACTAATTGGTGATCTTCAGCATCTTTTCATGTTTTTTTGGTTTTGTTTTCTCCTTCTTTTGCAACAGTGTGAGTGCAGTGTACCTCTTGAAATTGTCTTCTGACAAATCCGGCCTGTTTTGAATTCTTTTCAATTACCTCTCCTAGGACATTTCTTGAGCGCAGGTGTTATGTTTTTAAAGCCCTGCAGCCCTTTGTGAATCCTAGTGCCCAGAAGCACCTGTTGCCAAGTTGTTGTTACAGGAATCATCCACAAGGCGGCGGGCTTCTTCGTGCCCATCTCTGGTCCCTCTGGCAACCAGAGCCTCAGCGAAAGAAAGTGGTGTTCCTGGGTTGTACCTTGGAGGGGCACCTGCCAGAACCAACACTCAAGGGCTTTTGTCTCCTTCCTTTCTGCCTGTTCCCCTCACCCCCCGACGCGTCGCAACCCTTGTCAAAGTGCCACACTGAGGGACGGTGCTGAGGGTCCTGTAGTTGGTACAGCACAAAGGCAGGAGGCTGGAGGTGGGAACCCCAACGCCAGGAGATGTGGAGACCAGGTGACGTTTCAAAGCTCTTGCAGCCCAGAGGATCCACCCTCCTTTGGGTGCACTAGGCTTGGTTGAGCTATAGGAGGGCCTGCCTGGATCTGAGATTGTGGTCCCTTTTCGAGTGGACCAGACACTGCAGGTCCCCGGGGGGGCTCATTTGCTGGCACATCCTCCCCAGTCCCCTCAGCCCCACGACAGGCAGCCTGGAGAGCCAGCCCGCTGAGCCTCCAGGGACGTGACAGCAGCCCAGGTCCCCGAGCCTGTGGAAAGTCGAGTACACGTCCTTTATTTTCTCTCCTTCTTTTTCTTTAACTGCATTTTTCTTTCATTTTCAAGCGACTTGAGGGACCATGTTGTGCCCCTTGCAGGTGTACAGCGTTGTGATTTAGTCGTACATATGCATATGTCTCTGCTTTTTAGGATCCTTTTCTTATATAGGCTGTGACAAAGTGTTGAACAGAGTCCCCTGTGTTGTAGAGGAGGTCCTTGTGGAGTAGGTATTGTATTTGTTCATGTATACATGTTACTGCCAACCTCCTAATGTATCCCTCTCCCCCATCTTTCCCGTTTGCTAAGCATAAGTTTGTTTTCTAAGTCTCTGAGTCTGTCGCTGTTTTGTGAATCAGTTGATTTGTATCAATTTTGAGATTCCATATGTAAGTCATAGCTCATGATATTTATCGACGTCCATCTGATTTACTTCACGTAGAGCATCTCGAGGTCCTTCTGTGTTGCTGCACATGGCAGTATTTCCTTCTTTTTTAAGGCTGAGTAGTATTCCATCGTAGATATGTACCGCATCTTCTGTATCCAGTCATCTGTCGGTGGACATTTTGCTTGCTTTGGTGTCTGGGTTGTCGTATATAGTGCTGCCATGCACGTTGGGGTGCGGGTAGGTTTTCGAACTATGGTTTTCTCTGGGTGTTTGCCCAGAAGTGGGATTGGGGGATCAGACGGTAGCTCTATGTTTTGTTATTGAAGGAGCCTCCCAACTGTACTCCCCAGTGGCTGTACCAGTTGCATTCCCCCCAGCAGTGGAGGAGGGTTTGCTTTCTCCATGCCCTCTCCGGAATTTATTGTAGGGAGACGTTTACATGATGGCCATCCTGACTGGTGTCAGATGATACCTCGTTGCTGTTTTGATTTGCAGTTCTGAAGTAATTGGTGATCTTCAGCATGTTTTCCTGTTTTGTTTGGTTTTGTTTTCTCCTTCTTTTGCAACAGTGTGAGTGCAGTGTACCTCTTGAAATTGTCTTCTGACAAATCCGGCCTGTTTTGAATTCTTTTCAATTACCTCTCCTAGGACATTTCTTGAGCGCAGGTGTTATGTTTTTAAAGCCCTGCAGCCCTTTGTGAATCCTAGTGCCCAGAAGCACCTGTTGCCAAGTTGTTGTTACAGGAATCATCCACAAGGCGGCGGGCTTCTTCGTGCCCATCTCTGGTCCCTCTGGCAACCAGAGCCTCAGCGAAAGAAAGTGGTGTTCCTGGGTTGTACCTTGGAGGGGCACCTGCCAGAACCAACACTCAAGGGCTTTTGTCTCCTTCCTTTCTGCCTGTTCCCCTCACCCCCTGAGGCGTCGCAACCCTTGTCAAAGTGCCACACTGAGGGACGGTGCTGAGGGTCCTGTAGTTGGTACAGCACAAAGGCAGGAGGCTGGAGGTGGGAACCCCAACGCCAGGAGATGTGGAGACCAGGTGACGTTTCAAAGCTCTTGCAGCCCAGAGGATCCACCCTCCTTTGGGTGCACTAGGCTTGGTTGAGCTATAGGAGGGCCTGCCTGGATCTGAGATTGTGGTCCCTTTTCGAGTGGACCAGACACTGCAGGTCCCCGGGGGGGGCTCATTTGCTGGCACATCCTCCCCAGTCCCCTCAGCCCCACGACAGGCAGCCTGGAGAGCCAGCCCGCTGAGCCTCCAGGGACGTGACAGCAGCCCAGGTCCCCGAGCCTGTGGAAAGTCGAGTACACGTCCTTTATTTTCTCTCCTTCTTTTTCTTTAACTGCATTTTTCTTTCATTTTCAAGCGACTTGAGGGACCATGTTGTGCCCCTTGCAGGTGTACAGCGTTGTGATTTAGTCGTACATATGCATATGTCTCTGCTTTTTAGGATCCTTTTCTTATATAGGCTGTGACAAAGTGTTGAACAGAGTCCCCTGTGTTGTAGAGTAGATCCTTGTGGAGTAGGTATTGTATTTGTTCATGTATACATGTTACTGCCAACCTCCTAATGTATCCCTCTCCCCCATCTTTCCCGTTTGCTAAGCATAAGTTTGTTTTCTAAGTCTCTGAGTCTGTCGCTGTTTTGTGAATCAGTTGATTTGTATCAATTTTGAGATTCCATATGTAAGTCATAGCCCATGATATTTATCGACGTCCATCTGATTTACTTCACGTAGAGCATCTCGAGGTCCTTCTGTGTTGCTGCACATGGCAGTATTTCCTTCTTTTTTAAGGCTGAGTAGTATTCCATCGTAGATATGTACCGCATCTTCTGTATCCAGTCATCTGTCGGTGGACATTTTGCTTGCTTTGGTGTCTGGGTTGTCGTATATAGTGCTGCCATGCACGTTGGGGTGCGGGTAGGTTTTCGAACTACGGTTTTCTCTGGGTGTTTGCCAGAAGTGGGATTGGGGGATCAGACGGTAGCTCTATGTTTTGTTATTGAAGGAGCCTCCCAACTGTACTCCCCAGTGGCTGTACCAGTTGCATTCCCCCCAGCAGTGGAGGAGGGTTTGCTTTCTCCATGCCCTCTCCGGAATTTATTGTAGGGAGACGTTTACATGATGGCCATCCTGACTGGTGTCAGATGATACCTCGTTGCTGTTTTGATTCGCAGTTCTGAAGTAATTGGTGATCTTCAGCATCTTTTCATGTTTTTTTGGTTTTGTTTTCTCCTTCTTTTGCAACAGTGTGAGTGCAGTGTACCTCTTGAAATTGTCTTCTGACAAATCCGGCCTGTTTTGAATTCTTTTCAATTACCTCTCCTAGGACATTTCTTGAGCGCAGGTGTTATGTTTTTAAAGCCCTGCAGCCCTTTGTGAATCCTAGTGCCCAGAAGCACCTGTTGCCAAGTTGTTGTTACAGGAATCATCCACAAGGCGGCGGGCTTCTTCGTGCCCATCTCTGGTCCCTCTGGCAACCAGAGCCTCAGCGAAAGAAAGTGGTGTTCCTGGGTTGTACCTTGGAGGGGCACCTGCCAGAACCAACACTCAAGGGCTTTTGTCTCCTTCCTTTCTGCCTGTTCCCCTCACCCCCTGATGCGTCGCAACCCTTGTCAAAGTGCCACACTGAGGGACGGTGCTGAGGGTCCTGTAGTTGGTACAGCACAAAGGCAGGAGGCTGGAGGTGGGAACCCCAACGCCAGGAGATGTGGAGACCAGGTGACGTTTCAAAGCTCTTGCAGCCCAGAGGATCCACCCTCCTTTGGGTGCACTAGGCTTGGTTGAGCTATAGGAGGGCCTGCCTGGATCTGAGATTGTGGTCCCTTTTCAAGTGGACCAGACACTGCAGGTCCCCGGGGGGGCTCATTTGCTGGCACATCCTCCCCAGTCCCCTCAGCCCCACGACAGGCAGCCTGGAGAGCCAGCCCGCTGAGCCTCCAGGGACGTGACAGCAGCCCAGGTCCCCGAGCCTGTGGAAAGTCGAGTACACGTCCTTTATTTTCTCTCCTTCTTTTTCTTTAACTGCATTTTTCTTTCATTTTCAAGCGACTTGAGGGACCATGTTGTGCCCCTTGCAGGTGTACAGCGTTGTGATTTAGTCGTACATATGCATATGTCTCTGCTTTTTAGGATCCTTTTCTTATATAGGCTGTGACAAAGTGTTGAACAGAGTCCCCTGTGTTGTAGAGTAGGTCCTTGTGGAGTAGGTATTGTATTTGTTCATGTATACATGTTACTGCCAACCTCCTAATGTATCCCTCTCCCCCATCTTTCCCGTTTGCTAAGCATAAGTTTGTTTTCTAAGTCTCTGAGTCTGTCGCTGTTTTGTGAATCAGTTGATTTGTATCAATTTTGAGATTCCATATGTAAGTCATAGCCCATGATATTTATCGACGTCCATCTGATTTACTTCACGTAGAGCATCTCGAGGTCCTTCTGTGTTGCTGCACATGGCAGTATTTCCTTCTTTTTTAAGGCTGAGTAGTATTCCATCGTAGATATGTACCGCATCTTCTGTATCCAGTCATCTGTCGGTGGACGTTTTGCTTGCTTTGGTGTCTGGGTTGTCGTATATAGTGCTGCCATGCACGTTGGGGTGCGGGTAGGTTTTCGAACTATGGTTTTCTCTGGGTGTTTGCCCAGAAGTGGGATTGGGGGATCAGATGGTAGCTCTATGTTTTGTTATTGAAGGAGCCTCCCAACTGTACTCCCCAGTGGCTGTACCAGTTGCATTCCCCCCAGCAGTGGAGGAGGGTTTGCTTTCTCCATGCCCTCTCCGGAATTTATTGTAGGGAGACGTTTACATGATGGCCATCCTGACTGGTGTCAGATGATACCTCATTGCTGTTTTGATTCGCAGTTCTGAAGTAATTGGTGATCTTCAGCATCTTTTCATGTTTTTTTGGTTTTGTTTTCTCCTTCTTTTGCAACAGTGTGAGTGCAGTGTACCTCTTGAAATTGTCTTCTGACAAATCCGGCCTGTTTTGAATTCTTTTCAATTACCTCTCCTAGGACATTTCTTGAGCGCAGGTGTTATGTTTTTAAAGCCCTGCAGCCCTTTGTGAATCCTAGTGCCCAGAAGCACCTGTTGCCAAGTTGTTGTTACAGGAATCATCCACAAGGCGGCGGGCTTCTTCGTGCCCATCTCTGGTCCCTCTGGCAACCAGAGCCTTAGCGAAAGAAAGTGGTGTTCCTGGGTTGTACCTTGGAGGGGCACGTGCCAGAACCAACACTCAAGGGCTTTTGTCTCCTTCCTTTCTGCCTGTTCCCCTCGCCCCCGACGCGTCACAACCCTTGTCAAAGTGCCACACTGAGGGACGGTGCTGAGGGTCCTGTAGTTGGTACAGCACAAAGGCAGGAGGCTGGAGGTGGGAACCCCAACGCCAGGAGATGTGGAGACCAGGTGACGTTTCAAAGCTCTTGCAGCCCAGAGGATCCACCCTCCTTTGGGTGCACTAGGCTTGGTTGAGCTATAGGAGGGCCTGCCTGGATCTGAGATTGTGGTCCCTTTTCGAGTGGACCAGACACTGCAGGTCCCCGGGGGGGCTCATTTGCTGGCACATCCTCCCCAGTCCCCTCAGCCCCACGACAGGCAGCCTGGAGAGCCAGCCCGCTGAGCCTCCAGGGCCGTGACAGCAGCCCAGGTCCCCGAGCCTGTGGAAAGTCGAGTACACGTCCTTTATTTTCTCTCCTTCTTTTTCTTTAACTGCATTTTTCTTTCATTTTCAAGCGACTTGAGGGACCATGTTGTGCCCCTTGCAGGTGTACAGCGTTGTGATTTAGTCGTACATATGCATATGTCTCTGCTTTTTAGGATCCTTTTCTTATATAGGCTGTGACAAAGTGTTGAACAGAGTCCCCTGTGTTGTAGAGTAGGTCCTTGTGGAGTAGGTATTGTATTTGTTCATGTATACATGTTACTGCCAACCTCCTAATGTATCCCTCTCCCCCATCTTTCCCGTTTGCTAAGCATAAGTTTGTTTTCTAAGTCTCTGAGTCTGTCGCTGTTTTGTGAATCAGTTGATTTGTATCAATTTTGAGATTCCATATGTAAGTCATAGCCCATGATATTTATCGACGTCCATCTGATTTACTTCACGTAGAGCATCTCGAGGTCCTTCTGTGTTGCTGCACATGGCAGTATTTCCTTCTTTTTTAAGGCTGAGTAGTATTCCATCGTAGATATGTACCGCATCTTCTGTATCCAGTCATCTGTCGGTGGACATTTTGCTTGCTTTGGTGTCTGGGTTGTCGTATATAGTGCTGCCATGCACGTTGGGGTGCGGGTAGGTTTTCGAACTACGGTTTTCTCTGGGTGTTTGCCAGAAGTGGGATTGGGGGATCAGACGGTAGCTCTATGTTTTGTTATTGAAGGAGCCTCCCAACTGTACTCCCCAGTGGCTGTACCAGTTGCATTCCCCCCAGCAGTGGAGGAGGGTTTGCTTTCTCCATGCCCTCTCCGGAATTTATTGTAGGGAGACGTTTACATGATGGCCATCCTGACTGGTGTCAGATGATACCTCGTTGCTGTTTTGATTCGCAGTTCTGAAGTAATTGGTGATCTTCAGCATCTTTTCATGTTTTTTTGGTTTTGTTTTCTCCTTCTTTTGCAACAGTGTGAGTGCAGTGTACCTCTTGAAATTGTCTTCTGACAAATCCGGCCTGTTTTGAATTCTTTTCAATTACCTCTCCTAGGACATTTCTTGAGCGCAGGTGTTATGTTTTTAAAGCCCTGCAGCCCTTTGTGAATCCTAGTGCCCAGAAGCACCTGTTGCCAAGTTGTTGTTACAGGAATCATCCACAAGGCGGCGGCCTTCTTCGTGCCCATCTCTGGTCCCTCTGGCAACCAGAGCCTTAGCGAAAGAAAGTGGTGTTCCTGGGTTGTACCTTGGAGGGGCACGTGCCAGAACCAACACTCAAGGGCTTTTGTCTCCTTCCTTTCTGCCTGTTCCCCTCGCCCCCGACGCGTCACAACCCTTGTCAAAGTGCCACACTGAGGGACGGTGCTGAGGGTCCTGTAGTTGGTACAGCACAAAGGCAGGAGGCTGGAGGTGGGAACCCCAACGCCAGGAGATGTGGAGACCAGGTGACGTTTCAAAGCTCTTGCAGCCCAGAGGATCCACCCTCCTTTGGGTGCACTAGGCTTGGTTGAGCTATAGGAGGGCCTGCCTGGATCTGAGATTGTGGTCCCTTTTCGAGTGGACCAGACACTGCAGGTCCCCGGGGGGGCTCATTTGCTGGCACATCCTCCCCAGTCCCCTCAGCCCCACGACAGGCAGCCTGGAAAGCCAGCCCGCTGAGCCTCCAGGGACGTGACAGCAGCCCAGGTCCCCGAGCCTGTGGAAAGTCGAGTACACGTCCTTTATTTTCTCTCCTTCTTTTTCTTTAACTGCATTTTTCTTTCATTTTCAAGCGACTTGAGGGACCATGTTGTGCCCCTTGCAGGTGTACAGCGTTGTGATTTAGTCGTACATATGCATATGTCTCTGCTTTTTAGGATTCTTTTCCTATATAGGCTGTGACAAAGTGTTGAACAGAGTCCCCTGTGTTGTAGAGTAGGTCCTTGTGGAGTATGTATTGAATTTATGTTCATGTATACATGTTAATGCCAACCTCCTAATGTATCCCTCTCCCCCATCTTTCCCGTTTGCTAAGCATAAGTTTGTTTCCAAGTCTCTGAGTCTGTCGCTGTTTTGTGAATCAGTTGATTTGTATCAATTTTTAGATTCCATATGTAAGTCATATCCCATGATACTTATCGACTTCCTTTTGATTTATTTCACTTAGTTAGATCGTCTCGAGGTCCTTCCGTGTTGCTGCAAATGGCAGTATTTCCTTCTTTTTTATGGCTGAGTAGTATTCTGTCGTAGATATATACCACATCTTCTGTATCCAGTCATCTGTCGGGGGACTATTGCTTGCTTTGGTGTCTCGGTTGTCGTATATAGTGCTGCCATGCACGTTGGGGTGCGGGTAGGTTTTCGAACTATGGTTTTCTTGGGTGTTTGCCCAGAAGTGGAATTGGGGGATCAGACAGTAACTTTCTTTTTCCTTCTTGCAGGAAACTGCAAACTGTTCTCCCCAGTTGTTGTACCAATTTATATTCCCTCCAGTAGTGAAGCAGGGTTGCGTTGTCTCCACGGCGTGTCCAGCACTTAGTGTTTTGAGACTTTTTGCTGATGGCCTTTCTTACTGGTTGAGTTCCTACCTCGTAATTTCGATTTGTATTTCTCTTATAATTGGTGATGTTGAGCATTTTTTCATGTGTTTTTTGCCTTCTGTATATTTTCTTTGGAGAATTGTCTAGTTAATTCTTCAGCTTATTTTTTGTTTTGTTGTTTACATATAGAGCTTCCTGAGCTGTTTCTGTATTTTGGAGGTGAATCCCTTGTGGGTTGCTTCATTTGGACATGTTGATACTTTCTAGCATTTTGACGGTTTTGTTGTTTTGTTTATGGTTTCTTCTGTGCTGAACCGTTGAAGTTGAATTATGTCCCATTTTTGTTTGTTTTTACTTTCATTTCTGAAGACGTGGATCCAAAAACTATTTTTGCTTTTTATGTCTAACAGTGTTGTGCTTATATTTTCCTTTAAGTGTTTTAGAGTATTTGAACTTACACTTATGTCTTTAATTCATTTTGATTTCATTTTTATGTTTGGTGTTAGAGAATGTTGTAGTTGCATTCTTTTACGTGTAGCTTTCTACCACTGTCCTTGAAGAGACTGTCTTTTTCCATTTTGTATTCTAGCCTCCTTGTCGTAGTTTAGCCGTATTTTGGTGGGTTTATTTCTGGGGTTTCTGTACTGTTTCATTGATCTATATTTTTGTTTTTGTGCCGTACCATCCTGTTTTGATTACTCTAGCTTTGTAGCATAATCTGAAGTTTGGGAGTCTGATTCCTCCAGCTCCCATTTTTCTTTCTCAGGATTGCTTTGGCTATTTTGTGTCTTTTGTTTGGGATCCAGCCTCAAGCCTTTGCAATTTTCTCCTGCTATCAGGAGCAGAGTGGGTGGTATAATGCATGGTAAATAATGATTTCCCTTCTGCAAACTCAGGGTCTACATTGGTTTACTTCCTGAAGGACTCTGTCTTCCAGCTCAGGAAGAGTGTTGGGTTTTCATCTTGTTTTTGTGTAACTTCTTGGACTTCATGATTTACAGGTTTCACCATATACCTTTTCATTCCTTCTGATACACAAGTAACATGTTTCATCATAGCCTGGCCTACATGATCCTCATAGTCCCAGTGTGGCTCATGATCTTGCATTGTGTTACCACTCACTTGATAAATTTGGTGGTGCGGATTGGTAGCCAGTAGGCCATCTGTGTGTTTTTTGTCCTTTTCAGTATACACTCCATGTCGTTCAGGGTACAGCAGTGGGCCAGAATAACTATGATATCCTACCAGGTCAGGGTGAGTGTTAATCCCAGCCTGATAAATTTGTCCCTAAGCTTTTCAGGATTCTCTGAGAACCTGCCAAATCGCTCCTTACAGATTTCTAGGTCCCGCAGTGAGAAAGGGACATGCTGCACTTAGTAATTCTCCATTCTCATTAGTTTCTTCCCAGAGGTGGTAAAAGCCTGGTGGGGCAAAAGTGGGGGCTGCCTTTGAGCGTGATTGGAGCCCCACTGGGGAAAGCCCCGGGGCTCTGATTTTGTGGTTTCTGATTTGATGGGGTAAGGTGGGGGTGCGGGGCTGAAGACGGTGAAGGGGCAGAAACGGGAGACGGAAAAGGTGGCTCAGTGTGCTGATGGCTAGTGGTGGTTGAAAGAGGGGTCTGGATCTAAACCTTCTTGGAGAGACACAGAAATAGAGGCTAAACACACACGACAGGAATCCCTCAGACCAGAGTCTTGACAGAGTTTTATAATGGCCTGTGCTTATGGGACTTCCCCCATTTTGGGGACTGTTTAAAAAACAGGTCCAGTTGTAAAATGGTGTTAAAGTTAAGGGATTCATTCTGTGGCCACTTTGCCGGGTCACCCAAGGCATATTGGGGTCATTCTGTGTTGAAAGAGAAAATCAGCTTATTCTTTTTTAAACCGCCTCATTTAAATCGTACCCAGTTAAGAATGCAACCCCGAGGATAGTCTTTTAGGATTCCCTGGGTGTTTTTCATGTTTACATATAAATTTGGGGCTAAAACTGGAGCTCCCAGGGGCCAGATGGAGCTGAGGCCTTGCGTAACAACCAAGGGGGGGGTCACAGAATTTCCTCCCCAGAGTTCGTGACACAAAGAAGGAGTGCCCAGGATGAAAGGAACAGGAGTGTAGGTGTAAGAATCAAGGGAGTGGTAAAGGGAGGAGGGATAGAAAAGACAGAGAGAGATTGCCGTTTCAACCTGTCCCCAGCAGGTGTCTATTTAGGCGCCAGTCTGCGCACTTTCAGAAAGGGCCAGTGAAGGAGGGAGCACCCTGTCCACTGCCCACTGGGGTGATTAATCCTGGGAAACAACCATTTGTACGTCTCTGTGGGATTGTGATCCACAGGTGGGACTTCTATGCATGCGTACAATTTATACATCATACGTAGGACTCTAACCCTCAGGTAGGATTTGCACCCACAGGTTTTCATAGAAATCTGCCTTGGCCCTTTCCTGATGGGATTTCTCTTGGCGGCAGGAAAATAAAGGTGAGGATATTGTGATGATTGTACTTGCAAAAACTATAGGATATGAGGGTTGAACCTCTATCACTCTCAGAAATCTCCTGTCCGGGAGAGCCTGCTGGACCAAGACCTGCACTGCTTGAGGCGAGCCTCTCCCACCTCTGTTTGTCATCCATCAAGGTGAGTCGTTGTTGGCCAGAGGGAGCATGGTCTCACAAGCTGAGAGGAGTGGTGCTGTAGCTGCCCGATGTCCACTCTGTTGGAACAAGAGGACAGAGAAAGGGGAAGTAGAGAGCTATCAGGAGAGGGAAAGGGAAAACCATGAAGGAAAAAGACAAAGGGGAGGGGAAAGCGTTGCCTGAATGATGGTACTGAGACTCTCAGGGGCCAGGAAGGCAGACTTACCAAACGTGGTTATGCTGAAACAAGAGGTTCAGGCGGCAGCTTGTCACCTACGGGGAAAGTGCGTTTGTTGGTTCCAGAGGTGCCTGGATTCTCTCCCAGGGAGGGGGCAAACGGCCTCATAGGTGTCCGGTGGAGTTGCCACCACATACGTTACCGACCCAGATTCTTGGACTCTTCAGTGAACAGAAATTGATGAGGCCAGACGAGAAATTCAGGCAAGGCTTTATTGGGACTCATGCTGCAGCACACGGGAGCAAAAAGAACAGGTTGCCTTGCTTGCTCCCTGAAGCGGGGCTGGGGGGTGAGTTGGTCCTTTAAATGGGGTGAGGGTAGGGTCAGATCCATGGTTCAGGTGGTAGGGGTGGCTTAGGTGGTCTGCCCACCCTCTTGGTGGTGTCGTGGGCAGGAATCGTGAGTAGTGCACTCCTTTTGCTCCCAGCAGTTCAGAAGTGGCAGTTGGCTTTTTGGTCTTTTTGTATATTGTTCGTAATTTGCCCCATTTGCAGGTGCATAGTTATTTTTAGTCCCTTATGGTTTCTTTGTATTCTTTTGCTCAGGAGATGTTTGTCCAGGTGTAAGCACTGCACCAAAGGGTGCCAGGTCCCACCCTGTCTCACTAGTTCTTGCTGTGTGGCCTTGGACACCTCCTGGAAGTCTCAAAACCTATTTATTTTAAGGATGCTGTGGTGAGGATTAAAGGTGGTTTCCATGTGACTGAGTGGATTCTGTAGGGCCTTTGGGGATACTGACATGCATAGTACACTTAACCCTTGAACAACACCAGCTTGAGCTGTACAGGATCCACTTACATGTGATTTTTTTTAATAAATAGTACTACTGGATCCCTGGTTTGTTGAATCTGCAGATACGGAACCATGGTTACAGAGGGTGGGTGAACTGTAAAGTTGTATGTGGATTTTCCATTGCACAGAGGGTTGGGATCCCTAACCCCTATAGTTATTCAAGGGTCAACTGTATATTCTGGATGATATAATTTCTGGGCTAAATGCTATGAAAAAAATAAAATTGGGTGATGTAGAAAAGAATGTGAGCAGAAGGCCTCACCGAGGGGGTGACATTTGAGCTAAATGAAAAGGAGTCAGCCATGGGAACATCTAGTGAAGAACATTCCAGGTGGGAACAGCCAGTGCAAAGGCCCTGAGGTGGGAACAAGCTTGAGTTTGAGGAATATCAAGAAGGATACAGCAGAGTGATGGATTTCAGATGTTTAAGAAGTAGAGCCTAATGTCTTGCTTTGGCCCATTTGGGAAGGAGGGGCACAAGGGTTCAACAGCAGAGGGTGGGTCCTAAGCTGGACCACTCCCTCTCTAAGGGCAGGTGGTGCCATGCATCCTCACATGAACTTGTGTGACCTGTACTCCCTTATGGAGAGAGGAAGGAGGATCAAAACTTTGCATTGGCCTAAGTGCTTCAGACACGTGCTTATATTTTCATTCTCATGTGCACTGTGCCAGGTAGGAACCATTGTTATTCCTGCTTTACAGATGAGAAAACTGAGGTCTGAAAGGGAGCATTCCTTTACCCAAAGTTGTAAACTTAGTAATAGAAGTATCAACCTTCAACCTATGTTCCTTCACTGACCAGCATGGGTACCTGCAGGTATTGGGGGTGTCTCTGTCCCCTTTGGGGACTCTCAGAGCCCTCAGGGCACTGGGCTCCAGTTGTCCATCACTCCTAATTCGTGATGCCAGCAGATCAGTGGTGGGTGCTTGTCCCACATTTGCTAGATGAACCCGCTGTGGGTAGGAGTCTTCAGGGGGTGGAGGGGTGGAGATGCACAGGGCTCCCTTGCATGGGCTTGCCATGTGGGACATCACTGGAGGTGAGCCTGAGGAGGCTTGTCTGGATGAAGACACCAAGGCCCTGCAGACATGAGTAGCAGGGTTCCCAGGGTACCGCACTACTGGAGGTGTGCTGTTGCCTGGGCTCCATCACCAGGTAGATCGTCTAGGCTGGTCCATGTGGGTCACTCTGCTCCTTCCCATGGCTGGGAGGTGCCCCCTCTAAATATAGCCCAGTGTGCTGAGCTCACGCCTATTTTCAGCCCAGGTTGGGAGGCAGCCAGGCCTTCCCCAGGCTCTCAGAGGAGCCACTGCTGCGTCTATCTGGTCCTGGTACTAGGCACTCTCATCGACCCTCTGCCTGCCCAACACCCACCATGCCGGAGGAGGCCCAAGAAGGTAGGAAATGACTGTGAGGGAGGGTAAGGCCCCAATGCTGTGACCCTGTGGACCATGGAGAAACCTGGCCCCTTTCCTACTGACCTCACTTGAGTAGTCATCAGTCACCGTGTCCTAGGTCAAGTAAAAGGACTGGCCCCCTATGTGTGAAGGAAGGGCCTACCATGCCCCGAATGCCTCCTCACCTCATACCTGTACCCCCTGCTGAGGACACCAGGGAGGGGTTGGGGGCAGGGGAGGGTCAACTACAGGCTGTGCCCAAGTGGGTGTGGGCTGGGCAGGCTGGCCAGTTAAGCTCTTCCTTCAGGGAGGGCACTGGGACTGGGGGCAGGCAGTGGTTTTGCAAAGCATTTGGGCACATGACCCAGGGACTGGGAGTGGATAGGTTTCTTGCCTCCAGTGTGGGCCTGTGTGGCCCCAACTGGCTAAAGGTTGGGGTCTCTTGGCCTGGCCGGACTGACTTCTAGTTAAAGACTTTGGTGGCCACTTTCCTAATTGACTCACAGCATATGCAAGATGTATGGAGGCTCAGAGGCGCCAGAGCAGGGACCTGGTAAGCTTTAGGTACAGTGCTGGCCAGGATGCAGGACCAGCTGCACCAAGGCTCCAGCTTGGCCCAACTGGTCAACTGCCCCCATCACAGTTTTGACATTTTATACTGAATGGGAGGGGCCTGGCCCTGGGTGTGGGAGTGTTTGCTTCCTTTTGAGGGCTTTTTTTTTTTTTTTGAATATTTATTTATTTATTTTTGGCTGCGTTGGCTCTTCGTTGCTGTGCGTGGGCTTTCTCTAGTTGCGGCGAGTGGGGGCTACTCTTCGTTGCGGAGCACGGGCTTCTCATTGCGGTGGCTTCTCTTGTTGCGGAGCACGGGCTGTAAGCGCCCAGGCTTCAGTAGTTGTGGCTCACAGGCTTTAGAGCGCAGGCTCAGTAGTTGTGGCGCATGGGCTTAGCTGCTCCGCGGCATGTGGGATCTTCCCGGACTAGGGCTCGAACTCGTGTCCCCTGCATTGGCAAGCGGATTCTTAACCACTAAGCCACCAGGGAAGTCCCCTTTTGAGGTTTTAAGGATGGCACTTACTATGTGTTCTTCCTGGAACAGAAAGAACTCCAGATCAATTTAAAAGTGTGGGAAAAACACAGCCAAGTGCACAGAATTTAATGCGAACCCCAATCCACCACCACCCAGACATAACGACACACAGCACTGGTTTTTGTTTTACACATTTTTGAGCATGTCAAAGGTCAGTTTCAAGCAAATCATGAAGGTTAAGGTACTATTCTGAAAGTGTTAGACCCAGAGAGCCCAATCACCCTTGAGTCTACCAGGAGGTATCCCGCCAATGCCCCTGGATTTGTTATCTAGCTTCCAGCTAGGCATCTGGAGATCTTAAGGGGGCCAAGATTTTTTTTTTTTTTTTTTAATTTGCCTGCATCGGGTCTTAGTTGCGGCATGCGGGATATAGTTCCCTGACCAGGGATCGAACCCAGGCCCCCTGCATTGGAAGTGCAGAGTCTTAGCCACTGGACCACCAGGGAAGTCCCAAAGGGGCCAAGATTTTAAGGGGAGGGGTGGAAAGCACCACCAGAAGAAAATATAGTTTTTAGAAATCACAAAATAAATACTTCACTGGGTCCAAAAATAAGTAAGTAAAATCACAAGAATGGTACACAGCCCCAGTGACTAAATGGGCAGAGGCTGTGAACTAGGAAGCCACACAGATATTGGTGAGGCTCCCCAAGCAAAGACCCCCAACAAAATTGGTCAAGAAAGGCCTTTTCTCATCTCCCAACTTAGCAAGTATATATGTGCACACTTATGTACATAAATTTTTTTCTATGGAGATGCCTGTTGGTGGCGATATTGTACTCTTTTGGAGGCTGTGGACAACTACTTCAGAGGACAATGTGATGATAGGTTAAAAGAAAAAGTCCCTGCTGTTTGACCCAGTAATTCTGCTTCTGGGAATCCATCCTTAATAACTATTGGGAAATTGGGGGAAAGCCTTTATACTCAATGACGCGTGTCCTTTTCCAGGGGTTATTAATTTAGGAAGGGGATTGGAAACAACCTAAATGCCCAGGCAGCCTCGAAGAGATACCTGAGGGGAGACCTCAAAGGCAAGTGGAACAGTTTGCTAACAAAGACGGGTCTCCGCTCATGATGTTGATTGAGAACAGCAGGGTTCACAGCAGAATCACACTTAGTATGTAAAAGGAGGCAGAGCTGAGGCCAGGAGCAAAAGGCAAAAAGCTGGCTAGAATAGGGCTGCTTCTGCTGGGGACCGGGAGAAGGCCCCAGGCACAGGGTCTGCAGGGAAAACTGATAGCAGAAGCAGGAATGAACTTCATGGGCTGTGGGTTGAGTTCTCCAAGGCTGATAAATTCTCTAGAAACGAGCAAGCAGAGAGGAATGCCTGAAAGTCCCTGAGGTGCTTGGAAGGAAACAAATGTAAGTCAAGCAGCACCTTCTGCTACTGTGGGTGAAACAGGTGTACGCAGTTTTCACATTGTCTTGCTTCCAAATCACGGGTCACTCCTGAGTTGGTTTTAGGGGATCAGGAGCCAAATGCCCCTGCTACCTCTTCTGAGCCCCTGCTGCCGCTCGACGCCATCTAGAAGGGAGGGCATGACCTGCTGGCTGAATCAGCCCCACGCTGCCCCTGCAGACACCGTGGCACCGACAAGGAGCAGGGCACCACTGGCTCCTAATCATGTGCAGGAAGTTCGCCTACACCGGGTGGAGTCCATCAGCGATCTACACAGTGGAGGTGAAAGGGTGCAGGGGGGTGGGACCCATGGACTGGGAGAAGGGAGGAAAGCAGGCGCACCTGCCGCCCTCCTGATCCCCCGTTTGCCCTGCAGGTTCACTGTGGCCCTACCTGGCCGAGGAGGCGCAGCCATGGGATGAGCTGCTGGGCATCCTGCGTCCACCGATGTGCACCCAGACCGGCTGCAGCCCCGTGCACAGCCGTGGCAGCTTCCTGCTGCTGCTTGCACTGCTCGTGCTCACCTGCCTGGCGTTGGCTGTCCTGGCCGTCTACCTGAGTGGTGAGGAGGGCGCAGGAAGCCAGTGGAATGGAGAGACCGAGGCAGTGAAGGGCTGGGAGGGTCGGGTGTTGTGGGGTTGCATGTGGTCTGATAATCCCCCCGTCTTAGTGCTGCAGAGCGAATCCCTACGCGTTCTGGCACACACACTGCAAACGCAGGAGGAAATGCTGCTCAAACTCCGGCTCGCCAGCCTCAGCCAGCTGCGGAGGCTCAACTCGAGTGAGGCCCGAGCACCCAGTTGAGATGCCACTTGGACCTGGGGCCTGGGGGTATGTGCAGGGGGGAATAAAGTGGCCGCTGGTAGCTTTCCCCTCTCCCACTACTGCTCCACACTACTTCCTTAGTGAGGTTTTCGTATAAGAGCCTGATCTGACCCCGCAGCTGTCTGCCTTTCTTGCCTTCTCAAGCTAGGCCTAGCCAAGCCTTCTGGTGCCAGAGCCCCACTTGGTGTGGCCCAAGGTCAGAGGAAGCGACACCAGCCTCCTGGCTCCTCTTGGGGCCTGTCAGCACCCTCTGGTGTCCTCCAGATAGCAGGTTCAGGAGTCTAAAAATAGCTGCCTACCCTGGTCACCCAAACTCTGCTGGGCCTCCCAGTGGGGGTCCAGCCTCTGCTCTCGAAAGACAGGCTGGGCTCTGAGTAGGGGGAGGAGGGCCCCTGGGGAGAGATTATTTTGGAGAGCAAAGGTGAGATGGAGACAGGGAGGCCCAGCTGGGCCCAAGCCTGGGTTGGTGGATAGGGAGGGCAGGCAGAAACACCCAGAAGCCAGGGCCACAGAAGACTGCACATTGTTTAATTATCTCTAAAATCTTTAAAACTCAGCATATAAATCCACTCCAGGTAGCCTCACCGCCCCACGTTGTAGTGGCAGTTGTCCAGATACTATCACCTCCCCCCCCAAAAGTGGGTCATCCCAGGGGAGCAAGGCCTGAGAAAGGGACAGCCCTCTTCTGCCTGCAGCCCTGAGACAGGGCAGGAAGTGGCCACAGGGCCGGCACAGGGGCAAAGCGTGAAGGTCCCAAGTGGCCTGGCCTCCAGCCACCCGCCCCCATGTCTGTTTTTGGTTTTGTCGTTAAAAAAATAAAGCGACAATGCCTGGCAGGGACCAGGTGTTGCACTGTCTTCTGTTAAAAATACAGGCAAGGATGTGGACAGTCGTCTCCTCTTCGGCTGGTCCTGCCTCACAGGATGTCTGCCCGCTTGTCCCGCACGCGGCTGCGCGCCTTGGTCCTGGCTTTGAAGGCAGCAGCGTTGTACAGGTGCTGGGGTGGGACAAAGAGTGAGGGTCTAGTGAGCTGGGAGGAGGCAGCCCAGGGCTTCTCCTCCAGCCCCTGCAGAGCTCCAGGCCACAGGAATGGAGAGAAGACAAAGGGGCAAACCTTCTCAAAACGTGAGATTTTGCAGGCCTTCAGGGCAGTGGCATCCAGCACCAGCACAGGGCCCAGACCAAAGATGTCACGGAGTAGCTCGTTGTTCTGGGGGCAAAGAAGGCAGTGAGCTCAGGCCAGTCTGAAACAGCCAAGCGGGGTACCCCTTCCCCGTCCGCTTCCCCACCTGGAGGTGGTGGTGCATGCCGGAACCCAGAGCGTCCTTGAAGGCAGCATAGACCCGGCGCCGAGCCCAGCTGTCCACATAGAGCACCTCGAGCCCGAAGCGGACTGTCTCCTCCTCACACTCGCCGCCCTGCAGGGTAGAGGGGCTGTGACTGGGCTTGGCGGCTATGCCTAGGGGTGCACCCTCACTAGGACGCATCCCTTCTCACACGTACCTCAACAGAGTGCAGCACGGCCCGGAAGGTAGAGCGTTGGCGCCGGCGGTCAGCCTTGGCCCGATACTTGTTGCTGTCAGTGGCCAGAGTGCGCAGCGTGCTGCAGAGGGCCTCCATGTCCTTGTAAACAAAGTCCTCCTGCAGTGGGAGGCCGTAGGAGCAGAAGCCTGAGCTCTGTTGGCTTTTAACGCAGTGGGGTCACCCAAACCCTTCCCTTCTCTGCCTGACCCTCCCCTGCCTCCCTTCTTGGCCTCTGCCTGCGCTAGACACCTCTGCTAAGGGGCCCCATCAGAGCACTTGGCCTCTGAGTCTGTGTTGGGGCTACTTCCCCTCCATAATGACCTAAGGCTACCTTGTTTTCTGTGGCATCCCCTGCACCCAGCCTGAGACGGGCAGGTGGTATCAGCAGGCACCCTCCCCTGCGCCCCCCCCCCACCCCCCCGCCATCTCTCACACCTCAAGGTCCCGGGTGAGCTCAAAGAGCAATGCGATGGTCTCGCCGGCAGCCATCCGCAGGTTCACACTTTCACTGGACAAGAGCTGGGGCAGCCGGGGCAGCTGCCTGGGGAAGGGGCAGGCTGAGCCATGCGTGTGGGCTGGGGGCCTTTCACCCTTCCCCTCCCACTCCCAGTGGGCAGTCACCCCTACCTGTCCAGGATGCGGCTGATATGGGCGCTGGGGCAGATGGTGAGTAGCAAGGCCCAGGCCTGCAGGGCAGCACAGAGCAAGCCCTGAAGGCTGACAGGGACCACTGGGGCTGTGGAGCCACCCACACCACAGGACCGGCTGAAAATGCCTTCCAAGCAGGTGAGGCAGGAGACCAGGTCCTAGGGGCACAAGGAGGCAGGGGAGTGGCTCAGGGGCAGAGCTAGGGCCGATGTGCTCTACTGCCTGTGCCTGAAGGCCACTTACCTGTACATCGGTGGCAGCCACGTAGCAGCCCAGGCCAAGAGCAGAAGCGCACTGCTGGGAGGAGGGCAAAGCCAGGCCGTGGTCAGAGGGTGAGCCTGGGTTCCCAGCCACGGGGCTCACCCTTGGAGCAGGGGAGCCTAGAGGCAGGTGGAACCCGTGTCTCTGCTTAGGGATTAGGTGAAGGAAGGGTGTCACAGGGCAAGGAACACTCACGTGGAGCCGGGCAGCAGGGCTAGCTGTGCTGTCACTGAGCACAGAGACCAGCAGGGGCTGCAGGCTGTGGAATAACTCCTCACCCTTGGGTCCAGGACCCAGCTGAATGCACAGCAGGCCTAGCACAGCAGCGGCAAGGGCCTGTTCCTCGCCCTTCCCTGCAGGGATGCCTTCCAGTCAGTCAATGCAGCAAGGGCCAGTACCCAGCCAGTTCAGGCCCCCCAGGTGCGCCCCCAGGCCCAACCTTTCTTGAGGCACTTTTCCAAGGCATCAGCCAGTGTGAGGCGGCGCTCCAGCAAGAAGTCGGGGAGTAGGTGCGCTGCTAGGGCCAGACGCAGGCTCTCAAGAGCACCCTGCCGGGTCTTGGCACTGGGGGAGGAAGAAAGGGGTTTTGTGGGCCAATCCTACCTGGGTCACATTTGGCATGGGCTAAGCAGGGACACGGGAAGGGATTGGTTGGAAATCAGGGGTACCTCTTGTCTGTGAGGCAGTCCACATATTCCTTCAACTTCTCCTCAAGGTCTTCCTGCTGACCCTGCTCATCCACGGCATCCCCCCCTGCAAGGCCAGCTCGTCATCCCCGCTTCTTGCCCTAGCCCACGGAGCCCCACTGAGTCCCTGCCATATTCCCACCCACTCTCACCAAAGCTTTCCTCTGCTGCGGTGCTAAGAAGGCTGGGACATTCACTGGTGGTGCTGCGGGCCTCACTGGCTGCCTCATCCTCACTGGAACCTGAGTCAGCTTGGGTACTGCTCCGGGCACCTGGGGAGGGTGGAATGGGGCACATGGTCTGCCTTCATCGATGAGCGATGGCTGGGGTTACCTCACCCGGCCTCATGACCCCACAAGACAGAATGCTGCCCTTTCTCAAGGCTGGAGTGGGAGGCACAGAGGCTGGTGCCGGGGACTCTGAACCAGGAAGCAAGAGAAAGGGAAAGAAGTCTATCTGCTGGGGAGAGTCACATGCCAGGCCCAACCTAGGATATCCTGGCAGGCTTGGTGAGCAGATCCTCCCTGAGACTAGAGCTTGCTTTAAGAAGGAGACTTAGAGGTGGGCAGAGGCGGAAGGGGCTGCACAGGCCCTACCTAGGCCTGTGGCTCAGCCTGCAGTGGGGCATATCCAGGCGCATCCTGGGGGAGCTCAACCACCAGCCCAGATTACTCCCCAAAATGGCCAGGGCAAGGGTCAGGGAAGTCTGACAGAACCGGGGTTCAAATCCCAGCTCTACATCTTAACAGGGGTGTAACCAGGTCAGGTGCCTACTCTTCAAAGCCTCAGTTTCTCCGTTGCAAAAGAGATGAGAAGCACCTCTTCTGGGCAAGGTTAAGTGAAGACAATGACTAGACAAGTGACTAGTTACACTCTTCCGTGGGCCAACAAGCTCATCAGGTCACCCATCAGCACTGGGGGCAGAGGCCCAGCTCCTAGTGGATGTAGGTGAGTGCACCAGGCCTCAAGCATACTGTCTCCTGAGCCCCACTTGGTCCACTCCAGGCCTTCAGCCCTGGGTGGATGGACACACAGGCTCCTCCTGACCCTGGGAAGTGCAGAAAGCTGAGTGGCCCCTGACTTCATGAGCCCTTGAAAACAGGTGAACACAGGGGGCTGTGAGGGTCAGCAGAGCTGGAACACTTATGTGTAAGGGCAGCTGCTGCAGCAGGAGCCCCAGGCAGGTTCTGGTCACCAGGCTGGCCCTACTTCCAGGAACTACGTACATACTCCCTGTGCCTGCCGGACAAAGTCCATTACACACTGCTCACTCCTCTCTCACTACCCTAGCTGACCAAAGCAGCCCAGCCTTCCCTCATTTGTTTCACCATGCCATGGTCCCTCCAGATATCAGGCCCTCGCCCAGCGTGTTGCCACTAAATAGTGCTCTCCTCTTCACCTTCTCAAGACTCACCCAGAAGCCCCTCCCCTGAGGCTTCCTTGGTTCCTGTCTGGGACTGACACCACTCCGTGAACTTGTCCCCCAGCACTAGGCCTTCTGGAGTATTGCTACTTTCTTCAATGTCCCCTTGTAACCAAGCAGGACCCTATGGGGTCTTCCTGGGACAGACCCCTCCACCATATCCTCTGTTGTAGTTCATCTCTTAAGTTCCTAGATAATAGTATCAGATGCACATTTCCTGAGTTGTTTTAAAGGTGCCAAAACCACCACCAAATGGAAGAAGTTAACTACGTCATGACCATGAGCACGTAGCCCCTACACCTACTGGCGCCTAAGGATTGATAATGTTAACACCATGACACTGCCCTGTTACCTCACCATCGACCAGTCAGAGAATTGTGCACGAGCTGATCACATTTGCTGGGACCCCTCTCCCTCACCTCGCCTTTAAAAATGCTTTATAGGGACTTCCCTGGTGGCGCAGTGGTTAAGAATCCACCTGCCAATGCAGGGGACACGGGTTCGAGCCCTGGTCAGGGAAGATCCCCCATGCCGCGGAGCACCTAATCCTGTGCGACACAACTACTGAAGGCCACGCGCCCTAGAGCCCGTGCTCTGCAACAAGAGAAGCCACCACAATGAGAAGCCCCCGCTTGCCGCAACTAGAGAAAGCCAGCGCGCAGTAACGAAGACCCAATGCAGCCAAAAAGAAAAAAAAAAGTGCTTTACAGAAACCCTTCAGGGAGTTCAGGGTTTCTGAGCACCAGCCACGGCTTCTCCTTTTATTGGCGCCTTACAGTAAACATTACACTTTACTTCACCATAACCCAGTGTCACTGATAGGGACAGAGTAAAAGGACAAAGCAAGTAATTAAATAGTTAATCCCAGTAAGGGATTATAAGAAAAAAGTATGGGAGACCCCTGTAAGTTAATGATCACTCAAGAAAGCAGGTTTGCTTAACCACAAACCCATGCAACAGAAGCATGAGACATGCTCCAAAACAACACAACAATGGTGGAATGTGACCCATATCCTGCCCAGTGAGCTCCATAAATTAATGATTCCCAGGACACACTCCTCTGCATGCACTAAAAACAAAAATATAAGCAAAGGTTGACATTATACTAAAACTTGAAATGAATTATCGTATTTTATTATACATTACTGCCTTTTTGCTCATTTCCATTGCACCATGACAGTCCTGCTTTGACCATGTAATGACAAAAAAACTCCTCACATGGAGGAGGAGCTGATGATGGAAGCCTGATGTCTACTCAAGGATGAGGAAGCAGGTGGTCTTCTCCCCCTCCCCACTCTCCCTTTGATTATAAAACTGTAGCCCACTAACTTGTACCCAATTAATTTGGCTATATTTGGTAAAAATGGTTATTTTAAAGAAAAAAATTTTTTTCACGCCTACAAAAAGTTATGTTTTAATAAATATTAAATTTTAGTTTTGCTAATTGAGGTCAGTATCTACTGTCTAAAACTCACTTTTCAAGACAGGATTAAGATGGCAGAGGAGTAGGACGGGGAGCTCACCCTCTCCTACAAAGACATTAAAAATACACCTACAAGTGGAATGATTCACACACACCTACTGAATGCCGGAGGAACACCTCAGACTTCCAAAAGGGCAAGAAAACCACGTAACCGGGAAGGACAAAAGGAAAAAGAAAGGGAATTCCCTGACGGTCCAGTGGTTAGGACTCCACGTTTCCTCTGCGGGGGGGGGGGGTCACAGATTCCATCCTTGGTCAAAGAACTAAGATTCCGAAGCAGTGAGACTCGGCTTAAAAAAAAAAAAAAAAAAAAGGGGTGGGGAAGGAATCTAGACACTAGGAACCTAGTGCCCCAGGGAAGGAGCAGTGAAGGTAAACATATTCCAGCACCCTGGGAAGCCTGATCACTGACAGGGACCTTAGCCTAGACAAAGGGGAAGGTCCAGATCCTAAGAAGACAGTGCAGCAACGTGTGTGCAATGGCAAAAGGAGAGTAATCTGCACGTAAGGTAGGCACCTCCACCCTGTGCAGCACCCTGTGCACCAGAGCCTGAGACGCTCCTCTGTTGGTGGGGGCAGGGTGCTGAATATCAGGCTCCAGAAGTCAGACCAGGGTTGGCTGTGTGGAGACACTTGAAGAGGCTGGACTGTGGCAAATGAGGGTGTACTCCTAAGAAGCCTAGGTCCGGACTTCCCTGGTGGCGCAGTGGTTAAGAATCCTCCTGCCAATGCAGGGGACACAGGTTTGAGCCCTGGTCCAGGAAGATCCCACATGCCACAGAGCAACTAAGCCCATGCGCCACAACTACTGAGCCCGCGTGCCACTGAAGCCCACACACTTAGAGCCTGTGCTCTGCAACAAGAGAAGCCACCGCAATGAAAAGCCTGCGCACCACAACAAAGAGTAGCTCCCGCTCGCTGCAACTAGAGAAAGCCTGCACATAGCAACGAAGACCCAACGTAGCCAAAAACAAACAAACAAACAAAAAAACGCAGCAGCAGCCTAGGTCCACCAGAGAGGGAAGGCACAATTACTTGGGGGGCCGGGGGGGATATGGGAAGAGGGGTGGGAAAAATTAGGGGGCTGGGATTAACATTTACACATTAATATATATAAAATGGATAATCAACAAGGACCTGCTGTAGAGCACAGGGAACTCTACTCAGACCCTGTATCTGATAAAAGGAACTTTCCTGGTGGTCCAGAAGTTAAGACTCCACGCTCCCAACACAGGAGGGCCGGGGTTCGATCCCTAGTCAGGGAACTAGATCCTGCATGCCACAACTAAGACCCGGTGCAGCCAAATAAATAAATATTAAAAAAAAATCTGAAAAAGAGCAGATATATGTAAATGTGCAACAGAATGACATTGCTGTACACCTAAAACAAACACAATATGGTAAATCAACTATATGCCAAAATAAAAGAAAAATTCAATTAAGAAAGAAAGAAAGAAAAGGAAAGAAAAAGAAAAGGAAAGAAGGAAGAAAGAAAGAGAGAAAGAAATCCCTACTCTATTCCCCTCAGGCCTCAGGGACCTAGGCTGGAGTCACATCCATGGAGCTTAAGCAGGTTCGGTCCAAAGGCAGGACCGCTGTGGGCCTGAGCGAGCTGGGGAGGATGTGCCAGGAGATGAGCCCTCTTGGACCTGGAGTGCCTGGTCCCTTCTGGATGAGACAAAATCTCCAGATCAAGGCGGGCCCTCCTACAGCTAAACCAAATATAGTGCACCCAAAGGATGGTGGACCCTCTGGGCTAGAAGAGCTTTGAAAAGTCACCTGGGGGCTTCCCTGGTGGCGCAGTGGTTGAGAATCTGCCTGCTAGTGCAGGGGACACGGGTTCGATCCCTGATCTGGGAAGATCCCACATGCCGCGGAGCAACTAAGCCCGTGCGCCACAACTACTGAAGCCCATGCGCCTAGAGCCTGTGCTCTACCACGAGAGAAGCCACCACAATGAGAAGCCCACGCACTGCAACGAAGAACAGCCCCCGCTCACCACAACTAGAGAAAGCCTGCGCACAGCAACGAAGACCCAACACAGCCAAAAACAAACAAATAAAATTAAAATTTTTTTTTAAATAGAAAAGAAAAGAAGTCACCTGGGCTGCACATCTCCTGGTGGTGGAGTTCCCACCTCCATCCTCCTTCCATAGAGTCCCCCACCAAAGTACGCTCAATACCCTCAGCATCGTGGTTTTACAGGGGTTGCGATTTGTCTGGAGGGTGAAGGGTAAGAGGGAAGAAGTAACGAGACACAAACCCTTGGGTGTTTCTTCTGGCACATTCTACTCTCAGTTACAACCCAGGAACAGGACTGTCTTTAACTAAGGCCCTGGTTGCCCTAAGACCCAAAGTTGGGCATGCATAACCCTGCCACCATGTGGCAGTTAAGAGTAACAACAGGGCTTCCCTGGTGGCGCAGCGGCTAAGAGTCCGCCTGCCAATGCAGGGCACACGGGTTCGTGCCCCGGTCTGGGAAGATCCCACATGCTGCAGAGCGGCTGGGCCCGTGAGCCATGGCCGCTCTGCAACGGGAGGGGCCACAACAGTGAGGCCCGCATACCGCTTAAAAAAAAAAAAAAAAGAGTAACAACAACTCTAAAACCAGTGCTTCTGGATACTTAATATTCACAAGGCCTGTGGGGCTGTAAATAAATGATACCTGCCCTAGAGAAATGTCTGGGAGTAGGTAATCAAAACAGAATTCAAAACAGGGCTGACTTTCAAAACCCGATTTAAAGAGGTACATTTTACTCTCACTGTTTCAGAAAAAAAAAAAAAAAAAAGCACACAAAAACATACTCAGCATCGCTAATTATTAGAGAAATGCAAATCAAAACTACAAGGAGGTATCACCTCACACCAGTCAGAATGGCCATCCTCAAAAAGTCTACAAACAGTAAATGCTGGACAGGGCGTGAAGAAAAAGGAACCCTCCTACACTGTTGGGGGGAATGTAAAAGGGCACAGCCAGTATGGAGAGCAGCAGCGAAGTTCCTCAAAAAACGAAAAATGAGCAATCATATGATCCGGCAATCCCACTTCTGGGCGAATACCCAGAAAAACACCATAGTTCCAAATGGCTCATGCACCCCTACGTGCACTGCAACAGTATATACAATAACCAAGACAAGGAAGCAACCAAAATGTCCATCGATAAATGAATGGATAAAGAAGATGTGGTACATATATACAATGTAATATTGGCCACAAAAAAGGACAAAATAATGCTATTTGCAGCAACAAGAAGGACCTAGAGATGATCACAAACATCTTATGATATCACTTATGTGTGAAATCTAAAAATTGATACAAATGAACTAATTTACAAAACAGACTCATAGATTTAGAAAAGAAACTTATGGGTAATTCCCCATGAGTCCAGTGGTTAGGGCTCTGAGCTTTTTTTTTTTTTGCAGTACGCGGGCCTCTCACTATTGTGGCCTCTCCCGTTGCAGAGCACAGGCTCTGGACGCGCAGGCTCAGCGGCCGTTGCTCACGGGCCTAGCCGCTCCGCGGCATGTGGGATCTTCCCGGACTGGGGCACGAACCCGTGTCCCCTGCATCGGCAGGCGGACGCTTAACCACTGCGCCACCAGGGAAGCCCAGGGCTCTGAGCTTTTACTGTCAAGGTCCGGGTTCTATCGGTGGTCACGGAACTAAGATCCCAGAAGCTGCGCGGCATGGCCAAAAAAAACAAGAAAAGAAACGGAAAGAAACTCATGGTTACCAAAGGCGATAGAGGGCAAGGAGGGATAAATTTGTAGGTTGGGATTAACATGTACACAAGAATGTATATAAAACAGACAATCGACAAGGACCTACTGTAGAGCACAGGGAACTCTACTCAACACTCTCTCATAACCTTTATAACAAAAGAATTCAAAAAAGAATATATATATATAACATTCTCTTTTTTGTACATGTGAAACTGACAAACACTGTAAACTATACTCCAATAAAAATTTAAAGAAAAAAAATAACAGGAAAAAAATTGTAAAAAACATAAACATGTGGAGGTTAAACAATATTTTACTAAACAACCAGTGGATCACTGAAGAAATCAAAGAGGAATTCAAAAAATACCTAGAGATTTGTAACGACAATGCTATGAGATTGGAAATCAATTACAAGAAAAAAACTGTAAAAAACACAAATACATGCAGGCTAAGCAGTGCGCTACTAAATAACCAAGAGATCACTGAAGAAATCAAAGAAGAATAAAAAAAATACATAGAAACAAATGACAATGAAAACAGGACGACCCAAAACCTATGGGACACATTGAAAGCAGTTCTAAGAGGGAAGTTTACAGCAATTCAATCTCACCTCAAGAAATAAGAAAAATCTCAGATAAACAATCTAACCCTACACTTAAAACACCTAGAGAAAGAAGAACAAAGAAAACCCAAAGTCAGTAGAAGGAAAGAAATAAAAGATCAGGGCAGGGGATTAGGGAAGATGGCAGAAGAGTAAGTCGCGGAGATCAACTTCCTCCCCACAGATACACCAGAAATACATCTACACGTGGAACGACTCCTACATAACACCTACTGAACACTGGCAGAAGACCTCAGACCTCCCAAAAGGCAAGAAAGTCCCCCGTACCTGGGTAGGGCAAAAGAAAAAAGAATAAACAGAGACAAAAGGATAGGGACGGGACCTGCACCAGTGGGAGAGAGTCGTGAAGGAGGAAAGGTTTCCACACACTAGAAGCCCCTTCGCGGGCGGAGACTGCGGGTGGCGGAGGGGGGAAGCTTCGGAGCCACGGAGGAGAGCACAGCAACAGGGGTGCAGAGGGAAAAGCAGAGAGATTCCCGCACAGAGGATCGCTGCTAACCAGCACTCACCAGCCCAAGAGACTGGTCTGCTCACCCGCTGGGGCGGGCTCGGCTGGGAGCTGAGGCTCGGGCTTCGGTCCGGAGTACAGGGAGAGGACTGGGGTTGGCGGTACGAACACAGCCTGCAGGAGGTTAGTGCACCACGGCTAGACGGGAGGGAGTACGGGGAAAAGTCTAGACCTGCCGAAGAGGCAAGAGACTTATTCATCCCTCTTCGTTTCCTGTTGCGCGAGGAGAGGGGATTAAGAGCGCTGCTTAAAGGAATTCCAGAGACGGGCGCGAGCCGCGGCTAAAAGCGCGTCCCCCAGAGACAGGCATGAGACGCTAAGGCTGCTGCTGCCGCCACCAAGAAGCCTGTGTGCGAGCACAGGCTACTATCCACATCCCGCTTCCGGGAAGCCTGTGCAGCCCGCCACTGCCAGGGTCCCGGGATCCAGGGACAACTTCCCCGGGAGAATGTACGGCACGCCTCAGGCGGGTGCAAAGTCATGCCGGCCTCTGACACCGCAGGCTCGCCCCGCGCTCCGTACCCCTCCCTCCCCGCCGCCTGAGTGAGCCAGAGCCCCCGAAGCAGCTGCTCCTTTAACCCCGTCCTGTCTGAGCGAAGAACAGACGCCCTCCGGCGACACACAGAGGCGGGGGCCAAATCCAAAGCTGAGCTCCTGGGAGCTGTGAGAACAAAGAAGAGAAAGGGAAATCTCTCCCAGAAGCCCCAGAAGCAGGGGATTAAAGCTCCACAATCAACTTGATGTACCCTGCAGCTGTGGAATACGTGAATAGACAACAAATCATCCCAAATTGAGGAGGTGGACTCTGAGAGCAAGGTTTATGATTTTTTCTCCTTTTTCTCTTTCTGTGAGTGTGTATGTGTATGCTTCTGTATGAGATTTTGTCTGTACAGCTTTGCTTCCACCATTTGCCCTGGGGTTCTATCCGTCCTTTTTTTAAATAATTTTTTCTCAATAATTATTTTTTATTTTAATAACTTTATTTTATTTTACTTTATCTTCTTTCTTTCCTTCCTTCCTTCCCTCCTTTAGGCAACAAATCATTCCAAATTGAGGAGGTGGACTTTGAGAGCACGATTTATGATTTTTTCCCCTTTTAGTCTTTTTGTGAGTGTGTATGTATATGCTTCTGTGTGAGATTTTGTCTGTATAGCTTTGCTACCACCATTTGTCCTACGGTTCTATCCGTCCGTTTTTTGTTCGTTTTAATTTTTTTCTTAATAATTATTTTTTATTTTAATAACTTTATTATATTTTATCTTACTTTATTTTACTTTATCTTTTTTTCTTCCTTCCCTCCTTCCTTCCTCCCTCCCTCCCCTTTCCTTCCTTCCTTCTTTCTTTCTTTCTTTCCTTCTTTCTTTCTTTCTTTTTTTCTTTCTTTCTTTCTACTAATTCCTTCTTTCTACTTTTTCTCCCTTTTATTCTGAGCCATGTGGATGAAAGGCTCTTGGTGCTGCAGCCAGGAGTCAGTGCTGTGCCTCTGAGGTGGGAGAGCCAACTTCAGGACACTGGTGCACAAGAGACCTCCCAGCTCCACATAATATCAAACGGCGAAAATCTCCCAGAGATCTCCATCTCAACACCAGCACCCAGCTTCACTCAACGACCAGCAAGCTACAGTGCTGGAAACCCTATGCCAAATAACTAGCAAGACAGGAACACAACCCCACCCATTAGCAGAAAGGCTACATAAAATAATAATAAGTCCACAGACACCCCAAAACACACCACCAGATGTGGACCTGCCCACCAGAAAGACAAGATCCAGCCTCATCCACCAGAACACAGGCACTAGTCCCCTCCACCAGGAAGCCTACACAACCCACTGAACCAACCTTAGCCACTGGGGACAGACACCAAGAACAGCGGGAACGACGAACCTGCAGCCTGCAAAGAGGAGACCCAGAACACAGTAAGATAAGCAAAATGAGAAGACAGAAAAACACACAGCAGATGAAGGAGCAAGATAAAAACCCACCAGACCTAACAAATGAAGAGGAAATAGGCAGTCTACCTGAAAAAGAATTCAGAATAATGATAGTAAAGATGATCCAAAATCTTGGAAATAGAAGAGACAAAATGCAAGAAACATTTAACAAGGACCTAGAAGAACTAAAGATGAAACAAACAACGACGAACAACACAATAAATGAAATTAAAAACACTCTAGATGGGATCAATAGCAGAATAACTGAGGCAGAAGAACGGATAAGTGACCTGGAAGATAAAATAGTGGAAATAACCACTGCAGAGCAGAATAAAGAAAAAAGAATGAAAAGAACTGAGGACAGTCTCAGAGACCTCTGGGACAACATTAAACGTACCAACATTCGAATTATAGGGGTTCCGGAAGAAGAAGAGAAAAAGAAAGGGACTGAGAAAATATTTGAAGAGATTATAGTTGAAAACTTCCCTAATATGGGAAAGGAAATAGTTAATCAGTCCAGGAAGCACAGAGAGTCCCATACAGGATAAATCCAAGGAGAAATACACCAAGACACATATTAATCAAACTGTCAAAAATTAAATACAAAGAAAACATATTAAAAGCAGCAAGGGAAAAACAACAAATAACACACAAGGGAATCCCCATGAGGTTAACAGCTGATCTTTCAACAGAAACTCTGCAAGCCAGAAGGGCCTGGCACGACATATTTAAAGTGATGAAGGAGAAAAACCTGCAACCAAGATTACTCTACCCAGCAAGGATCTCATTCAGATTTGATGGAGAAATTAAAACCTTTACAGACAAGCAAAAGCTGAGAGAGTTCAGCACCACCAAACCAGCTTTACAACAAATGCTAAAGGAACTTCTCTAGGCAAGAAATACAAGAGAAGGTAAAGACCTACAATAACGAACCCAAAACAATTAAGAAAATGGGAATAGGAACATACATATCGATAATTACCTTAAATGTAAATGGACTAAATGCTCCCACCAAAAGACACAGAGTGGCTGAATGGATACAAAAACAAGACCCATATGTATGCTGTCTACAAGAGACCCATTTCAGACCTAGAGACACATACAGACTGAAAGTGAGGGGATGGAAAAAGATACTCCATACAAATGGAAACCAAAAGAAAGCTGGAGTAGCAATTCTTGTATCAGACAAAACAGACTTTAAAATAAAGACTATTAGAAGAGACAAAGAAGGACACTACATAATGATCAAGGGATCGATCCAAGAAGAAGATATAACAATTGTAAATATTTATGCACCCAACATAGGAGCACCTCAATACATAAGGCAAATACTAACAGCCATAAAAGGGGAAATCGACAGTAACACATTCATAGTAGGGGACTTTAACACCCCACTTTCACCAATGGACAGAGCAACCAAAATGAAAATAAATAAGGAAACACAAGCTTTAAATGATACATTAAAAGAGATGGACTTAATTGATATTTATAGGACATTCCATCCAAAAATGACAGAATACACATTTTTCTCAAGTGCTCATGGAACATTCTCCAGGACAGATCGTATCTTGGGTCACAAGTCAAGCCTTGGTAAATTTAAGAAAATTGAAATTGTTTCAAGTATCTTTTCCGACCACAATGCTATGAGACTAGATGTCAATTACAGGAAAAGATCTGTAAAAAATACAAACACGTGGAGGCTAAACAATACACTACTTAATAACTAAGTGATCACTGAAGAAGTCAAACAGGAAATAAAGAAATACCTAGAAACAAATGACAATGGAGACACGACGACCCAAAACCTATGGGATGCAGCAAAAGCAGTTCTAAGAGGGAAGTTTATAGCAATACAATCCTACCTTAAGAAGCAGGAAACATCTCGAATAAACAACCTAACCTTGCACCTAAAGCAATTAGAGAAAGAAGAACAAAAAAAACCCCAAAGTTAGCAGAAGGAAAGAAAACATAAAAATCAGATCAGAAATAAATGAAAAAGAAATGAAGGAAACGATAGCAAAGATCAATAAAACTAAAAGCTGGTTCTTTGAGAAGATAAACAAAATTGATAAACCACTAGCCAGACTCATCAAGAAAAAAAGGTAGAAGACTCAAATCAATAGAATTAGAAATGAAAAAGGAGAAGTAACAACTGACACTGCAGAAATGCAAAAGATCATGAGCATTACTACAAGCAACTCTATGTCAATGAAATGGACAACCTGGAAGAAATGGACAAATTCTTAGAAATGCACAACCTGCCAAGACTGAATCAGGAAGAAATAGAAAATATGAACAGACCAATCACAAGCACTGAAATTGAAACTGTGATTAAAAACCTTCCAAAAAACAAAAGCCCAGGACCAGATGGCTTCACAGGCGAATTCTATCAAATATTCAGAGAAAAGATAACACCTATCTTCTCAAACTCTTCCAAAATATAGCAGAGGGAGGAAGACTCCCAAACTCATTCTACGAGGCCACCATCATCTTGATACCAAAACCAGACAAGGATGTCACAAAGAAAGAAAACTACAGGCCAATATCACTGGTGAACATAGATGCAAAAATCCTCAACAAAATACTAGCAAACAGAATCCAACAGCACATTAAAAGGATCATACACCATGATCAAGTGGGGTTTATTCCAGGAATGCAAGGATTCTTCAATATATGCAAAACAATCAATGTGATAAACCATATTAACAAACTGAAGGAGAAAAACCATATGATCATCTCAATAGATGCAGAGAAAGCTTTCAACAAAATTCAACACCCATTTATGATAAAAACCCTGCAGAAAGTAGGCATAGAGGGAACTTTCCTCAACATAATAAAGGCCATATATGACAAACCCACAGCCAACATCGTCCTCAATGGTGAAAAACTGAAAGCATTTCCACCAAGATCAGGAACAAGACAAGGTTGCCCACTCTCACCACTCTTATTCAACATAGTTTTGGAAGTTTTAGCCACAGCAATCAGAGAAGAGAAGGAAATAAAAGGAATCCAAATTGGAAGAAAAGAAGAAGTAAAGCTGTCACTGTTTGCAGATGACATGATACTATACATAGAGAATCCTAAAGATGCTACGAGAAAACTACTAGAGCTAATCAATGGATTTGGTAAAGTAGCAGGATACAAAATTAATGCACAGAAATCTCTGGCATTCCTATACACTAATGATGAAAAATCTTAAAGTGAAATCAAGAAAACACTCCCATTTACCAGTGCAACAAAAAGAATAAAATATCTAGGAATAAACCTACCTAAGGAGACAAAAGACCTGTATGGAGAAAATTATAAGACACTGATGAAAGAAATTAAAGATGATACAAATAGATGGAGAGATATACCATGTTCTTGGATTGGAAGAATCAACATTGTGAAAATGACTCTACTACCCAAAGCAATCTACAGATTCAATGCAATCCCTATCAAACTACCACTGGCATTTTGCACAGAACTAGAACAAAAAATTTCACAATTTGTATGGAAACACAAAAGACCCCGAATAGCCAAAGCCATCTTCAGAATGAAAAACGGAGCTGGAGGAATCAGGTTCCCTGACTTCAAACTATACTACAAAGCAACAGTAATCAAGACAGTATGGTACTGGCACAAAAACAGAAAGATACATCAATGGAACAGGATAGAAAGCCCAGAGATAAACCCACGCACATATGGTCACCTTATCTTTGATAAAGGAGGCAGGAATGTACAGTGGAGAAAGGACAGCCTCTTCAATAAGTGGTGCTGGGAAAACTGGACAGGTACATGTAAAAGTATGAGATTAGATCACTCCCTAACACCATACACAAAAATAAGCTCTAAATGGATTAAAGACCTAAATGTAAGGCCAGACACTATCAAACTCTTAGAGGAAAACATAGGCAGAACACTCTATGACATAAATCACAGCAAGATCCTTTTTGACCCACCTCCTAGAGAAATGGAAATAAAAACAAAAATAAACAAATGGGACCTAATGAAACTTCAAAGCTTTTGCACAGCAAAGGAAACCATAAACAAGACCAAAAAGACAACCCTCAGAATGGGAGAAAACATTTGCAAATGAAGCAACTGACAAAGGATTAATCTCCAAAATTTATAAGCGGCTTATACAGCTCAATAACAAAAAAACAAACAACCCAATCCAAAAATGGGCAAAAGACCTAAATAGACATTTCTCCAAAGAAGATATACAGACTGCCAACAAACACATGAAAGAATGCTCAACATCATTAATCATTAGAGAAATGCAAATCAAAACTACAATGAGATATCATCTCACACCAGTGAGAACGGCCATCATCAAAAAAATCTAGAAAGAATAGATGCTGGAGAGGGTGTGGAGAAAAGGGAACACTCTTGCACTGCTGGTGGAAATGTGAATTGGTACAGCCACTATGGAGAATGGTATGGAGGTTCCTTAAAAAACTACAAATAGAACTACCATATGACCCAGCAATCCCACTACTAGGCATATACCCTGAGAAAACCATAATTCAAAAAGAGTCATGTACCAAAATGTTCACTGCAGCTCTATTTACAATAGCCAGGAGATGGAAGCAACCTAAGTGTCTATCATTGGATGAATGGATAAAGATGATGTGGCACATATATACAATGGAATATTACTCAGCCATAAAAAGAAACGAAATTGAGCTATTTGTAATGAGGTGGATGGACCTAGAGTCTGTCATACAGAGTGAAGTAAGTCAGAAAGAGAAAGACAAATACCGTATGCTAACACATATATATGGAATTTAAGAAAAAAAAATGTCATGAAGAAACTTCGGGTAAGACAGGAATAAAGACACAGACCTACTACAGAATGGACTTGAGGATATGGGAAGGGGGAAGGGTAAGCTGTGACAAAGCGAGAGAGAGGCATGGACCTATATACACTACCAAACGTAAGGTAGATAGCTAGTGGGAAGCAGCCGCATAGCACAGGGAGATCAGCTCGGTGCTTTGTGACTGCCTGGAGGGGTGGGATAGGAGGGTGGGAGGGAGGGAGACGGGAGAGGGAAGAGATATGGGAAGATATGTATATGTATAACTGGTTCACTTTGTTATAAAGCAGAAACCAACACACCATTGTAAAGCAATTATACTCCAATGAAGGTGTAAAAAAAAAAAGATCAGGGCAGAAATAAATGAAATAGAAACGAAGAAAACAATAGCAAAGATCAATAAAACTAAAAGCTGGTTCTTTCAGAAGATAAACAAAATTGACAAACCTTTAGCCAGACTCACCAAGAAAAATTAGAAATGAAAAGGGAGACATCACAACTGACACCGCAGAAATACAAAGAATTACAAGAGACTACTACAAACAACTATATGCCAATAAAATGGACAACCATGAAGAAACGGACAAATTCTTGTAAAGGTTCAATATTCCAAGACTGAACCAGGAAGAGTTAGAAATATAAACACACTTATCACAAGTAATGAAATGGAAAACATAATTAAAAGTCTTCCAACAAACAAAAGTCCAAGACCAGATGGCTTCACAGGCGAATTCTATCAAACATTTAGAGAAGAGCTAACACCCATCCTTCTCAAACTCTTCCAAAAAATTGCGGAGGAAGGAACACTCCCAAACTCATTCTATGAGGCCACCATCACCCTGATACCAAAACCAGACAAAGATACTACAAAAAAAGAAAATTACAGACCAATATCACAGATGAATATAGATGCAAAAATCCTCAACAAAATACTAGCAAACAGAATCCAACAACACACTCAAAGGATCATATACCATGATCAAGTGGGATTTATCCCAGGGATGCAAGGATTCTTCAATATATGCAAATCAATCAATGTGATACACCATATTAACAAACTGAAGAATAAAAAGCATACGATCATCTCAATAGATGCAGAAAAAGCTTTTGACAAAATTCAACACCAGTTTATGATAAAAACTCTCCAGAAAGTGGGCACAGAGGGAACTTTCCTCAACATAATAAAGGCCATATACGACAAACCCACAGCAAACATCATTCTCAATGGTGAAAAACTGAAAGCATTTCCTCTAAGATCAGGAACAAGACAAAGATGTCCACTCTCACCACTATTATTCAACATAGTTTTGGAAGTCCTAGCCACGGCAATCAGAGAAGAAAAAGAAATAAAAGGAATACAAATTGGAAAAGAAGAAGTAAAACTGTCACTGATTGCAGGTGACATGATACTGTAGAGAGTCCTAAAGATGCCACCAGAAAACTACTAGAGCTAATCAATGAATTTGGTAAAGTTGCAGGATACAAAATTAATGCACAGAAATCTCTTGCATTCCTATACATTAACAAAGAAAAATCAGAATGGGAAATAAAGGAAAACAATCCCATTTACCATTGCAACAAAAAGAATAAAATACCTAGGAAGAGGACTTCCCTGGTGGCGCAGTGGTTAAGAATCTGCCTGCCAATGCAGGGGAAACAAACAGGTTCGAGTCCTGGTCCGGGAAGATCCTACGTGCCGCGGAGGAACTAAGCCCATGCGCCACAACTACTGAGCCTGCGCGCCTACAGCCTGTGCTCCGCAACGAGAGAAGCCACCACAATGAGAAGCCTGTGCACCACAACAACGAGTAGCCCCCTCTCGCGGCAACTAGACAATGCCTGCGCGCAGCAACAAAGATCCAAAACAGCCAAAAATAAAAATAAATAAATTTATTTAAAAAAAAAAAAACCCTAGGAATAAACCTGCCTAAGGAGACAAAAGACCTGTACTCCGAAAACTATAAAACACTGATGAAAAAAATCAAAGATGACATAAACAGATGAAGAAATATACCACGTTCTTGGACTGGAAGAATCAATATTGTGAAAATGACTATACTATCCAAAGCAATTCACAGATTCAGTGTGATCCCTATCAAACTACCAATGGCATTCTTAACAGAATTAGAACAAAAAATTTTACAATTCGTATGGAAACACAAAAGACCCCGAACAGCCAAAGCAATCTTTTTTTTTTTTTTTTTGCGGTACACGGGGCCTCTCACTGTTGTGGCCTCTCCCGTTGCGGAGCACAGGCTCCGGATGCACAGGCTCAGTGGCCATGGCCCATGGGCCCAGCCGCTCTGTGGCATGTTGGATATTCCCAGACTGGGGCACGAACCCGTGTCCCCTGCATCGGCAGGCGGACTCTCAACCACTGTGCCACCAGGGAAGCCCTGCCAAAGCAATCTTGATAAAGAAAAACAGAGTTGGAGGAATCAGGCTCCACAACTTCGAACTATACCACAAAGCTACAGTAATGAAGACAGTATGGTACTGGCACAAAAACAGAAATATAGATTAATGGTACAGGATAGACTGCCCAGAGATAAACCCATGCACATATGGTCACTTAATTTACGACAAAGGAGGCAAGAACATACAATGGAGAAAAGACAGCCTCTTCAATAAGTGGTGCTGGGAAAACTGGACAGCTACATGTAAAAGAATGAAATTAGAACACTCCCTAACACCATACACAAAAAGAAACTCTAAATGGATTAAAGACCTAAATGTAAGACAGGACAGTATAAAACTCTTACAGGAAAACACAGGAAAAACACTGTTTGACATAAACCACAGCAAGATCTTTTCTGACCCACCTCCTAGAGTAATGGATATTAAAACAAAAATAAACAAATGGGACTTAATTAAACTTAAAAGCTTTTGCACAGCAAAGGAACCATAAACAAGACAAAAAGACAACCCGCAGAATGGAGAAAACATTTGCAAATGAAACAAAAGACAAAGGATTAATCTTCAAAATATACAAACAGCTCATGCAGCTCAACATCTAAAAACCAAACAATCTAATTAAAACATGAGCGGAGGACCTAAACAGACATTTCACCAAGGAAGACATACAGATGGTCAAGAGGCACATGAAAAGAAGCTCAACATCACTAATTATTAGAGAAATGAAAATCAAAACTACAATGAGGAGTCACCTCCCGCCGGTCAGAATGGCCATTATCAAAAAATCTAGAAACAATAAATGCTGGAGAGGGTGTGGTGAAAAGGGAACCCTCTTGCACTGTTGGTGGGAATGTAAATTGATACAGCCACTATGGAGAACAGTATGGAGGTTCCTTAAAAAACTAAAAATAGAACTACCATATGACCCAGGAATCCCACTACTGGGCATATATCCTGAGAAAATCATATATTTCAAAAAGATACATGTACCACAATGTTCATTGCAGCACTATTTACAATAGCCAGGACATGGAACCAACCCAAATGTCCATCAACAGATGAATGGATAAAGAAAATGCGCCACATATATACAATGGAATATTACTCAGCCATAAAAAGAAACGAATTTGAGTTATTTGTAGTGAGGTGGATGGACCTACAGTCTGTCATACAGAGTGAAGTAAGTCAGAAAGAGAAAAACAAATACCATGTGCTAGCGCATATATGGAATCTGAAAAAAAATGGTACTGATGAACCTATTTGCAGGGCAGGAATAAAGATGTAGACATAGAGAATGGACTTGGGGACACAGGGTGGGAGGGGGAAGCTGGCAGAAAGTGAGAGTAGGATCGACATATATACACTACCGAATGTAAAATAGTTAGCTAGTGGGAAGCACAGGGAGATCACCTCCATGTTTTGTGATGACCTAGAGGGGTGGGATAGTGAGGGTGGGAGGGAGGCTCAAGAGGGAGGAGATATGGGGATATATGTATGCACATGGCTGATTCACTTTGGTGTACAACAGAAACTAACACAGTATTGGGAAACAATATACTTCAATAAAGATCTATTAAAATATATATATATAAAGAGAAATGACAACAAAAACACCACATCCAAAACCTATGGGATGCCACAAAAGCAGTTCTAAGAGGGAAGTTTACAGTGATACATTTGCTACCTCTGAACACAAGAAAAATCTCAAATAAAGAAACAACCTAAAGCAACTAGACAAAAATGACAAACAAAACCCAAAATTAGTAGAAGGAAAGAAATCATAAAGATCAGAGCAGAAATAAATGAAATAGAGACAAAGAAAACAATAGGAAAGATCAAGGAAACTAAAAGCTGGCTCTTTGAGAAAATAAACAAAATTGATAAATCTTTAGCCAGACTCAACAAGAAAAAAAAAGGGAGTGGGCTCAAATCAGTAAAATTAGAAATGAAAAATGATAAGTTACAATGGACACCACAGAAATAAAAGGGTCATAAGTGACTACTACAAACAACTATATGCCAATAAGATGGACAACCTAGAAGAAATGGACAAATTCTGGGGAATTCCCTGGCGGTCCAGTGGTTAGGATCCTGAACTTCTACTTCCAGGGGCCCAGGTTCATTCCCTGATGGGGGAACTAAAATTCCACAACATGTAGGGTGTGGTTATAAATAAACAATTTAAAAAAATTGTTTTAATTAAAATAAAAAAGAAATGGACAAATTCATAGAAAAACACAACCTTCCAAGACGGAACCAGGAAGAAACAGAAAATATGAACAGACCAATCACAAGTAATGAAATTGAAACTGTGATTAAAATACTTCCAACAAACAGGAATTTCCAGGTGGCATGGTGGTTAAGAATTTGCCTGCCAATGCAGGGGACACGGGTTCGAGCCCTAGTCCAGGAAGATCCCACATATTGTGGAGCAACTAAGCCCGTGCACCGAAAATACTAAGCCTGCACTCTAGAGCCTGTGAGCCACAACTACTGAAGCCCGTGCACCTAGAACCCGTGCTCCGCAACAAGATTAGCCACCGCAGTGAGAAGCCTGTGCACCGCAATGAAGAATAGCCCCTGCTCGCTGCAACTAGAAAAAAGCCTGCGCGCAGCAACAAAGACCCAATGCAGCTAAAACAAAACAATACAAAACAAAATGTGGTACATATATACAATGTTACTCAGCCGTAAAAAAGAATCAAATAGGAATCGGAACCAAGATGGTGGAGTAGAAGGACATGCTTTCACTCCCTCTTGTGAGAACATCAGAATCACAACTAGCTGCTGGACAATCATCAACAGGAAGACACTGGAACTCAACAAAAAAGATACCCCACATCCAAAGACAAAGGAGAAGCCACAGTGAGATGGTAGGAGGGGCACAACCACAGTAAAATCAAATCGCATAACTGCTGGGTGGGTGACTCACAGACTGGAGAACACTTATACCACAGAAATCCACCCATTGGAGTGAGGGTTCTGAGCCCCAGGTCAGGCTTCCCAACCTGGGGGTCTGGCAATGGGAGGAGGAATTCCTAGAGAATCAGACTTTGAAGGCTAGTGGGATTTGATTGCAGGACTGCGACAGGACTGGGGGAAACAGAGACTCCGCTCTTCGAGGGCACACATAAAGTAGTGTGCACATCAGGACCCAGGGGAAGGAGCAGTGACCCCACAGGAGACTGAACCAGACCTACCTGCTAGTGTTGGAAGATCTCCTGCAGAGGCGGAGGTGGCTATGGCTCACTGTGGGGACAAGGACACTGGCAGCAGAAGTTCTGGGGAGTACTCCTTGGCATGAGCCCTCCCAGAGTCTGCCATTAGTCCCACCAAAGAGCCCAGGTAGGATCCAGTGTTGGGTTGCCTCAGGCCAAACAACCAACAGGGAGGGTACCCAGCCCCACCCATCAGCGGCAAACGGATTAAAGTTTTACTGAGCTCTGCCCACCAGAGCAACAGTCAGCTCTACCCACCACCAGTCCCTCCCATCACGAAACTTGCACAAGCCCCTTAGATAGCCTCATCCACCAGAGGGCAGACAGCAGAAGCAAGAAGAACTACAATCCTGCAGCCTGTGGAAGGAAAACTACATTCACAGAAAGACAGGCAAGATGAAAAGGCAGAGGGCTATGTACCAGATGAAGGAACAAGATAAAACCCCAGAAAACAACAAAATTAAGTGGAGGTAAGCAACCTTCCAGAAAAAGAATTCAGAATAATGATAGTGAAGATGATACAGGACCTCGGAAAAAGAATGGAGGCAAAGGTCGAGAAGATACAAGAAATGTTTAACAAAGACTTAGAAGAATTAAAGAACAAATAAACAGAGATGAACAATACAATAACTGAAATGAAAACTACACTAGAAGGAATCAATAGCAGAATAACTGAGGCATAAGAACGGATAAGTGACCTGGAAGACAGAATGGTGGAATTCACTGCTGCGGAACAGAATAAAGAAAAAAGAATGAAAAGAAATGAAGACAGCCTAAGAGACCTCTGGGACAACATTAAACACAACAACGTTCGCATTATAGGAGTCTCAGAAGAAGAGAAAGAGAAAGGACCAGAGAAAATATTTGAAGAAATTATAATCGAAAACTTCCCTGACATGGGAAAGGAAACAGCCACCCAAGTCCAGGAAGCGCAGAGAGTCCCATACAGGATAAACCCAAGGAGAAACATGCCGAGACACATAGTAATCCAACTGGCAAAAATTAAAGACAAAGAAAAATTATTGAAAGCAGCAAGGGAAAAACGACAAACAACATACAAGGGAACTCCCATAAGGTTAACAGCTGATTTCTCAGCAGAAACTCTACAAGCCAGAAGGGAGTGGTATGATATACTTCAAGTGATGAAAGGGAAGAACCTACAAACAAGATTACTCTACCCGGCAAGGATCTCATTCAGATTCGATGGAAAAATCAAAAGCTTTACAGACAAGCAAAAGCTTAGAGAATTCAGCACCACCAAACCAGCTCTACAACAAATGCTGAAGGAACTTCTCTAAGTGGGAAACACAAGAGAAGAAAAGGACCTACAAAAACAAACCCAGACCCACGCACCGCGATGAAGAGTGGCCCCCGCTTGCCACAACTAGAGAAAGCCCTCGCACAGACAAGAAGACCCAACACAGCCATAAATAAATAAATAAGTTTAAATCATATGGGCTTCTAAAAAGACCTCTGCTTAAAAAAAAAAAAAAAACCAAAAGAATTAAGAAAATGGTCATAGGAACATACATATCGATAATTAAACCTTAAACGTGAATGGATTAAATGCTCCAACCAAAAGACACAGGCTTGCTGAATGGATACAAAAACAAGACCCATCTATATACTGTCTACAAGAGACCCACTTCAGACGTAGGGACACATACAGACTGAAAGTGAGGGGATGGAAAAAGATATTCCACACAAATGGAAATCAAAAGAAAGCTAGAGGACTTCCCTGGTGGCGCAGTGGTTGAGAGTCTGCCTGCCAATGAAGGGAACACAGGTTCGTGCCCCGGTCCGGGAAGATCCCACATGCCGCGGAGTGGCTGGGCCCATGAGCCATGGCCGCTGAGCCTGCGCGTCCGGAGCCTGTGCTCCGCAACGGAAGAGGTCACAACAGTGAGAGGCCCGCGTACCGCAAAAAAAAAAAAAAAAAAAAAAGAAAGCTAGAGTAGCAATACTCATATCAGATCAAATAGACTTTAAAATAAAGAATGTTACAAGAGACAAGGAAGGACACTACATAATGATCAAGGGATCAATCCAAGAAGAAGGTATAACAATTATAAATATATATGCACCCAACATAGGAGCACCTCAACACATAAGGCAACTGCTAACAGCTATAAAAGAGGAAATGGACAGTAACACAATAATACTGGGGGACTATGTTATATTATATGTTATATTATTGTAAAGGTTAATTAAGTTATTAAAAAGATATTCTAAGCTTGTTTCTAAAGCTGATCACTGTAATCTATCCTTGGATGAAAATTAGATGCCCATAATGTATAACCAGGGGATTATACATACAAGGAAAAAAAAATCATTTAGAGCTTCCCTGGTGGCGCAGTGGTTAAGAATCCGCCTGCCAATGCAGGGGACACGGGTTCAAGCCCTGGTCTGGGAAGATCCCACATGCCGCAGAGCAACTAAGCCCGTGCACCACAACCACTGAGCCTGCACTCTATAGCCTGCGAACCACAACTACTGAAGCCCGTGCGCCTAGAGCCTGTGCTCCGCAACAAGAGAAGCCACCGCAATGGAAGTCTGCACACCAAAGTGAAGAGTAGCCCCCGCTTTCTGCAACCAGAGAAAAGCCTGCGCGCAACAACGAAGACCCAACGCTGGCAAAAATAAAATAAATAAATTTGTTAAAAAAAATCATTTAAAAGAATGTGTCCAACCCAGATAAAAGGCCTCTTATCAGGTATTCTTAAGTACATCAGGCACAAAGAAACTGAAGGGAATCAACTTCCAAGAATTAAGGTACTTTTACCCTAATTACTACAAGTGCCCAACGGAGGACTTCCTGAGCACTGATGTCAGTCTTCCCCTCCTCCGACCCTTACAAGTGTTGACCCTTTATTTCCAGTTTGCAGCAAGACGGTTCACCACTGGGGACACCTTCTGTACTACTCCTTTGTGGCAATTTCTCTGGCATTAACACCTCGTTGGGAGACTACTTTAGAAGAGATAACATCTAGGGACTTCCCTGGTGGTCCAGTGGTTGGGACTCCGTGCTCCCAATGCAGGGTGCCCAGGTTCGATCCTTGGTCAGGGAACTAGATCCCACATGCCACAACTAAAGATCCCGAATGCAGCAATGAAGATCCCACGTGCAGCAACAAAGACCCGATGCAGCCAAATAAGTAAATAAATATTAAAAAAAAAAAGAAGAAGAGGTAACATCTAAAGTTGTAAATCTTGATTAAATTGCACGGTGGATTTTGACAGGGAAACGAAACTTTTAGATAGCTAACCATTGCTCCAGTGGAAGCTGCTGTATCCTTGGAAATGGCTGCTCCAACAAGGGCTATCTTACAGGCGGGAGCCATTCCTCCAGCGGAGACTATTATCCCAGGGAAAAATGCACCCAAGGGTAAGGAGAGACCTCCGATATATTCAGGAGCTCCTCTGTACTCCGAGTTACCCAAGGGGCCCATTTTCAGTCCAGCTAGCACCCGCAGAGGCATAAGTTACTAACCAACTGCCTCTAGGGTTCTGCCTCTAAGAGAAATTCATAATAAAAATCAAGAAACAATAAGAGGGCTTCCTTGGTGGCGCAGTGGTTGAGAATCCGCCTGCCAATGCAGGGGACATGTGTTCGAGCCCTGGTCCGGGAAGATCCCACATGCCGCAGAGTGACTAAGCCTGTGCGCCACAGCTACTGAGCCTGCGCTCTAGAGCCCGCGAGTCACAACTACTGAGACTGCGTGCCACAACTACTGAAGCCTGTGAGCCTAGAGCCCGTGCTCTGCAACAAGAGAAGCCACCTCAATGAGAAGCCCGCACACTGCAAAGAAAGGGTAGCCCCCGCTCGCTTCAACTAGAGAAAGCCCACATGCAGCAACGAAAATCCAATGCAGCCAAAAATAAATAAATTAAAATAAATAAATTTTTTAAAAAAAGAAACAATAAGAGTTCATGTGCTTTTTTTCAATGTCCGATTTAAGTCTGGCAGAAGTTGGAAAGTTTTGCTGAGGATTCTAAGCTTTCCACAAAGAAGTTTATTTGGTTAATGATCTCACCAGGGGGGATTTACAAATCTTATCCAACTGCTGCACCCCAGAGAAAGAACAGCATATAATACTGGCAGCCTGAGACCAACAGGGCCACACAGTGTACCGCCTGCGGAACAAAGCTGTCCCCGAGGCAGACCCACAGTGGAATTACTAAATAAATTCTATTCATAGGGATAGATGGGACCATATGATTAATTGTTTAATAAAGGCTATAAAATTTTTTTCAGTAAAACCTGTCAATTACAAAGAAGTAAAAAAAAGTCCAACAGGAATTAAACGAAAATCTGACAGTATTTCAAGAAAGGTTAATAGAAACTTTTGAAAAGTATATGAATGTGGATCCCTCCTCTCTGGAGGGACAGGCCCTTTTGGCTATGCATTTCATAGCCCAGTCTGCCCCAGACATCACGCACAAAATTCAAAAAGCAATGGCCGGACTTCCCTGGTGGCACAGTGGTTAAGAATCCATCTGCCAATGCAGGGGACATGGGTTTGATCTCTGGTCCGGGAAGATCCCACATGCCACGGAGCAACTAAAGCTCCTGTGCCACGACTACTGAGCCTGCGCTCTAGAGCACACGAGCTACAACTACTGAAGCCCGCACACCACAACTACTGAAGCCCGCGCACCTAAAGCCCGTGCTCTGCAACAAGAGAAGCCACTGAAATGAGAAGCGTGTGCACCACAATGAAGAGTAGCCCCCGCTCTCTACAACTAGCGAAAGCCCGCGTGCAGCAACGAAGACCCAACGCAGCCAAATAAACATACATTTTTAAAATAAATAAATATGTGGTAAAAAGCAATGGCTGGTCCTCAGACACCTATAAGCGACTTGCTCCAATTGGCTTATTCAGTTTTCAATAATAGGAATATAACCTAAAAGATTAAATGCACCCAAAGAAATATACAAAAGGCCCAAATGATGGCAGTAACTTGGTCCTCTGAAAAACCACTAAAGGGGAGGCTGGGCTTTCTGGGCCAATCTGGCCATGGTAAACCACAGGGCCCGTGGGTACCGAGACAGTGTACCCTACATGGACGAGGGGGCACTGAAGGAAAGACTGTCATCAATGTACCCTTTGCAAATAGCCAGGGCACTGGCAGAGGGAATGCCCCAGATGCCAGAAAGCGACAGGGATCCCTCGGCCTTTGATGGTTTTACAATCGAAAGACTGAGGGGGGCCCAAGGCCAAAAGGGGATCCACCTAGAGATACCATCTACATAACTACTGTCGAGCCTCAAACTTCAGGTGGTAATTGACGTGGTGAGCCACTTGATAAAATTTCTCATAAACACCAGTGCAACCCTTTCAGTCTTAACCCAAGACTGAAAGCCATAACAACCATAGGAAATATGTAATGGGAGTGTCAAGAAAGAGACAGGGGCACACTTCCCTGGAACCCCTTTTGCGCAACATCAATGGCTGGTCGTTTTTACATTCCTTTTTGTTTGTGCCTGATTGTCCTCTCTCTTTAATGGAAGGAACTTATAACTAGATTAGGCGACACTTTGTTTCTCGAGGGACAAGGAAGCCACCCTTATCACTAAATGATATTAACCAAAAAAAAAGAAAAACAGAGTAAATCTATAACTAAAATAAAAGTCTCGGGCTTCCCTGGTGGCACAGTGGTTGAGAGTCCGCCTGCCGATGCAAGGAACACGGGTTCGTGCCCCGGTCCGGGAAGATCCCACATGCCGCAAAGCGACTGGGCCCGTGAGCCATGGCCACTGAGCCTGCGCGTCCGGAGCCTGTGCTCTGCAATGGGAGAGGCCACAACAGTGAGAGGCCTGCGTACCGGAAAAAAAAAAAAAAAGTCTCAATAAACCCCTAAGTATAAAACATTAAGGTTCCGGGCCTAGCCAAAAGCAAACAGATTGAGGCCTCAAGTAACTGCCTTCCAGATTTGTAAAATGTTTTGAAAAAATGGTTTGGGTCTCCAAGACGGTGGCTACAATCTCTTTTAATAACTCTTCTAATGCTTATTGCTGTATTTCTTTCTTTTTTTCTTAAATAAACTTATTTATTTTATTTATGTATTTAGTTTTTTGGCTGCGTTGGATCTTCGTTGCTGCACGCGGGCTTTCTCTAGTTGCAGAGAGTGGGGGCTACTCTTCATTGTGGTGCACAGGCTTCTCACTGTGGTGGCTTCTCTTGTTGCGGAGCACGGGCTCTAGGCGTGTGGGCTTCAGTAGTTGTGGCTCATGGTCTCTAGAGCGCAGGCTCAGTAGTTGTGGTGCACGGGCTTAGTTGCTCCTTGGCATGTGGGATCTTCCCAGACCAGGGATTGAACCTGTGATCCCTGCCTTGGCAGGCGGATTCTTAACCACTGCACCACCAAGGAAGTCCCTGCTGTATTTCTTTCAATTTGTATCTTTTATAAACTCATCCACCGATGCTTAACGTCCACAAGGGCTAAAAGAATAATGTTAATGGGCTTCCCTGGTGGTGCAGTGGTTGGGAGTCCGCCTGCCGATGCAGGGGACATGGGTTCGTGCCCTGGTCCAGGAGGATCCCACATGTCGTGGAGCAGCTGGGCCCGTGAGCCATGGCCACTGAGCCTGCGCCTCTAGAGCCTGTGCTCCACAATGGGAGAGGCCACAGCAGTGAGAGGCCCGAGTACCGCACAAAAAAACAAAAAAAAACAAACAAAAAAAAAGAATAATGCTAACAGGAGGGGCATTGGCTTCTGGTTCTTCTAACAGAGAAGGGACAGTCAGCCAGGTGTTTTACTTCTTCCCCAGGCAGGCCTACATTCCATCTCAGCAGAAAGTAGTTAATGATAGGTTGTCACCCATTACCCCCCTTTAAGCATAAAGGGTAAACACCTGGAGGGGGGAATGATACGGACAGAGTAAAAGGACAAAGTAGGTGATTAAATAGTTAATCCCAGTAAGTGGTTATAAGTAAAGAAAAAAGTATGGGAGACCCCTGTAAGTTAATGATCACTCAAGAAAGCAGGTTTGCTTAACCACAAAACCATGCAACAGAAGCATGAGACATGCCACAAAACAACAAAACAATGGTGGAATGAGACCCACATCCTGCCCAGTGAGCTCAGGTTAATGATTCCTAGGACACACGTGCACTAAAAACAAACATATAAGGAAAGGGTGACATTATACTAAAACTTGAAATGATTTATCATATGTTAGTGTATGTTACCGCCTTTTTGCTCATTTCCATTGCGCCATGACAGTCCTGGTTTGACCATGTAGGAACAAGAAAACTCCCCACCCGACTTGGAAAAGGAATTGATGGAAGCTTGATGTCTCCTCAATAATGAGGAAGAAGGTGGTCTTCTCACCCTCCCCATTCTTCCTTTGATTATAAAACTATAGCTCACCATGTTCTCCAGATGGCACCCTCTCACCCACCCCCTTGTAAGCCTCTCAAGTGTCCTACTCTAATAAGTCACTTCTTATCTATCACTTTGCCTCTCCCTGAATTCTTTCTGCTCTAACGAACGGGAGCTACTCGGACCACGCACACCCCACCCCCAATGCATTTCTGCGGTTTCATCAGTAGATTGGCTTTACTGCTCCGGGGCAAGCAGACCCACGTTTGGTTCAGTAACACCCTCACCCAAGCCCCACTGAAGTGGCGGCCAGGTCTGAGCTGTGCCTAAGAGGCACCCCTTCCCTACAGAGTAAACACATGTGTTTACTGCACCAGGACATGCTCCTCTGGTAGACCTGATAAGCGACTCTCTGGACTGCCTCCGGCTCCAGGGCTCTCATCAACCTTCTAGGTCTAGGCAGTCAAGGCCCAAATTTTGCAGCTTCCCAATCATCCCCTCTCTCAGTTCTCCGGGATAGCCCAGGCCTCCGGCCAACTTCCTAGTTCAGTCCAGGCAAGGATCAGGGCTTGGGGAGGGGGCTGGCTTCCTGCTCCGTCTGGCCTGTTTGTCCATCACAACAGACAACTTGGGTAGAGAGGCAATGTGGAAACCAACCAAGGCCGGGATGTGCGGACCAGGTGCGGGCGGGGAGCGAGGGCTCCGGACAAGCGGTCGGCGCACTCAAGTTAGGCGCACACGTGGCCGCAAACTCCTTGGGCATGTGCAGGTCACGGGGAGAGTTGCGGGTGGCACCAGACCGGCCGAGGCTGGAGTCTCTACCCCAGGACTCTTAAGGACACCGACGGGAACCCACACAGGGCCCCAGCTCAACGTTCCTCAGTTGCCCAGAGCCCCCCACTTACCTCCTCCGCTGCGCTTGCCGCCTCTGCGCGGCGCGCTGCCTTTTCGGGCGCGGGGCATGCCGGGAATTGGGCGCGGCGGGGCGCGGGGTCAGGGACCCGGCGGGCAGGGGCTCCAGACCAGCGAGTCGCCGGCCAATGCGCTGAGTTGAGACTTGGGCAGACGACGGGAGCCACACGCCGCGCGCGCCACCATCTTCGCGAGGCGCCCCGCCCTGCCGAACGTGTCGAAGCGCCCCACCCTGCTAAATGGGTGGCCGGGAAGGCGAGTTCCTGGTCTCCCGATTCATGGAACCTCTCCGTACGGCCGAAACTACTATTCCCAAGGTGCTGCGCGCGGATTACCGCCCCCCCCGCTGGGCGCAGAGCACCTTGGGAATTGTAGTCAGCTCCCGGGACCCACAAGCCCACGACGCTCTAGCTGAACTATGCACCCACAATGCCTTGCGGCGTTCCCACCCCCTCGCCCAACACGTTTAGTCGTTAACTCTGTAGCTGCCCACGACGCAGGACCGGCATCTCTGGGTACTTGCAGCGGGACGCTCGCGACAGGAAGAGGGTGGGTTTCGTAGAATTGGGGAACAGCCAAACCTCAGGCAGTGAAAGAAAAAGTAACTTTATGATGAAAGCAGATTACAGACAACAGCTTAGCACTTAAAGACCTTAGCCAAGATCTCCTCGGGGGCCCACCTGCCCCTGGACGGGTCTCCTGTGACCATTCCATGGACGCAGTGAAGTGTAGAACAGAGCCCTGGGCTGGCAACCTTAACCTTCTGGAACACCGACTCTTCCTGGGGCTGCTTTCTTGTCAGGAGGGATGAGGTGATCTCAGAGGGCGTCTAGTTTTAAAACAGTATGTTTTTTTCTGGCCTCTTCCACTCCCCAGGGATCCCATGGGAAGTGGGGTGTGTGCATGGGAGAAGTGACTGTAAACTAAATAGAACAAGAGTGGGACAAAGTCTTCCCTCCAGGACTGGAAAGATGGCAGCAGGAACATGAAGGTCAGAGGCAGGTGACTCCTGGCTTTATGTTGCTTCTTCAGGCCTGGGCTCCTGGCAGGTAGGGCCAGCCCAGCCCGCGTAACAACGGCAGCTGAAGGACTCCCAATCTCCAGGGCTGCCATCTGGCTCCAGGTGCAGAAAGACTTCCAGTTGTCCTGGGTCTTGCCAAGCACATCGGCCATGGCCATGGCACCGCTGGTGACTGCAGGCCATGGCTGCCCTGGTCACGTTGATCACATAAGGGCCCAGGGTGCTCACTAGGTAGTCATGGAGATGCCAGCACTCCTCCTGAGGAGAGGGAAGGGATGTATCAATGCTTCTGCTCCATGGCCCTGACATGGTCTTTCCCCATCTCTGGGACCCCAGCATGGGCTGTGTGGCAGGCTGGAGGGGGCAATGATCACCTCAGAACTGGAGAAGCTCAGGTCCCCCCAGAGCACCACGCCGGCTGCCCCCAGTGCAGCGGTCACACCAATGGTCTGCACAAGTTCATCCTGGAGGCAGAGAGCTGCTAAGCCAGGGCTGGGCTGGCCAGCTCCATCTGGCCCAACCTCCACCTTCAAGAACTTTCATGGCTCACTGCCATGATCCGATTCCACCCCTAGAGGAGGGCCCCTTGGCCCTGAGCCTCTGAGTGGCTTCTCAGGCCCTCAGAGAATGTCATGCCTCCCCAGTCAGACCCCTAGACTTCAGTTTTCACTCACCTGAGACAGGAACCTCCCAGAGCTCCGGTGTGTGAGGCGGGCATAGGCCAGGACAGGCAGGGGATGTGGGTGCCCAGCGAGGGCCACACGGAAGGCCTCCTCCAGGCGGTATCGGACAAATGCGTGGTGGTGAGCAGGTGGTAACCTGGGTGGGAGGTATATGCTGGGGAAGAGGGCGCTGGAGGCGGCCCAGAGCCAATGCAGTTGGGTGTTGCGGGCAAGGGTGGCTGCATGGCAGTGGCCCGTGTAATTGGAAGCTGTACCATGCCAGCCATTGCCACAGGCCGGGAAGCGATAGAAGCCCCAGAGCCCATGGGGCTGCAGTGCCCGGCCTAGCCGCAGTGTGTCCTCCATCAGTGCACGGGCTGCCTGTTCAAAGCCGATACGGGCCTTGTAGAGCTGCTCCTGGGGGTCCAGGTTGGGGAATACCCGCCGTGCCCAAGCCCAGGAGGCTGTCTGGTAGACCTGGCGGCGGCCCCAGTTCCCAGACCAGAGTGGACACCATTCCTCCCAGTCCAGTACTGCCAGGCCAGCGAAGCCAGGTTGCAGGCTGTGGCGGATCTGATAGGCAGCCCGTGCCAGGTGGCGGTCAAGGGGCACAGCCTGGGGGATGCCCCCGTTGTGAGCTGTGCCCCTCGGCCCAAGGTAGGGATAGAAGCCGAGCTGGTTCTTGTAGAAGATGGTGACATTCTGGCCGTGGAAACGCTGGCCACGGTTGGCTGCAATGCCCAGGGCCTCTAGTGGCAGGTGCACGCCAAAGCGGGCCTTACAGTGTGCTGAGGGCACATTCCACAGCACCAAGAAGGGGCGTTCAGGGGCTTGCAGCAGGGGCTGGCCACATCCCAAGCACAGGGCCACCCCTAGCACCAGGGCCAGGCCTAGCTGCATGGTCATGCCCCAGGGATGGAAACCTGCAGGAGAGAGGGGGTGTGAGCTTAGACTCCATGGCCATGGCCACACCTTCCACACAGCAGAGAAAGCTGGGAAAACTCCTCCAGCTCCTCCTCACAAGAAAGGGAGGTGCGTAAAGCCTGGTTCCCAAGGGGTCTCATAGGCCTCTCAGAGCAGCCACAACCCAAGCTGGCTTGGGCAGCTCCCCTTCTGTATTGTCCATCTCTGCCATGGCACCACCGTGCCCTCTCACACCTCCCCCACCTACAGCTTTCACAAGTCCCCTTCTTTCCTCTGCCCATTTTGTTTCCTGCCCCAAGAACACTCAGCCCCCACCTTGCCTGGCTTAATTTCTACTCAGCACTCAGGTCTCTGCTATGGCATCACCTGCCCTGGGAGGTCTACCAGATCTCCAAGTGGAGTGAGGAAACTTGAGCTCCCACTGTCCCAGCATGGATCCTGCCACAGTATGCCTGCCCTGTCCCTTGGGCTGAGACCCTATCTGTCTAGTTCCCCACTGCCTGTGCCCAATCCAGGGCCTGTAACACAGCAGGTGCCCAGTGAATGGTGATGAGTGAATGTCTCCTTGTCCCCTGGGCCTGGCAGAGTGAGAGAGGTAAAAGGCAGGTGTCCCTCCACCCATGGCCCTAAGGCCGAGGTGGATCTGAGGGCCCCTGCAGGGACAGAGGACCTAAGACAAGGCTGGGAGATGAGGGTGGGGGTCAACAAATACACTGTCACAACCACACCCAACAGAAGCCTTTATTCAGCCACACTGAGCGCTCTGAGCCACAGCCATGGCGTCATCTCCACTGGCACTCAGGAAACATGCCTAGGCTGAAGCTGTCCTCGGGGGATAGAAGCTGAGGGATGGCCAGTGGGCTGAGGCTGGTACTGTCCTGGGCAGTCAACTGACCCAGAAAGACAGCATCTTGCCCTGGGTAAGCCCTTAGATGTCTTTCTCCATCCAGAATATGGGGCGTCTTCTCAGGTCTTGGTATTGAGTCTCCAGCAGGCTTTGTGGAGGGGGCCCTCCTGGAGGTGGGGGTAGGGTGGTCAAGGGCTCAGGCAGGGGTGGGGGTGGCGGCAATGATGACCCCTTGGGGGCTCTTGGGGCAGCTTGGGCAGTCAGGCTAGGGGCCCTGCAGGGTGGCCGGGGAAAGGAGGCCCTGGGGAAGGCACTGACCAGGGTGGCAGGCAGCCACCGACTGGTGAAGACCAGGCCCTGCACAGGCTCACCCAGCTGGTATCCCAGGTGGGCGTAAAAGTGCAGCTGGTCATGGGTGGTGAGGTGTAGCCGGCGGAAGCCCCGGGCCTGAGCAAAGGCTTCAAGGCCCTCCATGAGGCAGCGGCCAAAGCCACGGCCCCTCAAGGCTCGGGCCACCACCACCGTCTCCACTAGGAGGCTCTGGGGCCGGTCCAGCACCCGTGACAGGCGGGCATGGCCCACCACAATGGGGTCTGCCTCTGGCGTGGGACGGGGGCTCAGCAGCATCAAGCAGAGGGGGAAGGCATCTGAGGACTGGCCCAAGGAGTGCAGGCGGGAGGCGCGGCTGCGGGGCCACTGCTCATTGATGAGGTCGGCACAGGCATCCAGGAGCTCAGGTCGGCAGTGCACAGGCTCCAGGGTCAGCTCAGCCAGGTTGGGGGCTGGGGTCTCCTCTGGCTGGCGTGCGGGATCCAGGGTCAGCTCAGTTGAGCCAGGACTGAGGGTCATCTCTGGATGGCATGCAGAACCCAGGGTCAACTCAGCTAGCCTGGGGCTCAGGGTCAGATCTGGCTGGTGTGTAGGATCCAGGATCAGCTTGGCCAGGTTGGATCTCAGGGTCACCTCTGGCTGGCATGCAGGATCCAGAGTCAGTTAGGCTGGAGTGGTACTCAGGATCAGTACCACCTGGTGTATAGGGTCTAGGGTAGGAGTCAGCTTGGCTGGGCCAGGGCTCAGAGTCAGCTCTTGCCTACATGTGGGATCCAGGCTCAGATGCCAGGCTGGGAGCCAAGGTCATCTCCTGCTGGGTTCCAGGTGGCTCAGTGCCAGGCTGGGGGTTAAGGCCACAGTCTCCAGGCAGTGGTATCTCCTGAGACCAGAAGGGTGCTCCTCCTGTGGACAACAGCCATGCTGGGCTGTGCCAGAAGGGAGGATGGGGCTGGGGCAGGGAGTGGCTGACAGAGTGCTAAGGAGGGCCACGCATCCTGGAACTGGTGGGCTGCACCTTGTCCCCATACTCACCTGATGGCACAGGTGACCTGGAGGATCCCATCCCCTATACCTGGGGGACCTGACTCAGGTGGGGAGCAGAGGGGATGGATCCTGGGTGCTCTGCCTTACACTGGATGGAGGCTGAGGGCTAAAGGCTAGGGCAGAAATCAAGACTCCAGGCCCCAGCCTTCTCTGACTACCGCTTTGAACTCCCCAGGAGAGTAGATCCAGCCCTACACCATTGCAGCTGGCTGGCCATCAGACAGAGCATACAAACTAGACACCATGACCCCCTGCTTAAACGCTGTATTCCCTTCGGAGGGAACACAGCTTCCCTAGGAACTCCCCTAGGGAAGTTCCCTGTCCCACCCTTCTCCCTACTCCAGGTCCCCGCCTTTTTGACCACCTGGGCCATGCCTGCCACCTAACCGATATTGGGGTGCCATTCACCCACCCATCAGGCTCAAATTTCCCCTCCCTGGACTGCCTTCCCTACCAGGGGCACAGAGTCCCTGGCTCCCTCCCCAACACTGACCAGCTCAGGACACTTTGACTGGGCATGGACCCAACTGCCGCTCAGAAAGGGCCCGGCTCACACAGCAATGTGGCTCCTGCAGGCCTGGTTCCCCACTGGCCTGTTTCGTAGACACCCTAGCTAGATAAGAACCACAGCTTCCTTCCTACATCCACAGGGGTGTCCAACGGCTACCAGGTTGGGGGCTCAGACCTCCTGACCCCGAACTCCATTGTGTGCCCATCCTACCACAGGCTCTGCTGGCAGAAGGGTCAATGCTCGGGGATTTCTAGCAATAGGTGGCCGCTGGGCCCCACCCTTCTACCCACCTGTTCCAGAGAGGATGCCCTGGCTCCCCTTCCCCACCTCCGCAGGAAGGCCCCGTGAGCTTGAGGCCAATTCCACACTGATCAGTAACAGGTAGCCCCCTCCCCTCATACCACATCCCACTCAGAGGGCTATAAGCCCCTCACCTGCATCAGCCACCTCCGCAGCAGCTGCACCCCTGGACCAGGAGAGAGGAAACCCCAGGATCCGCCCCTGAGCCTGGAGCCCCAGACTTCCCCCTCAGGCTTAACCCTTTCTGTGCCGACCCCACCCACTGTGGGTGGGGCTCCCGGGTCCACAGAGAGAGGCGACAGTCTCTCTCCTGCCTCGGTTTCCCCCTTCCTCCCACTGGGTGACAAACCGTGGAGTTTGGGGGTGGGGGCTTCGGGAGCTTGACTCCGGGCGGCTGTGGCTCGGCATGCTCTGGGAGGGAACGACAGACGCAAAGAGGGCGTGCGGGGCGGCTTAGTCACTTGAGAACTGTACGCGCGGAGCGGACGGGGAGAGCGGGGGACAATGAGGACGAATACGCCGCGCATGGGGAGGGGGGCAGTACTGACATGCTGACGCCTGGCTCCGGGACGCTCCGTGTCCTCGCTCCACACGGATCTGTATCTCGCTGTCTCTGGCTCGGACTCCTCCGGCACGCGGCGCTCGCACCCTAGCGGTGAGGCGGACGCACTGCAGCCGTCACGGCCCGCGGCACACCACCGGGTCCCGGGTCTTCGGGGCGGCCAGCCCCCGGCCCCGGCCCCTCGCGTCATAACACAGACCCGACGCAGACTGGATCTCTGCCCTGGTTCTACCTCTGCCCCTCCCGCCCTTGCTTATCCAGGCCCAGCTCCCAGTGAGCGCGAACCGAGCGCCAGCTCCATTACGGGTGGGTTGGGCTTCCATCTCGCCCCGCCCCGCCCCAGACTCAGATAGGTCTCCCCCCAGTTCAGCTTTGTTTCGGCTCACGTCAGCCTCCTGCCCAGCGTGGAAACGGTCAGGTGGAGCTTCCTCCCGAAATTTGGGCCCAACCCTGAGAAGCAGCCGCCCTCGGACAGACATCAAATCTGAGCAAGAGAAAAGAATTTTCCTGTGCCCTCTGGATCCCAGCGCCTGCACGTTTTAGGTGCTCAATAAACAGCTCTTCAAGTTAGAATCATGTCTGCTTTATTTGTGAGGCTGTTACCTCTGAACGGATTCAGGCTGCAGTACAGGGCTGATTACCGTCGACATATAGTAGGAGCCAAAGGGCTCCATCGCTATAGAGGTAGAGGTAGAGGGTAGAGATTCAAACCCAGATTCACCTGGGTTTGAATCTCAGCTGCTCTATTTTCTGTCTGCAACCTTGGGTAAAGTGCTTACCCTCCCTGTGTGTGCCTCAGTTTCCTCATAGCGTCATGTTAGGATTGCACAATTAAGTTAGACTACTTAAAATGCCTAGCACAGGACTCGGAAAAAGTAGGCACCCAGTGAATGTCAGCTCTTTCTTCCTTCCTTCCTTCCTCCCTCCCTCCCTTTCTTTCTTTCAGCATGCGGGATCTTAGTTCCCTGACCAGGGATCGAACCCCCGCCCCCTGCAGTAGAAGCACGGAGTCTTAACCACTGGACCGCCAGGGAAGTCCAGAGCGTCAGTTCTTGTGATTGCTGCAGTTTAAAGACTGGCTCAATGTCTCTGGAAGAAATATTTTTAACTCTGCTGGGTGGGTGCCCAAGGCTCTAACACCTTATGCGACTATCTTGGTCTGTAAGCAGGTGTGAATGGGCTAGCATATGCTCATGACAGTGCCTGAGTGTACTTCTGACTGTGACCATGACTCATGTGACTGTGCCTGTACTTGAGAAAGCTGTAGCCAGGTCCAGATTGCATTAGGTACTCAATGTGTGCATGTGCCAATCACCACATGCCTCACTGCTCACACCATGTTCCCGTCCACCCATGGTAGCAGCGACATTTGAACTCCACAGCCAACCGATCCTTGAGTGAGAGGGCACCTCGGAGGGTCAGAGGCCCACCACCAGGCGTGGACTCGATGGAGAAACTGGTGGGGCTGAGGATGAGGCGGGCCTCGGGGTGACTGGGGCGCCGAGCACAACGGCCATGGCCAGAGCACAGGACTTGACTGCACAGAAGAGCCCCACTGGTCACATTCAGGATGAAGGGCCCCAGTGTCGTGTCAACATACTCCTTGATGGCCTGGCAGGATTCCTAGGTGGGAGGGGGAGCGTCAGGACACCACGGCCATGCACGGGTCCACCTAGGGCATTGAGGCACTCACCTGCTGGTCAACCAGGACTGCAGGGGTAAAGGGTGGGCCAGGGTCTCCCCAGTCAGCCTGGAAGCCCCACTCCTGCCCCCACCCTCACCCCCATCCTGGGCTTGAGCTCACCTTGGTTCTTGTGTTCTCCCAGCTCACCCAGAGCACCACTCCTGCTGCCCCCTGGGCTGCACTCTCCCCCAGGCTGTGCTCCAGCTCCTCCTGGGGAAAGGACAGCATAGCTCTGTGGGGCCTCCCTCCATCCCCACAGCAGCCTGCTGTAACACTATTGCATGGGACAAATAATTCATAGCCTGCTCTAGCTGTGGTGGCCAGAGGCAAGCCTGCTCTTACTCTAGCCTGTGAGTGCCATGCAGGCAGGGATGATTTCTTTCTGAAGAATGCTGAATTGTCTGTGCCTAGCACAGAACTTGGCACACAGTAGGTGCTCAAAGAATGTGAGAGGGAATGGATGAAAGTGTCCCAAGGCTAAAGTGCCCCAGGGCTATGTGGCCTCACTTACTGGACTAATGCCTAACAATGTAGGTTACAAGGTGGGTGGGGTCACAGGAGACTCACCAGGGGCAGAAAGCGGTTAGTCATGTCGTAGAAGATCTGGACGTAGGGCAGCACTGGCAGATCAGGGTACCCTGCACCCACGGCCAAACGGAATGCCTCACCCACACGGTGCTGCACAAACATCCGTGCCTTCTTCGTGCCCTCCAGTGCTGCAGGCAGGTAGATGCTGGGGTAGAGGGCACGGCTCTGGCCCCACAGCCACCCCAGCTGGTCATTCTCGGCACAGATGCCTGGTGGGCACTGGCCAGTGTAGTTGGGATTTTTAAAGTCATAGTTATAGCAATCAGGGAAGCCATAGAAGCCCCAGAGGCCACGAGGCTGCAGTGCTTGTCCCAGCCTGAGGGTGCCTGCCATCCAGGCCCGCGCAGCCCCCTCAAACTGGTCCTGAGCTGCTGCCTCCACCCAAGGAGCTGGCCAGTCAGGGTGCTGCCCCTGTACCAGTGCCCGTGAGCGCTGCCGGTAAATGTCCTTGGTGTCCCAGTTGAAGGCCCAGCGTGGGCGCCATGCCTCCCAGTCAATAACTGCCAGCCCTGAGAAGTTGGATGCAGGCATGGCAGCCAGGATGTCCCGGAACGCGCGGGCCAGGTGGACAGCCAGGCTGGCATTCTGGGGCAGGCCACCGAATACGGGTTCCCCAGCAGGTGTGTAGTAAGGGTAGGTGCCCAGCTGGGAGCTGTAGAAAATGGTCATGTCAGGGCCGCGGAAGGTCTGCCCCGGGTTGGCCACCACATCAAAGACACTGACATCCACGTCCACGCCATGCCTCTCTAGACACCACTGGGTGTTTGCATTCCAGATGGTGGCAAAGGGCCGGTTGGGTACCAGGGGGTCCCTGGAGCCTTTGGCCATGCCGAGCAAGTTCAGGAAGAGGGTGCAGATGGGAAGCAGGTGGGCTGCCGTGGCACAGGGCAGGTCTAGAGAAACCTGGCCAGGGGAAGCAGAGCTGAAAGCAGGCCTTGAACTCTCTGACCCCTACTGAGGGCAGGCAGGCCAAGTCCCTTATTAATCCACCTCTATTCTGGCTTCAGGTAAATATTGACCTGCAGGGTTCAGGGAAGTCAGAGGGCAAAGGAGAGGCATTGAGGGGAACATGGCCACTAGAGGGCACATCCGAGTTGCCTCTTGGGCCGACCTTTGCCCTCTGTCTCCCACAGGTCTTGTCCTGGCTTGCCCGCCCCCTTTCCCCAAGGGCCACAGAAGCCATGACATCTGTCTTGAGAAGAGTGGCTGAGAGCCAGGCCCTCAGCCCCCAGGCTGGCCGACTGACGGAGGCGGGGGCTTCCCTGTCTCTTTCCCCAGGAATCCTGGCCACCCATGCAGGAGGGCATGCTCAGTGACGCAGGAAAGGTCAGCCCAGCCCTCCTGCACACCCGCCAATCTGCCCACTTGTCCCTGCTGACCTCAGGGCTGAAAGGCCTCATTCTCCAAACTTCCTGACCTCAGGGTGAGGGCCTATGCAGGGCTCAGCAAGATTCTGTTCCTTAACTCTGGCCTCAGCTGCACCGAGACTCTTGGGAGGAAGAAGCCACTGCTAGAAACCCTGAGCTTTTGTAGGGGTCACCCCACCCAGTCTGGGGGCGGGCTGAGGGGCGGGCCCTGGGTTAGAGGGCTGGGCCAGACAGCAGAGCCACCTCTGCACTCCTAGCAAAGTGCCCTTGGTAGGAGGTGGGGCTAGGCCGGAAGTGGCCCCTCCCACTCTGTCAGCACTGGGGCTGGACTTTGTGGCTTTACTTGGGATGGTGTGGGGATGGAGGCAGTGCATGGGGGCCGTCTGGGTGGCAGATCCGACTGGGTGTGATACTGGAGTCTGGGTGCCTTCCCCACGTGCCTGCATTATGACACCTATGGGCCCTAGGCACTTTCACCTTTGCGGACCCATTCCTCAAAAAAACATTTTAAGGGAATGGTTAGGACTCTGTGCTTCCACTGCAGGGGACACGGGTTCGATCCCTGGTCGGGGAACTAAGATCCCACATGCTGCGCGGCCAAAAAAATACATATTTTTTAAAAAATATATTTTACGACTATACTGGCATAAGGACAGATATAATCCAGACTGAATTCATTATTTTATATTCATTATTCCTGTATTTTTTCTTCTGATTAAAAAAGATTAAAATTAAAACATTTTTGTGGGCCCGTATAAGTATTGTGGCCCTGTGCCTACAGTGCCTAGTGGATAAATCATCCCCCCTTTAGGGACCTGTGTCTGAAAGGAACTGTGTTCCTGAAGTCAGGGCTGCGTTGTCACCCTTTGTATATGTGCTGGATCAGTGACTGTGTGTAAAGCTCCAGTTAGTGGACATTTGGGACTCTCCACAAACTCCAGTAGTGTGTATGTGCAAGTGTGGGACCCAGTGCCTGGGACTTGGTGTGTGTGAGACCCTATTTTATGACCATGAGACCCCATGTTTGTGTGACCACGGGTGTGAGCATGAGTGTATCAGTGAAGACGCGCTTGTTCATTCCTTCGTGATTTTGCTTGTTTGCTGATTCAGGCGCTAGCAACTGAGACCTGCTAGGTGCTCAGGCCCAGGCTTGCCTGCCAGAGTGGGGTGAAGGAAACATCATGTTCCTGGCCCAGGTGAAAGCACTGAACAGCCCAGTCTGAACCTGAGCTCATAGCCAGGTCACAGCTGTGTGGGTCCGGTCACAGGTATGTCTGGATAACCTGTGTGTTGGCAGGTTACAGATGTGGGCAGGGTAGCTAACAGGTATGCATGGGTCACATCTGTGTAGGGGAGGTCACAGCTGTGTGTGGGGTCACAGTTGGGTAGGGGAAGTCACAGGTGTTGGGGAGATAGGTCACAGCTCCTCCTTCCTTGCCCTCCCTCTGCTGGCTCCATCATCTTATGGCCTTATTGATCAACACCTGAATCTACTCTCCAGCCAGCCTCTCCCCACCTTGGTCACAAGCAGCCAGGATACAAGCAGCCCTACCCCCACCATGTGATTTGACATCTCCCTCCCAGTGCTACCACCCTCTCTAGTCTCTGCCATCAGCAGCCAGAGGGATGAAGGATCACTTTACAACCTGAATCAATATCGATTTGGTGAGGATTGCTTCTCCAGGCTCTAACCACACAATCCCCTTGCCTGTATGCCTCTGGGGAGCACTCTCCACTGTCCAACATCTGACTTGGCCTTGGCATCCAAAGTGCATCTCCCTTTATGCTGTCATACCCCTGAGGATGGCAGTCTTTGCTGGTGTGGTTCATGGGTGCATCCCCAGCACCCAGCCCAGCCCTGGCACATGTGTGTGTTCAGTGTGTTCACTGAACAGGTAAGATAGTCACTATCATCAGACAAAATCAGGCCTGGTGCCACTCTAGGGCCACCTGCAGCATAACCCTCTGTCACACCCAAGCCTCAAACTCTGTCTCCATTTGTGTTCTGTCTTCCTCCAGCCTTTGCCCATGCTTTGTTCCCAGCATCAAGTTTCCCCCCCACCTTTCAAAACTCAGTGTAGGGACTCTCAATGTAGGGACTTCCCTGGCAGTCCAGGAGTTAGGAAACCGTGCTTCCACTGCAGGGGGCAGTGGTTCGATCCCTGGTCGGGGAACTAAGATCCCATGTGCTGTGCATGGTACGGCCCCCCCCACCCCCCCAAAAAAAAACCCAACCCAACCTCAATGTAGAAAGCACTTCCTTGAGGCTACTTCCCGAGTCCTTGTGGCTGGGGTGCCCTCCTCACTGCTCGACAGTTTCTTGAGTACATCTCGAGCCGGTATTATCTGAGGGCAGGGGATCAGTCATCACTGATAGGGACAGGAGGAATCCAGGTGTGGGTCCAATGGCTGAGGGGAGGGGCAGGGCCCCACCCAGAATAACTCACTTCAGAAGCAGAGGAAGTGAAGCAGGTCAGAGCTGGTATGACAGCTCTGGCTGCTACTTCTCTCCCCTGGGACAGCTGGGGACAAGCTATGCTCTCCCATGGCCATTACAGGGCTGACTGTTGAGGATGCCTCCCCCTCACCCCATCATGCATCTCTGCAGTGGGACAGGGACTGGACCTCATGATTCAGATCCCAATGCCCTGCTTGCCTCCCCCTGACCATACCCAGTGGAGGACTCTGAGCTAGATGGGGAGAAGTGCGTGTGGCTGAAGTCCACTGTCCTTGGGACTAGGGAGTGGAGGAGCCGCCCTTGCCTGTGAGAACAGCAGGGAGGAGTGATCTGGCTACCTGCCCAGCCAGGGAAGATCAAACATCCGCTTTCCCCTTTCTCCTTGGGTGGGCAAGGCGAGGCGACTGGCACCAGCCCAGCTGGGGATACAGTACCAAGTAGGAGAAGCACAATGAGCCCCACCCCTCACAGAAGGTTGTACCCAACTGCTTTCCAATCAATATGGATAAAGCAAGGTCCTTGGTGTTGGGGTAGACTGTGAGTCCCTCCACTCCCAGTGGCCCCTGCCCTAGCAGGACAGCTAGAGTGGGAAGCTCTGGCCTGCAGATCCCAGTGAATGCATTTTACAGATGAGAAGTCGCCAGCAGAGAGTCTCACAGAGACAGAACTGAGCTCAAACCTTATATGGAAGACCCTGAAATCTCTCTCACATGCCCTGGCCCAGGCACAGACAGTCCAAGCAAAGAAGCAGTTGTTTCATATTTAATTTACAAAAGAGACCCCAAAATAATAATAATAAACTATGCAGGGGCAGGGGAGTAGGGTCAGGTCCTCCCCGGCCCAGCTGTGCCCCTCTTCCTCTCTGGCAGGGAGAGAAGGGGCCTCCCACGGGACTGTCCCTCCCCCTTAGAACAGGGGGTGGGAGCTGGTACGGACACCCTACTGGGCATCCCAGGGGGTTCTGCCCCTTCAGACTCTGGTTTGTCCACCCCTTGTGGGCTCCTACATGCCTAGCAGAGCCCTTGTGGCAGAAGCCAGCTTGCCTGGCAGCTGCGTGAGAGACCCTTACAAAGTCCAGGTGAGGGCCAGGGCGGCCACAGCCAGCAGGCTGGTGAGGTGGGACCCAGACCAGGCCCCACTGGCACCCCCAGCTGCCCGCCTGCGGTCCCACTGGCATTGCTCGCCGCCCCAGCCTAGGTAGCACTGGCAGCGAAAGTGCGTCTGCAGGTGGTTGCGGTCGGCCCAACTGAGTTCCCCCTCTGGTCGCAGCTGCGGCTCACCAGGTGCGTGGCTAGGCACTAGGCGGAAGCTGCTGGCACTGAGGTGCAGGAAGGTATTAGCACTGGGGTCACGGCGCACACAGCGCCCGTGGCCGTGGCACTGGGCCCAGCTGCAATACTGGGCAGCCCAGGACACATTGACGACGTAGGGTACCAGCAACCGGGTCAGGTAATCCTTGAGGTACTGGCAGGTCTCCTGGGGGCAGAGGTCAGGGATCAGGGTCAGCTGTCTCAGCCCACAGGCCCAGATGGAAACTCTGTTTACACTGTGGTGACTGTACCTTCTTTTAACAATGCGCGCGCGCACACACACACACACACACACACACACACACACACACACACACACACGCAAGCATGCCTGAGCCCTCACTGTTCCTATTCCTTCTAAGAAGGGGGTGGGGGCAGGGACTGGAACCCAGCAGGGCAGATGGGGCAGGGTGGAACTCAACAGCTGGTCAGGACAGCAAATCCCCCTTCCTGGGAGAAGGGGAGGGACTGAGTCTTCTCTGTTGGGACTGGGGCTCCTTGGGTGGGGGACAGATGAGGGGACCACTTTGAGGTTTGCAGCCAAAAGCACAGACGCTCTGCCTGTCCCTGCAGACTCAGCTCCAGTAGGCTGGGTGGGTCTTACTTACCATGCTGGTGGTGTACCCCGCATCACCCCAGAGGATGACACCAGCTGCACCCAGGGCTGCACTCTCGCCAATGGTGGAGATGAGATCCATCTGCGTGGGAAGGAGATGGTCACTGGGGAATACTGAGACCACAGGGTGAGAAGGACAGACAGTGTGAGAAGGCCCTCCTTCTCACCCCTAGGCAGCAGCTGTTTCACTTTCTCCTTAAATGTTTAAGCCGTTTCCACCCCCACTTCTGGCCTCCCATTCCCAAGCCAAGGGCCCACTTGAGCCTAGTATGTACCTATCAGGATGGACCGCAAAGTCAGAATACTAGGCCCAAGTCCCTGCTCTGCCTGGATTTGCTGGGAAGTTCTGGGTAAATTTCTCAGCATCTCTGGCCCTCAATTTTTGTATCCACAAAATGGAGATAACAATGCCACCCTTTCATAGGGTTACAGAGATAATGAGGTGAGGAGATGTAGAGTAGCCAGTAAGCTTGGGGGCAGGAGGCCTGCAGTGGTTTCCCAAGGACGAAGACAGGGCCCTGGGAGGCACATACCTCGCTAAGCCCTGTGAGTCCGCGGCTATAGGTGGGCCTCGTGAAGACATAGACCGGGAGTGCATGGTTGGCATGGTGGGTGTGAGCCACGCGAAGGGCCTCCTGAACACGGAAGCTGACAAAGTTGCGGCCATGTGTGGAGGAAGCGAGTGTCTCTTCCAGGTATACAGAGGGGAAGAGGGCCGTGCTCTCAGCCCACAGCCAGGCCAGCTGGTCATTTCGGGAGACCTCAACATCAGGGCAGTGGCCTGTATAGGTCTCCCAGTTCTGCACATAATCATGGTTGTAACAGTCGGGGAAGAGGTAGAAGCCCCACAGGTGCCGAGGCCGAAATGCCTTGACAAATCGCAGTGTCTCCAGCATGAACTGGCGTGCAGCAAACTCAAACTCATACTGCGCCTGCTTCACTATGCGGTCTGGTGGCCAGTCAGGGTGGCGACTGGCCACCAACTGGCGTGATAATCGGCGGTACACGTCCTTGTCCTGCCAGTTGCGTACCCACACTGGCCGCCAGTCCTCCCAGTCGATGACTGCCAGCCCTGCAGGCTCCTGTGTACGAATGTAGCGTTCCACATGTCCCTTTAGCATCTCCAGGTGTACCCAGAGGCTGCCATTCTGTGGCACACCACCATGCACAGACCTCGCCACTGAATCGAAGTGTGGATACATGCCCAGCCGGTCACGGTAGAAGATGGTGATGTTCTGGTTCACGAAACCCTCATTAGGTGAGGCCTGCACATCAAAGGCCTTCATGTCCTTTGGGTCCAGTGGCACCTTGTGGCGTGGGCCACAGTCTTGTGTGGGCACATCCCATGCTACCACAAAGGGCCGGCCTGTGAAGATGGGTGGTGCTGTGGGCTTCAGCTCTGTGGCCCATGCCACCGCCAACACCAGGGCCAGTGTGACGGCAGGGCCCAGGCCTGCCCACATGCTGGGGGCTGCAGGAAGACAGTGTCACCTGCCTGGCACTAGCTCAGGAACTGGGGGAAAGGTGGGAGACAGCAAATCAGTCTATAGAATCCTGGAGGTGTCCACCCCAAACCCATCCATACTCCCAAAGCCCATGCTGTGTAGGGCACCGTGCCCAGGGTTGTTCAGACCCTGTTATTGGCTATAACAGGTCTGAGAGACCACAGACCACTGAGGCGCAGGAACTCACTGCCAGGGCTCCTTCCTGGAGCAGGTAGCCTACAGCTGGGCAGGAACTTGTTAGGTCTGTGACCCCTCTGAGAACTGGACGAATTGAGCTATAGACTCACTGCCCAGAGACTCACACATGGCTGAATACCACCCAGGACAAGGTTTCTGAGAGCCCCAAACCGAGGCCCACTCTACCCTGTGAAGTACTCTTGGTCCTGAGAAACCATAGCATTTGGGTAAGGCAAGGCACAGCTGATGAAGCAGCTAGGAAGCTGTAACAGCCCCAGAGCTGGTATCTTTTTTTGCACCCGCCCAGCAGCAGAGCGAGGCTAATAGACTTTGTCTCAGCGCAGACACTCTCCCAAGCTTGGTGGAGGCCCCGCGGGGACAAAGGGGTGGTGGATCTCCCACGGTGGCGCTGGCAGACCGGCATTTCCCTCTACAGCTACCAGAAATGATCGCGCCCCCGGGCCAAGCGGTCCGGGGTAAAGCCCACTCCACCTGGCCTTTGTCCGGGACCCCGCCCCCGCCCCGCACGTGGGGGCTGAACCCGGCCCAGAGTTGGGGGGGGGGTCCTGGGCCGCCTCCCTGGGGGCTCAGAATAGAGCCCGCGGAGAGAGCCGCCAGGCTCGCACTGCCCTCCCTCACCTCGCGCAGGGAGCCGCCGGGACCTGCGCCATGGCCATCGCCATCCCCGCCCCAGCCCGGCCCGCTCCGGCCGCTCCACCAGGCACTGCCCCTGTTCGGCGCCTCTACTGGCTCCGCCCCCCCAGCCCGCGGGCCCTTTAAGAATTCAGCGCGGAGGCGGGCCCTGCGCAGGATTTGCGGCGGGGTCGGAAAGGTGTGCCTGACTTTTGGGTAGCCAGTGCTGCGTTTTGGGCTCCAAGGTCCCCAGATCCTCTGCCGAGGAATGTGACCATCAATCTGGAACCGTGAGACCCCTCCAAATGGGGCTTTCTTGTGGAGTCTCAGCCGTGAGGGCCAGTCAGCCCCAAATTCCCCCCCGCAGCCTGCGGCCGGTGGTACAGTCCTCGCTGCTCTGCGACGCGGCCAGCCGCTTAAAGGGACAGCATAAAGGACGGGGGTAGGGGAGGGAATAAAGGAGGTGGCGTTCCGTCACCCGGCCAGAAGGAGGTGCTGTGGGACCCCGAGGCCTTGGCCGGGGGTAGTAGTGAATCTGGCTCAGCATCCCTGAGCGTAGTCTCCAGTCCTGGGGCCCCTTTGTATGTAAAGGGGGACGGTGACCAGAGCCGACCTCTGGTCTCGCAGGACAGTAATGTGCCGCCCCCTACGGATCAGGGCTCCCTTCCCCCGACCCTGGTCTGAAGGGAATCCCCGCCCCCTGCCAGACTTGGGGAGGGGGCCTAGCACCCGCGTCTTAGCTCTTCCAGGACTGCGTGGAGGCAGTGGTTGTCCGGGCAACACGAGCTGTGGGTCGCAGCTAGGCCCGCCCGGCTGGGGCCAGTAAGCCCAGCGGGCCCTGGGGATAGGGCGTCCCCCTGCCCCCGACCTGCATCAGGCACAGGCCAATCCCTGGGCTCCCATCGCCTCCTGTCCAGTCTCTGGGGGGCCTGTGGGAGCCCCCAAGGCTTCCTTTCAACTCTGAGGAAGCTGCCACCCTTGCAGAAGTTCCTGGACAGATGGCAGAGAAAGCCGGCCCGGCCAGAGGGTTTCCCCTGGGCCCCTGCCCAGTATCCTAAGTCCTTTGGTCCTGTAAGCCCCTCCCTCTGGGGAGCAGGCTTGGAGCTGGAATGGGGGGAGTATTCCTTGCCTCTTCCTAGATCCGCTCCCCCGGGATCCTCAGCTCCCCAAAGGGCCCGGGTCTGTATGGCCAGCCCATTCCCCGCCCGCGCGACTGGGAGGAGAGGCAGGGAGCGCTGCTGTGAGCGCATGTACCAGGGTGCAGACCAGTCGCCTGCCCTGGGCTCACCTGTGTGGGAGTCCGTCGGCCCAGTAGGTCGGCGGCCTCCCTCCTTCCCGGGGTAAGTCTCCAGAAAAGCTACTCGCACCAGCTGCTGCCCTCCGGGCAGCCCGCCGGCAGCTTGATAAACCCCATCCCTCCCACCCGCTCCCGCCTCCCGCCCCGGCCCTTTCTCCTCACTTCCTGCTGCCCCTCAGAGAGGAAAGGGCCAGGAACATGCGCGGGGGAGGGGACCGCCTTGACCGTTTCCCTCCGGCGTGCCCTGCAGGCTGGCTGCCCGCCCCACCCTTCCCCTGAGTAGGCCCTGGCCCAGCAAACTGCACCAGGTGACAGGAAGGCTGGGGGACCTGGTTCAGGTGCCAGCCTCCCCCATGCTGGCAGCTTCCTTAACACTAAAAGCTTTTCTCCCCAACCTGCCCTTAAGGTTGAGGCCCATCCTCAAATCCAGCAGCATGTGAGTGGAGAGGCCCTGGTGGTGGCGTTTTGGGGAGTCAAACTACTTGGGGGATGTTTGGCAGATGATCCCCCAAAGCAGGTGGTGAAGAAGAGAACCAGCCCTGGGGTGGGGGTGTTGGGGGAACTTACAGGAGCTGAGTCAATTTTTTTCCACTGAGAGCGGAAGCATCCCAAGTGTGACAGAGTGGACAATGTGTTGATGTGGGTGACTGTTGGGGGGAGGGGCAGGGCCTGGGAGGGTTCTGCAGGGTGCTCTCCTGCCAGAGGATGTTCCTGGGTGGATTTCACTAAGATGCTGCAGAGTAAGGGGCTCCTTACCACATGGGTGAGGAAAGGGGTGTATTCCTGTGGGAAGCGGGTGCCCATAACGTGGCTAGCTCCCAGGAGGGCTGCAGCAGGTCCCAGCAGACCCCTCCAGAGGTACAAATCTGCACACCCTCAAATCACCCTGAGCCTACCCGCCCCCCGACCCTACCAGCCCACCTCCTTCATGCCCAGGCCCTCTCTCCTAACAGAGGCTGTGTAAGACTGGGGGACTGGGGGAGATGGGAACATATCCTGGAGTCTACCCTGATGACCAAGGAGTCCAGGACATGGCATGGGAGGGTGGTGTTCCTGGACCACTGTGCTGGCTCCACAAGGGACACAGGCCTTAAAAGCTCCAAGGCTGGGGGCCCCTGGGGAAACAAAGGCCAGACCAGACTGTCCCAGGGCAGGGACACTTCCTCAGGAAGGAAGGAAGTGAGCACAGCCCAGTAGGAGGGAGTGGGGAAGCACAGCCATGACCCCCATTGTTTCCAGCTTTGGGGTCAGCTAGGGCAGGCCCAGCACAGGGAGTTCCCCCACACTGGGACAGTGGTGATGGGCTGCCACCCAGCATGGCAGAACCCTGGCCTTGGGGCAGTCAGTGGGAGGGACAGTGGAGGACGACGATAGGGCCTTATGCCTGGCATCTTACTGGGGAAACGGGAAGGTGCCCAAAGAAAAACTACAAGTCCAGGCTGCAGAGGGTGATCCTGCTTCACACTTGACAAGTTTAAACCTCCAAGACAGGTAGGCCAACTTCCCAGACCCAGCAGCCTGTGTCCTTGAACTCCCTCCTCCCTTACTGGGAGATGGGCTGATGGCCAAGGGCTAGGCCTAGTAGAGAACCAGCCTCATAGCAGGACCTGAGAAGTGTAGGCCAAATGTCCACAGGGAGCAGACTGCAGGTGAGAAGACAGGGCAGAAAGGACCAGAGGAAGTATTGGGTAGCTGAGCTTTACCTGCTGGAACAGAAGCCCCAAGCCTACTCTCCTGGTAGTGCAAGTAGGTTTGGGCTGCAGAGCCTCGCAGTAGGTCAAGGGCAGTGGTACCCACTTGGCTGCTGTCCACCTAAGGCTGGGCCTTGGAGGTCCATGGGGCTCAGGCTGTGACCTCATGTGGCGTCAGCTGGCACAGCTGGGGGCAGGACAACTGTTCCAGACCTATGTGTGGTCACACTCTCACCTCAGGTCAGGCAGATGGGGCCAATCCCTACTGAGGTACTCCAGGGCCTTCCAATTCCAGGGGTCCCCGCTTATTGAACACAATACACAAGTATGAATGGCTCTCCATCCTGAGGGGGTCTGCAATGAGGTCTGTGTGAATACACTGCCACCTGCTGATTGTAGCTGGAATGGCCGCAGGCTAGGCTCATGCTCACTCTGGGCCTCGCTGGAGATGTGGGCAACAAGAGTCCCCCACCCAGGCCCACCTACTATGCCCAGGTGGTGGTCTAGATACTGGGTATCAAGCCTCAGAGATGTCATTCTTGTATGCAGGGTCTACAAATAATTTTATTGAACAAATAACACAACAGCCTTCCTAGATTGAGGGCTACCCTCCCCAAGCCATTTCTCACACGCTTGAAGAACAGAGTTTGCACAGTAAGGAATTAAAAAAAAAAAAGTCATTTTTATGTAGAAATCAGACTCTGCCCCAACATCATGGACTAGACTATTTACAAGCTTTCACATTTTAAGTATTCCTTTATGATTGTTCTCTCCTTTCTGTCCCTACCCAGGGCTCCAGTACTTTTCTCTTACTGATCCTGAAGGGATGGGTATACTGTAGGGGAATGGGTGGTGGGCTCCTCAGAGCTACTGGCACCAGCCACAGGGTGCTGTTCCTTATCACAGGGTGGTGGATGTGTAAGGGCAAGGGGGATTAGACACAGTAGGTGGGATGTGGCAACACCCCATAGGCACAGGCATCCAGAGCCCTTCCTGATCCCCATCCTATGCCCTCTCAGTTGGGGTAGGGGTCAACAACTAGTTGCAGTGGGGAGGGATCAGCCCAGCCCAGGGTAGAGGGAGAAACCTCCCACACCTATTAACAGCCAGCAAACTGTCCATCCATCTGGGGGTGGGAACAGATGGGCAGGTAGGCAGGAAGAATCAGGCTTGTTCTGCCCCCAGCTTCTGTCCAACACAGGAGGAATCGAGGTAGCAAACGGCTGAAATGCTCCAACGAGAGGGTGAAGGAAGTGAGGGAAAGGAAGTTCCCACTTGTGTACAGCTCCCACAGCCCTGGGGCTGGAAAAAGGCAGACCTTACTTGTAAAGTGCTGTAGCCTCCAGCAGGGCTGGGCCCTAGGCAAGCTTGGAAGAATGCAGGCCAGGCAAGGGCACAGGAACCAGGCATTCCTGAACAGCATATGCCCTGCCATGCTCCTTGTAGGGATTGCTGGGAAAGGTGGACTGGTAACTCCGCCATCAGCCCTTGCCAGCCACCAGCCACCTCCTGTCCACATACAAACCAACACCCAACCAGCATTGTAGGACTGCCCTGCTCACAGTTGAAGGTTCCGGGCCAGTGGAGTTTATTCACGGTTGTGGCCCCAGCCTAGGTTCCTCAGTGGAAGCCACACCTTGAGCCTGGGGGTTTCTTGCTGGGGCAGGGGGTGTTTATGCCTGCCACCCCCCAGGCTCACACCTCATAGAGGATCACAGGGAAATCCACGTGGATGCGGGGGGGATCCAGCTTCACGATGCCCTGCCATGGAAACAGAGGCTAGTGAGGGCCAGCTCAGGGCCCCTACTCCAGGAAGCCTTCCTGTTCCTCCCAGCTCCTCCCCCAAGAGCCCCCACCATAAGAGTAGACCCCATCTGGGTCTACCTCCACACAATCAACATAGGCTCTATGACCACTGCCCAGCCCCTCACCTGAGGAATCAGGTTCTTATGTACCCGCCTCAGCTTGGCCCGCTTCTGCCCGTTCTTGGTGACGATTGTCTCCTCATAGAACTCGTGAGCCAGATCCCCATCCTCGTCATAGAACATGGAGCTGTGCAGAGGGAGAGGGGAACGGGCTGGGCTGGAGCCCCAACCTAGTCATGGCAAATGCCACAGACCACAGGGAAGTATGCCCTCCCCCAAATGGGGAGGAACAACCTTGGTGGGAGGAAGGGAGGTTAGTATGCCTGGAGAATCCCTTGCTTAGTATCTGGGGTATACCAAAAGGAAGTGGGGAGTGGGGTGGTGGCCAGTGCTACTCTGTCAGATTATGAGAAGAGAGGCCATACCAAAAAATCACTGGTTTGTTCAGCAAGAGTAGCCGTTCCATCAGGCCCTTGCCTTCACCCAGGGCTTCTAGAGTGGGCAGGATGGTGGCCTGGGCATGTTGGTCTCACTCCAGAAGACACTGCTGGCCCAGGGCCAAAGCCTGAGATAGCAGATGCCTGAGCTAGGAGGGAGCCTAAAGGGAAAAAGCCTGCATCCTCCCCCATCCAGGTGGTTGATGCAGCCAAACTGCCACTGTTGGGGTCCCCCTAGTATCTACAGCCAAATCTCCAGCATCACCTGAGTGTCACTCCCCAGGGCCCATCACAGCGAGGCCAATCGAATGCTCCTGCCTGGGCCGCTTGGGGGAGGGGGGAGGTCAGTGCTCCAGATCTGGGAAACATACCTGGGTGAGGGTCTTTTTCCCCAGGCCCCATCCCCAACGCTGGGGGCCAGTCCTGCTTTCCCGGCCACTACCCAGAGAGGTCCAACCCCACCACTGTGGGGAACGTAAACAGACAAAACAGAGGGTCATTCTCCCCGAGAGAGAACTGGAGGTGAGGGAGGATAGGAGCCTTCAGCTTGCAGGCTGGGATGGATGGGATGAAAGGAAGAGGTTCTGAAGTCTCAGGGAGGCCCTATCTTAGCTTCACCGTGAGGAGGGCCTGCCCAGGGACAAGCCTCAGGCCCACTCTTCTCCTCGGGAGACCTTCAGAGCAGCCAGGCCGCCAGGAACCGACTGCTCGGCTTTCCCCACCCCTTGTTCCTCTGGGAGCCTGAAATATGGGAACCGTCCTGACTCGGGTGTAGGGGGTACAGCGGCGGGAGCGCCCCATGACGCGGGGCACCCAGCCGCCCGTCTGTCCTCCCGGGGGCGGAACCCCACGCCCTTACCCGCGGCGCGTGAATACGAAGGGGGGCACGACTCGGCCTCGCGGTCGCACCAAAGCTTGCTCAGCGACAGCCGCCTCCGGGCCGCCGCCCCCCGCCGCCGAGGCGAAGGGCCACAGGCCCCGAGCTTTGGAGCCGCTGGCGCCCATGTCAGGGCCGCCGGCGCATGGCGGGCCCCGCGGCAGCTTCGCTCTCACAGGACCGTCCGCGCCGCCATGCCCCGCCTAGGCCTCCGCTCGCAGGTGCCGCCGCCGCCGCCTTCCGCAGGCTCCGCTGTCTCCACGGAAACCTCACTTCCGCTTCCGAACACTGCGTATGCTCCTGCCTCTGATTGGCTGCTTCTCTCGTCGGTCCGCGGGGCTGGGCTAATAGCTGCCCTCAGATGCTAGGTATCCCAGCATGCACTGCGAGACGTCAGGTCCCAGCAGGCCACGCCCTCTCCAGCTGGGGCAGCTCACAGTCTGGAAAGCGGTGGCTGTGTCCTCCACCTGGTTTCTTCGGCTTGTACTGCGGCTTCGAAGTCCCCGACCCCCAGAGGTCAGGCTCAGCGAGCCTACCCAACCAAAGCAGCACTTTAGGGCCTGACCCTAGGCCAGTTTGGGCAGTGCCCGTCTGCCCTCATTCTATCCCCACACCGTTTTTACGATCCCCACTGTGGCACGTGGCAAAGAAACTGAACCTAAGGAAAATTAAGGAATTGGCTTAATGTAGTTGTATATCTACATTCAGGGCTGAAGAACTTCAAATTCAGAATTCTTTCCAGATCCACCAGAAGCCATGCTTCATGAAGGCAAGAGTTAACATATCTGTACCTTCGGTGCCATGAGCAGTGTCTGATCCACAGTAGTTATCCCAATATTTGGTGAAGCGCCTTCCACAGCTTGGAGTGTGTGGTTTCCCTAAGCTCTGGCTGCAGCCGATGTTCTTTCCCCCACCACGACCTGAGCCCCGGGGTTTGAGTGATGACTCAGTACATATCCATACACCACATCCTTCACAAATTTGTCCCATGGTCCCACTTGAAAAGGTGCTCTGAGCCTGTCCATCAACCTCGGCAGCCACTGGCATGAGGGGCAACTGCAGATGAGGGCCCATAATAAAGAATCCAAAAGCAGGAGAATTCTTAAATCTTTATTTAGCCAATTCTCTCAGACCCCAGGCCCTGATGACTGTCACCCCCACCCCTTCCCCCACAGGAGGCATTCAACTGAGGCCACAAAATATTACATACATTCGCACACATCATCAAAAATACCCAAGGGTAAGACCCTGGCTTTGACTGGCAAACAAGGCACAGACCTGGGACAGTGCCCACACTCACACAGACCCTGGCACAGGGACATCCTCCTTGGAGGAGGCAGAGGCACTGTTGTTGCACCATGAGCCAGCACTCCCTGACCCCAGGGTGTGTGAGGAGCCAGAGGGTGCTGTAGAGGGAACCCTAGACTCTTTCTTGATGCCTGTCTTACCTTAAACACCCACCCTCGGTTCTGATAGGACTGTCCTGAGACCCCATCCAAGACCCGAAACACACAACCTTTCACCATAGGTGAGGGCCCTCATCCCTGCAAACATGACCCTATTCTGTTTGTAGGGTCTCCAAGATTCTCATATCTGAGACACAAATTAAGGAGACTTCTGTCTCCTCTACCCCTGCTGCAAGCTTGGAGCAGCTTCCCAGGGCAACCCTGGCCCACCATGACCCAGTACACAAAGGGCAGAAAGTGTAGAGCCATGCTCTGCTACACCCACTGGTGGACACAGGGGGCCAGCTCCTTCGCTGTTCTCTGGGCTCATTCCCCCAGCAAGAGAGGGCCTCCATGCACACTCATTCCTCGGGCCACATGGCCCTTTGCACACTCACACGGCACGCCCTTGGCGCTGCCTACTCTCCTCCTTCCACCCAGGGGTACGAGAGGTCACCCCAGGGGGCAGGCATGCAGGGCTTCCTGGATCTTCTGGCGGCAATACGAGTACTTCTGCAGGATCTGGCGGAGATGTTCCTCTTCCTCCCGCTGCAGGATGCGTAGGAAGTTGTGTAGCTCAGGCATGCTGAAAGCATCCCACTGTAGGGGGAGAAGGGAGACACAGGCTACAGCAGGCCACTGCCAAACCAGCAGGCTCTCCCCAAAGAACACCAGTGCATCCCGATCACACAACTAGGATGGGGCTTTCTAATGTCAGGTTCTTGCCTGAATGGTCTGTGTTAGGATTCCCAACAACAATCCATATAGAAGATGGGCCCCACAAAGTAGGGCAGTCACCTCGTGGACAGGCAACCAAACCAAACATTCCCTAGTTACTTTTGAACAGGTCATGCCCACTCTCTCTGAGTTTGATCTCACTCTGCAGATGCACTACCTTGGAGCTGTACAGCTTCCAGGTAAAAGGTTCTAATGCCTGAAGCGGGTGCCTGCATGTTGTCCCGTGCCCATCTGTGTGGCTTTGACCTGGTCTGAGATCAGAATGCCATCAGATGGACTCCTGCATCTCCTGAGGACTTTCCACAATAGGAAAGAGCAGTGCGCCAAGACAGTTCTTCCTGGCTTCTTGGGACAAGCCCTAGACCTTGGCATGAGTTTCCTGGAAGCCTTCACTTTAGCTATAAGGCTCATGTATTCCTGGAGAGGCTTTGCAGGGCTTGTCTGCAGCCCTATTCCTCTTTCAAGCCTGCAACCCACCAGTCCTGCCCGGTCACAACCAAGAAACTAAGGAGGGCTGTTACTCACGTTCACCTCCCCAGAGTCATTCTCCTTCAGGACAAAGCTTAGGGCCTTCTCACTGGGCCCTGCAAGGAGCCGTAGCCGTAGGGGCTGCTCATCATCTGACAGCTTCCGGAGGTACACTGAGAGCCAGGCAGGGGGAAGGGAGTGTTTGATTAGAGGCAGACCCAGCCCCCTCAGCTCCTACGTGCACAGGCACATGCATATATACCCTCACACATGGTGGGGTGGGGTGGGAAGCCCACCTTGGCCATGGCGCTCAGCCCGCTCAAAAAGTGCAAACTTGCGGGGGTCATCCACCACCAAGAACTTGCGCAGCAGGGCCTCGATGACCTCGCGTGCCCGTGTGCGTGACAAGACATGCAGGTGCTTGACAGCATCCTTGGGCAGGTAGAAGGAGGTGCGGCGTTTCACAGCTGTACCCCGCCCTGGGCCCCGCCGGGCATCCTGCAAGGAGGGTGGCTTCTTGCTGGCGGGAACTGAGACAGGGCGCACCAGCTTCAGTTGAACCTTGATGAAGCCTGTGTAGGAGCCATCCTTGTTCTAAAGAGGAGAAACCAAACCATGACTAGATGCCAGATGAGATGGAACAGACTTGGGCACTACCAGTCCACTTGGGGCTAGGCTGGGTGTGAATAAATCACTGCTAGGGTCTACCCAAGAATACCTCAGCTGTGACCCTTTGGGCATCAGGCAAACAGTTGGGTTCCTGTCTCTCTCCAAAACAGGCTGTCAACTCACCAGGCTCATGAACAAGTTGCTGTTGATCTGGCCATTGTACTCCTTGATCTTCTGCTCAATCTCAGCCTGAGAAAGGTCAGGTGTCTCCCACTCCACGGGCTCATCCTGAAAGATGGGCAAGCATGGACATAGGATCCTTATGAAACCCATTCCTCTGCAATGCATGTCACGGGCAAGGAGGTAAGCCCTGGGTGGACCACTCTGAAAAATGGCCTGTGGGAAGCCTTTGGAAACTGACAACAAAGTTTGAGGCCTGATGAGAAGAACCCATCACTGCCCTTGGTTCTGCATGCTATGGATGGAGACAGCCAAGGCAGAATCATTTGGCTTCTCTGCCACCTGCCTGGAGCCTCCTCAGCACTGGGTGAGGCCCTAAGGATACCTTAAAACCAAGGCAACGAAAAACACAAGGCTAGGAGCCAGGAAAAGATTGGGGACTCTGAAAAGGAACAGCTTGATCCCAGCACCCTAGTTGGATGGGGTCAGGGTGTACCCTGGAGAAGACAGTCCACTTTGCCAGTCTGCCCTGGCCATGGCCCACTGCAGGGTGAGAGGTATGGGGAATGGTACACACCAGGAGCCCAGCCACCAGTGGGCAGGAGGAGAAGGGCAACATCTACAACCTTAACCTCCTTGGTGGGGGACTTGGGCCAGCCCTGCATGTCTCAGACATAGTGAGGAATCCACTATGACATGCCATTTGATCTTGACCCAATCTGCACAAAAGGCAGCTTCAGGCCAGGCTCCAATCTGCCAGAAGTTGGCATGGGCAGCCTCCTGGTAAAGCCTGTCCCACAACTGCCAAACAGGGAGGCTTATGTACCTCCTCTCTGCTGTCTAGAGGTTTAGCCCAAAGGTGTTAGCTTTACCACTCAGCCCTTCCTCTGTTCCTCCAGGAACTGGATTCTTGTCTGAAGGGTGGAGTATGGGCCAGGGCTTCTGCCAAACTCCCTTGGTCCCATTGCATCACCCTTACCTCCTGTTGACGTCAGATAGGCCCTAGTAGGAATGAGAGTGTCACAGACACAGCTGAGATCATCACTGACCAATGCCTTGTCCCAGGGGAGCTCCCATCAGAGGGTCTCCTGCAGAATAAGCTTAACCTTGTGCTCAGCTCTGAGCCCAGGACAGCCAGGCTTCTTCCTGACTACTGCCTTGGAGCGCCCTAAGCTTAAACCATCTCAAGGGGACAACAGGAAGGACAGATGAGGGGGTAGGGTAGAGTCCACAGCCTTTTAGCAGTATGCTCTTTATCTAGAACCTGCTGCTGTTCAGTGGTCAGCAAGTACATGGCACTGAGGACTGAGACTGGGGGAGGGGTGGGAACTGCACCCTATTTGCTTCCCCAAGTTTCCAAAAGTCTCCTAGATGGAAAAGAGCATTGAGAAGTGAAAACTCTAGGGACTTCCCTGGTGGTCCAGTGGTTAAGACCCCACGTTCCCAATGCAGGGGGCTCAAGTTCCATCCCTGGTCAGGGAACTAGATCCTGCATGCTGCAACTAAAAGATCCCGCATGCTGCAACGGAGATCCTGCGTGCCACAACTAAGACCTGGAGCAACCAAATAAATAAACAAGTAAATATTGAAAACAAAAGAAAACAAAAAAACTCTAGCAGAAACCTTGTTGGAGACAGTGGGAAACCCTGTAGGACTAGTAAGAACAAATGGTCTGGACCCTGGAAAACAAGGGATCTGGGAGGTAAAATAAGGGCTGGAGGTTGGGAATAAAGGGTGGATGTGTTTGTTCAGGCCCAAGGAGAGGGCCTGAGACAGGAAGAAGTACCCCAGTGGGAAGGAGTGTCAGGATGGAAGGGGTGCTAGGGGCAGGAGGAAAGCTGAGCAGACTAGTGCCAGGGCAAAAAGGAAGAGAATTCTACTTACACAACAGGGTGATCAAAGAGATGGCACTAACTCATTCCCCTTCCTTGTGATGGCTCTGAGCTCTAGCCTGGGTCCTTCCTCTTCCCTTCCTGGGTTATCCAGGAGCCCTGAGCTGGGATGCAGTGACCTCAGTTCCAGCCCCTTCCCTTCTCCAGGTGAACCTCCCTCAGTATCTTTATTCATAAAACAAGGGACTTGGACTGGAGGTACTGCACTGTCCTCCCAGGATTCTAGAGGAGGAAGAGTATCTTTTTCCATTTTCCGAAGCTGACTGCTAGAGGAGGATTCCAACAGCTGTCCCAGAGGGATACCATGGAATTTCCCTTCTGCGACACTATAGCCACCCACCTTCTACTCTGCCACTGTCCATAGTGACTGATGGTTTTATTTTACATACAACTTGGGACGCCCCAGCCTCCTTTTCAATTGGTTAGTGTCTTGTGGTCTTCTCACCTTTCCACAATGGAAGATGGCTCAGGCCTGAGTGACACACGGACAGTCCCAGGGATCCACACTCAAACCTTGTACCCAAACTCTGGGCTCAGCTTTCCAGGTATAGAATTTTCCCCTAAAGAGTTATCCACAACTCCCTTTTCTTGACTCATGTAAGGAGTTCTGCCCCACTGCTGCCAGGTATACTGAACTTTACTTCATGGTCCCCATCTCTCTTTCCCGATGCCCTGACCAGGGTGCTCTTCTGAGGTGTACCATCTCCGGAACAGTGATCTGAGCCTGGCGGCCACACTCATGGCACACATCACAGAGGTCTCTGATGATGGGGACACCTGGGAGACTCCGAGAGGCACAGCTGCTCCAGCACTGCAATTTATAGTCCTGGATTAGTAACCCCTATCTCTCTTGACCCCTCTCAGGGCATTTTACAATCTAGCCTTCCCCACCTCTTGTGGATAAAGTGCTCCTGGATGCTTACAGTCCAGAACAAGGCTTCCTTCCCATCCATTCCCAGATCCCCTTTCTCCAGGTCCGCTCTAACTTTACTATATATGCTGCCCAAGCGAGCACTCCTGGTCCACTGCAAAGGAGGGGAGGCTCAGAATCTTCCACAGTCCAGTAGCTGGTGACAGGCCAGGACCGGCAAGAGATGGGGACCACGCTGCCTCCATCCAGGAGTGCAAATGGAGGGGCCTGGACCTTCCCTTGCCTCTCTCCTAAACACCCTTCTCAATTCCCGGCGAGGACTCCTCCCCCTCCACTTCCTCCTGGTCCCCCAGAGAGGGGGTGGGAGCGCCCGCACGCGGAAATAGAGGTGTTAGTCTAGACTGCGCAGTCAGCCTTAGTAATCGGTGGATAATGCCTGTCCCTGGTCTACCCCATGCCACTTAGCTGCTTCCCCTGGTTCAACCGGTCTGTGACAGAAACAGCAAGGCCTCAGCTCTCAGTACCGACGCGCTGAAAGCCCAACACACGGTTCCGAGGGCTGGCCCACGCTCACGGCAGGCAACTCGACCCAAGGGCTGCCCACAAGTTCTCGACCAGGCAACTTACTGGGGAGGAGCGGGGTCCCAGCGACCGCCCCCAGCCCGCTTCCCGCAACCCCCGGCCCCCACCTGATCCCGGCGCGGCCTGCGCGCCAGTGAGGTACGCGCTGTGAAGTACTGCTCGAGCTCTGAGTCCGAGTCCTCCTGGCTGCAGTAACCACTGCTTGTCGTGCTACTCCAGGTCATCTCGAAAGAGGGAGTCCCCGCGTCCGCCTCGCCCATCGCCGCGCCCGCCGGTTCCAGTGCGCCCGTAGCCTCCCACCACCGCCCCAGGCGCGTGTGCGCGTGCGCCGGAACCAGTGTCCGCGCCGCAACCGTTAACACTGAAACGTAGACAGCGCGGATCTAGCTCTCATCTCGTTGGAGGACGAATGTCGAAGGGCGGGGCCACACGCGCCTCGCCTCCAGGAATGATCTCATCGCTCTGGCAGCTCAGTTCAGCTCCGCCTCGCAGGCCCCACCTCCCACAGGAAACTAGTTGGAATGTGTGCGCATGTGCACCAGCGTGGCCTCAAGACCGGATGCGGCTGTGGGAAAGTGCGGAAATTGTGCTAGCTCGGAGCCTCGGTGGCTCCGGGCGGTAAGGGCCGAGTCAGCACCACCGGCACCCCTTCGAGCCCGCGCGCAGAATTAGCTACTCTCTGCCGCCAGGAAGTCGGCTATCAGAACGTTCATTGCGCGTAGCGCCAGGCGGCCCTAGGGAACGCCTGCAGTGTGGCCCGCTCGTCAGCGCATACCTGCCTTGCCTGTAAGCTCCCCGGTCCCGCGCTCACCACATTCGTGTCCCGCTCCAGCGCCGGTTCCCAGCCCAGGTCCCGGGGTCCGCAGCAGTCTAGGCAGACGAGCGCGCGGCAACGGTAGTGGCAGGTGAACTTGCAATCTGCAGAGAGGGCTGGCCGTGAGGCGGAGGAACCCCAGCACCAGCTCGGAGAAGCGTCCCGAGGGCAGAAGCGAAGCCCCGGGGTGAAGGCCGTTGCTCGCGGTGTTCTGCATGATCGGCCTTTTTTCAGGCCCCGTTACCGCCCACTGCTACACAGATCTTAGAGTTGGTCCCCCGGCGTCTTGAAACTGGCGGGAAGGCCTCAGGCGGTTAGGGATCCAGGCCTGCTCAACAGTTGCATTTCTAGAGCCTAGGGCAGAACTTCCCCCTTCCTCATCAGCGTCCCTCCCTCCGCCCATTTACTTGAAGGGAAAAAATTAAATACTTTTAACCCAGTGGCCCCCCTCTAGTTGTCATTTGTTTCTACTCCCCTCACACCAAAAACTTACCAACACTGGTCTACAAACACTCTTAATTCCTCGCCTTCACCCTCTACCCATTCCGGTCAGGCTTGCCCCTCCCTCCAGGAAACTCCTGCGCACCGCCGAATCCGGCAGTCCCGTCTCCGTCTTCACCTCCTCAGCATCGTCTGATGCTTGCTCCCGGGGGGCCCCCATTACCCCGGTTTTCCTCCCACCCCCCTGCAGCTCCTGCTCAGCTCCTTTAGTTCTGTTTCAACTTCTAGATCTAATGGTGGAGTGTCCGAGGCTCAGTTCTGATCGCTTCCCTTCTCTGTGTACGCTGACCTACCCCAGATCCAAGGCTTCCATCACTGACCTCCCCACTGAGATCAAATCCTATGTGTCACTATCTTCATTTGGATGTCTAATGAACATTTCAACCCAACATGCCCAGAATTTAACTCACTTTCCTACCCCTTTTAATTCTTCACTTTTCCTCACTCTTACCCTTGCCAGTGTTCCTCAGCTCACCAAAAGTCGCTACCATTCTCCCAGTTGAGGCAAAACAAAACCAAACCACCTCAACTCATCCTTGATTCCGCTCTTGTTTCTGCCTCTGACACACACCCAAATTGTCCTGTTTTTCATTTCCATGGCCACTTTATTTCTCCTTGGGAACACTGCTGTATCCGAGCCCTTGTTCATGCTTTGTGTTCTGTCACAACTCCCGTGCTCCTCCCAGCTGAATAAAGGACAAACTCCTGTACTAGATGAGAGGGTCTCCAGGCACACACAGGCTTGGGACACCTTCCTTAAGTTCCTAAATGGGCTAGAGCAGTGATTCTCAACCCAGGCTGCACATTAGAAGGATCTGTTTTTAAAAATTGCTGGTACACTCCCAGTGATTGAATTAGCAGGTCTGTGGTAGGGTCCAAGCATTGGAGGGCTGTAAAAGCATTCCAAGTGATTCTAGCTGGTATATAGCCAGTGGTAGAGCAACCTCTGCTTGCTGGTGATTCCTGGGAGGGCAGAAGCACCAGCTAGTGTGTGGCTGTGTTTCATGTTTTAGCACCTGGTTGACTGAACTTGCAATAGGTATCTGCTAAATACTCAAAACTCCTGCTTGCAGCGGGCCCACCCAAGGTTCTGACTTTTTCCAGGCCTTCTCCCATAGGTGAGTAAATTCCCTTCACGGCAAGGATTCTGCAGCAGGACTTGGCGAGTGAATCTTTGGGAAGGGACGGGTGTGGGAATATGAACTCAGAGACTGGTAGGCACAATGCCTTTCTCAAGAAGGGCCAAGGCACCCTTTAAAATTGAAAGCAGCACCTTGTTATTCACAGGCAACAGCCTCTGCCTATGTCCCAGACACAGGTGGAGCTTGGCAAAGTTATAAACCATTGGCCCGCACTCTCTTATGCTATGGGGTAAAGGTAACGGACCTTGTCCGTGGGAACTGAACCCGCCAACCCCCTCCGTCCCAACGGCCCTCAGCGACGGTGCTGCCCCTTGGCCACCCGTTTGTCTCCCGCCAGCGCACAGGGCCGCTACTCACGTGCGCACTGCAGGCCCTTGCGCACGACGCCCCAGATGAAGTCGCCACAGAGGTCGCACCATGTGTGCGTAGTGGGCCCCGCGGGCTGGAAGCGGTGGCCGCGGCCTGGGACCAGCTGCCTTGCGGCGTTGCGCGCTGTGCCCGGCGCGATGCGCAGCGCGTTGGCACGCTCAAGCCGGGTGCGGCCCGGGGCGGCGCACCGCGCGGGTGCCAGGTCCCGCAGCTCAATGAGCTCAGGCTCAGCGGACATGGCCCTGTCGGGCCAGGAGTCCCGCCGGCTCTGGGCTCAAGCGAGCGCGGGGCGGGCGGGGCAGCGGGGCGGGCCCCGATCCGGTGCCGCCCCCGGGATTCAGGCAGAGCGGCGGGAGAGCGGAGGAGAGAGGCGCGATGGAAACCTGGGCGCCCGGGCTGTGTCGGCCCGCAGGCGGAGTGGGGCGGCGGGCTCAGCGAGGGGCTGCTCTCGCGGAGTCCCCGCCCTCCGTTTCCTATCCTCCCTTCATCTAGCGAGCAATTCCCCTCCCCCTAACAACCACGACGACCTCAAAGGGCCACGCGGAAACAGGCGTGTTTCTGGAAGCTAGCTTTACTGTACTGGAGGAAGAGGGTCCTCACATCCGATCCTTGCCCCCGGCCCAGGCCTCCTGCCCCAGCTTGCTGAGGCTGCACCCTAAGCCTACCCGCCGGATGGAGCAGGAAGTGGCGAGCGCTTTGCTGGGGGAGATGGGTCAGCAGCTCTTCCCGTCTGCTATCCTCACCACCTGGGAGGCTGGGGCGCTTGCAGAGGCCGGACTGAGATCCAGAGGTTCAGGGGCACGGGGTTGTATGGCATGGGTGCTCGGTCCTCAGCAGCTGCAGCCTTCACTTGGCTCTGTCACCCTGGGCTGCCGGGACACAAGCCTTTCTATGCTTCTCCCAGTGCTTGACTTGGCACTCCCTGCAGGCAAATGGGCCGGTGAGGATGCCGTGCTATGAGAGATATGGCAGTGGGACTCAGGGGTCCAAGGTCCTAGGATACCCTCACCTGCTGCAATACCACTCATTCTGGCATCGTGAGCAGCGCTTGGAGGCCTCTGCATTGCAGTAGGCACAGCGGGGCTGCTCTGGAGCCACTGCCTCTAGCACGTCCAGTCTGTAGGTCTCCGCCCACCTGGGAAAAGGGTCAGGAGGACTTGGCTGGACCTGGTGGGTGGGTGGACGGGAGCAGCCCTACCCATATCCATGTCTTCTGCCTCCCTTCTACCCTTTCTGCCAGCTCAGCAGGCCTCACCTTCGTGCCTGCAGCCTCAGTTCCTGCTCCGAGGGGCTGAATACATGCCGCAGCTGATGCTTGGCAATAGCCTGCCACTTGCCTCTGTTCTCTCGCTCTAGCCGCTCCCAGATTTCTGGGATCTGGGGAAGAGAAGTGGAGAGTGGCAGGGAGGAGCTGGTAAAGTGGGCAGTGGTCCTGAACAACTAACTACCTAGGGCCTACCTGTTCCAACACCAGGTCCTTCTTAGGGGGCTGGGCTTCGGTCAAGGCCAGGTGGGCCAGGAAACCCTGCAGGTCTGCCAGGTTGGGCAGCTGGTCGAGCAGTGTGTCTGTGAGGAAGGCCCGAAGCTGCAAGAGTGTCCGGGGGAGGCCAGTGTGAAGCGGTGCTGGTCAGAGGGTCGAGGAACAAAGAGGGCCTGAGCTGGGCTGAGCTGAGGGTGCCAGTGGGACCCATGTCCTACTAGCTGCTGTGTCACCTGAGGCCCAAGGTGTGGAGAGAGGGCTGGGGATGAGGTGAGTGGGCAAAAATAAACATCAAGGGAGGCATGGGGCAGTGCTGGGGCGGTGGTGACTGGTGTGGGAGGAGTTCCCTACCTTGAGTAGCTGTCCTTTGGCAAAGCTTGTGAGGCAGTAGCGGGCCCGGGCCTCAGGGCTTAGCAGCAGATTGTACAGGGCGATCCACACCTGCCCATCCAACTTGCTCAGCTTTTGCTGCTCCGAGGGGGACACTGTCTGCCAACGGCCGCTCTCAAATTGCTGCAGCTTGCCTGGGGAGAGGAGCCAGCATACTGTGTGCAGGCGTTGCATGCTCTGTGAGTGAGCCAGCTGTGCGGGCTAGGGACTGACCACTGTCTGGGCACAGAATGTGCCCATGCTGGGGCGCTGCTCACTTCAGAGCAGGGTGAGTCCTCAGTGGTAGACACACAGGCCCTGCCTGCTGCAGAGTCCAGGTCTAGGCCCACTTTGGGTGAGGCATCCTGGTATTCTCTGTGGTCAAGGGGGCAAAATTTTCTGCCTGTGTGCAAGCTGCCCACCCCATCAATCCTGGAGGATGTCCTGGAAGCAGTGAACTGGGGCTTAGGCAGGTGGAGGAGGACCTTACCGCCTTCCTGCCGGCTCCAGGGACTGTGCTCCAGCAGTTCCACCAGGAGACAGGGCAGATTGTGGGTGCTGAGCATGCGGCTCAAGGTGCTCAGGGAAAGGCTAGGGACGTGGATGGAGAGGTGAGCTGAGGCTACAGGCCCAGGCTACCAGCCCTCCACTGCAGGCCCCAGCTTAGCAGGACAGCCCACCTGTCCATACAGTCTGTGATGTAGCGCAGCACTGAGAGGGCCTTTAGTGCGATCTCAAATTCCATCAGCTCTGCCTGCTTCTGCAGCTCCTGGGGTGGGGCACATGGTGTTCAAGCTAGGGGAGCCTGGGTCTAGCCCTTGCCAACCCCCGGAAACCTCAGCCCACCTGCATGGGGGTGCCATACTGGGACTCCTCCTCCTCAGGGGGGCCACCATGGCCACTCTGGGCGACCAACAGAGTCAGTTTGCGGTGGCAGTAGTCCACCAGGTCCAAGATGGTGTCCTCTGCTGACTCACACACCTCCTGAGGGGCAGGTGGAGGGGAAACATTCTGCCTCTGATGCCCTTCCCAAACAGACACAACCCCCCTTGCTGCCAGACCCCGGCCTAGGCTAGCCAATGGGCAGGGCTGGTGCCTCACCTTGTGGAAGAATACTGTCTCCAGGAGGTTGATGATGGAGGCCTCATGGTGTAACTGTCAGATAAAGAGGAGGACAGGGCCCTGGGCTGCTGAGAGAGGGATAGGGGCTACCAGCTACTCTCTCTAGTCCAGGGCCCTCTGAAGGGGTGGGAAGGGGTATGAACCGATGGCTCACCACCATGTAAATGGGAAAAGTGTTTGGGGGCTTGAAGTCTTCCAGCCTGCACAGCACAGGGAACACCTTCTGCTTCCACATCTCCACTGCAATCAGCTCCACCACCAGCGTCGGGATCTTTGGGAGGGGAAGGACCGGGATGAGGTGGGCCTACTTAGCCTGGCAACCCTCCCATCTCTGGCTCAGCCCAGCCCAGCCCTCCTCAAACTCCCCTGGGCTCCAGACTCTCCTCTGCTCCATGAATTCCTTCCCGATCTCTCTCCTGCACCTTAGACCTTCATTTCCAGCTGCCTCTGACATCTCTGTGGGGGCATTCCCCAGGCTTCCTATTACTGGCCCTTGCCTTGTCCCCAGGCTGCCATGCTCCCCCTGCACCTGAGCCCTTGTCAGGTCCTCCCCCATTCAAGTGTACCTCTCAGGCCAGCCCTCCTGCTCATTCCCTCTCTCGTCCCTGTCCTTTCACTCTTTTTTTTTTTTTTTTTTTTTTTGCGGCTCGCGGGCCTTTCACTGTTGTGGCCTCTCCCATTGCAGAGCACAGGCTCCGGACGCGCAGGCTCAGCGGCCATGGCTCACGGGCCTAGCCGCTCCGCGGCATGTGGGATCTTCCCAAACCGGGGCACGAACCCGTGTCCCCTGCATCGGCAGGCGGACTCTCAACCACTGCGCCACCAGGGAAGCCCTTGGCCTCACTCTTATTCAGGGCCCTTCACAGTGCCCTATTCCTACCTCACACCCCAGTAGGGCGCTCCACCTTTTCCTTGCAGAGGAATCTTTCTGTCAAGTGATATTTCAGGTCATCTACTGGTGCCACCTCCTGGCTCACATTCCAGTTAAGCCAATCCCTGGTTTCTAACTCCCTCTCTCTCATGTTGGGAAGGTTGCCTTCTTCTATGCCAAAGTCCCACCCCACTTTAGTGGGTGCCCCCCTCTAACCCGACAGTCTATTCAGTAATGCCTTTAGAACTTGGGCCCTCCCCCTACAGCCTAGGCTGTTCTAGGTTCCAGGATTATCTCCCTAATCAACTCACATCCTACACCCCACCTGGCATGCCAGGGTCCTGTCCCATAGGGCTGCAAAATCAAATGTGTAACACACTTTTCCTTTTCCTTTGGGGAGGACAGGGGTGCCAGCCAGAGGGAAGTGCAGGCACCCAGGGTGTTCCTGAGGGGTAGACTGTTGGGGATGGGGGGTGGTGAGAAGACAGGAACCCTGCCTGTGACTCCAACCTACCTTCCTATGGGTGACCAGCAGCTCCTGGATGGGCTCGCCCTGGCTGGCCGTGGCATCAAGGATAGCCTGCATGTTCAGCTTCTCGAGATTCTCGTGCTGCTGGTTCCACCTGCCCAGACAGGGTGTGTGTGCATGTGGGTGCACATGTGTGCAGTAGGAGTGGGTGCGGGGGCTGGGTCCTACTGAAGCCTAACCGGGGTCCAAGGTGGCTCAGGACCATATAACCCTGTCTCGGAGAGCTTTACCTCCCCACCGAGGGGCCCCTCCACGCCGGGCAACCCCTCCCCCCAATGTCAGGCCCACACTCCTCCACTCAAGGACTCTGACCCCATGACTCCACCTGACCCCGGATCCAGCTGTCTCACCCTCCGGAGCCCATCTCGCGCAGCTGGAAGCTGCGCAGTCCCCGCACTAGCACGTCAGCCTCCCCGGGCAGCAGCAACTCCAGGTCGCCCATGTCGGCTCAAGGGACAGGAAGCGGGAAGGTGGGGTTCGGCTCACCGCGAGCAGCGGCCTGCGCTGAGATGTGGATGCTGACACGCTTGGGGACCACGGTCTCCTGCGGGCCCGAAGTCTGGGGCCCTACAGTTGTAAAGCGGTTGCGGAGCGTGAGTCCTCGCCGCCATGGAAACGGTTAGCTCAACGCCTGCGCACTGCGGCCTGGATCCCGCCCCTGCTGGCGGCCCGCGCTGGGTCCCGTCACGCCAGCGTCTGCCTGCTAGCCAGGCTACGGGTAGCAACCCTCCTTAGATTCCTGGAGCTTTCTCCCTCACAACTGGCTGCGGCTCACGGGTCTCCCTGAGTTACAGACTCTTGAGTTCTAGCTTCCTCCTCAGATGGACGTCAAGTCGGCCCACCCCCCACCAGCTCTCCCTGTAGCTGCTCCCTCTCCAACCACACGGATGCTCCTCTCCGTGGCCCCCTCGCTCCAGTATTCCTCGCGCGCAGCTCCACCTTGTTGGCTCTACACCCGAAATACTGCGCAGGGCTCACAGCTTCTCTCCATCCTAGGCCAGGCTGCCATCACCTCTCATGAGGTAACTACTGTGGTCTTTTTACTGGACCCATTTCCACTCTTGACCTTCCTGAGTAGCCAGGAGTCTTTTTTTTTTTTTTGGCCACGCCACGTGGCATGTAGGATATTAGCTCCCCGACCAGGGATTGAACCTCGGCCCTCGGCAGTGAGAGCCCTAAGTCCTAACCATTGGACTGCCAGGGAATTCCCACCAGGAGTCTTTTAAAGGTGTATATGAGACATTACTTCCTCACATGAGTGTGAATCTGGCTGCCTCTGGCCCTCAAAATACTATGTCCAAAGCAGCTTACCAGCAACGCTGCAGAATCAGGCTCTTGTCCCCTCTCCTACCTCGGGACTTCATTTCTTCCCCCTCTCCCCCTTGTCTTCTACAATATGTTCCAGCCCCACGGGCTTCCCTTGGCTTCCTCATACATCCTAAAGTGGCTTTTGCTTCAGGGCTTTTGCGCCTGTTACCTCTGTCTGGAATACTCTTCCTCCTTCAGAGTTCAATTTAAGTCAGTTCAGCTAGGCCTTCCTTGAGAATCTGATGCAGAGCAGCCTCAGCTCCCATCCCAACTCACTTTTCATCTCAGCTTCCCCATTGATTCTTTCTGGCTATTTATTTCAGTTTATAATTAGCAGGCACTTTTACATGCCCATTGTTGGTTCTGGCCACCAGATGGTGCTCCAGGGCGTCGGACCATGGCTATTTTTTTCACTGTGAGTTCTCTCTGGTGGCTGACTCAGAGGCAGTATTCAATAAAGGCAGGTTGAAATGGATGACTTTATTTATAGAAATGAGGGTTAACTTTGAGACAGTAATGGACTAGTTTGTAGGTCTAGTCCTCATGCACCAGGCAGGGCTTAGGAGGAGAGAATAGCCATAGCTGTGTGCCTGGTCCAGCCCCCACCAGCCTCACTTCCAGCAGATGATGATGTTGGGGTCATTTTCCAGCCGTTCATCCAGCTCTTGGTAGCTCATGCCTGGGTGGTGTGGTGGAGGTGAGGTCAGAAGCCTTGGCCTGGCCACCCTGCCTTGACCCCACCTCAGTGGTCCTGCCTGCCTCTACCTGTCTTGCAGCAGATCTCATCGTAACTGTGGCAGCCTGTGTAAAGCCTGGCAGGGTGGCTCCGCTCCTCCCGAGACACCCGCACGGGATACTTCTGTAGTCGCCGGATGAGGTTCTTCATAAGCCCGAACTGGATCAGCTTCCTGGGGTGAGGGTTGAGGAAGAAAGGGGTGATGCTCTGGCCAGGCCTCCTTCTAGCCAGGCCAGTCTCCCCTCCAGTTTTGTTTCAGTGACCAGACTGGACTTCAAACCCATCACCTCCAGGAAGCCTTCCTGGAGTAGCAGTGCCACATGATTCTGCTCATCAGGAATCTCCTGCTTTCTCTCTGACCCAGGGCTCGGGAGAGACACAGAGAGTGTACCTGCCCTCATGGAAGGCAAACCTTCCATGCCCCAGGGGAACCCCTCTGACCGTTCATCAACGTGCTGCAGCTGTTGGGGGTGGCGGCCAATGAGATCTCTCACAGTAGTGCCAGGGCTCAGGCTGCAGTACAGCTGGAACACATCCCGGAGACTGGCCCTCTTGTGCCCTGTAGGCATCAGGGATCAGCTCTCCAGGTGGCCCTGCCCTCCCTGAGATGGCCTCCCCCAGAGCCTGCTAATACCTTGCTTGGTCACGTAGGATAGACACGCCTCCTGCAGGGACTTGTCATCTACTAGGTCCTGGACCTTGGGCGTCGGGCAGTACACATTGGAGTACTGGAGGGTAGCAGGAGGCACAGGGGCCTGAGTGAGGGGCTTGGAAGTCTGACATAGCCCCAATTGGGCTCAGCCACATGATCCATTCTCCATTTAATCAGACCCCAGACACACCTACCTGGAGGATGGACACCAGTGTCACAACGCCGTAGTACCTGGGGGAGATAGCTGTGCTCAGCTTCTGAGGGCCATGCCTTCCCAGCTCCCACACTCAGGGCTCCTGGGCTCTTCCTGACTGGCGACCCTGTCCTGAGTGTCACTGTTCCCCACTCACAGCAGGTTCTGGATGGCGATGCGCACTAGGTTGAGCTCCACGTCTGCCTCGGCTGAGATCTTCTGGACGTGGCGGAAACCATCAATGTAGGGCAGGATCTGGGCAGGGAAGAGCAGGGTAAGTAGGGGTGGGATGAGGCCAGGGCTGTGGCCAGCCGCAGGTCATGATAGCCAGGGAGGGCTAGCATACCTGTTGTGTGGTGAGGTCCCACTGTGAGTTGAAGAAATCCTCCTTGTCTTTGGTAAAGACAGGCACATCATACTCCTGGGCCACAGGAGGGTCAGGCCGCTGCTCAATGACCTTCAAGTGGATGGTGTTAGACTCATCTGCAGGGAACCCCACCCATATCCTCAGTGCCATCTATTCCAAGAGGCCATCAATTACCATCCAGTCCTCCCAGCCACCCTTGAGGCAGGCAGGTGACTCTGGGTAGGGCCATCTTCCCCTTTTATGGAGCAACAGACTGAGGTCCATACAGGGGAAGGAACACGCCCAAGGAGCAGAGCTAGAGAGCTCTACTGGCCTCCCCCTCTCCAGCCCCATCACGCACTGGGCCCTGGACATCATCAGCTCAGCTCATGGCTATTTCCTGGCCACCAATTTGTTCACGAGTCTTGTCCTTGACTGGGCTCACCTTCCCCTGACACTTCCCCATCCCTCCTTGACCCCTCTGCTGTCCTTACAGAGGCTGGGCCATACCGATGGGCAGAGTGCACCGGCCTGAGGCATTTAGCTCCTCCAGCAAGATGGTCATGATGGGCACCAACTTCTGTTTGCTCTCCTCCGTGGACACGAAGCTGCTCTCTAGCTGGATGGAGCATGGACAGCATGGTGGGCACACCCCAGGACCCTTGGCTGGCATCCTACTCTGGAAGGTTCCCGGGTCTGGAGGGCTTTGGAGACATGCGAACACCTTCCCTAACTCTGCCTGCCCATCCACCCAAGCCCATCCACCCAAGCCCATCGTGTTGCATACTTCCAGTGTGGTCAGGTAGCCAGCCAGCTTTTTGACGATGGGCTCAAGGGCACAAGTCTTGGCCTGGGCATCACACACGAAGCCTAGGTTGAAGAGCAGGGCATTGCGGCTGTACTTCTTGTGCTCGATGCACACGGGGCAGCCAATCAGTTTCTTCTCCATGGCTGTGCTGGACGAGGGGAACAGATGGGAACAGAGTCAGGCTCCTCTCACCCCCAAGTCTTTCCACTCCTCCTGGGAACCCTCCCAACCCCCCAGCTAGGGCCTCACACAGTGATGAGCTTATTCTGCAGCTCTGGCTTGGTGATGATGTACACCTGGACGGTGTCAAACAGCTCCCGGGAGATGAAGTCCTCGGGGACCTGTGGAAGGGAGTGCCAAGAATCCCCTTAGTGGACCTTATAACTAGGTGGAATACACAGGGTGAGCCCCAAGACCTAATCCCTCTTCTCCAGGGTTTCTCCTCTCTCCCATCCACCCAGGCCCACTCTTTTGTGTTTCCAAACACACATTATGTTCTCACCTACCTCCTGGCTTTTGCATACGCTGTACCCTCCACCTGGCACACTCCTGCCTCACCTAAATTCCGATGCATCCAGGGATACTAGTGGATCACCACTCACACCTCTCGTAGAACCTGGCACCTCCCCTGGGCCCCCACATCCCGATTTCCCACAATCACTGCCTATGTGAATGTTTGTTTGCCTTGCCACACCGGGAGCCTGGGACTGGATCTGAATATACTCTTGGTTCACGATTTTCTGCGAATGAAGGGGTGGCGTGCCTGCGTGCAGCACGGGGCACTGGGTTCCACCGCTTCCAGGCATCTGGCTGAACTCCCCCGAGCGTCCCTCTACCTTGCCTCCCATGCCCCGCGAGCCCGGATGGCACCTGATAGGTGATCTTCGGTCCCAGCGTGGGGTGGAACTCGCTGAAGAATATGCATTCGATGCGGCAGCTACTGCCCATGGCGCTAGTGGGGCCGGGGTCCGTAGCTGGCGCCACTGTCCCTGGGAGCACCTGTCAGAAACAGCCCGGAGGTTTGGGCTGCCTGGTCAAGCACGCCTGCGCACTGAACACCCGTGAGGCCATCTGCTCAACAGCGCCTGTGCAGCGCGACTCAGCCGTGTGGCTGCGGGGGACTGTCCCAGGAAGTCCCGGATGGATAGGCGTCGCACCCGGAAGTTAAGAGGCTCCGCGACGGAGCGGCAGGGCGCGCGGCAGAGCCCCGAGTAACCCACTTTCTCGGGAGGGAACCACCTCGTCAGGTCGGCGCTGCGGGTGAGGCAGGCGAATCCCTAGCGTGTAGGGGAAGCAGGCCAGCGGCAAGTGGGGAGGCTGTGCGCAAAGGGACTCAGGCCATAATTTCGACGCAACTGGGAACTACAATTCCCGTAGTGCTTCACGCCCTTCCAGCAGGCGCTCCCGCCCGGCGACGGCGTGGTGCACGCTGGGATTTGTAGTCTATTACACGGCCTTGCCTATCTTACCTGGAAGGTGGGCCAGTGATCAGTGCCAATTCAGATGCGGGTACACGCTGACAGGCCACCAGTCCTCGACTATTCCTGGTGCCTGCCTTAGTACTGTCCCTGCCTACCTTAACTTTTTGGAAGAGAGTGGCATTCCTGCCCCGCAACCCTTGCTCCAGTGAAAAGAGTGGACAGCGGGCACCAGAGACCCTTGCTCACTCTGCTATGCTTTCAGGCTACAGCCGGCCTGGTTGACCATGGCCCTTTCTGTGGAGACCGAGTCGCACATATACCGAGCTCTGCGCACTGCATCTGGGGCTGCTGCCCACATTGTGGCACTGGGCTTCACCATCTTTGTGGCTGTACTTGCCAGGCCTGGCTCCAGTAAGTAGAATTCATAATTGACTTTTGGGAAGGAAAGTGTCACTTTTCCTGGGGAGCAGGGGCAATAGTAAGCCTTGGATCTGACTCCTGGGAAAGGCCTGGTTGGCTGAGGGACATGCTATGCTGGAGGAATAAGTGGGGTGGAATAGATGAGCGTTGGGGCTCTGCCAGCTTGGCCAGGTCCCATAGAGTACCTGGCTTCTCTTGTCTTGGTGCTCCACTTAGCTGCCTCTTGCAAAGTGCAGGGGGAAGGAGGGAGGACTGCCAGAGGAGTGGCAAAGCATGGCTTCTGATCCAGGGAGGGTCCAGGAAGAGATGATAGGTATGGGGTCAGTTTGTTGCAGCAAGAAGGGGCTTGCATTTTGGCAGCACCTCCTTGGGCGATGAGCTACTCATACTCCTCAGCCCGTGGGGATTGGCGTGGCTGGGTTCTTCTTGCTTCAGCTTCACGAGGCTTCCTCTTCTCATTCCAGGTCTCTTCTCCTGGCACCCTGTGCTTATGTCTCTGGCTGTAAGTAGTGGGCCTGTCCAGCTCTTAGGGATGGGAGGGAGCATAGCTATGGGTGGTGGTCTTAGCGCCCTCTAAATGTTAATGAACACTTAATATCTGTTTGGAGTAATGGGATGTGGGGTTAGATGCACTGTATGCTCCAACTCCTGCCTATAGTTTATATCCCACGCTTGAACTAGAGTATTCGAGATGCAGGGCAAATGGGTTTGTCTAAGCACAAAATGAGGCTTCGTCCACCTCCAGGCAGGAGGCTTAGAATATGCATTTGGGTATACCTGTGTCCCTTTTCACCTTAATTTATAGTGATGCACCTAATTTTCCTGAAACAGTGCACCCATGTGGCCAACTCTTGCCAAGAAATTGTATCCAGTCCTGTGTCAGAAAAACAAAGCTTGTGAATCATTTATAACTGCCACATCTCAAACCTTGTGTTTGCTGGGTAGCACAGCAGAGATGACATTTCAGAATAGCAGCTAGAAGCAGTGTGGAGAGGTACCTCCTGCTGGTTACTCAGAGCAGATGTTCTGTCCCAGATGGAATTCTCCACTCTTGTGCCACCAAATAGATACTCGTTAGTGGGGAGAGAATGAAGCGGAATCTGCCCACACTAGCTGGCAGCTTAGGTTATATCTAAAGCTTTCTTCCCTTCTGCTGGGCAGCACTCTCATTTAGTGTCCCATCCCTGTCTCCCCAGTTCTCCTTCCTGATGACCGAGGCACTGCTGGTGTTCTCTCCTGAGAGTTCGCTGCTGCGCTCCCTCTCGCGGAAGGGCCGAGCACGCTGCCACTGGGTTCTGCAGCTGCTAGCCCTGCTGTGTGCACTGCTGGGCCTGGGCCTTGTCATCCTTCACAAGGAACAGCTTGGCAAAGCCCACCTGGCCACGTGGCATGGGCGGGCAGGGCTGCTAGCTGTGCTGTGGGCAGGGCTGCAGTGCTCAGGTGGGGTGGGGCTGCTCTACCCCAAATTGCTGCCTCGATGGCCCCTGGCCAAGCTCAAGCTGTACCATGCCACTTCTGGGTTGGTGGGCTACCTTCTGGGTAGTGCCAGCCTCTTGTTGGGCATGTGCTCACTCTGGTTCACTGCCACAGTCACTGGTGGGGTCTGGTACCTGGCTGTGCTATGCCCTGTCGTTACCAGCTTGGTCATTATGAACCAGGTGAGCAACGCCTACCTGTACCGCAAGAGGATCCAGCCATGAGCTTTTCCCAGAACTAGGGGAAGCCTGGATTTGCCCCTCAGTGTGGTAGCCGGGGCTGAGACCTCCTGGACTCTCTCAGTTGACTCGGTCACGGGACACCTCAGGCCCTGGTGCGGTCACAGGTAGCCGGAGTCCTTTGTGTGACACTATTACTTGCTCCTCATGCTGGAGTACCTCTCCTTTCCTTCTTTTTCTGCCATCCCAGAGGAGTTTATGGATCATGTGTCTGGATGAAGTTGGGTTTCAAGACTGCCCCCTGCCCACAGCAACTCAACTTGTGCTGGTATGTCCAGAAATGAGATAAGAGAAAAAAGTAAAATAAAATTTTAAAAGAGACTGAAGGGACTTTCCCGGTGGTCTGGTGGTTAAGACTCCGCACTTCCAACGCAGGGGGCGTGGGTTTGATCCCACGTGCCGTGAGGCGCGGCCAAATATATATATATATATTAAGACTGAAAAGACTGGATGGGAGGAACAGTCCAAAGCTGGGGATAGTTCTTGCTAATGCCATCAGCATGAAAAAATGGGCAGCTGGGCAAGATGGGGACCCGTCCCTGGCTGCTCACTGAGGGGCTAAAGCTCTCTTGGCACACTAGCCCCCCGGATCTGGCTAAGCACCCCATGCCACTCAGGGCCCTAGCAGGCCCGAGGGCTGTAGCTGTGAATGGTGCGGCTGTGTGTATTTCAGTCTCCCAGCTGCTCATATGTTGGAGTTTCTAGACTGTGGTGGTCAAATCTGGGCAATGACAGGATGGGAACTGGGGATGGGCTGCCTCCCTAGATGCCAGGCCCTGAGCACTCTGTCTTGGAGGTGAGTCATGGATAAGAACAACTCCTTATGATAGAGAGGCGCTTAATTATCAGGTCCTCCAGGCAGGGCCTCCTTCACCAGGTAGTGCAGGGAGGCAGAAAGTAAGTAAGAGCCTGAGGTGACAGCTCTGGGAAGACTGCTTGACAGTGGGCATGTGGTGGTGAGGCAAGGGGGAGTGTGATGGGGGGAAGGGGATGAGGGCAATGGGCTTTTTATCCAGCTGGAGTAGCTTTGGTGACCAAGCCCTTGAACCTAGAGTTAAGTCCCTGTCTAACTCTGCAGTTGAGCATGATGAGGGGGCTGCACAAGGTGGTCTAACAGAGCCCAGGAGCCATACCTCAAAGAACTGCTTTATTGATACTGCGAGGCTGGGCTTGGCTGCCCACTCAAGTGGTCCTGTAGAAAATACCTGGGAGCTGTGACTGTTCTGGCCCAGAAGCAGCTATGGCCACAGCAGAGGGAATCAGAAATCTTGACATGAATGTAGTCTCTTTGTGGGCGGGCAGGGATGTACAGCCCTGCACTGGCTCCTGCACTGGCTGAACCCCCAGAATGTTTTTGGCAAATCCTTGCCTTGGCTCAGGGCTCTCGGCAACCAGTATCAGGTGTGAGGGTTGGCTTAGGAGCCATGGCACCAGTGCCCCTGCAGCCACTTGCTTGAGGCTGCTTGCTGAGGTACAGTCTTACCTCAGATGGCCTGGGCTGGCTGTGCTTCAGAGGCCCCATGCCTGGCATAGTGGTTGTCTGGAGTTGGAACCAGGTAGCAAGAATCCTGGGTAGTGTTGGCGAGAAATAGCAGAAGTCTGTGGCAACCCCCAGCAGGCCTTCTTCCCTCTCCTCAGAGCAGTCAGTGCCCTGGAGTAGCTGAGAGTGTGTCAAGGGGGGCTTGGGAGAAGAGGTGCTACACTCAAGGTGGTCTAGAGTTACAGCTTCGGGGGAGCTGCCTCAAAGGTGATCAGGCTGGATTCTGGGACAGGCCCCTTCCCTGGGAGCGTGGGGGCCTTGTCTGACGGCAGGGGGCTATCCACCTTGGCCCCAGCCTCCTCTTCATCGTCTTCCATGCTGGGCCAGACGGACTGGTCCTCCACTCGCTTCAACCGCTCGTTGAGGGCCTTCAGAGCCAGTTGCCTGGGGCCAGGGGAAAGATGACAGGTCACTCAGGATCTGAACTTGGCTCATGCCCTGCACTCTCTCCCCCAGGAAACTGACATGCCGTACTGCTCACACTCCTCTCTCAGAACCCTATGGGTTCTCCTTCCCCATACAGGGCCCAGGGCTCCACAGGGATTGGATTAGGGCACACTCTGCCATCAGAATGAGGACCCAAAGGCTGTAGGGCCTTCCTTCCATAGCTGGGGCACCTCCAGGCTGAGAAGGCCAGCTGGGTGCCTGCCAGCCTGCCCACAGGCCAGCCCCAGGAATGGTTCTGAGGATGGTGCCTAAGGTTGGGCAAAGCTGGTGTCCCTGGGCAGACAGGTGGAAGGGCAAGTCCCTGGACATGTGAGTTTCTGCTAGGCACTGGCATCACATTCAAGGCATTACTTCTCCCCCCTCTCCTTGTTAGGAGTATTTTGAGCCTCCTGGCAAGGGTCTGTGGGGAAGTTTGGAACTCAAGCACCTGCCTTGGCTCTCAGCCTGGGAAGCAGGGCCAACCTGGGTCAGCTCACCCCTCCTAACTGACTCTAATATTCTCCTTCCGAGAAGAATCTCCAAACCCACCAGGACCTGTGTTAGAGCAGGAACACACAGCGTCCTAGCAGAAGGAGAGGAAGGAGAAACAATCCATGTGGGTAGGGCACAGGCCAGAGCCTACTGGTTTCACTGGGCAGACCCCTGGAGACCCCACTCTGCGGGGAGGTGGGAAAGTTCGCTAGAAGAAAGTATATACGTGCACTTGGGACCCTGCCCACCAGAAGTTGGGATGCCCATGCTGCCAGGTAACACTTCTACTAGTGGTCACTGTGGACCCCTGATGCCTCCAAGTCTGTGCCACCAGCATGGGGGACCTGTATAGCCTTCCATGTTCCAGCAGAAAACCAAAATCTCCACCATGCCAGGGAACATGACGAGAGGGACAACAACAACATAGGCACAGAAAGCCCCAGCACACTTCCACCCTGTCCTCCAGCCTGGCACCATGGCAACTTGGCACAGACAGGATGCTGCGACCCAGGCTCCCATTCTGGAGACTGCCTTGTCAATTCTGTTTAAAGCCTGCCAAGGTAGAGAGATGGTGGCATGCTAATCACTCCCTCACAAGGGTCAAAGGTAGGAACCCCTGCCTCCCACTATCACTAGCTCTTTGGGTCAGGGAATGGCATGCAGCAAGATGTCAAACTGGTTGGTGGAGTAACCCCCATCCCCAAGCAAGGTAACAACCACAAGACTATGCCAAGAACCCACTTCCTGACACCCCCCACCCCAATCTGCCTCCACCTGTCCATTTTCTTGGGGCTGCGTAGAGGTTTTTCGAATGTTCAGCCAACCCTAACAATCCCAGATCTCCACTGGGGGAGGGGCCACCACTGTGGCCTGGGATCACCTGAACAGCTCTGAGGACAGCTCAGTTTCTACCAGGCCCAGCCCTCCTGACCGCATCGCCTCCACTGGATAAGGTTAATAGAGACCTCGGTCTTTAGGATTCATCAGCCACAGAGACACAAACTGTAGAGCCCACAATTAAGCTCTGCAGCATGCCGTGTGTACTTTTCAACATCTGCCACCTTGGACCATAGTAATCTGTGGCCTTCCCCAGCTGGAAACTCCTTCAAGAAAGGGGTGTGGCCCACACTCCACAGCCCCAGTGGAGAGTAGGCACAGGGACAACTCCAGCTGAATTCATAAAGCTGCCTGCTAAGAACTCATTACACAGGTGAGCAAAAACAGAAGGCTTTGACAAATGCAGACAGTATGAACAGAGCCTGCTCTAAATTTCACTACTCAAGTAACTGCATCAAAAAAAACACTCAAAAATAATGTTGAGGGGGCTTCTGGTGGCGCAGTGGTTACGAATCCGCCTGCCAATGCAGGGGACACGGGTTCGATCCCTGGCCAGGGAGGATCCCACATGCTGTGGAGCAACTAAGCCCGTGCGCCACAACTACTGAGCCTGTGCTCTAGAGCCACAACTACTGAAGCCCATGCGCCTAGAGCCTGTGCTCTGTAACAAGAGAAGCCCGCGCACTGCAATGAAGAGTAGCCCCCGCTCGCCGCAGCTACAGAAAGCCCGCGCAAAGCAATGAAGACCCGACGCAGCCAAAAATAATAAATAAAATTAAAAAAAAAAAAAGAATAATGTTGGAAACAGAGCTGTGACCACTCTGGTAAGTCCACAGACCTGGGAGAGACAGAAAGAGATGGATTAAAAAAGATCTGTCCTGCCCTGGCCAAGGTGCATTCAGTGAATAATTCAGTTGGGATTCCTGATGGTGCAGATGGCTTGGTTTACAGATAATGAAAAGGTTGTCTCCACTTCCTGGTGTGGTCAGCAGGCTCCCTCGGTGGGTCATGTGGCTGTCCCCTGGGTTTGGTGACACATGCCTGCCAGAGTAGGCGGGGGTGGTGGGGGTGAGGGGGTGTGTCTAAGTCTAGTTATACCCCAGGCTTCCCTCTCAATAAATAAGCGGCAGAGAAGCACAACATCTGAATTAAGGCTCAGGAAGAGGGTGTAGTCCAGCGTTTGGAAACTAGGGTGGCCCAGACCATCTCTTAAGGATCCCATGTTTCCTTCTCTGTCCCTCTCTCACAGGGGAAGAAGGACCAGCAGGTTGTTTCTGGCTCCCACAGGACCAGTGTCTAGGATTTGGAGATTCTGAGACAAGGCCAGGGTTACGTGTACCTGGCTCTCCATTTGCCCCTCACACAGCTCAAAAGGAAGCAGGGCATTTCTTGAAACTTAAGCGGCCTGAGTGGTGAGAAAGGCCACTTTTACTCCCTAATTTTGGAAAGCACCTCCTGCAGCCCAGACACTTAAATGCTGAGCTCCAGGCCACAAGCTGGCTTTTCTCTTTCTGAATCCGCCCCAACATCTGACTGTAGGCTGCCAGCCTACATACAGCAAGCACCTCAACAGATGGAATGTGACTTGATTAATAATACTATCCTAGCTCGACAAGGTTTTGTAAGATTCCACAGTACCTTCTCCGCTCTGCGTCTTGAGGGTCTGTGCCTGGGAGGCTGATGGTGATGGAGGATGGGGCACCCACATCATAGCGCTTCACTGTCTTCTGGCATATCTTTACCTTCACCAGGAGGCCATGCACCAAGTTCGCCAACAGCCCCACCACAGGCTGCAGGATCTCAGGGAAGAAGGTGGCAAAGGCAAAGTGGTCGGCCATGTCGCCTCGGCCTCGGCTATGGCGCTGGTAGAAGCGAAGATACACCCAACTGGAGATCAGCCCAAAGCCATAGGAGGCCAGCGCTGGGCTCTGGAGCAGTGTGGCCAGCCGCAGCAGCAGCAGCAGCCCCAAGAGCAGCATGGGCACCACACTGACACGCACCTGAGGCACTCGCAGGACCACACAGTCCCCCATGGTTTGCTTGAGTGCCACCAGGACACCACCTAGGAAGCCCAGGGCGCCGTGGATGCGGACAGTGAAAAGGTACACCAAGTTGAAGGAAGCCATGTAGGTGAGGAGGTAGGCGAAGGCCCCCAGTAGCCCCACAGACACGTTCACCACTGAGAAGAAGATGAGCAGCTCCAAGGCCCCCCAGAGGGGCTCCAGCAAACGTCCAGCCACCACCACTGTGGCCAGGCTGATGGCCACATCCCACACATGCTGTTCCATCAGCCCATGGGTGGCCAGGGTCCAGATCCAGAAGTTGGGTGGAAAGAGGTAGCCTGGGGTGACCGCCAGGCAGCCCGTGTCCACGGCGAAGGACAGCAGGTAGAGGAATAGTACCGCAGCGCACAGAGCCTTCACCACCACGCTGGCGCTGGACAGGATGGCCCCCAAGTGTTGGCGGGCGCCCGGTAGGGCGCGCTGCATCTTCCTGGCGGGCGTCGGCCTTAGGAAAGGGTTTAGTGGGCTAGGGGCCTCCCCGGGGCCTCGTCCCAGTCCGGCCCCGACGGGAGGCCCGGGTCCGACCTAGTCACTGGCCTATGGCCCCGGTGAAAGGTCCACTTCCGGTCGGGTCGACTCCGGTCCCAAAGGGCAGAGCCGGGCCTGGTCGCGGGGCCGGGGCCTAGGCCCCTCGCCGGGTATCTGAGGGAAGACCCTGGGCAGCTTAGGCACGCCTAACTGCCTGCTCTGTGTGGCCACCGCGCCGACCGGAATGGCGGTGATCTCAGGGCTCGATCTTCTCCATCCACTCTGGGGCCCTACGGTCGACGCGGGACTGGAGGCTGGTTCTGGGTCGGAGTCAAGCCTGGTCAGCTCCGCCTCGGCCTCGGCTTCGACCGTACCTCCTCCCTTCTCAGGCGCCGACAAACAGCGGCGCTGCGCCTGCGCGCTCGGAGAGGCTGCAGGACGCCCTCTGAACGTCGGCCTTACGGTTCCGCGGCATGCTGGGACATGGAGTCCTCAGCCGGAGCCGGGACCAGCGGATATCAGGGTTCTGGGTAGAACAACAAGTCCCAGGAGGCTGTGCGCCGGAAGAGGAGCGTGTGCTTGGGAGTTGTAGTTCTCAGGACCGTTTCCGTCGGTTCTCCAGAGGTGGGGGAGGGTGAACGGGCATCGCTAACCTCTGGAGAGCAGCGGGTACCAGCGGCAGCACAGCTGCAGGCCACGCGCGTGCTGAATTTCCCGGAAGGATTGGCTCAGTGTGTGCCTGTTTATCTGAGTGGGTGTGTCCTAGTGGGCAGGTGTGCAGGTAGGAATGTTGGATGGTCCAGGGGGCGCGAACTCCTGGAACTTCCGCGGTCTGGTGTGTGCCTGACCCAGGTTGGAATTCTTGCTCTGCGTTTTGGCGGCTGTGTGACAATGGCCAAATTCCCGAACTTTGTTGAAACCCAGTTTCATGGACAGTAAAATGGGGATGATGACAGGACCTACCGTGAGGATCCAAGGGGACTGGCGTGTACAATGCCAGTCCACCCTGGGTGCTCAGTGAGTGTGTTGCCCAGGCTGCCCTTGTTACAAATGAGGTGGAGCCCATACCGGAACTCGGATCTCCAGCCCCCAAAGGGGTGAGACTGGACTTCTCTTAGTGACTCTCTTCCTCACCACAGTCAATCGCTGATCCTGATGAAGAGAGGTCTCTCCACAAACTTGGGTCAGGCTGGCCTTGGGTCTCCACCTCACTGCAACGGTGGCTTCAGGTAGGTTGTGTCCTGTGCAAAACTGATTTTTGTTTTTTGTATATTGAGTTTTTTTTTTAATATGCATATAATTAAAATAAATATATGACAAAGTACATTTATAAAGTGCAGAATCCCTTCCTTTCCGCCACTGATCTCAGTACAACTGCCGACGTGTGCGCAGCCTTCCAGATCACAAAAGGTGTTGCTTTCCTTTACCTTTGGGCTCTGGGTTCCTGCTGCATGCCACCCCAGGGTAGGGTTGCCAGATATAGCAAATCAAAATACAGGGCGCTCAATTAGCATTTCAGTTAAACAATGAATAATTTTTTCAGTATAAGCATGTCTTCAATTTTTAGCATAGTTATGTCCCATGCAATGTTGGGAACATACTGAAGAATATTCATTGATTATCTGAAATTCCAAATTTGATTGGATGTTCTGTATTTTACATGGCAGGTCTACCCCAGGACCTCTGGGGCTGTTGCGGAGCATGGGAGCTGCCTCAGGGGTTGCTAGTTAGGCTTTGCTCTGTGGCCAACCCTTGCAGAGGGTGAGGAAAGGTGTCTTCACTAAGACCTGGAATGCCCTCTTTTATTTATTTAGCATCCAAGGTCCCCAAGCCACAGGCCACCTCATTTCCAAAACCTTTGCTGGTTTCTTGCATCTGGGAGAAAGGATTTCTCCTAAGTCTCAATTTGCTCATCTGCGGTATGGAGATAAACTAATATCCAACTCTAATGTGTGGTAAGTACTCAGCACAGGGTGAGTGCATAGTGTGGAGTGTGTACTGTAAGAGAGCAAGTGTCAGTATTACTGGGAAATCTCTGCACTGGGTGGTTATAAGTCTTTCCCGTTGAAAAGAAACTCGAAGGTCACACAGAATAGGATTGACTATTAAGAGAGTTGGGATTAAAATGAACAAGGGTGTAGGGCTTGCCAGAGGGAGGCCCGAGATTTGCTGAAATGGACTCAGAGCTGTGTTCCAGCGTGAGCAGCAGTGGCCACTGACAGCACCAGGCCTCCTCTGGGCTGGGAAGGAGCAGCCATCATGCTTGTGGGTGGGCCAGACCTTGGCCTCCTCTGGACAGCAGCACTGGCCCTCAAGCACGAAGTCATGGACTTGGGCCAGGTAGTCACTCTTTGCTCCACCTGGAGGACCTGCGTATGCCCTGGTAGTCTGATCCTATTGGCTAGAAGCCTGCATCTCATCTCCATCTTCTTTCCTCCACAGTCTTGGCCTTGAGCCTCTGGGAGACTTTTTTTTTTTAAAGACAGTTTTTCCTGGAGGCTTTTGATAAGATTATACAAGACAAAGGATGTCAAGGATCTAGCACTTAGGAGGCCTGGGAAGCGTCATGCCCTCCACCCACCAGAGACCTGGATTGCTATGGCCTTCACTCCCAATTAAGTGGTAAGTGGGGCTCTGAGGTCATGGCCACCTGTCTTCAAGCCACCCAGTCCTCACTCCAGGGCAGAGACAGTGTATGGGAACCATTTGAAGTGAAAATATGAACATTATTTAATAACTGATCTTTTGTAATAAACCATTTGAAAATATTTTACAAGGAATCACACACACAATATTTTACAAAGTTTCTTGACTTTTTTGTCGCTGTTGTTTTTCTGACTTGTCTGTACAAAATAGAACAACCAAAAAAAAAGGGCAGATAAAAGGAAATGGCCCCCCAGTCCCCCACAGATCCCCCGAGCCCGAGGTGAGGGGACAGCCAGGTCGGGTGGGTGATGAGAAGGATCAGACCCAGCTGGGGGTTTGACAACTACCTGATGGGGATTGCTTTGTCTGCTTTTCTGTTTTTTAAACTTAAAATATATATTAATTTATCTGTATATGTTTCTTTCTTTATTTTTATATTCTCCATTGAGCACCTGACTACACTACAGTTACACACACGCCCCTGCAAGACATGGCTGGCATCTAGGCTGGGTGTACAGCATGGGTGCCCACCCTGGCACCAGCAGTGGGCATGGACCATACACACACACTGAGAAAGCGACAAGCAACGTGACATTAATTAACGGAGCCATTAATTAATGTATCACCCTCCCCCCCTCCTCCCAGTCCATCTCAGCCCTATGGCCATATCCCCCTGCCCTCAGTCCCCCAATGGCCCCCAGGCTGGGATGCCTTTGCAAGAAATGACCAGAATGAATGGTGTGAAGAGATGTTCCCAGGCCCAGCCTGTGTATGTGCACAGAGTGTGTATATGTATGTGCAAGTGTGTGTTCAGCAGGGAGGAGCAGTTTGGCCAGGGAGTGTGTGAGTGGGAAAGAGACAGGCCTGAGTGTATAAGGGGCAGATTGGGGGTGGGATGACCCAGCTAGGAGTAATCAAGTCACCCCCGCTAAGGCAAAGGGTGATGCCTGGTGAGAGTTCCTCTGCTGAGGGGTGCAGGCAGTGGCATGTGGTCCCACTGGGGGCCTGACACTAGTGAGAAATGGTTACAATGAGCACCTGGCAGGGTCAGGGGCAATAAGGGGACACTGGCGGCTAGGTCAGGACAGAGGGGTCTTCACCCTTTGCCCCAGCATTTGGCACTGTTTGACATTCAGCTTTAGAGATGGGGGACCAGCTGGGTTACAGGTCACATAAGAGGTGGACGGTGAGCAGGAGATGGAGTGTGCACATGCCAACCTCCCACCAACCCCTCACCCCGTATAAGGCTTTGTGAGCCCCCACCCTCACCCCACCCCAGGGTGTGTGTGTCTGTGCACGTCTGTGTTTGTGTGTGTGCCCTCCTGGGTATGTCGGAGTCCAGTTTCTGCCCTCAGGGCTCCAGGTGTGTATGGGGTTGAGTCTTAGCCGGTGTCACTGTCACTGTCCTGCCACCTGCCGGGCTTGGGGAGGGACAGGTGGCTGTAGGCCTGAGAGAGGCAGGAGCTCATTGGGGGTTGCCCCAGGACCTCTCTCCTGCCAGGACTTAAGCTGGGATGCACAGGCCTCAAACTGCCCATCTCAATTTCCTCCATTATTCCCAGATTTAGTCCTGGGTGTAGCAGAAGGGCCAGGTTAGAGGAGTCCAACTGGGGCAAGACCTCGGTCTTCCACACAAAGGGAGCCTCGGGGCAGGGCGGGCTGTGGAGGCCTGGTTTGGCACCAGTACTGTGGCCTCCCTGGCCCAGCCCTCCGGGGTGGGTGAGTCCAGTGGGAATGAGGGGTCTGGGGACACTCTGACAGTTCAGCAGCCAGACGTGGCTTGGGGGCCAAAGACCTGCGGCGCCTTCCTTCGGGACCCCCCCTCCCCCCAAGGCGCAGATTCTCGGGGCCAGACGCACTCAGGTCCTTCAGTGAGGGAGGGGGGCGAGGCTCTAAGGTGGGAAGTGTGGGGCGAGGGAGCAGGGGAGCGGCGGGGAGGCCTGGTGGGGGGAGGGGCACTCAGAGGCGGCGAGAAGGGTGGGCGTGGACTTGAGGCTGCGGCCGGGGAGGCAGGCTCAGGAGGAGTAGCAGCTGCAGGGACACCAAGACGCCCAACGACGGTGGGAAAGAGGCTCCGCGGCCGCAGTCTGAGGTATCTTCCTGTGGAAAGAGACAAGGCGCAGCCGGTCTGCCCGGGCTGGGCGGGCAGCGGGTGCGCAGGGCCGCACTAGCCCTGGGGCAGGGGAGCTGCAGGTCAAGGCCGCCGCCCCCCTCCTCACCGTGGCGTTGTAGTCGAAGCAGATGTGTGGGCCTCTCCGGTATCGCGGTCTCTGCACCAGTTCACACTGCTCCGGGCCGTCCGCTGGGCATGGGTGGGGAGTCAAGGGGGCAGGCGGCACGGAGGGAACGCGCTGGGCGGGAGGGGCCGGGGAGCAGCGCGGGAAGGATACAGTGCGTCTCCTTCTGCAGCAGCCGGCCAGCCTCACACTGGCTGCACAGCGGCTTCTCTGCCACCACGAAGAGAAGGTTGGTGTGGGTGAGTCTCTGTGCGTGGAAGAGCCTGGAGGCAGCACAGAAAGGCGGGACGTTGAGGTTCGCCCCACCCCGCCGCCCCTCCCCTCCCCTCCCCTCCCCTCCCCTCCCCTCCCCTCCCCTCCCCTCCCCTCCCCTCCCTTCCCCGCTGCAGCCCCGGCCCGGCCCGGCCCCGCCCCTCTGGCCTGCTCAGCGCGCGCACCTGGAGCAGTTTCCGCAGTCGATGATGGCGTTGTAGGAGGCGTTCACCGAACCGAAGTAGTACTGGGTCTGTTTCATGACGCAGCTGCTCTCGCGCACCTCGGGGTTCCCCTCGGCCTCCGCGGGGTCTGCGAGGGTCCAGAGCCCCTCAGCTGCACCCCTACACCCTGAGCCTCGCTCAGCCGTAAGCCCCGCCCTCCCTTTGGAGTAGGTCTCAGATTGGGGAGGGGCTTTGAGGAGGGACCTCCAAAGCCCTACCTACCTGCCTGGAACCAGCTGTGGTAGATGAGACCATAGAGAAGTTGCTGGAACAAAGACCTGCAGGGCATGGGTCACCGAGTGGGAGTGGTCAGCGAGGCCAGTACCGTGCCCCATTTCTTTCCAGCCCTCCTGCCCAGGGAGCACCCTCCCTCTCCCATTTCCCCTGGGGACTCACCAGGCCGCAGCAGAGGTCCACCAGGCTAGGTTAAGGAAGTCTGCAATGGTGGGCTGCAGTGGAGAGAGTGGCATGGGCTCCCACTGCTGCCCCTGGACCTGGTTCACCCCCAGCTTTCTCGTTAGAGGTAGGGGGTCATCTGTGGGCAGGTCTCCCAGTCCCCCCATCTGCAGGTCAGGCATTGCTGGGGCTCACCACAAAGATGCCCCGGGGTGCGGCACCCAGGTTGCCCGGGGGCAGGGGGGCACAGGCTGCCTGATAGTCGTAGGACTCCTTGCGGGTGTAGAAGGAGTTATTGTAGAGTGCCAGCATCAGGTTGGCATCCACCTCACTGAAGAATCTGCCCACCTGGGGATGCCGGGAGGCAGTGGTAGTCACAGGGTTGGCAGTGCCATATCCCCAGAAGGCTCAAACCCAGACCCTCTCCTTCCACCCTCTTCCTGACCCTCACCTGGTCCCACTGATGGTTCTGGTTTGACAGCACCAGGAATCCCCCATCATCAATGAGGACACAGAGCAGGTCCTGAGAGGTGGGAAAGGGGGAGGAAGATGGGGAGGGGCTCCAGCCCAGCCTTTCCTCCATAGACCCTGGCAGTCCAGTAGCTGAGTGGAGGGGGCACCATTCCCCCAGTTCTGGTAAAGCTGTGAAGTCAGGGTGGGATGTTGAGACCCACTGGCTAAGGGATGGGATGGGCTAGGAGCTGCATTTGGGACTCAGGTGTCCAGGAGTGGGGTAAGCTAGGGTTCAGGGCACACGCACCTCGTTGTTAACCTCGCAGTCCATCTCACAGTGGCTGTTGGGGCCGCACTGCTGGGCAGAGAGCAAGGACCGTAAGTGCCCACCAGTTTTCCTCCTCCCATCACCCTTTATACATCGGGGACCCTGCCTCCCCATAGGCACCAGAGCCACTCTGAGTGGGAGGACTGGTAGGGGTTCCTGGGGACTCCAGAATGGGTGCTTCTGGGCTTACTGCCCTCATCCCTGACCAGATACCTTCTGAGGCTGGTCCTGGTGGGTACGGTTGCTGGCTAGCACCTTGAACTTCTCAGCCCAGGCCTCTAGGTCCAGCTTAACGCCTACCACTGTGGGGGAGAGCAAGGGGCCATCAATGCCCACCTACCTGGGCAGCACACTGCCCATTTTCTCTTTCCCTACCTCCGCCCTGGGTATTCACCTGCTGGCCTCAGTGTGCGTCCACCTAGGCTGAGCTCCACAGCCGTGCTGACGAGGATGCCCACCGTGTCATTCTCCAGCTCCAGCGGCCTTAACCGGGCTGGGGGTGGGTGAGGTGGGGTGGTCAGGAGTAGGGGCTGGCAGCCACATGACCACTCTGTGCTGGGCCCTGGGAGCCCAGGAACCCAAGGCATGGCTGACCTCAGCCTAAGCACCGGGCACCCAGCATAGCGTCTGGCACAGCCTAGCCCTTTCTTTATCTGCCCCATCTCAGCCAGCCAGCCTCGAATCTGAGAGGGACCTCAAAGAGCAGAGCCTCGCCCTGGCTGAACAGAGAAGCCTCAGCTTCCCACCTGCTGCTGTGCGCCTGGGAGGACACTCACCATCCTGTTGTGGGGGCTTGAAGACATAGCCATGGTTATCCAGGCTGCGGCGGTAGAAGCTGGCATTGAAGGGCTCAGGGGTCTCTGTCCAGTCCTCAGCTGCCCTGGTCACACAAGAGGTTGGTGGAGGGGTGGCTTGTGGGGGCAGTGGTCTCAGCAGATGAAAGAAGGCCTCTGGGCAGCGGGACAGGTGGGGTCCCAGCAGGGGCAGGGTGTCGGATAGTGGGGCAGGTCACTTACTTGTTGGGGAATACGCGAGTGATGCCACCATCAGTGGCGGCGAACACGGCCAGAAGGCTGTACCTGGGGGCAGCAGGGAGGTGAGGTCACAGACCTACTTTCTGCAGGGCACGGCCAGCGCCTCTGGGCCCATCCCAGCCTCCTGCCCCCACAGGCTGGGTGGTGCCTACGTGTTGAGATCCTGGTCCCGCCACACGCGCTCCACCAGCTGCTGTGTGATGCCCGTGTCCAAGATCAGGTTGTGCAGAAGGAAGTTGTTGCCTGGAAAAGGAGGGTTGGGGTGGAGGGAGGATCTTCTTGTGGATCCCTGCCCACTCTCCCCGCTACCCCCAAGGCTCCGAACCTTCCCCATGACCTGGCCCAGGACCTGTCCTTGGTTTGGGCCTGCATGTTTCCACACCTGCCCAGTCTCTGGGTTCCTCTGGGCTGCCCCCTTGCCGTCTGGCACTGCCCAGACCCTGCTGCCCCACCAGTCACTCACACTGCTTGGAGTCTGGAGTCACTTTCTCCATGAGCTCAATGAAGTTCTTCAGGAACTCAGTGTTGTTGTCTGAGGCATTCAGTTCCTTGCAATACTCTCTGGGGGTGGGGAGGGGCAAGAAGAGTGGGCTTGGGGGAATGCACAGGGCAATAGGGTTGAGGCTTCCCAACAGGCCTGCCTGGCCATTCGCTGAGAAGCCCAGGCCTCAGGGAGGGGCATGTGTATTCTTACAGGCTGCAGTGACTATACGCCCAGCAGGTAACCAGGTCTGGACAGGGGCAGAACTGACCTGCTTAAGTGCAAGAAGCAGAGAATGAGGGTCTGCTTCCACCACCCAAGCAGGTTCTCCCTTCTGGGCATGGCCCTGCAGAGCCTCTCACCTCTCCTGTGTAGCTGGAGCTAGACGGTGCACCTGGGAGGCCCCAGGAAATGCCTCATGGCTGGCTCGTCGAACTGTGTGCCATAGCGTTCCGTGGGCACAGTGGGTGGAGTCCTGACACTGGCTTAGTTGGTCTGAGACCTCATCCTGCTGCTTCCTGGCTGTGTACCTTTGCGCAACTCACTCAAGCTCCCTGAGCCTTAGTGTTTTTCATCATACCACAGAGGGTGTCACCAAGTCAGTGGGAACACGTGGCTCCTTGGATTGGCTGTTCCCTCTGCCCAGGGTGCTCTTCCCCCAGAGATGGACAGGCCAAATCCCTCACCTCCTCAAGATCCTCTCTGGGCTCAGAATGTGGGTCCAGAGAACGTAGGGGCTGAAGGGAGCAGGGAGATCTGCTTGGGGTTCTGCTCCCCAGGAAGTCTTGGCAAGCAGTCCTTCTAACCCGGTACATGGAGCTATCTTTCCTGCCTAATCCCTCATCCATACCCCTGCCACCAGAGACCTCCTCACTGGCCTGCATGGCAGCAACTTTGTGGGAAATTTTTAAATGCTCCTCTTCCCGAGGCTATGCTAGGGCCCAAAGCTTGGTGAGGGCACCTGGGACTGAATCTCAGTCCCCACTTGCTCCCAGGGCCTTTGTGCAGTACACAGCCTGCACTTCTGTATGGGGGAGAACACACCTGATACACTTAGAGTGACACCCATACAGCTGAACTTGGGATACAAGTCACCTGCAATCCCTCCCCCTCACATAATATGTACATTTACACTCACCCAACACATATTTATTGAGCTCTCCTGTGCCAAAGATACAGAGGTGACAAAAACAAACATGGTCCCTGCCCTCAGAGCTCCCTCAGGGTCCTGTGGGCCACACAGGCCTTTCCATACATTCCCACAGTCACCAATGCACACGGCCACCCCACATTTACACTTGGACTCTTACAAATGTACATGATGACTCACAAATACAAACACACATCTACAGAGAGTCACAGCGAACTTTGTGGGTGCATGCACGCACGTGCACACACATGGAGGTTAGGAGTGTCCAGAGCCCCCGTGTGGTACCTGAGAGTGCCCATGGATCTCTGTCAGTTGCACCCACCTGCCCTCATGCAAAGCCCAGGCCACAGGGGAGGGCTTCACCACCCGGCGGCCTGCTGGCCTCCTCAGATGTGGGCCAACAGACAGAAGGTGTGCACACGAGGGTGCATGCCAAGGATGGTCCAGGCCCAGGTCTGTGCTGGGCCCTGATCCCTTACTTTCCAGAGAGCTCTTCATAGTCCCCATCCCCTCATCCTCCTCCCGTCCTCAGTGAGCCACCACACCTAGATGGGGCACTGCCGACAGGGGCTCTGGCTGGCTCGGTCACCACACCCACACAAACACTGACTGACACGGGACAAGGACAGGTGCGGGGTGGGGGTGGGGTGGGGAGGGCGCCACAAACCAGAGCAGCAGCTGCCCAGTGAGGGGCGTGCTGCAGACAGCCGGCGCAGGGCAGAAAGGGCTCCTTCCTGGTGGCCTGGGAGGGCAGGGAAGGTCAACAGAGTCCAGAGCCCTCCCGTCCGAGGCCTGGTGGGAGCTGAAGCTATGGGCACTGGTGCCTGGTGTGCCTACATGGCCCAGGTATGCACACGGCCACACATACAGGGCTGTGCATGGCAGGGTGACACTGCACAGGACACAGACACATAGCTCCAGGCAGCAGTGCAGGAGGTGGGCCCAGGGAGGTCAGGTTGGGGGAGGACACCTCAGCAAGGCCACACGCAAGCTACCTGGGAGCAATGAAAACATGTCCTTCAGACTCAAAGCTGCTGGGGAGCAGGAACTCAAAATCTGCAACAGAAACGGGGGGTTATCCGGCGGGGGCTGGGGAGGCCGGAGGCCAGGGGTTCAGAGCTGACGGGGCTGGAGGGACAGGGAAGAGGGTGGCTTGAGGGAGGGAGACACCAGCAAAGAGGAAACCCGCCACTTCCATGTTCAAGTTCGAGCCAGAGAGAAGAGGCGGGCGGGGAGGGCCTGTGGAGACTACAGCATCGCAGGAGGAGGGCAGTTATAGCCAATATGTTGCCCAGGCCTGGTCCTCTGTCGGCAGTGAGTCCCTTGGCGTGGCTGTATATGCTTCCATACGGCTGTATAGCACATATACACGGACATACACACACACATATATATACACACACTGCTATATATATGCATGGTCTGGGGGAGGCACCAGTCTCGCTCTTATCACATCCATAATGGAAAAAACCGCATGCTGAGCTTCCTTCCTCCAAAGAGACTCTGAGGAATGGAACTGGCTTTTGGCTGCGGATTTTTATCTCTCTTTGCTGTAGCTGTTTGCATTTTGGTAGGTCTTGCTTTTATTCTGTGTCAGGCATCAACATGGCCAAACCGAGGGGGTTCCTCACGGGCACAGACAGTCCAACCAGAGACAGTGTGGGCAGCTGGGGGTGGGCTGCAGTGCATTGTGGGGGTCCAGTGGTCTTCCCTGGGGTAGGAGGCTGGGTGAGGGGAGATCCTTGAATGTTCCCACACTGTGAGAGGAGAGTCTGGGAGCTGGGAGGGCACAGAAGCGCTGCTCAAACATGAACACCCTCTTGGGCCGGGGGCATGAGGGCAGGTTCTGGTCTATCCAGAAGGCCTGTGTCTGGTCTATCCTGCCGAGGACCTGTCTGGGCTCAGAGCAGCAAGGGAGAAGCTGGGGGCTCCAGAGAAGGCATGGGGTGCTGTTGAGGGATCCACCGACTGGGCCTGTACGTGTGTGAGAGTGAGCACATATGTATGAGCGTGCATGTGCATGTGAGAGCACGTGTGTATGCATGAGTGTGTAAGCATGTGCGCATGTGTGCAAAGGTCCCTGTGTGGGTCTGTGAGTGAATCTGGGGATGTGGCTACTAGGGCTCCTCTGGGGCCTCTCCCTGCCCAGCTGGGCTGGCCACCTTGCTGGTCTGAGTCTGGGAGGTGTCCCTCTGTTCTCTTATTCTGGGCAATGCACCTCCCTATCCTTTCACCCAGATTCCAACCTCTTTTTTTTTTTGTTTTTTTTTTGCCACGCGGCATGTGGGATCTTAGTTCCCCGACCAGGGTTCGAACCCACGCCCCCCCTTCATTGGAAGCCCGGCATCTTAACCACTGGACTGCCAGGGAAGTCCCAGTGCTTTATTTTTGCAGAAGAGGGGTCTTCCCTGTTCCAAAATACTCCCACAGTGCACTGCAAGATTCTGGGGAGGGGGACTTTGGGTGCCTGGAGGAGCTGGGCAGTCACTGGTTGGACTGTTGCTTTCTGATAGGACTGTGAGGCAGGGTTTGGACACAAGCCAACAGGGAAGGGTTGGGGTGGGGAGAGGAAGAAGAGGAGAAAGAAAAAGAGGTGGGGGGAGAGGAAGGGAGACTATGCTATGGTTGTCATTGTTATCAGGGCCCTGCATTTCTGGGGTCACTGGGAGGGATGTAGGAGGGGGAGACAAGACAACTCAAGCTAGTGGGAGTAGGGCACGTCCTCCACCTCCACCCAGGCCAGTGGGGGCAGCTGGATCCCCTTTGCTGGACTAGGCTGGACAGGGCCACTAGGGCTTCTTAGGGAGACCCTACTTCCCCATGCGGACTGGGGACAGGACATCTCCCCATGGCTCTCCATGGCCCATCTGCCTCGGTGTTCCGTGGGGGGGCCTCTCTGTGCACCAGCGGCAGAGACCCTTGTGTGCTGTCCTCTCTCACTCTTGTTCTTTGCCAGGGACTGTGAGTTCACTGCCTACCTTTTCCCGAAGTCTCTGGCTTAAGTACCTCTGAGTGCCAGAATCTTTTTCTTCACCCCCAGCCTGATTCCCTCTAAGCTCCTTTGCTGGCCCTTGGGGTCCAGAAAGATCCCCTTCTGTTCCCAGCCAGGCCCAGGGGCCCTGAGTCTGCCTTTATTTCCCAGGGGAACACCTTCCATACCTGACCACTCTTCCCAGGAGCAGCCAGCACCCCAGGGCAGGGCTGGGCCAGTGGGCCTTTACAAAGTCACCAGGAGTAGCAGGGGTGGCAGGGGACAGGGGTTTCAGCACCTAGGCCAGCGTTGGGTGTGCCTTGCTCTCCTGGTGGCCTGGCTGCTGCCCTATCCTGCCCCTGGGCCCCAGGGTCAGGGTGTGGGGCTTCCAAAGCCTTCTGTCTCCCCTTGGGAGGGCCGCCAGCTTGTGGAGAGAAACTGGAGAGATCTGAGGAGGGAGAATATCCCCGAGGAAGCCTCACATAAGCCCTTTTGAGGACTGATCTACCCCCTACATCTCAGGCCCCTTGCCCTAGTGGGTGGGAGGTGGTAGAGAGCCATCTAGCCCTGTCCCCACTGTTGAGTTGTCTTGGAGGGACAGAGAAGGTGGGGTGGGGGGCAGAGGCCTGCCCAGAGGGAGCCAGGAGGATGAGGAGACGGCCTGAGCTCTCAGAACACGCCGGAGACCACCCTGCAGGCAGGGCCAGGGGAAAGGGCTGCTGGCTCTAATAGAGGTTTAGGGATCAGAGGAAAGGCAAGAACTAGAGGAGCCCGGGGGATGCTGGGGGGGAGCCCTGGAGAGCAGGGGTTTGGCTGGTCCTGGGCAGGGAGGGGGGCAAGCAGGGGCGTGAGGGCAGGGGGTGGGGTGGGGAGAGGAGGGTGCACTGGTTCTGAATATACTTGCCCTTCAGTTTGCTGATTGGCACTGGGACAGTCCACCAAGAGAGAAAGCGAGGAAAACAAAAACAACACAAACACAAAAACAAACGAAAAGGGGGAGGGGAAGGGGAGGGGCACAAACAATATTTTATTCAATGGCTGTTTGAATGAAAATATTGTGTCTCATCATCATACCGAAAGGAAACTTCTTGCAAAAAACGACATGAGAGAGAAAGAGAGAGCGAGAAAACTCAAAGGAGATGAGCCCCAGTCAGCCAGGCAGGTGGGGGGCGCCCGGTGGGGCCGGAGCCCCAGCCTCCCTCCCAGTGACCTCGGGCGGTGGGCAGGCGGGGCCACGGGCTCCAGAGGCCTCTGGGGGAGGCCCAAGGTGAGCAGGACATGCAGGGATGAGCCACAGGCAGAGGAGCGGGAGAGGGAGGGAAGGAAGGAGGAAGGGCAAGAGACAGGGAGGGTGGGGGAGGCAGGGATGAAGGCCCGAGGAAGGGAGCAAAGGAGGGGAAGGGGTAGGAGAGAAGACGGAGAGAGGAGAGTGTGAGAGGAGAAGAGAGGGGGAGAGACTGAATGGACAGTGGGAGGGAGGGGATGTGGGAGAGAGAAATGGAGGGAGTGAGCAGAAGGAAGCGGTAGGGAGAGAAGGTGCGGGTGCAGGGAGGGGAAAGGAGGAGGCAGGAGGGCGAGAGGGAGCGGGAGGGAAGGAGGAAGGGCAAAGGGAGAGAGTGAGGGGGCAGGAAGGCGATGGAGGCAGAAGGTGAGAGAAGAGGTGAGGAGGAAAATAAGGGAGGATGAGTGAGGGGGGACAGAAGAGGGGGCAGGGTGGAGAGAGACCCGGGGGTGGTGCCACAGCGGGAGAGCGCTGCGCAGGGAGCAGGGGGCAGGAGGGATGAGAGGAGGGGGTGTCTTCCAAGAACTCAGCCCCCAGGCGTGTGTGGGGGAGGCAGGCTAAGGAGGGAAGACACGGAGGAGGAGAAACCAAAAACAGAACCTCAATGGAAACCATGAGAGAATGGTCTGGAACCAAATCTGAGAAAAGGCAAGCATGCAGAGTTCCACAGACTTTCCGATGGCTGGTGCCCCAGCCTGCGGGCGCCTGGGGGGCGGGCAGATTGGGCAGGAGGGGCCGCCTGGCCGCAAGCGGCTGGCTATGCTGCCTGGGGCCAGCCAGGGTGCGGGGCAAAGGCGGGGGTGCAGGGCGCAGGCAGGGGCCGGGCCACTTACACTTGACCTGCAGGATCTGGTCACTGAGGTTGGCTTGGAGGTAGAAGGTGCTGTAGGGCGGGAGCACTAGCCCTAGGCTGGGGAGGAGGGGATGGGAGGAGCACAGGTCACTGCTGGAGAGAGGCGGGCCCCATTGGCACCCTCCTCCCCATGGCTTTGGAGCTGGGTGAGAGGCCCAGGCTGTGGCATCCCCTCCCCCGACCACCAGGGACACCTCTCCCTGGTTAGCTGTGAGAGATTCAGGGCCTAGGGGCCTGGGCCCTCCACTTCCCGAACTCTCCTGGAGGCCTCAGAACTCCCAGCCCCAAAGCAAATCCCCATCCCACCCCTCGCCCCAGCGGCCTCCCCCAGCACACCACCTGCCCAGCCAGTCTCCTCCAGCTGGCCAGCAGCAGACTCACAGGGGCAGAATACTGTCAGTGAGCTAGGCTGTGGGGATGGGGGTGGGGGTGTTGCCATGAGACCGGGGTCCATAGTCCCCAGAGACTCAGGCCATGTGAGAGCCAGCTAAAAGCAGGGCTGGCACTATCACAGTGAGGGACAGTCATGGGCTGGTGCTGGAGTGTGAAGGAGACCAGCTCTTGGGGCACGCAGAAGACAGTCAGTACACTCTCTGAGGCTGTGACAACTGCTGAGAGCAGGCCGGTGAACGTGCTGAGGATGACATCCTGCATGCACACATCCAGGGATACAATCCAAGGCGGGAGGGATGTAGAGAGGGTGGTGGGGAATGGGGAGGCATCAGATGCACTGTCATGTCTCCACTGTGCGCTCCCAGGAGATGCTGCTTGTTCATGAAGGGCCAGCGAGGGACCCTTGGGACTGAGCACCCAGGAGTGAGAAGTAAGCAGCCCTGGCTGCTGGGGCCCCACTGGGATCGTGGTCACAGCCGCTGAGAACTGGCACACGGGGGTGGGGGAGGGAGGGGCAGCTAGGGCTCTGGGGCTGCCCTGCCCCTCCCTGCCTGCCCAGCCTGGCTCCACTCACCTGTAGTTGGTGCTCCTTATAGGCACCCAGGTGTAGTTCCGCATCACCTCGTCTATGTACCTCTGGGAGAAGAGGCTGGGTCAGGTGCTTGGGGAAGCAGGCTGGGGTGGAGTGGGGGGTAGGAGGGTGCCCACCCTGACCTTCTGTCCCCCTTCTGCCACTTTCTCACCTCATCCAAGGACTTGACCAGTGTTCTGATCTGTTTGTGGCCCTTGTTGCCATCGATCATGCTCCGACGGATCTGGAAGGGTCAGAGACGTGAAGGGTGGGGCCCCTACCCTTCTCTGCTCTGGATGCCCGCCCCCATCCCTCCTCCTCTTCTTCTCCTTACCTCCTCCTTGTTCTCATCCTCCAGCTCTGCATCCAGGAAGTCCAGGGTCACAGGCTCCCGGAAGTTGGTGGTCTAGGGGAGGCAGGGCAGGAAGTCAGGACCTTCTCTCACAGGGTTTACCCCCCATCTGCAGGCCACCCATCTGGCTCACCTGGGGCTTGAGGTTGGGATGCAGCAACACGTAGCCATTCAGGTCAATGGCAAACACGTAGCCGTTGGCTCCAAGCTGGGGGTATAGATAGAGGAGCTTAGGGCCTGGAGGGTTGGGCAGGGATTTCCTGGGCTCCAGAGCTCTTCCTCATCCTGCCTCCCACGCTGCTGGGGGGTGCCATCTGCCTTCCTGGGTCAGGGACCCCAACATGTCGCTCGGCCCCAAGCCTACCTCTCAAGCCAAGCCCAGCAGGCTGGTGCCCCTCATGCACTAGCCCTGGCCCATGCTGGCCAGCTCTGTGGGACCTTAATGTGATTTGGCCTTCTCAGCCCCTCCCCCGGGTTCTCATGGCGCTATCAGTCAGCGGACCCTCTCCACCTCCACTGGCCCCACAAGGCTGCTGTTGCCCTCCCCTCCTCTCCCCACTACGGCCTCTTCTTGGTCCCCATCTTGGTAGACCGCAGGGGGACGAGTGTACCCTTGGACTACCTGGGGTGTCCCTTCCAAGTGTAAGGGAAAGAAAAGCAGGACTCTGGACTCACCCCTTAGCTCTCTGAGGCAGTTTTCTCACTGCATATGGAGGCCAAAGACTTGGGGCCTTCATGTGGCTCAGGTTTAAGCATGCTGACACACATCTCCCAACCTTTTCACAACCAAGTCCCAAACTCTCTTTGCCATAGGCCCTGGGTCAGCCACACTGATCTGGCCCCTTCCCTGGCTTATGATTCTGTTTTTCACCTTCAGGCCTTTGCCCAGAGAGTTCCCTTTGCCTCCAAGGTACGCCTTCACCTCCTTTCTACCCAGGACACTCCTGCCTATGTGACGGACCAGGGGTCGACAAACTAGGGCCCATGGACCACATCTGGCCCGCTGCCGGTTACTGTACTGCTGTGAGATAAGAATGGTTTTTACATTTTTAAATGACTGAAAAAGAGGGATTTCTATTTCATGACTTGTGAAAATTATTTGAAATCCAAATTTTAGTATCTACAAACAAAATTGTATTGGAACATAGCCATGCCCATTTATTTATGTTTCGTCTCTGGCTGTTTCCTCAATGCAGTAGAATTGAGTATGAGTATTTAGGCTGGCAGAGACTAAAATATTTATAATCTGGCCCTTTACAGAAGTTTGCTGATCCCAGTTTTGGGCCCAAGATCACCTCCTCTGGAAGCCTTCCCTGACCGCCTGAACTCGGAGAACTCCACAGAGGTGTGGGAATCCTCATCAGCCTCTGCTGAGCCTGGCTTGTGTCCACAGGAGAGGCAGAACAGGGAGATGGGCAGGTAGACACTCACCGTGTAGTTGGGAGTCAGCCTCTTGATGTCATTCAGAGCCACGTCAATGCCCATCACGCCCAGGATCAGCTGGTTCTGGGAGCAGAGGCAGGGGGTCTGCAACAGGCTCAATTCCATGGGGGGAGCCACCTTGCCCAACTGCCCATGCCCATGGCCTCAAGCTGCTCTCAAGCTGCTGCCCCTGTCCCGTTTAGAGGCCTGCCTATCCGCGCTCCATCCCAGACCTGTTTTGGGCATGCACAGCTCTCCCCAGGCATGACTAGCCCTTCCCCAGTGGGGAACCTCACCTTCTTTTCCCCAGGGCCATCCTGCGTCAGGTTGAAAACAGGGAGGGTCCCTGTCACCACCAACCCCAGCCCCTGAAGGGAGAGGAGGAGGATGGGTCAGACTCCTGTGGCCAGCCATGCCCCCACCCTGAGTGTTCAGAGCAGGGGTGTGGGGACAGGCCACTTCTCTTTCTCCTCTGTTTGGTTTACCACCATAAGGGGGCCCGCATGGGACCTGACCCTGTGGGCACATCCTGGGGGGAAGGTCACCAGCCCCACCCCTTCCTTGCCCCGAGGCCTTACCAGTGCATCCTCGTACACGTTGGTCCATTGAACCTGCTTGGCCTCCTTGCCCGCCAGCACCATGGGCCTGCCCAATACATCTAGATATTCCTGGGGAGGTGGTGGGGGCAGGGGTGGGGCGTCATGAGTCTGCCCCTCCCACTGTATCTTCCCGGTCCTGCCTCCCCATGTGTCAATTAGCCACCAGGGGGCGCTCTCATCACACAGCAGCCCATGGTTCCCACGACCCCGCGAAGCAAAGACAAGGGGCTGGGAGGAGGGGCGCCCCCACAGTCTCACCTGCGTGTTGATGCGAATGGCACCGATGGAAGGGATCTCAAAATAGTAACCTGTGAGGGAAGGGGAGGCAGAGGTGGGCCTGGGTGCTGCTTGGGATCCATGGCACAGGAGGCCCTGTACCCTGGGGTGTGTCTGCAGCCCTGACTGGTCTCTTAGGTTCCCTCTCTTTTTGGTGTCATTTCCTCTGAACTCATGTGCCTTTAGTGCTCCCTGCCATTACCCTGTGAATGGGACCAATGACATGGAAGGGGCTGTGAGTGTAGGGGTTTAAGGAAGCAGAACTGGGATGAAAGGAGGAGCCTGAGGCCTGAAGTCCCTCATTCTAGGATGGCAGTGACATTCAGAGTCCACCTGGAGGCCAGGCCCAATTGCATGGAGAGTTGGATTGACCAGAAAACAGATGCAGGCGCAGACAAGCTAGGGACAGATGAACAATGGACAGATAGGTGGAAAGAGGCTGAGTCAGATGGACAAGTTAGCCACATAGAGAGATGACCAGTCACATATACAGAAAGACAGACACTGGATGAACAAGCAGCTGGAAAGCTGGACATATGAAGGACATGTGGACAACCAACCCAATGGATTGGCAGAACACGGCAGGCAGGCCCTGTGGCAGTGACACCCGGACAAGGTACCTTTGTTGGTGCAGGCCATCCACTGCAGGGGTGTGACGTCGTAGTTGTGCTGCCCCACGGAGAAAGTAAACACGCGCACCTGTTTGGGGCTTGAGGTTACTGCTGTGGCCGCCAGAGGACAGCCCTCCCCTGTACCGGGCCAGGTCAGGGCAGCCCCCACCTGGGTTGAGCCTCACCGTCCGGTTGGGCCAATTGTACTTCTCAAAGACGTCCTGTACGCGGTCCTCACCGCCGTCCGTGAACATCATGATCATCTTATTGCAGTTGGCACGAGTGATGTTGGACTGGGCAGGAGTAGGTGTGGGGTCAGGCAGCTTTCAGCCCCTCCCTGGTCCACAGGTGGGTCTCCTTCCCCGGAACGGGCCTGGCCCTCTGGCTCCCCTACCCCACAGTTGACAGTGCTATCTGCCCAACCTACCTGATGGGTGCTAACAAGGTCATCTATCTTGATTTCCCTGGTGTCACCAAGCCTGGGCCCTTGCCTGTCCCTGGCCACCCGTTCACCCACCCAGGGGGCTCACATTCTGCAGCTGATCGAAGGCATACTCAAAGCCGGCCTTGTAGCCTGTGGTGCCCTTGGCCACCATGCCCTGCACAGCTTCCTTGAACACCTTCTTGTTACGCACGTTGGCCTGAACCAGGTGTGTGAAGCATGACACAGGCTGTGCCTTTTCATTGAACTGCAGGGACAGTGAGAGTGGTGAGTGGCCTCAGGCTGGCCTGGGCAGGCAGGGGTTGCATGGGGCAGGAGGGAGTGCCCGCCTACCGCCCTTGCCACTCACGGAGGCAACGTTCACATAGTCATCATCGGAGAGTGTGTCCAGCATCTCACAGACAGATGTCTTCATCAGCTTCAGGGTCAACCCGCTCACGCTGCCACTCCTGGGGGGTGGGTCACGGAGGCGCCTGGTCGGCCTCAGGTGTTCTCCTGCTGCTTCCCCATCATGTTCCCCAGAAGCAGATTCTAGTCCCTAGCCCCGCCCCCACCCCACCCGCCAGCATCGCTCACTCACACATCCACGATGATGACCATGTCCTTGGGCGACGAGGCCCCCTGGATATACCTGCCCAGGAGAAGCCTCAGTTAGGGCCAGCCTCACTGAGACCTTGTGGGTTCTTCCTTCCTTCACCCACATACTGATTCAACATGTTTCTTTTTTTTAATTTTTTTTTTTTCGGTACGTGGGCCTCTCACTGCTGTGGCCTCTCCCGTTGCGGAGCACAGGCTCCGGACGCGCAGGCCCAGCGGCCATGGCTCACGGGCCCAGCCGCTCCGGGGCATGTGGGATCTTCCCGGACCAGGGCACGAACCCGTGTCCCCTGCGTCGGCAGGCGGACTCTCAACCACTGCACCATCAGGGAAGCCCAATTCAACATGTTTCTATTGAGCATCCATGGCATGGGTCAGACAGGGTTCTAGGCACTGAGGACACCGCATTTAATAAAGCAGACAGTCCTTGCCCATGGCATGAGTGACCTGGTCCCCCAACATGTGAACAACCCCAAGGAGGGGTGAGCAGGTGATCCAGAGAGGCTAGGAGGCCTGTTCCATGGCCTCAGTGGCTTGTCATTTCCCCTGGCCCAGGCTGAGGCACCAAGGGCAGAGTCATAGCTGCGTATGGGATTGAACAGGTGGCAGAGGAGGAGGCCAGGGAGTACTGCAGGAGAGGCAGAGCAGAGGGTAGGGGTGTCTAGGGCTCAGATGGGTACAGCAGGGGCTGGCCAAACCCACGGAGGACATATCCACCCTCAGGAACCCCCACTAGCCCAATCCCTCAGTCCCGAGGGGGTGGAGTGCCGGGCAGTGGACGGGGGGCAGAGGCAGCTGGGAGGCCTGCCTGGGTGATGGGATCCATTTTCCAGTGGCAACGATGTGTGAAATGAAAATTGGATAGAGCTGGCTGCACCCTGCTTGGAGGCCTGGTTATCGGGATGGAGGGGAGCAGGCGGGAGAGCTGAGGGGTGTCCCTGCCCAGCCCCTCCTTGCTTGCTCACCAGGGTCTCCTTCGGACATCGTACAGGTCGATTTTCTTGGGGGCTCGCCATGGGGTGGCTGTGGGAGGAGAGGAGGTGACTGGGGACAGGCAGGGAAGGGCCTTGGGCTGGTAGCAGGCCTTGCAGGAGTGGCCAGGCCACGCTACAACCAGCAAGGTGACCGTCCTGCCCCACGCACCCCAGGATGAGGGGGCGGGGAGATGGAGGAGGGTGGGGTGCTGAGTGGACTGGGGAGATGGGCTAGTGCTCACCTGGATAATAGCGAGTGACTCCCGTGGCACTGCCGAAGACCTGCCACAGGAGTGTGGGGTCCTGCCTGCGGTTCTCAATGAATACATTCTCCAGGGCCTCCGTCCAGTTGAGCTCATTGAGGATGACGGTGGCTAGGGGGGAAGCAGGGGGCTGGGGTGGGAAGCGCTTCGGCTGTTCCCGCGCTGAAGCTCATCACAGCGACACCCATGCATGTGCCTCTCACTTAGAAAGCCTCACCTGCTCTCTGCCTACCCAGGTCTCCCTCACTTCCCAGGGCTCAGCTGGGGCTGCACCAGCTCCTCCAGGAAGACATCCTTGTTCTCATCCCAAGAAACAGCTCAGCCTGCCCTTCGGCCAGGCTCCACATGATCAGGCAGGGCGGCTGTGGCCTGTGGCCCCTGCGGAGGGGCCACCCAGGTGGCAGGGAGCTATGAGCTGGGATGCCCATCCAGCCTGCTGCCTGGAGCTTGCGGCTGGTCCCCTGGGAGCTCACCCACTCAGCATGCACTCCGGGCTGCAGCCACAAGAAAGCAATTAAGGGCTCGATGATGGTGCTGGAATTATTCAGCTATTAAGGTACCTGATAAGCTGGAAGCCACTCAGCTCCATGATTAATCAACTGGGGCCAGGAGCAGGCAGGGGTGGGGGCGGGGGCTCTCGGAGGGACACGGGCTGTGCAATGATCCTGCTGCAACACTGTCACGTGCACTCCCACACACACACACACACACACACACACACAGCCTGCGCTTGTATACTGCATGCAGGTATACAACAGGTGTACCTACATCTAACCTCTGTGTTTCCAGCCGGATGTGTCATCCCCTCACCCCCAAACCTACCTGCCCAGCAGCCTCACTGCTGCCATGGGCACAGGGTCACACATGCTCATACCTACACACCACTCTGCCCTTACAGGAGGACACCAATGGGTCCTGCTTTCACAACCCCCTACCACAAGTTACCCCACCCTCCCCCTCCCTCAACCTCTGTGGCTGCACAGGTGTGACGCCCTGGCCAGACCTAGCCCCCCACACACAGAGCAAGGCTTCTCTCAGATGGATGGACTCCATCCATCCGGCAACCCGGGCAGAGACTTGGGATGGCTTAAGCAGTATGCAGCCCCCCAACTCAGGACAGCCCTAAACCTGCCCAATGTGTGTGTGTGGCACATGTTCTCACATGTGCAGTGTACCTGTCTCTGCGTGTGGGAAACTCAGAAAAAACAGCAGGAGTTGGATACCTGCTACTGCCAGGCCTCTGTATCGCACCCCCTCCCCTGGGGGCTACTTCTTCCTCCAACTTCTCCCACCTCCTTTCTTTCCGGGTGGAGCCCTGACACCATCACCTCTCCCTGAAGATCCACTCCCCAAACGGGAACCAGAGCACGTCTTCCAAAGGCTCTGCTCTTCTTTTCAGAGAAGAAACCCTTAGAACAGATGAAGAGCTGTGATTTATTTTTTACTTTATTTTATTTTTTGGCTGTGCCGCCTGGCATGCAGGAGCTTAATTCCCCGACCAGGGATCGAACCCGTGCCCGCTGCAGTGGAAGCGCAGAGCCCTAACCACTGGACCGCCAGGGAATTCCCAGAGCTGTGATTTAAAGATACAAATGCTCCAGGCTCGGCCCACAGCTTAGGGGGTGACAATATATTCTGGGGCATTCTTCCCTCTGCTCTCTCTCTCCAGACTGGGGGGCCTCTGCTGTCTTGTCTGCTGCCTAGTCCTCCCCCTCTGCTCTCACTCCCTTCTCTCTGGCCCTGCAGCTTCCCTTAACTGACCATAATGTGAAAACAAAACACATTTCTAGCATTGGCTGTGCCTACTGAACAGTATGTTATGGTCCCGTTCCTAATTTAGAAACTTAGTGAGTTGTACAATTTCTATTTTTCTCTTTAAGGAAAAAATAAAGTCAGGCTCTCAAATGTTTCACACAGTACTGTCTGCCGTGGGAGAGTCTGCCTGGCAGGTCCCACCCCTCACTGGACCTCAGTTTCCCCATCTGCACATGAGAGGCTTAGAGCAGACAGACCATTCTGGGAGCCCCTCTAGCTGCTGCTGGCAGAGGGGTGTCCCTGACTCAGGTCAAGGGCCGAGAGGAGACCCGGCTGGGCTGTCCCTTCAGGTAGCCATGACCACATGCACGCTCACGCATACACTGTGAGACACGCTTGTGCACACACTACAGCCCCCCACCTGGAAAGGGCGTGCTGCTCAGCCCTGTGACCACACACACACACTCATGTGCCCACACCCTCAGATCACACTGAGCTTGGAAATGGGGACCATGCCCCCCTCAGGCAGGCGATTACAGATTTAATTAAAAGTGACACAGTAAATAAAAAACATATAAAATGTAATTTGTGTGGGTAGCGAGGGGTGACTGGGGAGGGCGGTGTGGTTCCTGTTTTAATTAGCGTGCCTGCCTGTGATAGTGCCCCTCGACTGGCTCGGGCAGGTGGCCTGTGGGTGGCCCTTGTAGGGTGTGGGGGGCATCCACCCTCACTCCTGCCTGAGGCTGCCCAGAAGGCCCAGGAGGGGCCTCCCTGAGAACCCTGGAGGATCCCCTGCTTTCTGAAGTCCACGCAGAAGTTCTGGGACCTTTGCTTCAAGAACCTCCACCCAGTGGGCCCCTTGGATTCTGAGGCTACCCTGTCGGTGCCCATAGAATTGTGTCAGAACCAAGAGACTCCGGGGCCTTAAATCCTGCAGCTAGAGTTCCCCATTCAGTGTTTGACTCTTGGCCTCTTCTCCCTACACCTCCCAAGTTCTTCAGGAAGTTCATTCTCATGTCTGACTCAAATCCTTCTAGCTGTAGTGACCTGGTTTCCCCATTGTGCAAAGCTATACTGTCCCTGGAGCTTGGCATCTCAACCACCCTCTACTCAATCCCCCTGACCTCCATCTCCACCTCCCCCTGCTCACCAGGGAGAAGGAGGGAGGTGTAACAGGGTTGGTGTCTGTGAATGAGAAGTTGCTCCCTGTCCTGTGCCCATCTGATGTGGTAGGTCCTCAACCCTTCCTGCATGGGGCCAGGGAATGGGAGAGGGTAGGGAGGAGCTGCTCTGGGGACAGGTGGGGACTTGGCCCAGCACGTGGGGGAAGAGTTGTGTGCATGCATTTGTGTGAGCCCGTACATGCATAGGGGTGAGAGGCTCGGTGTTTTGTGTCTTGCTGAGAGTTAGCGTGAGGCTGTGCCTGAGAGTGGCTTGAGGCCTGCATGTGGGCAGGTCTGAGAGGTGAGCATGTGTGACCCTGGGTGTAGGGGGCTGAAAGTGGATGGGCACCTGGGACCTGGCAGTGCCCAGGCAGTGGGCCTTGCCCCCATGGTGGGTGGGAAGGGCTGCTCCCGATCACTCTGCACACTCACAGCCTTTGTAGATGTCCGTGGGGATCTGCACAGCCGTGTATGAATAGTTGACCTTGTTCTTGAAGTTTGAGTCCTCAACGAACTCCAGCCGTAGGGTGCTGGCCTTGGACCCCCTTTCCACATCCTCACTCTCAGGGTCGTCCTGTGGAAAGGGACCCCCCAACCATGGCAGTGTCAGGGCTGGGAAATGGTGGAGTGGGGTTGGATAGAACTGCAGGCAGTGGGGCCAGAATCTAGGAGATAGGGGCATCTCAGAATCAGAGACTACTGCAGAGACAGAGATGGAGAGACACAGGGACAGAGAGACATGGGGTATGGACCCCTTGCCTGGAAAGCCCGTGACACCCACCTGCCCCACCCACCATCCCCACATTTGCTAAACCCAAATTCCAGAGACAGGACCAAACCAAGCCCTTCCTCACATCCTTGAAAACCAATTATCAGCGAAGGAGGCAAATCTTGGAGCTAGAGAGGAGTGGGCTGCAGACACCCTGCTCATAAGAACTTGCTCTGTGTAATCACAAGGCGGCCTCAGCACCCCGTCACAGGAGCTTTGCAACATACACCCCACAACTCGGTCCCACCTATCCCCTGCATGGAGTTCCTTTGGCACCAAGGAGAGGGCCCTAGCCCCATCTGGGGGAGGGGCACCACCCCCTGCAGCAGGGCGGCTCTAGGGGCTGAGTTGGAGAGCGGGGAGTCCGTGGGAGAGCTGGGCTCGGGTCGGGGCTAGCACTGAGACCTGGTAACATCCAGAAGGAGGGTCTGTGGTGCCTGCTAGCAGAAGGACTATAAAGGCCCCCACTGACTTTCTAAAATGAGTTGCAGCCGTCTGACAGGTGCCAATTACAGCATCTCTCGGCCAGGCAGGCTGGGCATGCGCCGTGCGCCCCTGCCCACCACCACAGGCTGGCAGGAGTGGGTCTGCGACTATAGTGTTGATGCCGCAGCCGAGGTGGGGGGTGGGCAGGCACGGGTGCAGGTGTGCAAGGGGGAAGGGAAGATGGAGGTAGAAAGTGAAGGGGAAGATGAAGAAAAGCCGGATGGGGAGGCGAGGAGAGATGGAGAGCCACGCGAGGTAGGCGCAGAGCTGGGGGTCTTTGTGCCCTGGGAGGAGGGAGTATAAGCAGCTGAACCAGCCACACGTTCCCTCGCTGCCCCTCAACGCCCCTGTGACCACCTTCAGCACCAGGATCAGCTCATTTCCTCTCCCCAGTGGATCTCACGTGACGGCCGACCCCACTGCTCACTGGGTCCTGGTCACACCCCTCATGTTCCTGCCGCCAGGCTGTCTGTCTGGGGAAAGGGTGATCGTGCCTCCCCACCCAGCCAGCTGTGCTCTCCTCCCCCAGGGAGTGCTCTGGGTGCACCCTCAGGCCTGGGGAATGAATTACTGCCTGGATGGTGGGTGCAGCTGGCTGGAGGGCCTGCAGCAAACACCCTTTTCATCTATCTCTTCAGTGGATTTTGTAACAGCAAAATCCAAGCCATCTACTGCCCTGCCATTGCCCCTCACCCAGTGTGCCACCCCTCTGCCCACCTCGGCACACCCTAGCCTCCTAGAAGCTCCTGGATGCTAGGTAAAGCTGGGGCAGGCAGCTGCTGAGCATGGAGGCCAGAGCAGGGAGCCGGCCGCCCCTGAGGTGTGAGCCACTCACGTTCTGCTGGGAGGAGGGGGAAGTGCGGAAGAAGAAAGCCCCCGAAATGTCAGCGGCAGATGAAGGGCGCTGGAAAATTTAATCTCCCAACTTTCCCAACTAATGTGACATTTGGATTCTGTTCTGATAAGCTATCAGCTGGCGAACTTTTTCCTTCCTTCTTTCCCTCCCTACCCCCACCTTCTGGCTGGTAATTTAAAAGTAAATGGTCTAGAAAGATCTCTAACTGTACCTCTGGCAAAGATTAAAAAAACAAAACAACGTAACAGACAGGAGAGTTGGGGAATGTGTGCGTGCTGATATTTATACTGGGGCTGGGAGGGCTGGGATTTTGGCCTAACTGACCCTGGCCCAGCCCCACCCGGGGTGAGTCTCCCTCCCTGTGCTGTCCCTAGCCCCCCCAGCAGATGTCCAAGGGGCTGGGGGCAGGGAGTCAATGATTTAGAGCCAGGAGTTGGGGGCTGCTGGGAGCAGGGAGTCCAGGGAGGGGGCTGGGTACCAGACTGGCCAAAGAGACCCCTCAGTGTCACCCCAACGCCCAGGGGCTTTGTACGGTGGGCAACTGCAGTCTCCTGGTTTATATTTAATGCACTGATTGCTAAAATTACAGCCCGCTGCTGAGGGGGGTAAGGAATTAGATTCAGGGTCTAATTAAAGGTTTGTTCTTCATTTGAATTTCAGATTCCAGCTTTAATTTTAGCAACTTCTCTGGGAGCCACGGAGGCTCAGCCAAGGGGGAAGCACACCTGCTTTAGCCCACCCACCCCGCCTTCTCTGCGGCCCTGCCTGCCTGCCCTCCTGACGGCTCACCAAGGCCAGCCTGGCACCACAGACCCGCTGCAGGAATCCCTTCCTGCCTGCCCACCTCTTGGTGCCACTGGATACCTCCTGCTCGCCCCAGGCAACCCCCCAGGCCAATAGGCCCAGGAGTGGGAGCCTAGCTGTTGGGTCTTCTGCACCAGTCAGCACAGGTGGGGCCCCAGAGACTGAGTTGTGACACCTCTGTTTACAGAGGAAATAACCAGGTTCAACTACTTTTGCCTCAAAAGCAGGCAGATGAATTTGGGCCTCGACAGGTTCACCAAAACAGTCTGTTCCATGTGCCCTGCACCCTCAGACACTCTTGTCTCCTCTGTAGACCCCCTCACACCCCAAATGGTCACACTTTCACGTGAGTCCTCTGGTGACAGGGACCTCTCTCTGTCACAGGGCCACCCAAGCAGACGTGAACCAGTCAGTGAGGCAGAAGAGCAGTGTAGCTCTGGGTTCTCCGGTCAGTCCCAGCACCACCACTTCCGGGGTGGTGACCCCTGATGAGTCAGAGCCCTCTCCTTCATCTGAAGAACAGGCACAGGGACTGGGCTGCCTCTACAGCTGGGGTGAGACTGACTTAGCCCAGGGCCAACACTGATCATGGGGCCAGGCCGTGGGGTGGTCAGCACGCGGAAGCCACTTTCCCCTCACCACAGGGAAGGGTACCTGCACTCACCTGAAACACACCTGCATCCCGGCCCCGCCTGCCTACCTCCAGGAAGCCCTCGCCACCTGCTCCCTCTCTGCCCTACTCTCGCAGCACTCAGCATCCCTCTGTCCTCCCGATGCTGGTACTTGAACTGACCTAGGGGAGGAGGTCCAAGAGCCTCACCACCCTGCCCAGGGATGGGGCTGGGCCCGCCCCACACTGTACAGTGAAGCTGTGCCCCTTGGTGCCACAGAGACACGGCCCTGGAGGGGTCAGGGCCTCTAGGGAATTGTGGGAGGTGTAGGGCGGGGACCTGTGCACCACAACTCTGCAAGGCCAAGCTCAGAATGCTGAAGAGTGCTGAATCCTAACACTCATTTTACAGCTGAGGCCATGAGGTCCCAGAGAGGGGGGTGTGGCTCTGGCAGCTCCCCGTCCCTGCCAGCACGGGTGGGGGCACTTACCAGCTCAGCGTCGGCCTTGGCGTCATAGTACACTATGTCTTCCTCCTGGTGGGGAAGAGATGCCTCATCACTCATGGTCTCCTGAGGTGCGGCCAGGACCCCCAGCTCTAAGGCCTGGAATGGTCCCCTCAGATTCCTCTGGGGCAGAGACCGCCCCCTTACCCATCCAGAGCTGCCATCCAGGGAGGGCTGGATGCCCCACCCACACCCCAGCCAGACCGTCCTCAGGAGCTCTCACAGGCACCAGGAGGATGTGGTACCCCGGGTCGGTACCCCTGGGGCTCCCTGACTCTAGCATCAGGGTCTCTGCACTGCAGCCCTGCTGGGAGGTAGGGTTAGAGCCAGCCTATCTGCAGAGACTCTGGCTGAGGCAGTACCAAGGGAGAATTGAGGAAGATGGAAAAATAGAGCCGAGTCTGGGAAAGAGTGAAATAATGACTCGACACCGCATCTTCCAATTTCTTCTATTAAAAAGCCTGCTCATTACGAGCATGTACTTATTAATTATCTGTGATTTGTTGTGAAATGCAAGGGGGTTTACACAACAGGAGCGGGAGAAAACAAAGCCCGGCCCCTGTGCCTGCCTCCCAGCCCTCGCCTGCCTTTGCTGGCACCGCGTGTCCTGGCCTCGCCCGCCTGCCCGCCGCCTGGGTTCTCAGCCATCTGCACATCATAATCACCGGCCACCCCAGGGACCCGTAACACAAATGGGCTAATTTCATGTTTAATGATCTTTAATCAGAACTGAGCATGGCTGACAGCGGCTGCCAGAAGGTAAATCTGGTGCCATCAGGTGCCACCCGCTCAGGAGGGGCCACCCCACCCCTGCCTTGATAGGCCCTAAGGCCAGGACACAAGATAGGGCCACTGTCCGAGTCACCCTCCCCTGGTGCTCCTCAGCCCTGTTTTGTACAGCAAAACCTGCAGCATGGCCCCGGAAGTCCCTTGTTCACTGGGAGCCTGTTTCTTTGTGGTCTGCAAATGGGGGTGATGACCAAGTGTGCTCCCAAGGGTCTGGCTGTAAAACAGCAAGCACAGAGCCAGCACTTACTCCACGGTGGGCCTCCCCTTGCCTGGGCCTGGCTGGGCCCCATGTGCTGTGTGATCGCAGGGCTGCACTGTTCCCTCTCTGAGCTCAGGCTCCTCATGGAGGGAGGGACTTAGCCTTGGTGACTGTCCAGGTGCTGGGTCTGAGGCCACGGTTTGAGGTGGTCGGTACCGGGGCTAGTCGTGGGGAACAGTCATGGGTTCTCTCCCACCAGAGGTCTGGGGGGTGCAGGCCACTGGCTGGACCTATGGGTATAGTCCAAGCATTCTGGAACATTGACTACAGGCCTGGCGCCATGCCTGGGCAAGACCACACCTCCTGATGACTGAAAGACCAAAGTTTCAGTCCTGTGAGGTATCTGCTGTGTCCAGCTAGGCCTCACACGCACTGCGGTACAGGGTTCTCCCAACAGCCCTATGACCCCGTTATACAGATGAGGAAGCTAAGGCAGGGATAAAAAAGGCGTTGCACCCCGGCTCCATTCTGCCTTCTCGACTCATCTCCAACCCCTCCCACACCTGCCCAACCACCAGTCCAGAGAGACTGGAGCTCAGGTGGGCCTGGGGTGGGGGTGAGGGCCGGGGCCCAGCATCCAGGGTGCTCAGCCTTTCCCTGGGCCCAGCTCTGACCCAAGCGCGTAATGAAAGCTGACATTACATCAAACACAATAAGGAGTTTCGGTTGATGAAGATCATTCCTGAACACACAAACCTATTAAACCGAGGGGAAAAAATATCAATTCAACACAGTCGCTGGCGAAAAGAAAATGTGATTTGTTATCTAAAAGGGGGTTATAAACACGGCTCTGATGCTCTTTCCCTCTGTAATGAAAATAGGCAGGCACAGTGGGAGGACTGCAGATTAGAACATAGGGCTTCACTCACCAACTTTGTAGGCAAATCTTCTGCAAGGGCGGGAAAGGGCATGGGTGATGGGTAGGGGTCGGTGGCTCTAGGCCTCCAGAGTGACCTTCACAGTGACCCTCCTCTGGGCTCTCCTCACAGACCATGCCTGGGTCCTGCCTGACCTGGGCTGTCCCTGGGACACCTGGCATTCACTTGGGCCACCCGTCCAGCTACTCCAATGGCTGCCTTTGTCCTGCTGTTTCATGGACTCAGTGGAGGATGAGATGTTGGTGCATCAGTGACACAGGGGGAATGTATCACACAGAAGGATTCTAGCCCCCCCCTTCAGACTGCAGGTGAGGCTCAGGAATCTGTATGCAGTCTCGGTGCCCCAGGGACTCGGATACACGTGGGCAGGACTCCTCCCTACCTCTCCCATCTGGAGAGGGCCCATGTCCCTTCTTGGTAGAGAGTGGCATTAGCTATGGATGGTGGCACGCACGGTCACATGTGTGAAAATACATTGTAAACCCAGCTGTGGTCGCTATGTTTGATATGATGTGGAGCTGGGGACGGGGCAGGATGGGACCATTAGGGTCTGGTAGGAGGGTCCCTGGAAAGGCCTCTGTGTCTGCTTTGGGCTGCAGGTGCCCCAGTGTCCACCACTAGTGCCCTGTCTCCGGGACACAACAAAGAGGTGGTACCACCTAGCGATTATGTGCAGGGGACTTGGCAAAGGGTCCTGGCCTCAAATCCTGACCTGAACATGTGAGCTCTGGGATCCTGAGCAGTGAGTGAAGACTGAGGCTGAAGCCTCACAAGTCCCTGTGGCCCCTTGAGGACTCCTGGAGGTCACCTCCATCTCACCGATGAGGCAAGGGTGCCTGCTAAACCCTTCAGCCTCAGTAAGGCTTTACCTCAGGGTTTTGATTTTCCACTTGTAAAATCAGAATGATGATGCTAGGACAGGGAGTGAGGCCTCTCCAGAGGTTCGGGACAACCCAACCCAACCCATGAGCGGCCCCCTTAAGCCTGTAACTTCACAGGCCCCGGGAGGGGTCTGAATGTGGAAGAAACCCTCTGGTTGGGGTGAAACGTGTGTCCTTAACGTCCAGGGTACACACCTCTGACACCCCCTCCATTACGTGGTATTTTAGGGGCCATTTTGCACAAACTGGGCAGGGAGTGGGGGGAATCACCCCCTCTGAACTCACACACATGCCTCCCCGCAAAGTGGATTTCTGTGCATATATGACACATGAGGAGTGGGGCTAGGGGGCCCACACGGCCCTTGTATAGATGACACACACACTCTCCTTAGCTGCAGCTGAGCCCAAGAGAGAGCATGAGGGATGCTGGCAGGTGGGCAGCAGGGTGAGGAAGTGAGAGTGGGGTGAGCATGGGGAATAGCAATTGGCAACTACGTTTGGTGCCATGGAAGGCGGCTGCTGTGGCTTGGTCAGACCTGACTGCCGCTTGCTCACCAGGCCCCTGTGCAGGACCCAGGCAGCTACCCGGCTGAGGATGCTTGGCCTTCCTGCCCTGGCTCACTGCCAGCCCAGCTCAGCCAGCAGGACTGTTTCTGAGAGAGCCGTCTGTCGCCGGCTTGGGCAGAGAGGCAGGCAGCAGGCCCTGTGGCTGGGGCAGACCTCGGGCCGGGGAGCCACCTGTCCTGTCCAGCCGGCTCCTTGGCCTGGCCCAGCCTTCGCAGCCTTCTCTTTAGGTTCCCAGGCAGAGCTATGTCTCCCATTAGACTCCCAGGGCAGGGCTTTGTCTCCTGCAGGCCCTAGGGCTGGCACTGAGGCCCTGGAACCAATGGCCTCTCCTGCCTCCCCGACCCATGCCCTGGCCCAGTTCCTCCTTGGTGGCCGTCTAGATAGCAGATAATGCTGGCACAACGAGGTGCTGGCACCAGGCACAGTGTCCGGCAGGCGGGCCATCTTCATCCACCCTAAGTGTTATGGGCACCAAAGCACCTGCTGCCTGTCTACAGCGGCCATGGGAGGTGCTGCCTGCTAACAAGGGCCGTGGTGTCCAAGGGCTGCAGCCAGGGCTGTGGCTACAGGTTCGCTACCCTTGCCATGGCAAGGAGTGTGGGGTCATGACCTGGGAGTAGGGAGAGGAGCACGGCTTCACATCCAGATATTTTTCCCTCACTCTCTTGTCTCTCTTGACCTTGCAGACTCCAGGATCCCCCAAGTCCCTGGGCTGGTGTCAATGGTGTGATTGTGTGTGTGTGTGTGTGTATGTTTGTGTGTATGTGTGTACACCATTGCCCGTTTCTCAGAGGTCTGCACGCAAACCTACTGTGTGCTATTGACACAGGCAGGGCCACACCCTACTGATCATGTAGTGGATTCCAGTCTGGCCCCATGGGTCAAGGGTTTCCTCTGTGCCCAGAACTGCTGACTGCCATCCTCCCCATCTCAGAGATAAGAAGACTGAGGCCCTGGTCACTCTGTCCACAGGGTACCTGGCTGGGCACATGGACAGGTGATGGGCAGCACTGAGTCAGGCTCAACTGCTTCTGGCCAAGAGAAGCCAGATGGGGCAGACAGATGAGCCCACTGGGCCACTGGCCTGGGGGAGCATGCACTGGGAACCATCTGTGATGGGGGCACCAAAGGCGGGTGCTGTGGGCAGTGGGGGCTAATCCTAGAGTTGTGACCAGAAAGAGGAGCTCTAGGGAGTTAACTGCAGTGGGAGGTGTTGCCCTTCTGAAGGAGGTAAGGGTATTCCTAAGAAGGCCTGGCTTGTGTAAAGGGCCTGAGCTTGTCACTCCTGAATGCTGGGAAGGAACATGACTCCTTATCTGTCACCTCCTGAACGTTGTTGGCAAGGACATAGTTTCAAGGGTGGGTGGTATGCCTTCAAGGGACAAAACACCATCCTTTCTGCAGCCTGAAGTCCCCATATCCCCCCTGGCATGGACAGTCTGCACCCTGGCAGCTCTCCCTGGCAGCCCAGGCAGGGCTGGCTGGCAAGTCAGCTAATGGGCCCATCATTAGCACTGATGCCTTTTAGCCCGGCTGCTGGGCAGCTCAGCACTCCTGGGGAAGAGAAGGGCCCTGACCTTGCAGCTGGAAAGGAGGGGGCGCCTACAGCTCCACTCTGCCCAAGATACCTGTGGGACAGACAAACAGGTAGACTAATGGACTGGTGGGGGTGGGCAACAAGCATCAGGCAAACACGGCTGGGCCCAGCTGGCCCTGTGGTCACACCCATAGCTGGGGGCATCTCAGGTCAAGCCAGGGGATGGGGCCAGCAGAGTCCTCTCCTGCCTTAGGACAGAAGCACCCAGAGCCTATGGGCTGGTGTGGCCAGAGATGCACCCATACCATCACCAACTTGCACCTACATGGCCTGATGTGTGGACCGACCCTTTGACACATCACACCTGAGCTGACAGATAGCCCCCCGACACCAGCTGGTCGTTTGCCAAATGGGGAAACTGAAGCCCAGAGAGGGGTGAGCCCTTGCTGGGTCCCGCAGGGACTGTGACCCAGTGTGCAGGGAGTGGGTCCTCAAGTAGCACCGTCTCAGCATCTCCTGGACACCCTGAGACCTGGGCCTTCCTTCCCGGTAGGCCCCCGTGGTGCCCACCCGGCCTGCGATAAGCCGTTTCTGTCTTGGAGTAGCTGAAAATCAGGGGTCAGGGGTCCAGTAGGATGGTCCTTGGAAATCTTGGGTTTTCTGCAGAGTCAGGGAGAAAAAACCGGTTTGGGGCCGAGGCAGCCTCTTCGTCTTCCTGTTTGGGGCCTACACTGGGAGGGAGAGAAAGCCAGGCCGAGGGCTTTCATTCCCTTATTTCCTGATTCCTTCATTCCCTCTCCTGTGCCTGCTCTGCGTGTCTGTCCTGGGTGGGGAGGGGAGGAAGCAGATACATCAGAAACAAAAGAAGGGACAGAGCGGGAGCCAAGGGTTCTGGATTCCCAGAAGGTGGAGGGGCTGATGGGCTGGGGAGCAGGAGCAGCCTCACTGGGAAGAGGCAAGACAAGCTGGGCTTCAAAAGGAGGAACGGGGGCTTCCCTGGTGGCGCAGTGGTTGAGAGTCCGCCTGCTGGTGCAGGGGACACGGGTTCGTGCCCCGGTCCGGGAAGATCCCACATGCCGCGGAGCGGCTGGGCCCGTGAGCCATGGCCGCTGAGCCTGTGCATCCGTGAGGGGCCCGCGTACCGTAAAAAAAAAAAAAAAAAAAAGGAGGAACGGAGGGCATTCTGGGTGGAGAGATCAAGAATGGGCCTGGAGTGAGGTGTTCGGTGTGGCTGGAGCACAGGAGGAGGGGAGGGAGGAGGCAGGTTGACGAGAGAGGCAGGGACAGCCAGATCCTGGGGCCTTGAGCGCAGGCTCAGGCTGGGCATTGCAGGGAGTCGCCAGGGTGAGGTTATTTGCAGGTGGGGGCACATCCAAGTGGCCAGGGAGTGCAAATGGAGGCTGCTGTGTGTATTTCTGATCAAGAGGCTGAGGAGGCACGGTGGCCCAGGGATGGGTTTGTAGTGCTGGAATGGGGAGCGAGAAAAAACCCAGCCCCCAGCTCCCAGGGAGGGAGGATCGGTCCAGGGAGTCGTTAGTTCATTAATGTGTTCACTGTAAACAATCATCTGTTACCCACAACTCCATGTGAGCTCCCTGAGGGCAGCACCCAGCACCCACCAGGCAGCAAAGGAAGAGTGCTATGGTGTGCGCTCAGGGTGGCCTGGGGGGATGGGGACTGGGGAGAAGGAACAGGTTTAGGGGGCCTGCATCATAGGCATGCACCCCCTGGCACCTGACGGCACAGCTGTGAGACTCTGCCCCCAACAGGTGACCTCAGGTAGGTCTAACCACTCTGTGCCTCAGGGTTCTCATCAGTTAAGTAGGGATAATAATCCCTCCTGCCTCCTAGAGGTGCCAGGCTCAGAGCTGGAGTGAGTCAAGGCCTCCCCCGTCCCCCTTATTGGCCCCTGGGTGCCAGGGGGCAGCTCTTGGTGCCTCTCCCTGCATTTAGCACAGAGACCACTGGGAGGCGTGGCCCACATGCCTGAGCGGCTGTGGAGGACACAGCGAGCCCTGCCAACTGGTCTGGTCCCCGAGGGTTCCGTCATCCTTGGCATCGGGGGTTTCCTGAGTCTGGGAGGAACGCTGCCTCAGTCTCTCTTCTGGTTTACTGTTTTCCTGTCATCCTTTGACAGGAAAGGTGCAGGTGTGTCCAGTCTTGCCCAAATCAAACGCAAGCTGCCTGAATATGTGAGCCACCTGGGTGTGCGGCTGGGGATCAATGAGGCTTTCCTTCTCTCCCCCACATTCTGGGCCCTTCTGTCCTCAAAAAGAGTCCTGCTCCCAGCTTCTCACGCCGCCACTTGCTCCGCGCCCGAGCCCCTTCTGAGCTTTGCTGGCGGAAGGAGAGGATTTAGTGGCTGTGACAGTCTGGTCCCCGATCCCAGCCTGGCAGCCTTCTGGAAGACAGGCTGCTGCTCGGGGAAGTCTGGGAAGGGGATAGGGTCCCTTTCCCCCAGCATCTCTTTCAGGTCAGTGTATTAAAGTCTGGGAAGTCCTGGAGTCAAGAGGCCTCTCTGCCCCAGGGGCTGTCCAAGGAGTCTGTGCACCTCCTTAACCACCAAGGGGATGCCAACTTTTGGGGAGCATCATTTCAGAGTAGCCTATGTGCTCATGGGGGACTCCATAGCTCCTCTGGGAGCTGGGAGTGGAATGAGAGGTTCATATCTGCACCCTATGTCCCAGCACCAAGGGAGCCTCAAATGTTTGCTGAACATTGGGCAAAGGTTCCCGGCTCCACCCCACAGAGCCCTTGGTGCCCTTCCAGTGGGTCTGGGCAGCCTCCCTCTCCCTCTTCCCCTGCATGCACATCCACCCTTGCTGCGGGTGGGCAGGTCCTAGGGGCTGGGGAGGGCACTGCAGTTCTTACCTTGATGTTGTCCTGCCAGCGGTGGGCCTTCTGGAAGTTCTCTGCAGCGTCAGCCAATCTCTGAGGGACAGAGCACAGGGAGGTCAGAGACTGAGGAAGGTCTGTGCCCAGCCCAAAGCCTTCTCCATCCCCAGCAGTCCCTGGGGCCAGACTGGCTCAGGGACTCCCTGGACATCGTGCCAGACTCTCAGAGATTCCTTGATCCCAGACATTCTCCAGCTTGCTCTGTGGGCCCTTCCCCCACCCACATCGGGCTCCTACAGGAAAGGTGAAGCCTGCACAGACCTGAGTGGCATCTCCATGGGACTCCCTGGACTTCAGCCACATTTCCTGCCCACAGGAAGGCAGGGGGACCCCTGAGGCATATTAAGACCCAGGCCCTGGAGCCAAGCCCACTGACACTCTCTACTAGCTACAAACCAGTGTCACCCCAGCGTCAAGAGGAAGGCCTTCCCCAGCCAAAGAGGAAATGCCACAAGTGACAGAGTGCCTCGCTGATGCACCTTTGCCCCCAGCTTGCTCAGGGCCCAGAAGGAGGTGCCCACAGCCCACCTCTGCCCACCCAGACCTGTCCCCACTGTCCCTGTCCTGGCTTCCTGAGCCCCCTCCCAGCAGGGCTCTCTAAGCCTTCTGTCCGCACAAGCCTGGTCCATCCTTTGGTGCTGGTTCCTGTGGCCTCCTCCACTGAGGCCCCTGTGCCTGTGAGCACAGCTGCGTCTGTCCATCCCACACCTTGTTACCCAATACACCTAGTGCCAGACTGTGCTGATGTGTGGAGATATGGCAGAGCCAGCCCTGCCCTCCCACAGTTCAGAGGAGAAAACAGACATAACCAGGCAGAATAACTAGGGCAGGACTAGCTGAGGTGCTTTGGGAAGCTCAGCATTGTGGGAACTTGGGAGGTCAGGGAAGGCTTCCTGGAGGAGGTGCTGGAAACTCGCTACCCTTTGGGCCTGAATCCTGACCCAGAGATTCTTACTTTGTGCCTCCGTAGATCCTGTCCCTTTAGGAAATCTTTTTTTAAAATTAATTAATTAATTAATTTTTATTTTGGGCTGCGTTGGGTCTTCATTGCTGCGTGCGGGCTTTCTCTAGTTGCAGCGAGCGGGGGCTACTCTTTGTTGCGGTGCACAGGCTCCTCATGGCGGTGGCTTCTCTTGTTGTGGAGCACGGGCTCTAGGCACACAGGCTTCAGTAGTTGTGGCACACAGGCTCAGTAGTTGTGGCTTGTGGGCTCTAGAGCACAGGCTCAGTAGTTGTGGTGCACGGGCTTAGCTGCTCTGCAGAATGTGGGATCTTCCCGGACCAGGGCTCAAACCCTTGTACCCTGCATTGGCAGGCGGATTCTTAACCACTGCGCCACCACGGAAGTCCCCCTTTAGGAAGTTTTGAGGCTCCTGAGGACAGGACTGAGCCTGGCCCTCTAGGGCCTCCTGCAGAGCTGAGTGCAGTGAAGTCCTGTTCATCATAATGATGACTGTCACCCTGAACTGATCATCTGCTGCATCCAAGCCCTCCCCCAGGCCAGGGACACATCACGTGTACCTGTCACCATTCACAACGTGCTTGACGTGTCCTCCTCAGATGAAGGTACCCAGCACAGAGGTGGTGAGCAGCCTGCCTAAGGTCACAGAGGAGCTCTGGGTTGGGCTGGGGCCCTCACCACCAAATTTGCCTTGCCCAGCCCATGACCAAAGTCCGAAGGTATGCTCCACAGGGCCCACCATGCCTGGGGAGGAAAAGAGTAGCTCGTGGTGTGGAAGGGGCTCTGGTCCCCAACTCCCCGCCCTATTTGACCCCATGAGTGGAGCAGTAGGGTCCTGCCTTCTGGCCTCCAGCCCCCACTCAGAGGGCCCTGCCCCCTTGGTATTCAAGACAAACACTCCCATCCATCAGTCCAGGCCTGATGGCTTATGGGCCCAAGAGGGGAAATTCTAAAATAAAGCCTGGCAGCTGCCCATTGGGGGAAATGGGAGACCAGCTTTTCCTCCCTTCTAGAGTGGAACAGTGTGGTGGGGGCCTGGTGGGACTCCCTGTAGAGCCGCAGCCTCCACTCGCTGGGCAGGATGCCACCTCTGGCTGTTAGAAGGGCTGTGCAGAGCTATCCCTACTCCCGCTGGGCCTGGCTCCCCCTCCTCCTCAGGGCAAAAGCACTGAATGCTGGGAAGGCTATGAGGCTGGGGGACCTGGGGGCAGGGTGGGAAAGTCAAACTCCCTCACTTCACATTGCTGAGACCCTCCTGCCACCCCCACCCGTCTTTTTTGCAGGTTTTGTCCTCTGCCCACCTGTTACTGCAGTGACTGCTTGGGTGGGCCCTACCCCAATAATCCAGCTTCAGGAACCATAGGCCTCTCTTCTCCCAGATGGCTCTCAGGTCTTGCCTCCAATCCTGGCCCCTCCTGAGCTCCTGGATACCTTTCTGGGGTAACCCTTAGGCCCACCAGAGCTTACAACACCCCCCCTTAGAATGAGCCCCTCCACCCTGTGACCACTGCCCCTACATCCCACCCTTAGTGTTCTTCACACCACCTTACTGATCATCCCCAGCCCAGGCTCCTGCGTCCTCTCTTGCTCTTCGTCATCCTTCTCCACACAGCAGCTGCAGCCTTCAAAATGTGGATCCTGGGGCTTTCCTAAGGCCCCAGGAGCCCCCCTGTGCCCAACTCCTGCCCCTCCCTTTCCATCCTGGGTCCTCCTCTCAGCCTAAACCACAAACACCCCCACCCAAGCCCGACCCCGATGGGTCCTGATTCACAAGCTGGCAGTGCCCTTCCGCAGAGGACATTACTGTGTGACACACACGGTTAACAACACTTGTCACTCCTGTTAATGGAGCACTGACCATGCGAGCTCGGCACCAGGCCTGGAATGGAGTGTGGGAGCCCAGGGAACATCCCCTGGGGCTGCATCTTGAGGGGTGAGTCTCAGGCAGTCACTGGATACCCCTTTTCCTTGCCCAGTGGCCCAACACCTTCCCAGGGATCCAGACCCTTCTCAGAGTGGGCCTGGAGCCATTGCCACTTCATGGACGATGAGGCTGGGACACATGTGGGAACAACCGGATCAGGTCCCTTGCCACAGAAAAGCCACACGGTTGATAGGGTTGCAAACACCAAACAGACACTAGTTGAAGTCTCCAAACTGGGCCATGGCCTTGAGGAGCTGTCCTCTCCAGCCCCTACCTCCCCCGCTGGCCAGCGGATGCCAGCTCCTTCACCCTTCAGGACTTAGGTCTGACCCTGGGATTCACAGGCCTCAGGAACATGGGGGCTGATGGCCCCTCAGGCTCGCTAGCCTAGTGGCCAAGGTGAGGGAGACCAGGGAGGGAGGGCCCCAGCCTCCAGCCTCCTTGAACTCATGGAGTCCCATGGGCTCAAAGGCCCGGGTCAGCCCGCTGACTCGTGAATAACGGAGTTGCAATAGCCACAGCGAAAGGATTACTTTTAATCCTCAGTAATGATCAAGCCATTATTATTTTTTCGGTGTTACAGATCAATCAGTCCGTCCCCAGGCACCGGACGTGTGGAAACTGCTAAATCCACAGGCCTGGTCGTGCGGGAGGAAGGGCTGAGGCAGCTGAACGGGGGGGTGGTGGATGGGGCAGTCTGTGGCTGCACGCGGTCCCTCAGGCCTGAGGGTGAGAGGGAAGAGGACGGGAATACACATGGCACGCACGAGGGGCCCCAGGTGGGGATCAGAGCTTGGACCCTGGAGCCTTGGGTTCAGACCCCAGCTTCCCCCTCCATCTCTCAATTTCCTGCCTATAAATTAGAAGTAGTAACCTTACCCACGCAGAGGGTAGTTAGGTTCTTGGCAGCCCCCTTGCTCCAACTGCCAGTAGCTGTCCATAAAGCCCAGTGCCCTGGTGTTTCACTTGCTGGCTCTAAGCACACAAGCCTTTTGCCCACCTCTGGGCCTTCCTGGCATCCGCTCTTTCTGCTTGGGATGTGCTCCCCATCATCTCAGTCAGTGCTATCAGACTGTCACCTCTTCTGGAAGCCTCCTATTGCCCTTGTCCTGTCCATGGGCTCCCCTCCCCTCTGCCAGGCACTCAGACTTGTGCTCCTGTCTTCACAGAGCCCACAACAGTCAGGCCTGCTCGGGGCTGGCTGGGAGACTGCTCACAGCCCTGCCTCTGCCTCTGCCCTGCCCCGAGGTTCATCCTCCTTGCGCTTCCCTCCCACCTCCCCCAAGTCCTCCTGATGGCCTGGGGGAGACAGGATGGGGAAGGACACTGAGATCCAGAAGTAAAGGGAGAACCTACAAAGACTCCTAGCAGGGCAGGGGCAGCAGTGGGAACATGGCTCACTTCATCTCAGGGCTCCTGCCTGCCTGGGGGAGATGTGCTCTGTTCCCATCCCTGACCCTGAATACTTGTTCCCTGGGACCAGCTCCCTGCTCGGGCTCTGGGCTCTGCTCTCAGAGCCAACTGCAGTCTCTGGCTCTCCTGCTACCAGGCCCCTGCACATTCCGCTCCCTCCTTGTGCACTCCTGCCCAGACTCCTCCAGCCTGTTTCATTCCCTCACCCTTGAGGCGTTAGCTTAGACCCCATTCTCCTCCTAACCACTTCCTGACCCATGGCAGGCTCCCATCTCTCCCCATCATGGAACTTAGAGAACCCTCTGCTTTTCCCCTTGAGCTGAGCTTGGTGGGCACTGTATCTGACAGCTATCAAGTTTACAGTAACCTGGCCCCTGGCACGTAGTAGGTACACAATGAACATCTGATAAATCAAAGTCAGAATGTCTCTGATCCTGGGTAAAGGCTTGAGTCTGGACCTGCCTGGTCAGCTGTGTGACCCTAGGTGTGTGGTTTAACCTCTCTGAGACTTTTTCTTCATCACATCCTGGAGGGTGAGGGCTGCCTATGAAGGTGATGCTATGAAGTTGCTGATGGTGGCTTGCCTGGCCTGCGATGTCTCCATCAGGGCCAAGGCGTTGGAGGGAACTGTGGTGGGACTGCTGAGCAGGGCTGCTCACGGCTAAGTCAATTACGATAACAGCGGGCATTTCAGAGGCAATTATCAGAGAGTTTCACTTAACAATCAATTTCCCTCAGCTCCGGAAACTGTTCTTACGGGAAAGGGCAAGAAAGAGGAGGACTGGGCTGTGGACAAAGCTCCCCTGGGGGAGCAACCCCCTCTACAGACACCTTTGAATTTCACTAAGTTCAAAGTCTCTCAATTGCTCTGGAGCTGAGATAGACCATGACCTAAGATAAGGGACCTGAGGCCACAGTGGCTGCCCCTCAGAGGCCAACACCTGGAGGATAAGGCCCCCCCCGGAGGAGCGGGGCTTGGGCCTGGTGGGTTGGAGCCCTCAGGCTTCTCCACTCCATCCTCTTTGAGGTCCCACTCCTCCCCCCAGGTTGGTGACCCCACTTCTCCTTGGCCTCCTCCCTTCATCCCCCTCACCTGGAGCCCCACCCACCCACCCAGTGCTCGCCTAGCCTGAAAGGGTCTGGGGAGTAACTACCCATCAAACAGGATTTGTTTTGTGCAGCCCAGAGGGAAAGATTGAATGAGTTTTTTGGTCTTAATTGGTTATAGCTACTTTCTCTTCCAAGAGGTTATGAGAGGCTTAGGATAAAAGGCCCTGAACCCATGAGGCACAGGATATTGAGATATGTGCCAATGGGGGCTGAGCCTGGCAGAAGCTGTGATGGGGGCTCTGAGGTAGAGGTTGGGGGCAGCAAGCCCAGAGTAAAGTCCTAGCACCAAGTAGGTGCCCCAAGAACACCGCCAGAGGGTTGCAAAGAAGGTAATGATGACAGGATGATACCAGACACTTCCCCTGTAATTACCCTGAGCTGACTGGTGCAGTTAATCCAACGGCAGGTGGAAGACTGTACCTCTTCCTCACCCTCCCCACCCCACCCCTAGCAAGACACCTAAGAGGTGGCTTTTTTTTTTTTTTTTTTGCGGTACGCGGGCCTCTCACTGCTGTGGACTCTCCCTTTGCGGAGCACAGGCTCCGGACGTGCAGGCTCAGCGGCCATGGCTCACGTGCCCAGCCGCTCTGCGGCATGTGGGATCCTCCCGGACTGGGGCACGAACCCGTGTCCCCTGCATCGGCAGGCGGACTCTCAACCACTGCGCCACCAGGGAAGCCCAAGAGGTGGATTCTTTTGTTCCCCGTTCTGTAAGGGGACTGAGCATTAGTGCCACTGCCCCAGGCTCCTGGTGAGGAAGTGGTGGAGGGGGCATCAGTAGGCCTACCAGCAGTGTTGGATGCCGAATGTTCCAGGGAAGGATCAGGTCTGGCCAGGTGGGGCGTGGCTGGTTGGGCTCAGGTGTTCCTTACCTGCTTCCCAGAGTGGTTCCTTTGCCCTTTCCCCAGGAGAGGGGATCAGTAACTGGACTCTCAGATGCTGCTCTGAGCCAATCCCCCCCATCCTTGGTGTCACTGGACCCAGTCCCTGGGAAGGGGTAAGCACCAGGGTGCCCAGAAGCCCCTGCCCAGCACAGCACTGCCACCACTGCCACCCTGCTTCCCTTCCCACCTGTGGGCCCTGTATTAACTCTGTATTGTGTACTGATAGATACTAAATGCAGATTTCCAATTTTCAGAGCAGTTATGGTCTAATGAGTAAATAATATACATATTTCAAACTGTCTAAAAAACATATCTGCATAATCAAAATATCTGCATAATAATGAAGCAAGATGCAGTTCAGCAAGGAAGGCACTGGAGCCCCAGGGCTGACAATAGGGCAAGATGCACAGGCAAGTGAGGAGTCCTGGCCCTGTGGGTCCATTCTTCCTGCCACCTCAGCCTGAATGGGTGTTTGTCTGTCTGTCTACTGCCTTCTTCAAGCAGGTTCACCCATGGTCAGGGACCAGGAGAATCCTAACTTGGCCCTGTTCCTGCACAACTTGTGCCTGGGGAAGGTGCACGTGTGGGCAGACAGTGCCTGCTATGTGAGCGATGGGTATCCTGATGCCTCTGACTGCTCAGAGCTTTATGGGCACAACCTCACTCACCACAACCTTCTGAAGGCGGTCCTGTCCTGATCCCCATTTTACTGGGTTCTGAGGGGTGAAGAGAAGTGCACCAGTGTGGGCAGAGCAGGCTGACAGGACCCATGACTTTTGTATGGCAGGTGATGAAGAGGTTGGTGGCTTTGCCTTCCGGTCAAATGTGCTGCCGACACTGGCACCTCCTGGGCAGCACCAGCACTCAGCCTTCTGGTGAGCCCTCCCGCCTTCTCCACCCCTTCTCTCCAAAGTCCCTTCTTTCACCCCCTTCCTGCATCCATCCACACAGGACACACCTGGCTCCTGTCCCACAACACATCTGACCTACGCTTTCTGTATTAACCGTGCTTGCAGCTTAAAGATGAAACAACCACCGGAACAGATGAAAAACAAACAAACAAACACCCAAAACCCGGACCAAAATTCTAGCAACCGAAACTGCAGGGAAAACAACAAACACTCCTAGCTGCAAAGGGTGCCTGGTGGAGGGGGGAGCCATCACGTGAGGCCCACGCTGTTGTTAGCAGCGACAGGCGCCCTGACCTTTTCCCTCACCAGCCACACGTGTTCTCCACGAGTTGATAAAAAAATTAAAATGGAATTTTTTCTTAAAAAAAAAAAAGGTCAGAATACATGTAACAGGGAAAAACTCATTCGAGTTGTTCCCCTCTGGAAGGGGCACCCATCTCTCTAGCCCCGGGCCTGGGCTTGCTCACTCCCTGTGGGCACCCTGGCCTTGGTTATCGATTCCTGTGCCCGCTCTGTCCCTGCCTGCAAGGGGCAGCCTGTGTTTTAATTTCCCAGGAAAAATATGAAGAAGTGAGGGTTGTCTTGTGATGAAGATGGAGATGCAGCTGGGGAACCTGGTGTCCAGAGGCTTGAATTTCAGACCAGACAGGATCATTCTGCTCAACCAAGGGCAGCTGCTAGCTTATATTTTGCCATGGGAGGACTTTTAAAAAATCCACTCTGTCCTATTACTGGTATGTAACCCCAAAGTGGACATTTTCACATCAGGAAAAGGAAAGCCATGTGCTCTGAGATGCTCCTTCCCAGGAAGGAAAGGAGGTGAAGCCACACTCAGGTGATGACAGAAATTCCACTGGCTTCAATGGACACTTTAGCTTTCAACAGGAACCGTGGTCAATACAAAAACGTGTCTACAGGGCAAGGGGTGAGGAAAGGGGCTCTGGAGTCTGGGCAGGACATTCGCAAGGGCCAGCCTGAATTTACAGAGCAGTTCTCAGGAGCCACAGATGAAGTCCTCTCTCAGGAGATTTCAACTCTGGCATCAGGCTGCTTCAGGAGGGGATGCATGTGGCCATGCACGGCCTCATGCTGAGGGCAGTAGGACAGGCCCGGCTCTTGGGGCCCTGCCCTGCCAGGTCACTGCTGCTGCTCCTAGGTCCCCCATTGGGCACCTTTGAGAGGTTCCTTGATGAGCGATAAGCCAGTAAGTCCACGTACCGCATCAGGTCCGTGTTTGGGCTGTGGCCCCGGAGCCCTGCCATAGGGAGGCACCTTGGCCTTGAGGAGCCCGAGCCAAGGGCTGGGCCATGTGGACTCCAAGGCTGCTGGGACTCCTTCCAAGGCACTGCCCTGCTCAGCACAGTCCCTCAGGGTCAGAAGCCGCCAATCCAGTGGGCACCTCCTCAGTTCCCAGCATGAAACCTGCACATCTCCACAGTGAACCAGTCCCTGGTGACCCAGGTGAAATTTCTCATAAATTTGCCAGTTTTTTCAGTCTTCCTCCCTCTTTGGTGTAATTCACCAAAGTTTCTTTCCTTTTCACCCTTTTAAAAAACACACAGAGAGCATCACGTGAAGGTATCAGGCCCAGGGCTGTTGGCCACTCTTGAGATAGAGGAGCAGGCAACACGTCATTTGTCTAAGTGTACCACGGAACACGTCCTTTGCCCTCATCAGGCCACGTTCTAGAGACACACATGTGTGGGCATGGGTGTGTGTGTGCCTGTGTGTGACAATGCCCCTGCCACTTGGGAGGCCCGAGCTCCTAGGGCTTGGTGACTGGCCCAGCATGTACTTTGGGAAGCATTAACCTCTTCTCTCTGGACCTCAGCTTCTCAAGTCCATAATAGGCACCAGAAGCCCACCCGGCCCTCCCAGGGCTGTGGAGATGTGAATAAGGTATGGACAGAAGACAGGATGTAGACTCACCCGCGGAACTGGAGACACAGTCCCAGGGAGTGGGTTGCCCCTTCCCTCCCCTCCGCTTCACCCCAGGGGCCTACTGACTGCTCCCCTTAACCTCAGCTTTTCTCTTGGGCCTTCTGACCTTGGCTTGACCTCTTCCCCTCTGAAGCTCATGCCAACTGACTGTCCCTCTCCTCAGCACCACCTTTGTCCACTGCCCCCCAGCACCCTGGCCTGGCCTTCAGCCCAGCCCTGCCCTGCCCCAGGAAGAGACCAAGGTCCCATTTCAGTGTCCTACTCAACCAACCCCATCCAAGCTGGGCTGTCCCTTCCCTAAGGTCACCCCTTAGAAGCTGCTCCCCTCCAAAGCCCCCTATTCCTGTGCCTCCTTTCTCCCTTCCAGACCAGACCTCTCCAGAACACCCCCCTCCCCTGCTCCAACCCAACTTCACACTCCCACCCAAGCTGCTTGGCATGAGCTCATCTGCCCCAGGCCCTCACACCTTCAGGCCTCCCACACAGACCCCTGTGTCCCCAACCAGTGCTTCCTAGATGCCCTGACCACTCTTCCCTTTCCTGTTGCCATCCTTTACAGGGCCCTGTGTGGCCTGGTCCCACCAAACTCGTCACCCCCACCATGCTGACCTTGAACTCTGCCCACCTGCCATGCTGAGGTTCCCTATACTTATTTGTGCTGTGCCCTGAACCTGGACTGCCCTTCCTGCCCCCTCCCCTGGCAGCGCCACCTCATCCGTTAGGAGTCAGTGCCCATCTACCTCTTCCAGGACGCCTGGTGCCCTTGCCAGGCTGGGTTTCCAGAATCCCCTGTGGTGTCTCCATCACTGTTGCATCTGACTCCCTCCCAGATGCGGTCTCTAGAGGGCAGGGACTTGATTCTTGGATTGGTGTGGCTGCAGAGCTGGGCACAGGCTTCTACCATGGCCAGTGGGGTGGGGGGGTGGATCTGGAGGTGCCCTTAGGGACCTGCCGTCTTGGAGGCCCTGGACTTCCCTGGGATGGAGACTCATAGACCAGGCCAGAAGCAGCACTGACAGAGCACAGGGATCCAAGGTGGTGCCGAGATAAAAGTGAGGGCAGAGTGAGGCTGAGTCTAAGTATGGGTCACACTGGGCACACCATGTTGAGGGGCCAAGGGGTTGCCTCAGGGGTCTGAAATGCTGACGTCTGCTCTCTGGGACTCCACTCTGGACCTCATGAAAATGTTATCTACCAGTCCCACCCAGCAGCTGCCAAGTCAGTGATGAGGTGGTATTGAAGCAGAAGCCATAGGGGCCCTGTTGGAGTAAGAGGCTAGGGGGTGATGGACATGGGCCCCTCATCTGGCCAGGTCAGCCAGGGGTTGGGTCCCTGGGGAGTTCAGCACCCCCTGCCTGGGCCCCAGACGAGTGCGTTCTCCTGATGTGCTCCAACATCGTCCTCCAGGAAGCCTTCTCGGATGCCTCTATGCCCCACCATGGGAGGGTGGTAGTTCCAGTGAGAAGGCTTTGATGTGACCTTCCTTCTTTCCTGTCAACAAATGTTTATTAAGCACCTACTGTGTGCCTGGCCTGTGTTAGGCATGAGTTAGGTCCGTGAGCAGTACAGACACGGCCCTGCTCTCATGTGATATACCATCAGTAGGGTCTTCCCTATCTTCCCACTACAATTCAGTCTCACTGTTCTGAGCACAGAACTTGATAGAGGCTTCTGCAGGAAGAGCTGCCTGGGGTGGCGACTTCACTGGCAGAATTTAAGGGTGCTAGGAGGCCTTCCTGCTATGAAATGTATTTCCACCTGAGAGCCTGAGCGCCCCCCACCAACTAGAACAGCAAAGCCTGAGCCCCTGCCTGTGAGGATAGCAGAGCCCAAGCCCTTGCCCAGCTGCCATGCTCCCTTCCCTTGATGTTATTTTTATACTTTTTCCTAAAACACAGCCTGAGCGGGCCCTTCTCGACTCTATTAACATTAGGAATCTAATCAGTAATCAGGCAGCTCATAATTTTCTGATTAGCTCTGATTAGGCCCAACCTCGGGGGGAGAGGCAGTGGGACAGTGAGGAGGGAGGCGGGCCCAGAGGGGCACGGGGATGTGCCTGAGGGGGCACTGGCAGGGCTGGAGGTGGAGGACAGAGGGAAAGAGCCCCTGGTCCCACTGTCATTTGTCCTGGGGGAGGGTAGGGGGTGAAGCCTTGGGTTGCACTGGGTCAGAGAGGTTGCAGGGGCCGGAGAGCAAGAGCAGCAGGGAAGGGGCCCCAGGCTCACCTTGCAGCAGGGACCCCAGGGCAGTTGGGCCGGGATTTTCAGGGGCCTAGCTTGATGATCATCACCTTCAATGTGGAGACAATGAGGCTGGGGCCCCTACTGCACAGTGGGGGAGCCACTGCCCGGAGGGACTGCCCAGGTGATGGTGCCAGTTAGGGGCAGAGCCTGGACCTGTACTGAGGCATCCCAAGCCAGGGCCAGGCCTCCCTTTTGCCTGAGGCCTGTTTGTCACCTTCGCAGCACATACCCAGATGGAACTATGGTGCTGGCCAAACCAGACCCATAGCCATCCCTTGCTGACCATGAAGTCCCTCATCCACTGGACTTTCCCACAGGCCCAGATTTCTTGGTGCCACACCCTGGAGCTCTGTCAGGTCAGGGTCAGAGTGGCCTTGCCCCTGGCCCTGGTCTGGATCACAGGTCACCACCTGTTGTTGAATGCAACAGTCCAGATGACCTCTGATGAAATGCACGAGCCCACTGGAGGAGGTGTGTACAGCTAATGCCATGCAAATTGGCACGGAGGCAATCAGCCTGACTCTAAAAGCTGCCCTACGGGCCGCAGGCTGGCTCATTGTCTTTTCTGTCAATTTGCATCTCATTACCCAGAAGGCTGTGCTCACTGGAGGTTAAAAGAAAAGGAGAATCAAGCAAGCCCCACTGCGTCCTGCCTCCAGCTAGGGCACAGCCCACATGTGGGACAGGGCTGCCTGGTGGACTCTCCCACGAGAGATACTCCACTGGAAGCCTTGACAGCCCTGTAACCCCATCACCATCACCACCGTTACCTCTGCCCCCACCAGAGTGTTTCTCTCAGCACTACCATCACCATTACCTCCATCATCACCACTGATCCCCACTTAACCACCATCAACATTCCCATGACTACCGCCAACATTCCTCATCACCACTGCCAACATTATTCCATCATCACCACCACTGCGACCCCTATCACTATTGCCAACATTATTTTTATCACCCTGGCACCACTCGCATCATCGTCAAAGTTATTCCCATCACCATTACCATTGTCATCCCCAGTGGGACTCCCATCACCAATCAGCAGTGTTACTCCCATCACCGTCACCACCATCACCACCATCACCAGCTCCACCATCGCTACCTTCATCCCCATCATCACAGTCACCAACACCATTACTGTCACTTCTACTACCATCACCATCTACCACTGACTCCACTATCAACATCACCTCCACCACCACCACAACCGTCACTAGTATGGCCATCACTCCACAGTGGTACCTCCGCTAGCATCTCACATCTCCTTGTGATCACCACCACCACCACCTGCCCCATCACCTCTGCACCCCTGAGGAAAGTCTGATGAATGGGCAGAGACTACTCACTCTTTACCTTTCTCTGCCCATCACCCTCCAGCATCATTGGAAGGCTAGGGAACCTGTAAACAAATGATTCAGTGATCACAGACCTCATAAATCAACCAACAAAATCTGGCCTGGACACTGGTGCTTGTGACTGGGTGTCTCAGGAAGGAAGCCCTCATGGCCAGGGGGTGGGATGGGGGTGCACGCCCTCTCTGGCAGAGCCCCTGGGAGGTGGGGCTTACTTTACTCCCCTGATCAGCGGCCACAGTGCCCCATGGGGCGGAGCCAGGAGCTTTGTGTGTGACATGGGCTAGTCCCCCTCTGAACCTTGATGCTTGTCCCCCTCTGAACCTTGACTACTTTGTCTCTAAAATGAGGCTTCTAATAGTCCTGACCTCACAAGGCTGTGTGAGGATGAAAGCAAACAATAAGAGAACGTTGAGTATCTAGGATCCACTCAAAACGTCACATAAAACCTGTGGGAGAGGAGTGTGGTTAGATCAAACTGGGAGGGCTTCCTGGAAGAGGGAACAGCAGGCCAAATTTGAAGGCCAAGGCCAGACAGAGAAGAGGAGGAAGGGGACTCCAAATGGGAGCCTCAGCTGCGCACAGCTGTGCGGAGAGGAGGGCGGTCTCGGCCAGGGAAGCTGACGCAGGCCTTTGCTCCTCCTGAGCCTCCTTCCGTCCAAGGGTGTTCGTGGTCTCAGTGTGGCTGAGCCTCTTCCACAGGACATGGTGATACACACCTTGCTTCACACATATGGTCCGTTTAAGCCCTATGAAGCCCAGTCATCATTCCCATTACACCAACAAGGACACCAAGGCTGAGAGATGAAGCCAAACCAAAAGGAAGTAGGGGCTCCCCCACAGAGGTCACCCGGAAGAGTGGGAATTAGAGCCACATCTTTCCACTCGGGCTGCCGTTCTGCTGGGTGTGGACGCCTGAGACTCCAGCCCATCGCTGCCCACCACCTTTGGTGGTAGCAGCATGGGCACCACCTGGGACACAAAGCTGGGCACTGGTTGGCCCGGGGGCGATGCTGGGGGCCTGCGCAGAGGCGACAGGCAGACAAAGGCCTGGAGGCGGAGGGTGGGGTGGGCACAGCCTGGCTGCCAGGTGGAAACGTCCAGGGTAAAAGCTGCTCTGAATACTGGCTGCATCCCGCTGCTCCAATCAGCCTCGACACTCGGTTATTACGAGGAGTAAAGGCAGCCGGAGGGACAGCTGGAGCCTTGGCGACAACATTTAAGGCGTTTGTCAGAGCCGTGGGACACGGGCTGCCAGGCGCTAATGGCTTCTGCTCGCTGCTGCCAAGTGAGAGGAGGGCGGGCAGGTGAAGGCGGCCTTGCTCCTGCCCAGGTCCCGTGCCCAGCCCACACTGCGCGGCTGCTCCACAACAGGTAGGGCCCACCTGGGCCTTACAGATGCCTAGCAATGGCCACACAGCCACGGTGCCAGCTGGGGAGCATGGGGCAGCAGCCATGTAGCACGTGCCTGCCTATTTGGGGCATCTCTGCCTCCACACCCGTATTCAGGCTGCAGCCCCTCTCCCCTGGGACAAGGGTCTGGGAGTCTGTACTCTACCATGCCACCTCCCAGGAAGGAAGCCCTGAATCCCAGCTGGCTAAGGCCACCTCAGCCCCTTATCTTTTCAGCCCTTTGGGTTGGACTTTGTGTGGGAGAGATCCTTCTAGTGATGGACCCACAGTGGACTCAGATCTATCCTGATTGGGTGATTTCAGCTCTCCAGGCAGGCCTCAGTTTTCCTCCTTGTGAAACAGGAAAATGGCACCATCCAGCATCACTGCATCAGTGAGAAAACAGGAGAATGCTGAGTGCTGGCCACATGGAGCCCGGTGGCACTTGGGCTTATTAGGCAGGGCCAGTAAGAGAGTCAGATGTCACCAGGAAAGGGGGAGTGTGGACCTGGGGCTGCCTGAAGAAGGGAGTAGCTCCTGGAGGGGGGCCAGAGCAAACTGCAGGGAAGGGCCAGGAGTTTTCCAGGGAGGAGAAACCCATGGCCAGGTGATCAGGTGGGGCTTTGAGTGTTCCTGAAATATAAATGGTTGGCAGGGAATTCCTGCACCTGGAAATGCACTTGTAGGACCTGTGCTTCACATGGACCTGTTGTCACGGCCACACCACTGAGCACTCACCGTGCCCCAGCACTGTTCATGAACCCCTACAAAGCAGGTCCCATTCCAAGCCCATTTTGCAGATGAGGAAACTGAGGCTCAGAGGGGGTTACTCAGTTTGTCTGTAGTCACGGCTCTTTGAGGGCAGGGTGGGGGCTTGTTGCTGGGACTGTGTAACTAACCCTCCCTCCCCCACTCATCGATTCACCCACGAGACATCCTCAGCCCCCTCTGAGACCCTGAACCCCCTCTGAGGAGGAAGTGAGCCTTTGGCTGGCTGTGGATCACAGAGCATGGGATGGGGGCACACTGTGGGGCTGGGTGAGGGACCCAGGGGACAGGAGGACACCTGGGTGGGCCTGAGCTCATCCTCAGCTTCACGGCATGACCTTGCACTTGTCATACTGGGTGGCCTTGGAGTTCTTGCCCCTTTCCCAGGGCACAGACTGAGGCTGGAGAAGATAGGAGGGGTGCCTGAAGAAGGTGGGGAGTGTGTGTCCTTGAGGTCACTCAGTGAGCTCTGGCCCCCAGCAGCCCTCTTCCACCTGTGGTCAGCCTCTGGCATGGCTGCCGAGCACAGCCTGTGACCCTCATGGCATCAGGGCAGGAGTGCTGCTGTGGGTTTATGTTCATCATTATTGAGCTTAGTGATCCTCTGGGGGCAGCTGTGCTTGGCTCTGCCTAGATCTGAGGCTGTTGCCTGAGCTAAGGGCCTGGAGAGGGAGAAGGCCAGGGCCAGTCCATCCCCCAGAGGAGCAGACTCTGAGTCCTGGGCTGGCTGGATTGGCCCCAGGGCCATCCTTTCATGCCCATCAGGGCAGGACCTCCACGAGCCATCCTCATCCCACTTCACAGGTGGGATCAAAGCTCAGCAAGAGGTGGGACTCCCCTAGGGTGGGGGTGAGCAGTGAGGCTAAGTGTAGAACTTGCTCACCATCCTCGGGTCTGTTTCCCTTCCCTGAATGCAGAGCCAGGCACTCCCTGGGGCTGGGGGCCTCTTTGTGTCCTAGTGCCAGCCCAGCCTCACCAAGGTATTCAAGGCCTCCAGGCCACCTGATTCCCAGACTCCTGCTGGCCCACTCTCGGGTCCTGGCCATGGGGGCTTTCCCTCCCCAGCATTTTGGAGCCTGATGTCATTCCCCTGCCCTGCCGCCACACCAGAGCCTCCTACAGGAAAGGGGGGGGCAAGTGGGACTCCTGTGACTGAGGACTCTTGGGCCTCCACTGAGAGAGGTCTGCCAAGCAGGAGGACTGTAGGGGAGAAGAGGCTTCAGTAGCTGATGCGAGAAGAGGTCTCTTCCATTCGACTATGTGGTCAACAGCTTTGTAATTCTGGGGGTGGAGGGCTTGGAATTAGAGAAGGAGGACTGTGTGCATTTGCACTTGAATGTACACACACGAGTACCTGCATGAGCGCATGTGAACACAAGTGCAGACATAAAAAATTAAAAAATCCCATGTATGTGAATACATGTGCATATGAGAATGGGAACACGTATGTATATGCATGCATGCATGCAAACGTGTTCAGGCCCATTTGCACATGGTAGGTGGTTCCTCACCTTCATGTCCTGAGCTCACCTCCTAAGGCACAGGTGGGGCAGGGCTGCTTCCTGCTGTGGCTGGGCGTGAGGTAGCTCACTGGGCCCATGGCTCCTGGACCCACAGGGCCTACTGCTTGCCATGCATGCCTGGCCAAACAGGCCCTCTGCTTCATTTTGCCACCTGCCTCATTCACACCTAGTGATCTGCTCCTCAAATATGCCCTCAATTTGTCCATTAGTTTACCTTCCTCCCATCCCTCGCCCCACCTGTGATCACTTTGTTTCGTGTTCTCTTACCCCAACTAACGCCACAGTATGGAATAAACAAAAAGGAGATGCCCAGGGCCCCTCCTCTTTCTTCTTTCAGCAACCATGTTCATGGCCTGTGCCTGCGCCAGAGACACAGGCTGAATGAGACTCCGCCTCATTCTCACAGAGTTCACAGTGGAGGGAGGGGCTTCCACTTGTCTCCATGCTCACCCTGCCCCCACCCCGCACTCAAGGTACAGCCAATACTAGGCTAGACACATACTCGGAGCAAGGAAATCCTGTGCACCAGTCCCACACCAACTGCCCACCAGGTGCTCTTGTGACTACAGTTATCACTTTTGGGGGCCTACAGTCCACTTGTGACCAACACAACCATGGGAGGTGAGGTTGGTGCTACTGGTTCATTTTCCAGAAGAAGGAGGCTCAGAACAATGTGGTTGAGTACTCCATGGCCACAGAACTGGCAGGAGGTGGGACCAGGACACACGCCTAGGTCTATTCAGGTGCTGAGCCCAGGCCTAAAGCAATGCAGCCTGTGTGGGCCACACCTGTGCGACCAGAGATCCCAGCACTGTCAGCAGCTCCTGCCTGTAATCCCTGGCAAGGAACAGATGGGGATCTGAGGCCTGGGGAGGAGGGACATGCTCAGGACTGGAGCCCAGGTGCCAGCTCCCAGACCCTGCTCCTAGTAAAGGTGGGAGGAGCTGAGGGGCACATCGTGAAAGTCTCCCCCAAACACCAATCCACGGGAAGCAAGACTTGGCTTCTGTGGGGAGTTGGTCTAAATGTCTCATCTCTTGTGGTTAGAACACAGGGTCTCCCTTTTTCCTTTGGCTATCAGGAGGCTCAACTAGACCAAGCACCTGGTCCTGAGGTTGTTTATCTTGGCTCTTTTGTCTCATCCTTATTATTCATATTCTATGTTTTAAAAACCCTGTGCTTTGGTGAAGAGCTGCTCAATACTTTGCCGAATGAAGTGGGAAATAAACTAAATTAAACTGTGCTCCTCACCCCACCCATTCTCTACTCTTCCGGGAAGCAGCTAGACCCATGGGAAGGAAAACTGTCCAGGGGTCAGGAGGCCTCAGGGCTCTGTGGGGTGTCACACTCTCCCCAGTTTGTTTCCCCCTTCCTGGACCCATGTCTTCACCTTCCGCACCCCACAAGCCAAGGAGAGTGAGTGGCTCTGTGAGGCTAGACCGCCTGACGGGGGGCAGCAGGTCCCTGCTCTGAGCCACTGCCCTGCCAACGGGCACGCCGGCATCTGGCTGGCAGGCACAGCCGTCTCCCTGGCAAATGAGATGCTTCTTACTGAGATAACGAATCGCTCCATTTAGATCCAAATTAACCTCCCCCAATTACCCCTCTTCTATCACATTTCACCAGATAGAAATCCCCTTCTGCCCGCAGACTGGGCCCTGCCCCTCCTCTCTCCCAAAGCCACAGCCAGGCCACATTCAGCAGCTCCAGAAGGGCTGGCAGTTGCATGGTCCTTCCATGGTCACATTTTTCTTTTCTTCCTTTCGTTTTTTGGGGGGTGGGGCGAGGGGGGAGGAATGGGAAGTTTCATGCAGCTGCCACTCTGAGGAGTGGGAATTTTTATTTTATTTTTTTAGCTCATTCTTTGAAATAAGGATGCAGTATGGGATCAATTTTTGATGACAGTGAAGTAAAAGGGGAAAATGGTAGCAATTTTCTCTTCTGAACATGCCCTATTTAATGGAAGGATGTCACAGTGGAGTTTTATCCAGAGGAGAGAGAGGGCCTGGTTCCCAGGGACACATGGTCAATCAGAGATGCATGGCAGGATCTCAGCCTGGGTGTGGCTGGTCACGCCCTCCCCCGCCCCACCTCATTAGGGTGGCTGCCAGGGTTCAGGACTTAAGGTGGGGAGAGACTGAGGCCACAGGCCTCCCGCCTCCCTGTCATCTTCTGGGGCCCAGCTACAGTGACCATCTGCCCTGACCCAGCACCAGGGTGGACCCTCCCTGCCTTGTGCTCTGCTGGTCTTGGCCTACATCACAATTCTAGAGCTGGGACCCCAGGGAATCCAGTGTTAATCAGGGTTATAAAATCCTGCCCAGCTGCTGCTGCTGCCTTCATGCTAACCTAGGGAGCTGAGCTTCAGTTAGCCTGGAACTGGGGGTGGGTGGAGAATAGGGGTGGAAGCAGAGAGGGGGAGGGTGTCGGACACCCAAGGATGGGGAGAATAAAGCTGAGCTGGCTAGGACTGGGGGCAGTCAGGGCACCCAGCCTCTTGTCTTGGGCTCAGGAAGGGGTAAGGAAGGGGGCAGAGGTGGGGGCTTTCTCACTGGGGGTGCTTCTCAGGGGATACTGCAGGAGGAATTGTCCCCTCCCAATGTCAGAGGTGAAATGGAGGCAGACACGGGCTGTGTGGAGTCAGGAGCCCTTCAGAACCAGTCCAGCAGGAATCTTGGGTCCCCTGCTGGGTGTCAGGGGACTTGCCCCTGCTCCCCTGCTCTAAGTTGCCCCAGGTGTGAGGTTAATATCCCTGGGCTAGATGGACTGGGAGGCCAGGGGCCTGGTTGCCAGGGCCACATCTCCAGAGACCAGGAAACCCACCCCCAGAGTCCATTCACCACAGACCCCGTGAAACCCAGGGCACCCTGACAGTGGCTGAGCAGCACCCTGACCAGCCTTAGCCCACCCCTCCTGAGGTCCAGTCCCCTTGGCCACCTGTCTTCCAAGGCCTCCCTCTCCTTGCAGTGCAGAGACCAGGATCAGAATGAATTTGAGCTGTACCTCGAAGGCCTGAGCAGCTCAGCTACAGACGTCTCATTCATAGATACATGCAGTCACGCCAGGCGGCTCGTGACCCGCAAGCACAGCACACAGTCACGCCAAACCCCTACGTGACCACACAGAGCCCACGGGTGTGGGCCCACGCAGCCACACGCCTGCGCAATCAGGGCCCCCGCCCAGGTGCGGTCCTTACAATCAACAACTTCGGCTTCACACAGTGAGAAGAGCACCGGCCTCTCTGGAGCCTTTTCCCGCTCACCACCCATGACCCACAAGCAATCCAGGGCTCCCAAAGTGACCTTACAAAGTCCTTACTGTGAGGCCAAAGCAGTTCTGGCAAGAACAGACCCTGCTGCCTCCTCCAGGTACTCCACGAAGCAGAAACCAAAGGGCAGGGTAGCCCCTGCCCACAAATGTCTGCAGGTCCCGGGAGGGGAGTGGGTAGGTGGTGGGCTGGGCCTAGCATCCCAGTGCCCGTCTGTTGACAGATGCCACCCAAAGCCGCACCTGCCACCTCCCTCCCCTCCTCGGCTGTGGCCCGGCCTCTGAAATAATTAGCAATTCTGCTCGACAAAACGCTGGCCCGATGGGATAATAAACTCCAACATCTGTCAGAAGAGCGAGCTCTTATGGAATTGCCAAGAGAAACATTTTTCTCCTCATTCAGTTCACATTTAAATCGAAAACAACCCCTCCAACTTTGTGCCAGGCTGGCGGCGTGGGGCTCCAGGAGCCCACAAGCTGCTCCGAGCCTGCAAAAAGGCTCGGACGAGTGGCGATCACTCACTCAAATTAACAAATCATTTTATTTAGAAATGAAGAGAATTTATAAGTGACGGATGGCTTGGGAGCCCTGAGGAGGAACGGAAGCCAGCCATCAGCCCTGCTGCTGTGCTGGGGGGCAGCCCCATGTCACCCCCCCTACTGCTCCCCCCCCACCCCCCACCCAGGCAGAAAGTCCCCCGGAGAGATTCGGTCACGCGAGCCAGCACTCCCCATCTTCACAACCACCCGGTGTGGTAGGCAAGCCAGGAGCTACGCTGCCATTCTGTGGTGGGAACTGAGGCTCAATGAAATGCCCAAGGTCCCCAGTTGCCCCTGCCAGCCGGAGAAGGACACAGACCCCACTCTGAGGGCACTTAGCCCAAAGCAGGCTCCTGGGCCTGCAATTCTACCTCTAGGCTGCAGAAGCTGTTGCACAGGGAGCACTGAGTCCTGTGTGAGTCCAGGGCTGGTTCTAGCTATGGACAATCCTTGCTTTATCCAATACAACTACACTCTTGAAAAGGAGCCACGGAGACTTGAGTTCCGGGCCTAGGGCCTCCGATTCACTGTTTATACCATGAAGGATATAGACTTGACTGCCAAGGGCCTTTCCAGCTATGAGGGCCTCTGAGGACCTGGTACCAAGCACTGATAAATGAAGAAAAAAAAAAAGGCTGACAAATAAGCCCCAGTTCTGGCCAGACCCCTCCTTGGGGGTCCCACAATGCCCATATGTCTTCCATCATACTCCTCCGATGCCTGTGTATCCCCATCAGTGCCTGCGTGCCCTAATCGAGGACTTCACTGCTCTGTCTATAATTTCCCAGCAGACTGTTCTTTCTCTGAGGCAGGGACAATGCTGGTTTTCTCCATCCCAGTGGCCCTAGTACCCAGCTCTTGGTAATTATTTGGTGAATAAACAAAAGAATGAATGAATGTCTAGCTGCACAGCCACTCAAAGGCATGAGACAGGGGCTCGATAATGCCTGGTTATCATGACACTCTCTCACCTCCATGCTTTTGCACCTGATGCTCCCTCTGCCTGGAATGCCATTCTCCTCCTCCTCTGCCTGGACAATTGTCTCCTGCCTCTTAATGCCCGGCTCAGTTGCACTCTGTGCTGGGCCTCTTCCTGCGTAGCCTCTCACAGCCATGGTTACCGTAGGGCAGGCGTCAGTCTGGTTTACAAGGCTGGCCATCTTGGGCCAGGTTCTCTTGAGGTCACAGTGGGGTTTGATTCCTCCTGTGTCCCCCCTGGGGCCAGAGCTGGGTCTGTGGGGGCTGAGGGCACAGCCGACCTCTGAGAGCTTCTCAGATTGAGCAGCTCGACAGGAGCTGCTGAAACAAACCCAGAAATACCCCTGGAGGGTAGAGGGGAGTGGGGAGGGGTAAGAAGACAGGAGGCAGGGCCAGAGGGACAGACAGGAGAGGAGAGAGTCCCGGGACGGCGGCGGGGGACAAAGTGCTGCAGCTGGTGATAGAGGCCTGGCTGAGACCTTTATTTCTCCTGTAGGCCGGCCACCTCTGTGCGTGAGGCCCAGAGGGAAAAAGTTTCTCCTCCCCATGACGTTACGACCATGAGCTCAGAGGCTCCATTGTGGGGAGACCCTGGATACACCTGCTGATTTGGCATTCCTCACCATGGGCCTCAGGGAGCCCCTTTCGAGGGGAGAGCAGACAAGAATGGGGGTGCACTGCAAACCCCAACCCTCTGTCCTAGACCCCATGGGTGCTGCAGGGGAGTATGGGGGAGACACTACACAAGCAGTAGGACCATGTCAGACTTAGATGGGATCTTGGGAGACCTGGGTCCAAGGTGTAGCTGGTGAGTCTAGGGCAAGTCCCTCTTCCCTTCTATGCCTCAATTTCCCCATCTGTAAAATAAGATATTCATCCTGGGCCTGCCTGCCTGTTGGTGCAGTGGTGCGGGGACTGGAGAGAGAAATGAGAAGGCTGTGACGGGGCTGCGTACCAGGAGTGACAAGGGCTTTCTAGGCAGGAATGTGTATGTGCGTGTGTGTCTACCCGCTACACACAGATAGATATCACATGTGGGCAAGCATGGGCCAAGACACACACTTATACATGTATTACCTGCACGAGTGTGTGCACGACTAACTGTAGGCACTCACGTCAGGGCCTGGGCCTTGAGTGTGCTCCTGTGGTTGTAGACCGGGAGATGGGACATGGGCACATGGTTTTATACACACACACACATTTGTGGGTGCCTGAAGCACACCCACACAAGTGCCTACAAGTGAGATGGGCCATGTTGGTGCAGTAGAAACCTCGAGTTGGTAGAGCTCTCTACTCCCTTCCTACCCCAGCTCTTCCGACTCTTCCAGCACACACCACACACGTCTCTTACACCCCCATGCACACAGGCTCTGCCCCAGAGAGTCCCGGCATCACCCCACTGGCCATACACATGGGCGTGCATATCCATCCAGTACCATCCCTGATGTGCACATGGGGCATGTTCCAGCCAGACACAACCCTCCATGAGCAGACACATATTCCACTTGTCTTTTGGCCTTGGGTGGGTCCCCCCATCATTGCTGTGAACTCCAAAGGGCACTTGGAGTTTCTCTTTTGCCGACACCAGCAGTTTCTCAGGGTGGCCTGTGGCTGGGCAACCCAGGAAGATGCAGCACTGCCTGCCGTGCCCACCCTGCTTGTCTCACCATCTGCACAGAGGCCCTGCTGGGCACAGGCCGGTGTCTGCAGAGCTTGGGGGATGCTCCTGCCCACTCAGGCTCCCAGCAGGGGCACGGGAGACCCCACTGATGCTCAGGAAGCTGTGTCCCTGGTGGGGAGATGGGGCTCCACCCTGAGCCAGGAGGAAGGGCTGTCTCCTCCTTCTCACTGCCTTCACTCCTGCTCACGCTCCAGGTTTGCATTTGTGGAGGGGGGCAGGGGTGCTGACACATGCCCCTGGCCTCCATGCTGTGATGGTCCTCTGACACCCCATTACACATCCTCACATTACTTGTCTACCCTCTGCCTTCCATCTGGACCACAAGGTCTCAGAAGGCAGGACCAGGTTTGCCTCTGTCACTGTGAAGTTCCCAGCAGCCAGCACAGGGCCTGGCGTACAGTAGACACAGGTGTGTACTTGGGGAATGAATGCATGAGTGGAGCCTGGCATGACAGGTTCAGGGAGCATTGAGATGTGTTGTGATGGGAGGAAAAGCCCTCCATCCCTATCTGTATCATCTTTGGAACTGAATGGGTCCTGTGGAGAAGCAAGGCAGGAGGAGACGGCAGTGAGAGGCAGGACCATACTTTTGCTCCTATTAGCCGGAAGAGGCTATACCACCCCTCATCCCCCTGGCCCGTGGGGCATGCACAGGCTCCTCCCCTAAGGTCACCCCTACTCTGCCATCCCAGAGCCACAGAGCATCTGTAGGGGAAGTGGGCACTGCCTGGGGGCTGGGTCAGGCCACAACACAGGCACTGGCACACAGCAGGTGCTCAACATATGCTGTAAAGCGAGTAATACCCGTCTTACTCAAGAGGCTGCCAGGGCTTCCGGTGCCTGGGGTCTAGATCCCTGTGCCTGGGGTTCGAGGCCTCCCACTGCCATTTCTACTTTGCTGGCCCTGCACTGCCCCCACCTGCAACCAGTCCCTGCTCAGAGCCCCTTCCTGCCTTTGCTTATGTTGTATCCCCATCTGGCCTGCCCACCCCTTCTCCCAGCCAATTCCCCAAATCCTGCCATGGCCCCACCCACCACTGTGGGGATGTCTCCCTGAGTGTTCCCAGGGTCAGTTGGCGTGGCCTCCAGGTCTGTGAAGCAGGACACATGCAGGGAGTGTCAGGAGGGTGCTGAGGGCAGCCCAGGAGGCGAGGGTCCTAGCCCCTCAATGCCCTCATCGCAGCCCCTTCTCTGGGGCATCCTGATGACCCCATGAAGGCCAGTGGTGTCCCCTGCCACTGCTGCAGGCTGGAGTGGGAGAATGAGGTGAGAGGGTGTGGGGTGGGCCCCATGGAGGCGCAGGCCCTGCTAGCGATGTCCCTGCTCCTCCCCTGGCTCGGGCCTGGTTGGAATCCCTTGGCCTTTGGGGGCTAGGTGGGAGCCTGGCCTCTGGAGGTGGGAGAGGTACGACCTGCTGTGGCAGCATCTCAGGATGGGACGTGGGGGTGTGCCTGGAGGAGGCAGTGAGTTTATGGGAGGCTTTCTGGGCTGGGCCTGGAAGCCCTAAGAGGGAGGCCCTCACCTGCAAACAAGTTGGGAGGTGACAGGAACATGGGGAGTTGGGGATTCAGTGTCGCCTGGGCAAGGGAGGACTTACGGACAAGGAGGTCTAAAAGTTCTCTAGAGGTGGAGTCAAGGAAAGGGTTCAGCAAGAGGGATCATGGTCTGACACAAGGAAGAACTTCCAGATATTCAGAGGGCTCCAACTCTGAGATGGGAACCTGAGGACATGGTGGCATCTCCCTCCAGAATCAGGGCGAGGCCTGGGGCACGGGGGACAGGCCAGCCCGTCTCCAGCCCCCTAATTAGAGAAGCTGTTCTGGTTCCCTGACATCAGGGATCTGTGTCCTCAGCATCCCTCGGGCCCTGATCTTGTGAATCAGGACCTAAACTTGTACCCCTGAACTGAACTGGGAATTTGACATGTGAAGCACCTGTGACCCAGTTGGTGACCCTGAGGCCCATGACAACCCAGGGCTGCAGCTCACCTGATGAGTAACCCTGTGGAACACTTCCCCGACCTGCGACCAACAGAGCTCACAGCACTCTCACAGGAAAACAGGGGTGCCTTCTACGTACTGCAATTGGGCATGTGCTGTCGTAGTCTTGAGTGATTCTGTGGGATGTGGTAGGAGTGCACAAAGGGCCCTCGGGAGCTGGTGCCATTCCTCAAATCTGGCTGCGGCACCCAGGGTTGGAGCCCTCAGAAATGCCTCCCTTGGCAGAGCTGGGAAGCCAGGGAGGGTGACACAGGGCAGGGGGCAGCCAGTAGCCTCCTCTGGGCCAGGCCTTGGTTCTCCTGGGTCCCCCATGGAGACCCAGGAAGGCCTGGCCTCCACTGCTTGCCCTCTGCCCCCTTCCCCCATCTCTCCTTCTAATAGGAAAATCACAGGGAAGCAAACCTTGGGGGGAGAAAGGAGAATGTTTTTAATTAAAAGTTTAAGAGAATTCACAACCCGAGGGAGGCAAAGCAAGAGAAGGCAGGGAGACAGTGGGGGTCGGGCACAAGGGAAAGTAGGCCACACCAACTGAGGGCTCTGAGCCCAATCCTTCCAGCCGCCCAGAGTCTACCGCTGCAGCAGGTTCTGAGCCACTGAGAGCTCTCAGTGCAGGTGAGGCCTCGGAACCCTCTGGTTTTCCATCTGGGAATGGGTGGGGGAGGTGGGGGCAGCGGGCTCAGCAGAGATGGCTCCCTCTGTGCTGCTCCCTCTGCTTGGCCCTACCTCTGGGGCCAGGGAGGGAGGATGTTCTGCTCCCAGGGATGAGGTTGAGGCCTGGTACCCCACCGGTACCTCCCTGGCTGGAGCTGTCATGCTGGGTCAGGGACAAGGCCTGGGCCACATGTGACCCACTGGGGGTCTCCACATGTGCCCTGTCCACAGTCCACTGTTCCAACAGCCCCCATCTCACAGCTGGACCAGATCCTGGCTGGGGTGGGTGAGTGGGAGTGTGTGGGGGCTTGGGGTAACCCACCCTCTGTGTGACCTTGTCTAATGGGGGACAGTGGGCAGATAGGTAATAACGAAAGATCACTGGGGTTCATATTAACCAAGTGTTTGCTGCACACCTGGGGCTCAGTCCGTCCATGTATGGCCACGTGTGCCAAGCAGAGGCCATGTGGCATCCTGCCTCGTTCCTGCCTACTCACCTCCAGCCTGCCTGCCATATACATGTCCACCATGGGCAAAGCCACTCATTAGTCTGAGCCCAGCTTGGGCCTCAGCAGTCCCTGGGTGTGAGCAGTAGTGCACAGGTGCCCTCAGGGCAGGGCTTGGTGAGGCCTGCATCATCCTTTCCTCCTGACACAGGAAGGGCTCTGCTCACTGACCTCCATCTGCTCACCAGGCTCTGGGTCTGGGATGTGTGTTGAGGGGGCCTTGTGCATGTATCGGTGCATGTGGGGGGCCCTGCGTGCAGGGAGGGGGCAGGGCCAGAGCTGACCCATGAGGTGTCCCCATGCCTAGACATCTTCCCCGTCCCTGTCCACTCCTACCGTTTACTGGGAGAAGGAAAAAGCAAGGGGAAAATATGACAGATGCAATATTTTGCAAAATGAGCTAATTACACAGCAGTCACCCAGGGAGATGAGATTAGCAGAAGAATATTTGATAAAAGGAGGCCTAGGTATGCACATGGGTGGTGGGGAAAGGCCCGTGTCATCATTGGGAGATTGTGGAGCTCTCTCTATCTCACACACACACACACACACACACACACACACACACACACACACACACACGCTCGCACTCATGTGCTCCTCCACTACTACCCTCTCCCCAACAAGCTTGTATCTTTGGGTTGGGGCTTGCACTTGTGGTGGGGGTCCTGCAGGTGAACATTGGAGACTCAGAGGGTCTCAGCCCTGCTCCCCTACCCCAACCTAATCCAGCAGCCATAATGGACTCTGCGTGTTCTTCCATCCCCACCCCCAGGGCCCCTTCACGCTGTTCCCTTTCTCAGAATGCTCTTCCCTGCCCTCTGAGAGGCAAATTTCTCCATCCCCCCAGCCTCAGCCTCAGTGCCACTTCTCTGTGCTTCCAGGTAACTGGGATGCTTTTCCATGAAATCCCAAAGTGAGGTCAAGGGACGGGGGTCTTCCCTGTGGCCCAAGCCCCCTCCCTGTAACAGCGATAACCCCATGGCACGCACATGTTTATGAGCTGGCCAACTCTCACCTCAGACGATCCTCTCGGCAATCCCGCCGGGTGGACTCTTATCACCCCATTTTTTTTATTTGGCGGTACGCGGGCCTCTCACCGTTGTGGCCCTCCCCCTGCGGAGCACAGGCTCCGGACGCGCAGGCTCAGCGGCCATGGCTCACGGGCCCAGCCGCTCCGCGGCATGTGGGATCTTCCCGGACCGGGGCACGAACCCGTGTCCCCTGCATCGGCAGGCGGACTCTCAACCACTGCACCACCAGGGAAGCCCGACCCCCATTTTATAGATAAGGAAATTGAGACTCAGAGAAGGGAAATCACCAGCAAAGGCTGTGCAGCTGATGCATCAGTGCTGTAGCTGAGACCTCACTCAGCTCTTCTGCCTCTCGATCCAGCTGCATGGTTCATGCCTCAGAGACCTCTTGTCTCCTGGGTGAGTCACCCTCAAAGGCTCATTTCTGGAAAACCTACTGATGAAGTGGGTGGGGGTCTCATTCAGAAGTAAGGTTTAAAGGTTCAGCTCTGCCATGTGGCCAACTGACCAGGCCCCCAGGTGCTGGGACAGCCTTGGTTGAAGGGTGGGAACCCGAGTTCTCCCCAGGCTCAGGGCAAGTCGCTCCCCCTCTCTGACCTCTGTTCCCCTGTCTGTCTCTGACAGGCACCCCTCAGTACCAGCCACCAGCTAAAGGCTGCTCATCTCTGCCTTCCCCAGAACTGTGGCTCCCCCACCTTCCCACGCCTGCACAGTTCACACATGGATGTCAGCTTGCCTGGCTCAGGCCCCCTGAGTCCTCTCCTGGAGTTCTGATCCCCTGCCTGGACCCTGTCTCACTGCCTGTCCATCCATCTGTCCATCTGCCCGACTGTTCAGGCCTCCTCTCCTCTGACACTTCTGGATCTGATAACTGGGAACCCAGGGAGGAGAGGGCTGGTGCTGGGACCGGGGAGGTCAAAGGGATTCTCCATAGGGAGTGGAGAAGCCCCAAACTTAGCCTTCAATGGCTTGAAGGCTGACTCTGCCAGGAAGTCCTCCTGAGCCGTGCCAAGGGGAGACTGTGCCGGCCCATCCTAAGTCCCGTTCCCTGCCTGGGGCTGCCTTTGCTGCTTCCAAACACCTGCCCAGCCCAGGCCTGGCAGTCCTGGGGGTGAATGGGAGCTGCCCACTCACCCACCCACCCCAACCGGCCAGGAAGGGGCTGGAGCCTAGGCACCCGGGCAGCTGGTGGATGGGGCCTCGTAACCTCGGCTCTCTTGATAACTAGGCTCCAGCTGGTGTTGACACAGCAAACATGCTGCAACTCCCATTCGCCGAGGCATACAGTGGGCAAACACAGGACGGCTGGAACAAAGGGCCTGGCAACCGTGACCAGCCTCTCAAACAAGGGCCCCAAGGCCTGTGCCAGGAGGCAGGAAGCATCGAGCAGCCTGGACACTGTGGCCCACAGAGGTAGGAGCTGGGGACTGGCCCTTGATGAGGCGATCAGAGAGGGGAGGATTGGCACGAGGTCCTACAGTCGAGGCTTGGCCCACATGTGGGGCGGAGCTGAAGGAGCACAGGTCAGTCTTGTCCGTTGGGGCCTAACCCACATCATACCCCCATGAGCGTCCCTTGCTCAGTTGGTGTCACCAAGGCCTGGGCATAAACTCTGATGACAGATCTGTGAGGCTATGTTTGTTGTTCTACTGTACAGGCAGGAAAACCGAGGCTCAGAGGATGTGAGTTGCCAAGGGCTCGGTGCCGCTCAAGTGTAGCGTGGGGGCCACAGCACTGCAGAGGGTGAGGCCCCTAATTCTTGGCCACCTCTTGGTCACATGTATTATGTGCCATGTTGCACCTTTCTGAAGGGGACTCTTGGCCAGAGGTCCTTTTAGGGGTGGTGTAAGGTCAGGACTGTGCAGGTTGTGGTCACTAGGTGAGGTCTCAGCTAGACTCCAAGGAACGACACCTGCGCTGGGCACAGCCCATTCCCACCTCTGCCTCAAGGCCCACCTCACGGTGCATCTGTGCACACGCTCTGCAGAGCCGGGCCAGCAGCGAGGCCCTCTGCCAGCACATGCATGCAGACGCCCGAACATGCCAACACGCACACACTCTCTCTACCTCTGGTCTTTGTGCTTTGCTGTGCTTTCTGCCTTGGACCCTCTTCCTTACTCTCCTCTGCCTGGCTGTGTCTCCAGTAACCCTCTCCTCCCCCCAAAGTCCCCTAGGCCTGGTCAATATCCACGGGCTCACCACCCCGGCTCCATACATTGTGGCACGGGTCACATCACTGTCACCCTGAGCAAACTGTATTCCTCAAGAGAGGCGCCCTGCAGGTACACTGTCCTTGTACCTAGTAATCTAGGATGGCACTTGTACACAGCAGGTGCTCAGCACTCAGTAAACAGAGGCTGAAGGAAGCAAAGGACACCTGAGGCACTGGTATCCCATGACATGATGAGCCAAGGTCGACCTTGGGGGCCCCTGCCCAGGGTCACCATGGTACTGGGGGCTGGTCCAGCCTTCAGGTGTGGGCTTAGAGAGCTGAGGGATCCATGAGGGGCTTGAGGGCCTTCTCAGCACCCCAGAGCCCCCCACCCTGGGGCTAGGTCCAAGGCACTGTGCTCTCCCCACCAGCACCCCCATGACTCACTTCTTCTGCCACAGCAGAGGCACTGCTCACTGTGTATTTTAAGCCACAGAAAATGGGCTGAGAGAGGTGACTGGCTGCTCCCAGGACTGCCTGTATAGCGAAGGGGCCAGGCTTGCAGATACAGCGACCACTTCAGAACTCAGGCGATGAGCCCTGCCCTCTGCCTTTGTCACCTTCCCATCCTCTCTCCCCACCAGTGGAAACAGTTATGCACAGGCTGCACCTTCCTGGCTCCCTTCCCAGCCCACAACCCTTATCTCAGCAGATTCAGCCTGAGTCACTTCTGCTCCCTCTCACTGTTAGGCCAGGGCTTAGTGCCTTCCTTCTTCCCTTTCTCCAGCTTTGGAAATCCCGGGCATCCCCCACCCCAACCTTCCAAGGCTCAGCTCAAACGCCACCTCCTCCAGGCTGTCTTCTTAGACTTGCCCCTCCCATGTCAGCTGTTCTGCACACTGACCTCGTAGCTTGTTGTCTGTCTCCTCGAAGTCTAAGATCCTGGAGGGCCACTGGCTTACCCTGCCTTAGATGCACACTACCTCCCCCAGTCCTTGTACACAAGGATTTCAGAACAAAGGGCCAGACGCTATTAAAACTCAATTAAATTTCTCACTTCTCTGATCCTGAATTAGACTGGCTTGTCCCTGTGGCACCTGCAGGCCCTTTACTCTGCTTCCTAGCATCTGCCCCCCATTGCCAGCTAGGACTCCCAGGGAGGTGGACAGAAGCAGGAGAGGATCCTCCCTCAGTGCAGGCCTCTGGGGAGTGGAGTCCAGTGAATCACCCTTGGTCCCAGGGTTCATTTTCTCCATTTGGCCAAACCCACCCCCCATGCGCTAGATTCCCTCTCCTGTGGTGGGCAGGGTACAGGGGTATGAAAAAGGGAACTCACGGCAGTGATTCCCAGCCTGCATCTGTAGCCCTCTCCATCCCAGCCACCCTCACCAGCTGTTCCCCAGGGTCCTCCAGTCAAGGTCCTGCCCTTAGGCCCTTGCTAGTGCTCTGCCCTCTGCCTGGCAGACCCTCACCTTTTCCCTTCCCAACCCTGGGCTTCTTCCTCTTTGCCCCAGCCAGCATGTTCCTGCTTTCTCCCAATCCCTGGGAGCTCTGGGAAGGGTGGGCACACAGGCTCAGGAGCCAGGGGAGCAGGGGGAATCGTGACCTTGTCTTGGCCAGGCAGTGGCTGGGCTGGCATTGTCTCTGAGCCTCTGTTTCCTCATCTGTAAAACAGGAATTCTGCCCCACAGTGAGTGGAGAAAGGCACCACGCCTAGGGTCAGGCTGGGAGCAGAGAAGGTTTGCTTAACAACTGAGTGAGCAAGTGAATGACAGGGAGACTAACTGCTGCTCCCAGGGGATGCACATGGCATCATGAGCAGGGCCATCGGGCAGGAGAGGCTCAGACACCCCCCCTTGGGGTGAGACTTGGGCCTGAGGTGCCTCAGCCACGCATCCCACAGGTGGTGGGCGCTGTCGGTCAGGGTAAGCAAGGTGCCTGATGTGGCTGCAGTCAGCCTTTCCCCCTGACCTTCAGTCATGGGGGAGAACTGAGCAGCAGAGTGGGTGGGTGGGTGTAAGGCTGATCCACCAGGCTCTGTGGGCCTCAGGGACATCGCACTCCAGGCCCCTAGACCCTTCGTTCGGCTATAGTGGATGTGAGGAATGACCACAGCTCTTCTGACCCCTCCTGAGGCCCCTGCACCTTGGAGGAGGAGCCAGGAGAGGGGCCTGCTCCACATGGGCAATCCCGGGACCAGGGAAGTCCAGCCCCAAACCCACAGCTCAGCCCTTCCTGACCCCCACTAGCTCGGGCAGGTGGGCAAAGAGGAGGGAATGACATATCTTCCCTGAGGATCCTCGGCCACTCCCTAGCCGCGCTCCTCCTGTCTTCCTCGTTGTTCCAGGGAGACCAGCTCCCTGTCCTGCCAGCTCAGCCCGGGGGACTTCGAGGGGTCTCTGGGTTCTCAGCCACCTGGCAGGGATGCAGGAAGGGGAGGCCGTCCCACATGCACGTCCACCAGCTGCTGGGAGTAGCATCTTTACTCAAAGCTCATGATGAGCCCCAGGACCCTGGGGTGTATGGAGAGTGGACCCAGGCAGGCAGGCTCCTCCAAGGGGCTCCCTCTGACCCCGATTCCTGAGTGGTCGCTCTCAGGCAGGGGTGCCCAAGGGCTCCCACACAATCAGCACTCAGTGGATGCCCATTCACTAATTCAACACTCCCCCATCCCTGGGGGCCCCAGCTGGCTCCTCTGGGTGGCAGTGGCACCTTGCCAGGATGCGGAGACGCTGTTTGGGTGAGGGGAGAATAATCAGCCGTAAACGCTGCAATCAGGGAGAAAAGGCTGCTCAGGCCCTCAGCGCCCACGCGCACGCCTAATTGGCTCCACGTGTCTGCAGCTCCTTTCAAGAGCAGGAAAGTGGAAGGGTCAAGATCTCTTAATGTTCGTAATGGAGAGGGGGCAGAAGCCACCGCCAGCCCCACATAAACACCTTTTAATTGCCCAGAGAAGGGTGGGTGGAGGCAGCCAATGCTAGAGAATTCCCTGCCTGTCTGTCCACCATTAGTGTGCCGTTTAGAGCTTCCCTGGTCTGGAGTCAGACCCCAGAGGCTGACCTCCAGCCAGAGCCTGGAGCCACAGCCCCGGCATCCGTTCTACAAATGTTCATGAGGCTCCTACTCTGGGCCAGGCCTTGGCAGCAGGTGATACCCCTGGCCATGTCTTCCCAGGGCCGATCTACTTGTCCAACCCCCATCAACGAATGCATCTGTGGACTCAGCTTTGAACTTGCCTCCAGCTGCCCCCAATGCTGAACTTTTCCCCCAAATCCTTGATGCCTCCTCCAGGCAGCCCCAACTTGCTATTACCCCCTTGAACTGAAGGGATCTTCCTCCTGCTAAGCCCGCTCTATTCTGTCTGTACCTCTCTGAGGTCCCCAATGTCCCCCTGCTTATGGGGCTTCTATTTAATATGGCTGCATCTCTCTGTCCCATTAGACCTGTGGTTCTCAACCAAAGGGCACTGTGCCCCCAGGGGACATCTGGAAACATTTGGAGACATTTTTGGTTCTTATAACTGAGGGAGTGGTGTACTACTGGCATCTAGCAGGTAGAGGGCAAGGATGCTGCTTAACATCCTACGATGCATAGGGCAGCCCCCCACAACAAAGAATTATCCTGCTTAAAATGTCAATAGTTCCAACACTGAGAAATACTGCATTAGGCGAAGCCTGAGAAAGGAAGCAGCGAGTAAGTGGGAGCTAGGCAGAACGTTCTCCCTCCTGACTGGGGTGGGGTGGGGGGCTCTGTCCCACAGCCCTGGCCCCTTGGCTCTCTCCCTCGCTCATTCCTCCTGCTCCTCTAACACCCAGCCCAGAGCCCAATTCCTGAACGGACCCAGCCACTGCCAACAATGCCTCAGTTTAATTGGGTTAAGTGGCCATTAGCGGCAAAAGCAGGGTGGCTGTGTGCAGAAGGGTTTTTAATTTTACTCTTTAAATGATGCTTGCTCCCCAGAGAGGCCACTGATGGTGGGAACGCTGCCCACTGGAGCCCCCAGAACCAGAGCCACAGACGTACCTCCCCCTGTCCCATCCATTTGGGCAACATGGGGGTGGGCTGAGAGGGCTGCTCAGTGTCTTGTCTCCACTGCCCAAGGAAGATGCTGCAGGGGTAAAAGGACTTGCTCAAGGTCACTAGGTCATCCCAGAGCAAGCCCCTGCCAGAGGGGACCCATCTTCTCTTCCTTTGGCCCTGTCCCCCTGTGGATAGCAAGTGCCATGTGGCCACTAGCGGTAGCACGGAGGAGGGCAGTGTCGAGGGGCAGTAGCTGGGGTTTGGAGCCCAAGTGCCTGGATCTGTAGTCTGGTTTTGCTGTGAGACCTGGGGCCAGTGGTGTAACCTTGCTGGGGCTGTTTCCTCAAATATAAAATGGGGATGAGAGTTGTGTTGTAGGGAGGATTTGCAGAGTTCTGAAGTGTTCTGGCTCATTTAGGCTGCACACTTGGTAGGCACTCAGAAAGAGGCCAGTAATCGTGGGAAGGAATTATTTCTGCCATTTTAGGGGAAATGTCCTGAGCTCTGAATCTACACTGAATCATCTGCGGAGCACTGAAAAATATTGAAGCCCAGCCCCACCCCTACAGAATCTGCTATACTTGGTCTGGGGTGGGGCCTGGGCATCACGATTTAAAAGCCCTGCAGGCGACTCCAATGTGCCAACAGGGTTAAAAACACTGCATGGACATAGAGAACAGACTTGAGGACACAGTGGGGGAAAGGGGAAGCTGGGACGAAGTGAGAGAGTAGCATTGACATATATACACTACCAAATGTAAAATGGACGGCTAGTGGGAAGCTGCTGCATAGCACAGGGAGATGAGCTCAATGCTTTGCGACAACCTAGAGGGGTGAGGCTCAAGAGGGAGGGGATATGGGGATATATGTATACATATAGCTGATTCACAACACTGTAAAGCAATTATACTCCAATAAAGATATATAAAAAACAAAACAAAAACACTGCATGAAGGCAAAGGTGCAAAGGCATGGCATCTGGAAGGGTCTTGGCCCCTGGGACAGTGAGAAGTAGCTGAGGTGGAGCATGAGAAACATGGGCATGGTGGGGAGGGCAGAGCTCAGGGGCCAAGATCTCTGGGTCCTGGATCTCAGCCAGGACTCTTCACTGCCTCTGGCTTATTTGAGGTTGGAGGTGAAAGGGTGTCCCTGAGTTCAGGCTTCTAGCTGCCACACTGATGTCCCTTAAGAACCTGCTCTGGCCTGGCTGCTCTGGCCCTGGGCTTCCCATTCTCCAGGAACCAAGCCCACTGAGCCACACTGCCCTTGGCCTTGTCCTCTGAGAGCAGGCTGGAATGCCCCACACTGGGGTCACTCCTCACCTCCTCCTCCTATGGCCTCTCCCCCGAGCCACACAGCAGGGGTGCCAGGAATGGTGCTGAAGGTGGCACAACCTTCAGAGACACTGTTTTCACTGTGGCCTTTATAAATGATGACTCCTGGAGCTGTGAAACCAGAAGTACTGGGCAGGGACAGTCTCCTGTCCCCATTTTACAGAGGGAGAAACTAAGGCCTGGGATGGGATGCGACTGAGAGCTCCATGAAGATAGGAAGAAGGCCTGTCCTTTCCCACTGCATCCCCAGCACCAGCCTGGCACACAGTAGGCCTTTAGTGAATGTTGAAGAATGGATGGAGGAAGGAATACAACCAAGAGATGACTTTTCTGAGAAAGGGGCTCTGAGAGAGGCCCCAGCTAGGAGGACAGGAGAGTCCTGATTTGGGCCCAGCTCTGCCTCCAATGTGCTATAAGAACTTAGGCACCTCCTGGGACGTCCCTGGGCGCAGTGGTTAAGAATCCGCCTGCCTATGCAGGGCACATGGGTTCGAGCCCTCGTCTGGGAAGATCCCACGTGCCGCGGAGCAACTAAGCCCATGAGCCACAACTACTGAGCCTGAGCTCTAGAGCCTGTGAGCCACAACTACTGAACCCACATGCCACAACTACTGAAGCCCACGTGCCTAGAGCCCATGCTCCGCAACAAGAGAAGCCACTGCAACGAGAAGCCCACGCACCACAAACAAGAGTAGCTCCTGCTCACCGCAACTAGAGAAAGCCCGCGCGCAGCAACAAAGACCCAATGCAGCCATAAATAAATAAATAATTAATTAATTAAAAAAAAAGAACTTAGGCACCTTCCTACCCCTCCTGGGACTCAAGACCCTAACAGAGCAGGCCTGGCTCAGAGGACCCATCTGCCTGGATAGCAGAAGTTCCTAGCAGGTTCCCTCCATATCTCCTAAGCTGAGACCCCAGCAGGTTTCCTGGACTTGGGGATGATGGTTGCCTGTGTTGCAAAGTCCCTGACCTGGCCTGCTCTGCCTGATTCTTGGCCTGGAAAAACACTCTGCGTAGCTTGGAGAAACTTGTTACAAACATCTGATTATCCCCGATAAGATGAGACAATGAACTTCCGTCCTGCGCTGCTCAGTTCCCTCCTTGCAAGCCCCACATTAAAATTCCAGACCAGAGCAAAGGGATTTAAGTTGGATTACTGGATGGGGTCTAGGGAGAGAGGGACACTGGAGTGTGGAGGGGTCCAGACCCCCAACATTCCTCCCTCCATATGTACTCAGGCTGCAAACAAATATGGGAAAGGAGAAAAGAGCCAGAACTTGATTAAAAGCAAATTTAAAACATAATTAAGACCAAAGCTCATCTTGAACAATTAGGACCAAGGCAGGAAAAGGACAGTCCTCTCCTTCGCCTAGGGATATGGACAGGAGCATCTTTTGGGCCCGGAGCTGGGGGCACTGCAGTAGGGAAAGCTCACTGGCCAGGAGAGTGCTGGGCTCCACGCACACCTCCGGACTAATGTGGGCAGTCAAGGGCCTGGCTCAGGGTCAGAGTGACCTGGGTTAAAATCCTGGCTCTGCCATATCCTGGCCTAATGCATGGCAGGTCCGAGTCTCAGTGTCTCTCTCAGGGGGCTGCTGTGAGAATGACGTGTGACAGACTCAGCACACGCTGAGTACCTAATCAGTGAGTGCCTTTTCCTATCATTCCTCCCTTGAGAACCAACTGTGTACCAGGCCACGGGTGCCTGGGCTGCAGACTCAGTGGGAAGGAGGCAGACATCTGCACTGCCTCACCGGGCAGAGTCTGCCATGTGGTATATAGGGAGAGAGTTCAGGTCGGGACCCCGGGCTTTGGGTTCTCCCACCCTCAAGCTGTCAGGGTTGCCTGTTCCTCGAGGAGTGGGGAAAGAAGCTTGGGGAACGACTCCAGCCCTGTGATGCTCAGAGGGGATGGGCAGGGGCTGGGCCCTGGGCTCCATGTGGAGAGGGCAGGTCGGGCATCTGTCACTGCCACCACTCAGCACCCCCTGGCAAGGCAACTCGTCCTGAAGCTGGGGTGGGAGGCAGGCCTAAAGGCATGAAGGGTGCCCCTTCCCAAATCTATCAGATGGTTTCAACACAAGTTCAGGGCTGGTGGCCTGTACTTTGTGCCCTGGGCTGGGGAGCGCAGCAAGGCAAGGAATTGGTGGGCAAACAGGGGGTCTGGAATGAAGCAGGGAGAGAGAGACTAAGAGACAGAGAACAAGAGAAAGGAGGGGAGAGTGTCCAGGTGGTGCCCAGTTCTAGGAAAGGCAAGAAGGTGGGACATGGCGTGCTGGCTACGTGAGGCAAGCAGATGGTTCCTACAACCAGGGGTACATTGCTGGACCCCCACAGGGACGGCCGGCCCAGCTGAAGGCTTGGCCTTGCCTCCTCCCCATGACAGTTCACTCCCCCAACTGTCCCCACCTGTGACTAGGAGATCCCCAAGGTCAGGCTGGGCCCAGCTCTGGGTCCTTCGGCTCCACACTGGGTGGGAGGCCCTCAGGGCCCACCTCCTCTGGCCCCAGGAGGCCAGCCTTTCCCTAGTCCATGATCCCAGGTCACACGGGGCAGGCAGGGGATCTCAGGGGGACAGTAGGGCCCAGTTCCTAGAGAAGGGGGTCACAGTTCCCTCCCTGGGCCTGGATGTGGTGGGGGTTTGGCTGCTCTGACTTGACCCTGCCAGGCCTCTGGCCGAAGCCTGGGCATGGCATGTGAGGCCCTGCTCATTTAAAAAAAAAAAAGCTTTACTGAGATACCGTAATAGTCACCCACATAAAGTATACAATTCAGTGTTTTTTTTTAGTGTATTCAGAGTTGTGCAGCCATCACCACAATCTAATTTTAGAATATCTTCATCACCCCCAAAAGAAATCCTGTACCCGTTCGCAGACACTCCCTATCCCCTCCCTTCCAGCCCTGGGCAACTACTAATGTACTTTCCGTTTCTATGGATTTGCCTATTGTGGACATTTCACAGAAATGGGATCACACAATGGGTGGTCTTTTGTGACGAGCTTCTTTCCCTTAGTGTAATGTTTTCACGTTCATCCATGTTGTCATGTGTATCAGTACTTCATTCCTTTTAAATGGACTCATCTCTCTGACACAGGCTTGGGCAACAGCGGTTATGCCTCTGATCTGAGGGAAGCTTGAACCCCCCTCCTTTCCTTACTGCACAACTTGCCCAGGGCACCTTACATCTCCAGAAGCCCTTTCCCACCTGCTCTCCCTGGGGTGGGTTGAGTACCGGGGTCTGTGGGCTTCAGAGACCTGGTCAGGGTGGACCAGCAGGTCCTGTAATCTCACAGGACCATGGTGCCTTGGAGCTCACAGGCACACTCAGTATAGATGGGCAGACTAAGGCCCAGAGGGAGGTGGAGAAATCGTGGGCAGAATTGGAGCTCCAGCTCCCAGCATCATGTGGCCTTAGCCTTCTCTGCAAGGCATTCAGGGCCCTCCACACTCCGTCCGCCTCAGCCTGCAGCCCACCTTCCTGACAGAAGGGAGAGGTGGGGCCTGCCATCATACCCACACAGGGCCCCCGAGGCCCCAGATCACCACTCACGCAGCCTACTCCAGATGAAACTATCCTGCTCCTGCCGCAGCTGCCCACAGTCCACGTGGCACATTCTGCCAGTGATGGCCCAGCCTGAATTCAGAGGGCCAGGAGGGCTGTGTGTTCACGGTGGGTGGGGACATTGCCCTCACAGCGCAGGCCACTCTGCCTGGTCTTCTCTCAACCTAAACAACCGCACCTACCTTCAGGGCCTGCACCTTCCTGTCCAGCAGGCTCTCAATGTCCCCCGCCACCTTCTCCACCAACTTCTGAGGCTCATTCTCCTGCACCTCAAACAGATTCCTGTTGTCTTTGTAGATCTGGAAAGAAGCAGAAGCCTGGGGTGAGGCCAGGGTGGTCCCACATTCCCATGTCATGGTGCCCGTATACCCTCTCTGCATAGCTCACCACAGAAAGTCCTCACCCCCACCTCAACCCTGGCTTTGGCCACTGAGAGAGAACAGGGAGGTCTGGGGTTAGGCCCAGTGCTCAGATAGACTTGGAAGAAGTGCAAGGCCATGAGCTCCACAACTTGCACTGGTTGTGTGTGTTTGGTGGGACAAGGTTGTCGCCACCTTCTCTGGGACTCAGGGTTCCTCCTCCAGGGGCCATAAGCAGCACCTCCCTGACCAGCTCAGGGTGGCTAAGAGCAGCAAAGTGGGGAGGGTGGGCTGGATGGGAGGCAGGGTGTCCGGGGGAGATGGAGCCAACAGACACACGTTGTACACCACATACCAACAAGAAGATGCTCTCACGCCCACGTGTGTACATAAACCCACACGCTCACACATGCATCACACACACAGCCACCTCTCCACACAGGCTCAGGAATCCATGCCCCCTTTCGCTGGTGCTCCCTCAGGGCATTTGCGGAAACTACTGCAGGAGCTCTGGGTGCCCCTGGGGGCTCCTCTGTCATTCTGGGCACAGAATATGGGGGCAGGGACCAGGGAGGAAGAGGCATATGGGGGGAATGAATCTGCCCCCTCCTTCTTCCTTGGGGGGGCGGTGGGGTCAGCCTGTGCACACATGCACTTGGGGGTGTAAATCTGACAGTCTGCATCTGCATGTGTGAATGTGTGTGTTATGGCTCAACGCACATCCATCTGTGTGCACGAGCCTGAGTATTGGGGTGGGTGGGGTTAGGGCCACTAGATAAAGCCTGGGGGCCGTATGGGAATTGTAGAAGCAGGTTTCTGTGGGCGTCTTTGTTCATGGCTGGGGTCTTGGGTGTGCGCACGTGCATGTGTGTGTGCACGTGCATGCGTGTGTGCATATGTGTGTGTATGCATTGCACACCCCTGCATGTGCCTCTGAGCCTGAATGAGTCCATGTGTCCATCCAGGTTACCCCAGGAAGTCTGTGCTGCAAGCTGGCTCCTTCACCAGAGGTCACAGGCTGGTCGCCACAACTGAGCTGCTGCCACCAGACTTTGCCATCAGGCTGTGCAGAAGTGGAGGGATGTGCAGAGACACAAAGAGGAGGTGACGAGGAGGAGATAAGGAGGTGGGAGAGGCCGCTGATGAGAGACAGACAGGCAGGGGAGATAAGGTCGGTAGAGTGACAGCCAGATGAGGGGAGATAAAGGCCTCTGGCATCTGACAGAGGGAGGAGGTGGGGGACCAGGTGCCTCCAGAGCCCTTGCTCTGCTGCCCACCCAGCGCCTGGCAGTGCAAGGGTTAAAGCACCGCTCAAAGCTGGCTCAGGCAATCTCCTCCTCCCACCGCCCCCCATCCCTCCGGCATCTCTTTTCTTTTTGTCCTTCTCTTGGAACAAAATAATTTGTGGTGAAGTCGCTCCTTCCCACAGAGAAGCAGCGATTACAGGGCGAGTCGCAGGCCTGGCTACACGGCCAGGGAGGATGGAGGCCCCAAGTAGGCACCAGGCCAGGCTGTTCCCTGGGCCCCCCAGGGCCTGCCTCAGGACAGAGGCCCCCGGATGGAAGACAGCGATGGAGGCCGAGGCCAAGGAGGGGTCAGACCCTGGGGATCACTGAGAAATGCAGGGAGCCTGGTGCCTGGTGCCCACAGTTGGGGAAACCGAGGTTCAGAAATAGGAGAGGACAGGTCAAGGCCACACGACTGTGAGTGGAAAAACCAGTCACCCATCCTCCCTGACACCTTCTTCCCAGGTTTCAAGACATTAAAAATACACCCTTTCCCAATCTTGGACCATTGCCCCTGGGTGTGTTGAGGCCTCGTCTCAGCCACATCAGCTGAAACCTCGGCTGAGCACACTGCGGCCCACTGGCGTCAGCAGGGGGCGCAGCCACCTGGCTTCTCAGGGCAGGGGATAAAGTTTCCATAACTGACTCCCCTGTCAAGGTCATTCCCAGGTGCCCCAATCAGGGCTGTCCATAGTGACGGCAGCCCCAGTATTGGAAGCTGGACCATGCAGCCTCCTGACAACTCTCCTTAGGGAACCTGGGGGTCCCTCCCCTTTGGGTCCAGGATGCCCGTTGCAACCTGGCATGGTGACTGAACCAGGGCTCAGGGGCTGCAGAGGGAGTGGGTTTCCAGGTGGCAGGGTCACACCCGAGGACCCTGACAGTTGATGCAAGGGCTTGGAAGCAGGGACCCTGCTAAGAAATACCCCATCTCTGAACCTCGGTGTCCGATCTATTAAATGAGAGAACAGCAGTCCTCCCCTCACCGGCGGACCAAGGACCAAAAGATTCATGCCACGAGGAGCCTATACTATTGTCACTACTGCTATTGTTTAGGATCACCAGAATTCTGCAGAAGGAATCACAGTCCCCTCCCTGCCTCCACTCTCTCCTGGCTAGATCTGCACACCTAGGATCCAAAGTCATTGGCTCCCATTCCTGGGCAGGCAGCCTTGGCTTCCCTGGGTCTGTCCCCCTCCAGCCCCACCCAGGGATTCCTTGGACAGCACCCCCTCCATCAGCTATCCTGTCTTTGTCCCCAGCACCTTGGCCTCGGCCCTGGTGGTGATAACAGGGGAGCCTAGACACAGGGACACCATGGATAGTGTACAGCTATGTGTACAGCTGTACATGTACACACTGTATGTCCCCAGCTCCCTTCCATCTCTCCCCAGGCAGCAGGCCTGTGTGCAGTGGACCCTCAGCCAACGCATATGCCCAATTCCATGTTCAGGAGCAGAGCTCTGGAGCCAGTGTGACCTAGGTCTGACTCCACCACTTTTGCCTGCAGGTGTGCTGTCCCTTGGAGCCTGGGGCTGCATCTGCCATGCTTTCTTCCTGGGTCTACCCAAAGACCCACCATGACATCCTTCTGCTGGGCCCTGGTGCCAGCATTCGAGGCCTCTCCAGCTCACTGACCTGGCACTTGCATGCAGGCCTCTGGGTCCCTAGCCCATGCTGATTCCCACTGCTGCACCTTTGCTTACGCTGTGCCTACTTCCCCTCCGCCTTTCCCCACTTATCTAAATCCTCCCTAGAGTGAGGGTAGGGAAATGGGCTAGAAGAAGCTTCTGGTGAGATGAGGGCAGAATTCCAGAACTGCAGAGGCTGGTTGAGCTACTAGCCAAGCCTGTCCCCCAACCCCAAATGAGCCCTTGAGATGTAAGAGCCCTCGATCCTTCCATGCCAGGTGCCTCAGCCCTCTCAACATTCCCCCCGACCTGCTCCAGTTGTCCCTGTCCCCTGGGCTGGGGCCCTGAGCTGAACCCTGTGTCCCAGAGATCCAAATGACACAGCCCAGCAGATGGTCCCATCCTGGGGGATAGGTCATCTCTCCACTGATGTGGTCCGGGGAGGTGCTTTCCACCTGCAGGTCCAGGAAGAAGCCCAGGAGAGCCCAGGGCAGCTCCAGGGCATAGCCAGGTCTGGTTCTCCTCAACCCCAGCCTCTAGCCTTGGTCCCTGGGGTCAGCTTGGAAGCAACAGGAAGGCCAGGGTGCACCGGGGGCAGGACCTCAACAACCACAGCAGGACTGCATGCCCGCTGGTGTCCTCAGCCCAGAGAGGCAATTGGAAAAACCCAATGGCCCCCACAGCAGCGCAGCCTGCGTGGCCCCCGGCTCTGCACAGGCAGCCGGACCAAGGAGAGAAACGGGAGCCCGCAGGTCTACAGGTTGTGACAGCTCCATGGCAGCCATGAGAGAGGAGATGGGGAATGGTAGTGGCACAGGGTAGCAGACTAGGGGACAGGCTGGCTGGAGCCAGGTGGACACGTGGGGTAAGGCAGGAGACACAGCGACAGAGGGGCTGAGGAACAGGGAGAGCAGCGGCAGCTGAGGCCCCGAGGGATAATTCAGGAGGCCGTTTGCAGCTCCTCGTTCCCAGGAGTTCCTGGCTCCCCCATCCTGTACCATATACCTATGGCCAGTGCTTGCCCGGGCATCCTCCTCCCCTTGAAGGCACCCCCTACCAGTTATCAAGACCTGTCCTTCCATGTCTCTCATCCCCCCCCCACCCACTTCCTGTAACGCCCCCCCCGCCCCCCGCCACCCCCCCCACCCCCTGGCAGTGTGGGCCCCAATCCCAACCCTCTCTCAGCTCTAGTAATTCTTTTGTTAGGCAGCATGTCTGGCCAACCTGCCTTTTGGCCTCGGAATTTCCAGGGCCTGTGGGGGCCAAGGCCTCGTCAGGGGCCCCAGGCCCTCTGCCTAGCCTCCTGCTTCCATAGCTGTCCCTACATAAGGGGGAGGTGAGCATGGAGGACACTTGGAGGAACAGTTACCTTGGACAGGAAGCTTGGATGCTTGATGCTTGCAGGGGCAGATGGAGCCAGCCTCATCCTCACAGCTCTAAACAGTTCTGACTGGGAGGGGAATAAGGTCTGAGGCACCTGAACATAGAGACAGCCACCAGAGGAGACAAAAGGCCCCAGAACCAGTGACCTGGACAGGCCCCCATCAGACTGTTGAGGCATTTTGCTAAGTCCCAGAAGGTCGGCAGCAGTGGGGTCTGGACCTAAGCCAGCACCTAACCTGCCGAGGGAGAGGAGGAAGGTGGGAGAAATGGAGACGAAAAGGAGGGCAAGGATAGCAAGGGAGAGGAGGGGGAAGGAGGGAAGAGGGACTGTGGAGGCTGCAGATACAGCCGTTTGCTAAGTGATGGCTCTAGCCACCCAAGGGCAGGTGCTTCACAAACTTGACCTCGCTGATGTACAACCCCTGAGGAAGGACCGTTCTGATCACACCCGTTTAGCAGATGGGACACTGAGGGCCAGAGAGGATATGTTACACGGCAGAGCTCAGATAAGAATAGCCTGTCTTATCCAAAGTGTTTGCTTTAGGTCACACTCTGTGCAGTTCTCTTCCCTGCATTTGTCCCCAAACTTGAAGGTGAGGCACAGGGTATCAGCTGGGAATTTGGGGGGCCTGAAAGGGGCCTGGGGGACCCAGAGTCATGCTGAAAGCCTGAGGCCTGTGGAAGGCAGGAGGGCCATTCTGGAGGGGAGGAGGGGGAGGACCAGCAGAACCAGCCTGATCAACTAACCAACCACCCAACCCTGGGAGTAAAAACAGGCACACGTGCGAGGCTCCTCTCTGCAGCGAAGGTGAACGGGCCCTAATCTCTGGAAAATTAAATCAGAAAGAAAATGGAACGAGAAAGATTTGATGCAGGCTGGGCCCTGCTGCCGCCTGTCTCCTCAAAGGCCCAAGCTCAGCTGGGGGTTCATCTGGGTGTTCAGCATCCTGCCCCCTTCCCCTGCCCAGGGTGCTGAGCAGGGCACAGGAAGGGTGGGGGGAGCTGAACCCCATGATATGACTTTCCTGGGGGATTTGCTCTTCTCCAGCCCCCTTTAGCTATGTCTCAGTGCCTGGTCCCTGGTATTGAAAGGAGCAGCTGGTAGGAGTTTTAACGGCCCAGCCCTCATGTCAACAGGTCCCTAGAGATGGTGGGCTGGCCTCCCTAGGCCGGCCTGCATGGGCAAGCACTGGAGTGGCCACAGGATCTGGAGACAAGGGCCAGCTGCTAAAAGGGGTACACTTGTGCCAGGGATCAGGGGAGCCTTAAGCGGGAGGATAGGGGGCTCAGGGTGGCCCAGAGATCCTGAGCTGGGCCAAGAGGGAGGTGGAGGGATGGAGGGACTGGTAGTGACAAGCTCAGGGACCCCAGTCAGTCAGGGCAATGCTGGCCCCTGCCCTCCCGCCAGGCTGCTGCCCCTGTCTCCTGCCTTCGTGGGTAAAATCAAGGGTATTGACATAGCTGCTAATAATCACCCTCGAAGACCATAGGGTGGATGGAGTAGCCTGGTACCTGCAGACCCTCCCACTGAGAGCACTCAGGTCAGATCCAGGACAGGCTGCACATCCTGGATGCTCCCCACACCCAACCAACCTTGAGCCCCACAGCCCAGTTCCTTTGGGGCCGCTCACAGCAGGTGCACGAAAACCCTGACCCCGCTGCTCTAGGGACACACCAGGCCCTGGACTGTGTGTGTGGCAGAGAGTTCCCTGGGGCAGGGGCTGTGGCCCTTCTCTGGCCCACCTGGTGTGGGGCTTACAGTAGGACAAGGGCAAGGGGTCCCCAGAGCCCTCAGAGCACACAGTTGGCACACAGGCAGTGGGTTATGGGCCACTCGGCTGCATGCTTCATCAGCTGCTGACAATCACCAGCTGCCACGTTAGGGTCCCACGTGGCCATGCCACCCTGCCACCATCCTGTGGTAGGTTGGCTCCACAGTTAGTTAGCTGTATGTGGTGTCACGTCACAAGCAGGGTTTGTATATTGTGATGCTGGTTGTCACATTATTAATAACAAACCTTCATATTGAATAGGGATTTCCTAGAATGAACACTGTTTAGAGAGGGTCACAGATGCCTACCCAGGCCATTACAATGTGGCCCATGATGGGCTGTGACACAGGACACAAAGGCAGTGTTGGCCTGGCTTTCAGGAGCAGATAAGGATGTGGCCCTCCTGGGTTGGTGGCCCATAAATGGCCCCATCTCCTCCCCACCCCCACCCCATGTCCTTACATCCCCACTGGGGCACTCATGTTCATGCCACAGGATCTTGTTGGGGTCTCTTGAGGCTGGGGAAGCAGAGATGGACCAGACCTTGTCCCTGCCCTCCTGGGACTCACCACCAGAGGGGACAGATGTCTATTTGGACTGCTAATGGCAGAGGGGTGGCAGTGGGGAGAGGTGTACAGGAGACATGTGGGAGTGAGACTGGCCTGCTTGGGGAGCGCGGGGGCTGGGAGTGTGAAGGAAAAGACTGAGATGGCTTTTCAGGGGAGAGGCCATCTAAGCAGAGTTTGAAAGGCTGGGCAGGAGTTTGCCAGACATGGGGGTGACTGGGGTATAAGGGACTCTAGGCAGGAGTAATGGCAGGTGCCCTTGGGCTGGGGGGAGGGAATGGACTGCCCAGTGGCAGGAGCACAGGGGCTTGAGGGGGGCAGAAGGGAAGCTGGGGGGACAGGTTCTGAAAGGAAGGGAGGTAGATACCCAGGTGGCTGGGGGTGGAGTGGGGGGTGGTCCTCAGGGACGGAGGGGGTGTAGCCTAGATCACAAGGTGGGAAGGCCCTGGTGGCTCTATGGCCACTTGGCCCCTAAGAGGAAGCTGCTGCTAGGAGTTTTCACCAGCAGATTCCCTTTGAAAAACTCACAGGGGCACAAAGCCCCCACCTCCACCCCCAGCAACGCCTCCCTGTTTTTAAAGTTAAAGTTTAGTTGACTGTCATCCATTACCGCAATTAGTACATTATGTCTAATTATGCAATTAGTGTAAAAAGTGCACTTGCTGCTGAGAATGGGAAATTACGCAGCCTCGTTACACTGTAAAATCCATGTCATAAAAAGGCTCAATCCCTTGTTTTTCAAAAGACACACAACCCAGTACAAAACAATAAACCAAATCCTCCCAGTTGAGCTAGGGCCAGTCTGTGCCAACCTCTCTGCACTTGCCCCCATGCAGACCCCCCACCTCTGCAAGGCCCTGTCCCACGCTGGCCCTGGGGCAAGGTAATGACCCACCACAAGGGAGCGCTGATGCGTGGCCCACTCCTAGGCGTGGTCAGTTTGCTCCTCTGAAACAGACGTGAATTTCTAAACTGACTTTAAAACCGTGGCAATCCTGATTATCCACCTGTTATTCCAGACCTGATTGGAACGTGGCCTCTAGTATTAAGGCTTGTATATATTAGGTGAGAGTGTCCTGGCCTCTACCCAGCTCCGAGAGTGAGAGGCAAGGTTCCTGAGGGCAGTACTCTGAGGTTCCTGATGGTGCCTGTGGGGAGAGAGGCATATTCCAGCTCAGAGGAAACTGGAGGAACTTTCTCACACTCGAGGCTCTCAAACTCTTAAGAGCATAGTCTGGATAGATAGTGAGCCCCCCATCACAGGAAATATGCAAGCCCACCTGTCAGAGATGCTGAGAAGGGATTCACTCACGGTCACCCTGCACAGTAGCTGGACTCCAGGCTGCCATCATTAAATAACAGCATTCCCATGGCTGTGTGCCTACATGAAGCTTGCAGTCTGTGATTCTATCTTCCCCAGGTTCTGGCTCCCTTGGTGGTCAAGGGACTATTTGGGGACAGGTGGGAGGGGAGAAAGGAATCTGACAGGGGTGTCTCCCTCCCACACGGGTGACAATGCCAGATGGCCAAGTCCACGGGAGCTGGGGACTCTCGTGTACTTCAAAAGCGAATGCTTCACCGTCAGGTCTCCATCACCCACCACCCAGCTCCAAGGTCAGAAGTTAAGGCTCAAGCATGGGCTGCTTAGTGGCTACCTAAGAAGCCCCCTCTCTGAGCCCCTTCTTTCAAGTTCCCAACACTCCTTGAATCCAAGGTGCTTGACCCAGGCCTGGTGGTGGGGCGGTGCAGTGCCACGAAGACTCCTTCCCAGCCAAAAGTCTGCCCTGACCTCATGGGGAAGGTGCATGCAGCTCCTGCAGCTGCCACTGCCAAGCTCAGACAAGGCATTCCCAGAGCAGAGAAACTGAGATGTGGAGCCCCCAGCATCCCGGGGCCCCTGGGGCACTCGGAGCCCTGCAACAGCTCCCACCTGCAATGTGCACACCATCAGTCCTGGGTGTCCTGAGGTGTCGGTGCTGTGTACACCCCAGTGGGAAGCACTTTCTGAGAAGGAAGCCAGATTTTGGGGAGGGACAGGGGCCTGGACCCCACTAGAGGGATACCTGTTGCCTACACTCAACAGGGTCCCTGGACAGTCCCGGCCTTCACGCCTTTGTCTACTCAGGTAATCCTGGACAGCAGGGGAACTGTGTCATGGCCCGGCCAGGTGGACCTGCCATGGAGACTCTCAGGGCCCCCTGTCCTCTTGATTTACTCCAGGATAGCATGAGGATTGGGGAGGGGGTGAGCCCAAAGTGAATCAAACTACAGGCGAGATCCGGGGGCCCCTGCTTGCTCCCCCTCCCTGATCTGGGAGCCGCCGGCTGTTGAGGCAGCTGGGAGGGAAGCTGTGCCCAGCATGCCAGCTGGCACGGGGGAGTGTGAGTAAACATACCCGCACTTTCCCAACTCACAGAAGTCGCTGGGTGTCGCCGGCTGGTGTGGGCGCCCATGTTTACGGGAAACAGATTGTTTGTGCCTGTGTCTGGGCCCCCTCACCGCCCACCCTGGCTCGGCTCCCTCCTGCTGCCTCCCCACCCAGTGGCCCTGCCTTCCTTCCCTCAGGACTCCTCAGCCTCTCAACAGCAGAAGGACGAGGATGGTGATGACAGGCACCCCCAGGCCCATGTGGTCAGACAGGGCTCAGTGCATAACCCACTGAGTCATCCTCATAACAATCCTAAAAGGCAGGTACAATCACTGCCCTCACTTTACAGCTGAAGAAAGCAAGGCTCTGGCAGGCGGGGAAAATGGCTGGAGACTGTAGGCAGTGAGTGGAGGAGCTGTGACACCGGGCTCCTCAGACCCCTGTCATCAGTTCCAGGCTCCAGGGTCCCTCAGTCTCACGCCCCCCCAGACAAGCCCAGTCTGCCCTTTACCTGGGTCACTACCTTGAGCAGCCCTGGCCCAGCGTGGTCCTAGACACAGACCCTGCCCACTCCCTGACACGACAGCTCCAGGAGCGAGTCCAGGGCCTGGGCACTGGCCTGCCATCTGGCCTCTTCAACCCCTTCACCTCTGAGGCTCTGTCTTCGGCTCTGTAAGGCCTGGTCTCTCCACTCTCAGGAGCGAGTGCTGGCAGGGTGGGGTGAGGGCTCTGGGAGCCAGGGCGGACAGAGGCTCCAGCAGACCCCCGGTGGGCCAACGAGGGCTCCTACTCATTTCACAGAGCCGGCTGTTATCAAGATCTCATCTAAGATGACTGTCCTTCAGCCCAGAGCTGGCAGAAATTTACCCCCATAAACACCCTTATGATATGGATTTGAGGCTGCGCCTGAGGCACTGTTCCAAAGGCCAGGGAGCAAAGGACAAAGTCGGCTTCCTCTGCCCGCGTCACCTCCATTCCACCCCTCCTAGCACTGATAGCCCAGCGTGGGCAACCCTCTTCAGGGGCTGGGGTAGGGCTCTCAGGAACTCCACAGTGGCCAGAAACCAACCTTTCCTCAAGAGTCCCCAGGGAGGTTTCCTGGGTGGGGGGGGCCTCATCAGATTTTTCTTCATCCATCTCCCTCCCTTAGCTGTGACAAGGGCACCAGGAGGGCGCCCTTCTTATCTCACAGATGAGGAAACTGAAATACCACAAAGGTCCAAATCTGTCCAAAGGGGAGACCTTCCCACCCCCGAGTCCCCTGCACTCACAGCTGAGAACTGGCTAAAAAGCCGTGGGTCCGAATCCCCACCCTGCTCTTTACCAGCCATGCGGCATGGCCCGAGTTTTCACCCTCAGTGCCCGCACAGCCCTGAGCTGCCTCAGCCAGGCTTTGTGGGGTGCTCCTCAAAGATGAAAGGTCAAATGCAAGGTGCTGCTGGCTTCTCATGGGGCCTCCTTCCAGGGCTGCTGCCGAGGCCTTGAGAGCGTTCCCTGCCCCACACTGTCCTGCAGGGCCTGACTTTCCAGGCCTCATAGGCTGGAAGTCTGCCCTTTGCTGCTGAGATTTGCTGCTGAAGATGTCGCCAAATAATGACAGCGCCAATCACAACGAGAGGCCCTCGGGTTGGCTGCCCTCGTGAAAACACCGGATCTTGGCATGTCAGGTACACAGGATAAAGGCAGAGATGGAGGTAAGCCTGGGAGCGGCTGCAGCCTCCCATGGTATCAAGGGCCCCTTTGGGGGCAGAGTCATCCCAGGGCCCTACCCGCTACCCATGTGCTCATTATAGTTCCGGGTACATGTGCCTGACCTCACACAGCAGCTCACGCATCAACCTCACCACATTCATACCCAGTGCCCAGGAAGTCGCCTGCAGATCCTGTCCATGCTTCACACTTAGGGTGCCAGAAAAAGCACCACAGCCCTGACGGCCCTATCCACTGTCACTGGATGCCCCGCAGCCCCAGGCCTGGGTGAGTCTCTGTGGGTTTCCATCTGCACCTCAGAAGGTGGTCTGCAGCCATCTGAAATGTTTTAAGCAGTGAGATTTTTCTGGCCCCAGATGGTTGGGGCTACTTGAAGGTCATGGCCCTAAATCTTCCTGTTGGACGTTGCACTGAAGAAGCTCCTAACAGCATGAGGGCTCAGGGGCTTGCTGGGGGGAAGGGTATGGCCTGACTGACAGTGGCCTCTGGATCAGCATCCCCAGGAGGGCTGGGCTCCCTCCTCTGGTCACAATGCCCAAGTGTCAGGTGCTGACAGGCAGTGGGGACCAGAACCTCGCTGGTGGTGAGTGTCCAAGCGAGTGTACGAAGGAGCACACCCGCACCTGGGCTATCTTGCTCACTTCCTCTGTCGGCATCTCCCAGGTCTATCTTAGTCCTTCTGCTAGTTTTTCTTTTATGTTTCTCCTACTTCCAATTTATAGGCTTTTCTTGAATTTTGTGTAACCTTGTTAAGTGCCCTTAAATCTTCTGCAGGATAAGTTGGAGGCATAAATAAACAAACAAACAGGATGAAGACACTGAGGCCCTGCACGTGCTGAAGATACACTGGGGACACGTCAGGGACATGCATGCACTGAGGACACACACATGCTGGGGACACACACCCAGAGGGAACCCACTCTCTCCCATCATTCACAGGTTCTCCTGAGCCCTCATAGGAGAGTTGGAAAACTCCAGGGCGGTGACCACACAGGGTTTCCTAGAGCTGGGAGGCTAGTGATCCCCACACCCACTCCCAGCTGGGGCTCCTGGGCAGGCCCTGGTCCCTCTCTGCACCTCAGTGTCCCCTCACCTCACTGTGGGGAGAGAGTGACAATCCTTGGCATCCCCAGCTCCAGGTTCTCTCTCCATGAATGCAAGAACCTCAGCAGCCAACATTTATCTTCACCGTGACCATGCTCAGTGTTCGTCATGCAAATGAACTGTGCAAACAGGACCCAGTGCTTGGCCACGCCAGTGAACACCGCGAGGGTCCTTGGTCTGAACAGCCATGAACTTCAAAGTCAGCGTGCTGTGCTCAGGGGAGGCAGAAACACTGCGCCTGGGCTCACACTCCAGGTGGGCCACCTCCTCACTGCCCAGCTTTAGGGGTTGCTTGATGGGGTGATGACTGCCACAGGAATAGCTGCCAACAGCAATGGGGCCCAAGTGAGCTTCCGTGCTAGACGTACACAGTATCAAACCCTTATAGTCCCCAGTCATCATCCCCATTTCACAGACGAGGTAACTGAGTCAGACAGTAATTGGTGGAGCTGGGATTCGGTGACACAGACTAACCACATACTTGAACACAGACCTTGTTCCAGACCTCCGTGCCCACCTCTCAGAAGCTTGTCTCCATTCCATGGGATCCTGTGACCTTCCTCAGCCCCAGTGCTGCCCCAGGCCCCCTCCTCTGGGAAGTGGCTCTGACTGCCCCCTTAGTAATGTCTGTGGGGCCGCGTGCCCCCAGGGCTATGAAAGTCAGTGGGGGTCAGCTGAGTCTGGTGTTTGCAAACCTCATCCTGCCTTGAATGTCCCTGAACAGCTCATCTCTCAAAGACATCGGCCCAGGCCGATGGGTATCCTGTACCCATCAGGATACAGATGGGTAAACTGAGGCCCAAGAGGGAGGGGTAAGCAGCAGGGCAGGGCCAGGAAGTCCCAGGCTTCAGCCACTGGCCCTTCCTCTGTGCTCGGGAGGTCAGGGAAGACTTGCCAGAAGGGGGCTGTGAATGGATGGGCCGAGAGAGTGCCTACCTGGCAGGGGAACAACAGCAAAGGTGATCCTCCAGGCACAAGGGCCTGTGAAGAAAGCTGCCTGGGGTGGGGAGGTCCAGTGGCAGGGCAGAGGTAGCTCCGACCCCAACCCCTCACCAGGGCCTTGGGGGACGGTCTGCTGGTGTGAACTCTCTGAGAACCCATGGAGTCATCTGGTGGGCTGGGGGCAGAAGGCCTGGGTCCCTGCACATGGAATGACCTTGTCCCCTCTGCCCCCCACTTTCCCCAGGCCTAGGCACCTCAGGTCTTAGCGGCAAAGATGCTCTGGGCTCCCGCGTCCTCTGCTCAGCAACCTCCAGCAGGAGGGAGTGATGCCTGAGCTTCCAGCTCTGTCGAGGGCTCCCTGAGCAAGAAGGCAGTGAGGGCAACGATGCCAGGAGGACAAGAGCAGAACAAACTGCCCCAATTATGTAAGGTGGCCCTACTTCCTCCTTAGCAGGGAGAGAACTGGAAAACTATGTTCCTCCTACCCCACTCCTACCTATGCCACTGCACCTGCTGGGAGATCCCTTACAGGGGGCCTACTGAGAGGTTCCCCCCAAGTAGGATCTCTGAGCCCAGGTCATCTGAGGTACTGGGGAAGGATCTTGGGGACAGACTCCAGTTGGCCCTCTTCCTGTGGCCTGCAGGGTAGGATCAGGGCAAGAGGCCTGGGTCAGCCCTGTTCAATCATTGTTCCTTGAAGGCGTCTGAGCGTACCCTAGCCCCTCTGGTTTTCTTGCCTGTACACTAGGGTAGGCAGCCTCCCTGCCTGCTTGCCCAGAACTCCCCTGCCCCAGACACCAGGGAGCCCTGGGGAACTCTGAGCCTCTCTAGAATGCAGCTATGGTCCCTGCCCTACCACACCCCCACTGGAACATGGCTGAGCTCTGCTCTTTCTGGTGCCTCGTAGGGGTCCAAGCAGGAAGGCCCTTCCTTCAGACCCAGAACCAGGCTAAGATGTCAGACCAGCCAGTTCCTCATGGATACGGGACTGCCCCTGCCATATACACAATCTAGCCTCCAACCTGACCCCAGGGCCTGGAGTCGCTGTCTCTTCCCTGCATCCTAGGGCCTCTGGGGAGCACTGGAGATGCCTCAGGCCAAGGCCCCAACGTGGTGTCCTGCCTCTCGGCCCCTGCCTGGCACAGGCATTCCCAGCATAGGCCCCTTTGAAAGCTGGGCCTGGGTATACTCTGCCCTGGAGGGCTGGCCTGCAAAACTGGCTGGGAACCCCCTCCTATATGGCCCCATGCTTTGCTGGGCTGCCAACACGCTGTGAAGACCTGGCTATCAGGCTCTTTGAGGTTATAGAGCTAGCAGTTTAGGGCTGCTAAACTGCAAATTTATCTCCTGCCATAAATCCAGGTGATGCCAGTGTATGTGCCTGAGTGTGTGTCCATATGTGTATGTTGGGAGGCATCACGTGTAGTTTACGGTGGGGTTTGTGTACACAAGGGTTCACCAGCCTGCACATGGGAAGGATGATAGTGTTGCTGTGTGTGTGCAATGCATGCGCAAACACGTGTCCTGGTGTGTGTCCAGGCACACGTGCGTGTGGGCGGAAAGCTCGCTATGAATGAGGTGGGATGCATCCTTCCCTGAGTGCAGCCCCGAGTCCCCTGCATCCCTCTGCTCAAGTGCAGCACACAGTAGGCCTCAGAAACATCTATGTGCATGTGACAGGCCCGGGATGTCCTTGAGCAGACCCAGTCCCCTACCCATCTTACCATCGTCTCAGAGGGACTGGAGCCCAGCACTGGTCACACATTCAGACTCAGGCCGGCCATACTGGGCTGGTGCCTCCTGCCAGCCACTGACCCCACAGACACAGAGACCCCTCTTGACGACGATGCCAGGCTGCATTAGAGAGAGCTCCAGGGCACACATTCCCTTCTATGTGCGTGGGGAGGGACGATGGAATCAGCAGACAAGGCGGTCCTTCCTGCCCACCCCCACCCACAGACAAGAGGATGCTGAAGCACCACGAAAACAGTTGATCTCCTTACTGATAGTGGGTGAGAAAAAATTATCTTTCTCTGAACACTAAAAATAAAGCCCAGTTTTCCTGAAAGCAGGGCCCTTCTCAGCTCATGGCTTAGAGAGGCTTTGTCACTAACTCCAAACGTAGATTTGTTGGAGAAGCCAAGAGCCACTAAACCCTCAGCTGCCTCACCCAGGGGCTCAGCCTTGGGGCAAAATGGTGCCCCCAAACCCGTGCCACAATACAAACCGGAACTGGGCTGTGCAGTGAGTCCAGATGATGTTGTCCGAGGCAGGCAGAAGGAGGGCAACAGGAACCGGGTCCATATGCTACTTGTGCCCAGCTAATGGGCTGACAAATTAGCAGGTCTCCCCTCTAAAAGGTGATGAATGAGCAGCTGCCCAGGAGAGCTGGGGCACGGGCCACCTCCCCACAGTACTCCTCAGGCTCAGCTCTGACTTGGCATCTATGGGGTGCCCAGCCCAGTGCCGAGATTCCCCAGGGGTGGGGGCTGGGGGTGACTGTGGGTATGGGCAGGGGGAGGGCAGGAAGGGCATAAAAGGGCAGCCCCAGCCTTGGAAGACATCCCCAAACAAACCCAGGCGGGAAGCCTGAATTCCCTAATCACCTGGGCTGCTGTCACGCTGTCCGAAGGGTGCCACTGAGGAGGGAGGTCGAAGCATTGCCCTCCTGACTCCTCCTTAAGACCATCACCACCACACACACAACAGCCTGAACGCCTTACAGAAAGAAGTGGCCGGGCTCGGGGGAGGCCTGTGGCGTGGGAGCCTGTGCCCTAAGGACTGACCAGGACGGGGAGGGACCTGACGCTGGGTTTCGGGGGCCACCCATGGAGGGGGCTCTTTCTCCCACACAGCTACAGGACTGTAGCCGCCTAAGCTCGCAAGGGCCATGGAGGAGACCCGTAGGCCAAGTGAGAAGCCAAGTCGAGGAGAAGTCCAGGAGCCTGACTCAAAGCAAAGGGCAGCCTCCAGTTAGTGAGTGAGCCCCCCCTCACAGAGGGGGTCAACAGAAGTTGGCCCCCAGGTCTCAGAAAGTCCTGTTTGGTGAGGGGTTGGACCAAATGGTCTTAAGCGTCCTTTCTGACCTGAAAGCCTGATATACTCAATTTGTCCCCAAATCATTATATAGTTCCCCTCCTCCATGTACTCAGGACATTTCAAATGGGGCAGGATTTCTGCATACTGACAGAGGATTGGCCTGGCTCCCTTCGAGAGCTGTCTGGCCAGGTAAGGCAGGCCCTGACCCAGGTCCTCTGAGGACTCCCTGTTCAAACGGCCCCAAGCCCCCTGCTTGCACTGCCACCCCATATCCCCCCAGCCTGCCCCCCCCCACTCCCCGTGTAAATAGAACCTGCGCGCTTTCTCCCAGGGGCTGCTAATTCCTTGCCAGAACTGCTCGGACGTGAAATTGGAGTGAGACAATGTGTGTTTAAGGAAATGAATCTCGCATCTTAAGAGGCTCCGGGAGCCCGCCCTGCACCCCCATCACCCCGCCCACCCACCCAGAGCCAGGGAAGGAGCACTTGGCATGAGGGAGGAGAAAAGCGGAGGTGACATTCAATGCCAAATTAGCAGCCGCCACAGCCAAATATTGTACTTGCCTCCAATCTTCTTTTATTTTTCAAAAGAAAAGGCTTTTACAAAGTGAAAGAGGCTGTTGGAACACTAAGGCTGATGATCGTTTTAAAAGGCATGCCCGCCACGCGCATGCCCATCCCAGACGTTCCCTTCCTCTCTGCTTGCCATCTCCTCCCTGCCCTCAGCCACAACTCCAAGGCGCCTGCCCCCACAGTCAGGCCCCAACACACCAGCCACACAGCTGACATCATGGGTGTTCTTGGCTAACGTGACCCAGGGTCTCTGGCCCTGGGCCAGCCCTGGACATGGGAAGGTCCTCTGAGCCATCTCCCAACCTGCATGGCGCCCCTGCAAGTGAGGAGTCATTTTTGGTGGACCCAGAGCCAGCTGGCCTACAGAGGCCTCAATAGAAGTGACCAGCTCATGGCCTCTGCAAGGTCTTCTCGTCCATCGCCTGCTGGCCCTTAGTACCCCCGCCAGCCATGGACAGCCACGCTGCCTCTGCTAGTCCCCATCATCGCTTTTATCCCCCTCTGTTTGATGCCTAATGGCACCTACTCTCTGGTCACTTTGTTGAACAAATAATACCTGTCATCCTGGAGTCCAGCCCCCAGAACCCAGGCTGCCTCCATGTGCCACTAATTTATTGACTCACCGAATAGGCTGAGCAGACAGCCTCTGCTTGTCCCTTCAGAGGAAACAGTATTTTCACCCCGAGCCCCTGACCAAGTGCCGGGTTGATCTCACTCATTGCCAGGAGCCAGTCAAACTTGATGAGGTTTTATCAACAGTGAAGACTTAGCCCACGTTTCCCATTTCTCCAAACCTGGGCGGCCCCAGGCCTTGGTTTCCTTGTCAAGGGAGAAGGCGGGGAGCCTGGTGGCTTCAGGGGTTGGAGGTCCCTGAGCTCTGAGCCCCCACTTGGATGGTGACTGGCCCTGGCCCTGCCACACGTGTGTAGTCTTGGTGCTCTCACCGATCTGAGCCACCCGCAGATCCCATCCCTGAAGTCTCAGGAGGTGGGGGCCTGGCAACGCCCCGTTTACAGGAGGGGCACTGGGCTCAGAGAGCTCTTGGGACTTGCCCAAGGTCTCAGCTGGTAAGAGGCACAACCAGAACCAGGATCCGAGGTGTGAGGCACCACAACGTGGATGCTGTGGTGTGCCGCCCAGACCCTCCCGTCGGGACGAGGCCCTCACTCCCCCAGCAGCCAAGATGCTGCCTGCTGGCGGCTCTCAGCTGAGTCCCCGCCCAGGCTATGGCCTGAGCAGAAGGGAGTTGCCTCAACCGCGCTCTGCTTGACACACAGGTCAAGTGGAGGAGTACAAAGGTCCACCTCAATCAGGGATGATTCTGAGGGGTGAGGCCACTCCAGTGCTCAATGTGGAATTGGCTGAGGCCTCTGTTATAGCTTTATCACAGCCAAACGTCTCCTGCTGCCCAATCCTGCCTGCTTTATCCCTCACAGGTGTGGTCCCTGAGAGTACTCCACCAACCAACACCTGCACACAAACCTCCATCTCAGAGTCTGATTCCAGGGACCCGACCTTGCTACAGCTGGTGCTGGGAGTGGTCCCAGGAAGCCGATTCTTAAGTGGGAGCCGTCCTAATGGCGCTGAGGGCCTCACCACAGTGGTCGGTGGAGTGCTGACAATCCTGGCGTGTGATAAAGGTACAACTGATCAAACGTTCACACATCGTGAACTGAAATGGGATACCTGTGGATGGGTGCAATATTTCAGGTTTTGAGAATTTCGGGGAAGTGTAATTATAAGGACTATGGAAGAGGATGGCTGTTGCTGAGGGCTATCAGTGCTTTGGAAAGAGACAATGAAAGGCTGAGTGTGATTAATCATGAATTTAAGGTGAAGTGTGAAAGTTAGAAGCCCCCTTGGCAGGATATAAAAAGACTCTCATCTCTTGCAGCCAGAGGCAGCAAAAGCTGAGGGTCAGGCACAGGACTTAATTAGAAGAGTGGCAAAGATTCAGAGGGAGTTACAGCCTCAATCTCAGCAGGTTGGCTACCCAAGGTCAGGACCCTGATTGGGAAGGAATGGGTCCCTCCCTGAGTTGTCAGGTGGGGGCATCAGGGTCACTGCACTTGAGAACCTTGAAACCTGCCTTAAACTCTCTGAGCCTACAGAAGTGGCTGCTCCTCCTTGTTAAAGGCTAAGACCCCCCTTGCTTAAAGATGATGAAGAGGCCTCCATGTTACAAAACAACGCACTCCCCTCTTCCCACCCACCAGACCAAAAACTAGGATCAAATCACAACATAACCAACCTACCAACCCCAGGAAGCGCTGGGCCTGCTAAGGAAGAAAAAAGGACTATGTCCTGAAGGTACTGTAGTATCTAGCCAACAGCAGGACTGGATCCTGAGGTTGCTGGATCAAGGACAGTAGAAGATAAGGTTGGATAAGGGAGAGGTAATTGGTGTGAGAGCACTTTCTCATGATACAGAATCTAACACCCCAGAAAGGACCCGAAGAGATGCTGGAAACCTGAAAAAAGCAATGGCCCACACTAAGAGAAGTTGAAATGCCAGAACTCCCATAGCAAAGTAGAGAGAGGGATCAAAGGTTTAGACAAGTGGACGTACCAGAGTAGTTCTACCACAAAAGGCCAGAAAACCTCTCACGACCATGTTCCGTGGAAGGGCCCAGAGGACACTGTTTACCAAAGTGAGAAGGACTGTGTTGGTGAGAAGGGCACAAGCATGGGAGAGGAAAACATGCTACTGGCCTGTCACTTTAGGTTCCTCAGGCCAAGAGAGCAGCAGTCATGGAACAATAATTGATTCTCATTATCAAGAGATGCTGGGACAGGGAAAAATATGTTGGACACCCAGGTGACTCACTGGGGCATCTCTTGGTACTCCCCTGTCTAGTTTTAATGAAGGATGAACAAGGGCATAAGCCATGGCCCGAGAAGGGCATGATGGGCAGGGGCTCAGACCCAGCAGGGATGAGGGCCTGGGTCAGGGCGAAGGGAATCTAGGATGGGTGGTAAAGGAAGGAGAGGATGCATACCAATTGTGGCCTCTGTGCTGGAGACCATAGCTCATCCTACTATTCTTCCTCTTGCAAGTTTCCCAGGAAAAGGGAACAACTGGAATTCTAGAGCAAGTGAGCTCCAACATGGACAAAATTTACTATATGAAGCTCGGGGTCCAGGTGACTCAAGAGGTGGGCTGTTGTGGGTACTGAACGTCCCCCTTCAGGATTAGTACTTATTCTCCAATTGCCAGATGCCGATGGCCCACAGCTGAGCCTATCTGGGACTCTCCCCTGACTAAAGGGAGACACCCCCATGCATGGTTATGCCCCCTCCCCAGGAGCAGCCTGCTCCAGTGACCAGGTAGTGCAGGGTACAAAAGCCAGGACCCCTGGCCTCAACCTAGGACAGCTCTAAGGAGCCATCCCAGCCCCAGAGCTCTCCACAGGGCTTGCTGAGACCTGCTGCATTGTGGTCAGCTTCTTTCCCTGCCCAGGCCTGCTCCACACATCCCCTTAAAAGTGTTTCTCAGAGCAGTGCCTCCCCCCAAAATAAACCTTCTGTGCGCAGACCCTAGCGTCTCAGAGCCTGTTTCCCACGAACATGACCTAAGACATGCTGTCTGCCTCCACCATTGCCAAACCTTTGGCCAGGCTACAGAGGCTCAAGAAAGCCCTGCCGTGGTGGCTGCTAGACCTCTAGTCCCACCGCCCCCCATCGCCGGCCTGCCTTCACATCCCCTAACCTCCGCATTCAGGTCCCACCCCCTTCAGGTGGGGGCGGCCCTGAATGCGGGGGTTAGGGGATGTGAAGGGCCTACGATTATTAGGCCCTTTTAAAGGTGAAGAAACCAAAGCTTTAGAGGGGAACTAGCTCGTCCAAGGACCTAGAGGTGGGAAGGGGCTGATCAGAGTTTGAACCCCAATCTATCCCAATCTCCTCGACCACCATCCTGGTGACTTCTGTATTTTCTGGCAGAGTGAGAGGGGCAGCAAACATGCTCTGGGAGCTTGGAGGATACAGCTCACCTTGGCCTGCAGAGATGGAAACAGACTTCACGGAGGAGTTCTGGCAGGCAGATGTGCAAGGAAAGGCTTTGCAGGAAGAGGGAACAGTGAGGGAAAAGGTTGGGAGGCAGGCCTAATGGCGGGTAAGGAGCCCTGGTTTGGGAGGATAGGTCAGGAAAGGGAGGTGTGATCTGTGTGAAGGTGGTGGTGGACACAGACCAGGCGCGGGTCCTGCATCTGTTTTGCCCTGCCCCCGCCTCGCTGTGTCCCATCTCCCCCCACCCAGGTTCTGATGCCTGCTCTGAATGGCCAATGAGGCCATCTGATTGGCTCATCAAGGGCAAATAATAGCTTTTGCTGAATTCAGCTGCAGCCAATCAGAGGCAATCAAGCACACAAGAGGCCTGATGGGCCACACGGGCGGGCGCCCCAACAGGCACCAGAGCTGGCCCCTCAGTCAGGTTCCGGAAGCTCCCCTCCTTGTGTGGGAGCACTCGAGTGGGGATCAGGGAACCAGGAGGCCTCAGTAAGAGAAGGGGAAGGGACCCAGCTGGGCTCCATGGCATTTACTTGGCACCTGCTGTGTACCCAGAGCTCTGGAGAAGCTGTGCACCGATGTGGGAGACCCAGGCAGAAACTACACTCACACCAGCACACGCTCTGCAGAGCATCCAGCTCACGGGCCCCAGGAGAGGGCCTCCTAGGAGAAGCTTTTCTGAACCCCAAAACAGCCTCCCAGCATTTGTCCTTCAGCTGCCCCCACTCCCAGCCCCCGCCCTCCCAGGTGTCTCTGTGCCGAGCGAGTTCTTGCCTCTTCCCTGAGGAGAGCCGAACGTCCAATCAGACCCTGGGAAAGCAATTTTTCAATCTCCAACTGCAAACACTAATACCGCTGAAGCTAATTTTACAGATTTCCACTCCGAGGCCTCGCCTTTGTCCCAGAATCCCTTAGCCCAGGAGATTAGTAGTTTAGAGACTGGAAAAAATAAGGTATTTTAAAATTCAGCATAAAACTCTCTCTTAGACTCAGTGAGCTAAAAAAGAAAAATTTTTTTTTGATTGGAAAAGAGCCTGTTAGTGAGCGAGGAGCCAGGTCCAGTCCCTGCCCTCCCGGGTGGCTGAAGGACAGGTGCTATTCCAGCCCCCAGATGCCTACAGCCGCTGCAACAGGCTCAAACCTGCAGCCTAGGGAGGGGCAGAGAAGGGGGAAGAGTCAGGTGCCCGTCCTCTGTGCTGGGAAGCCACGGGCCCTCTTCTCAAGCCTCTGGGATGTGTGTACCCCTTGAAGCCACCCAGGATTTCTCTGATCCCAATCTCAAAGCCTGCTGAGCTGTAGTGAAAAGCGTTGGCCCCTCGGATAGAACAGGCCACAGGCACACTGTCTACTTTGCCAGTGAGGTTGATTCCATTCCAAAGCAGACTCCCTCTGGGCCCGGTTTTCCCATGGAACCAAATGACCAAAGTCTCTGGCCATGTGGCCCACCTAGCTCCATGCAGCCCAGCACTGCATCCTCTCTGCACACGCACATCCCAGGCCACACTCGCTTGGACACTCGCCCTGGTACAGGTAGGCGTGGGATGCATTTGGTGGACCTCATTCCACGAGCACCTCATTCCACGAGCACCTCTCTATGGCATCTCTCACAGATGGACAGCGTAATCACTCCGGCTCTCTGGGGGCCACAAGCTCAGAAACATCCTAATGAAAAATAAATGTATTTACAGGGAGACATCCAAACTGCCAGGACAAGTCAAAGTAATATGCCTGCGACCAGCACGCGGACTTTTATTTCTTCCCCCTCCACGCTTCAGAGCTGCTCCTGCGGCGTAGAGAGATAAATATTTTAAATAGCGACACTTTGGCGATGCACAGTTATGCAAGACAAGGAATAATTAGAAAATAAATTACTTTTTTTAAACACAGCGTTACAAACATCGGGCGCATCAGATTACTGGTCTCCACAGTCTGGGGCCGTGCAGCTCTGGAGGCCAGCGCAGCAAGGACCTTGGGGAGCAACAGCGCACCAACCTGTCCCCACAACCCCCAGACAGTGATGTCCCCTCCCGCCTGCTTGGGGAGGCTCCCAGAATGGAGTTGAAGACCACACTTGGCAGCTTCCAGAAAATCTCGGCGAAGGAAAGGCTTCCTCCGGCGTCTCACCAGCAGTGGCGCAGACTAAAAATAGTTTAATCTCCTTGAAAGCAAAAGGAGCAATCAGCAAAACAGACACTCGGGCCCGCATGCTCCCCCCACCAATCCTCACCACACTCTGTCCCCATCTATCCATGCCTGTCACCAGTGCCAAGCATCCTCAACTTCTGACTGACCCCTGGGCAGCATCCTACGACCCTGCCCAGGAAGGCGGGTCTCACCCATCATCCAGGTGGCCTTATGTCTGTAGTCCCGACCGAGTTACACACATGGTATGTGTCCTTTAAACCTCACGATGCCACAGGAGGGAGGCAGGACAAAGAATGTTATCCCTGCTTTACAGATGAGGAAACTGAGGCACAGTGATGTGGAAGCATTTGCCAAAGGCTAGAAATGATGAAGAAGGACTAGCCTGGGCTGTGTGCTGATGGAGGGGGCTCAGCTTCTGCGGAAAGGAGGCTGGTGGCTTTTAATTAGCACTTAACCTGAATCTCTGGGGTTGGCTCCCAGGAAACAAAAGCTGCCCAGGGCAAGAAGGGGCAAAGTTGGTAGGGTGGGGAATGGGAGACGCTCACACATTCAGGGGATGGGACTAGCTCCTGGAAAGGCTGAGTGAGTCTGTTAAACAGATGTGTCTTGCCCACTGCAGCCAGGACGACATTGTTATTTCACCATTTTCACCCATTGGCCTGGGATGGGGTGAATACCTGTGTTCTGGCCTCAGCTCTGCCACCCCCTGCTGTGTGTTTGAGGGCCTGTCCGTGCCCTCTCTGGGCCTCTATTTCCCCCAGCGATTGGCTAAGATGATCCGAGGGACTGAGGACCTGCCAGGAACCCTGATGCGCTCCCAGGCTTGCCCCCTATACTCTGCCCCTCCTCACTCAGTCCTTTGTCCACCTGCTGTACCTACCTGCCCCAAACCAGAAACATGGACAGTGTCCTGTCCCCCTACCTGGTTTTACATGAGAAAACTAAAAAACAGGCAGGGAAGTCACGTGCCCAAGATCACCCTACAGAGGTCAGAGGAGGCACAGCCAACACCAGGACTTGGTCTCTGATCCAGTCCCATGCCCTTCACGACATTCTTTGTAGCCTCCCCAAGAATGCTGCAGTCTCAGAGTTCTGAAGGCCTTCTGTGCCCTTTCCCCACCCTTCACAGAAAGAAGCCAGGACATAAAGCAATAAATTGGGCTCTGGCAGGTGGTCCAGCTCACCCAATCTCCCAAAATGCCAGCAGGGAAGTTGGGACTGAGGCCTCCTTTCCTGCTAAATATCTTTCCTGGTAACCAGCGGCTGCCTGCAAAAAGTTACTCTATAACCTTCCTCGGAGCTTTTCAAAAATAGCCTGTGGGCCCACTTCTAGAAGGCACTGCACTGCCTAGCCTTTCCTGGTCCCCCAGTCCATCCGTTGACCCCTGGTACTCTGGTCCAGTTCTTGCCTCCTGCTCCAGTCTTTGGCCCCCAGTCTCGTCCCCAGCCTCCAGCCCCAGTCCAGCCTCTTGCTCCTGCAGCTCCATGTCCCTGTGTTGCTGCCTCAACATACAAGGGGTTTGGTTTTGTTACCTGCAGCTACTTCACATCCTTTTTTATCTCAACGTGACCCTGAAGGCAGAGACAACTCTCCCTCTTTGACAGATGAGGAAACTGAGGCCCAGGTTACCTGATTTGTGAGGGGGTTTCTTTTGGTCTGATTGCTCCCAAACCCTGCCAGGGGCCCATTCCCCCAGCCTTGGGAGAAGGAGCTCAATTTCAGTGGGTTGAAGTGAGGACTGAGGAAGGCGTCCCAGGCAGATGTAACAATGAGGGAAGAGCATGGCCCTGGGGAGGCTCAGAGACCCGGGACTGAGCTGAAGGGAGGACCCTGACTCACTCAGAACAGGCTGGGCTGTGTCTTTGGGAGCCACCCCAAAGGGATGTGCCCTCAGCCACCAGCCAGATTCAGGGTACTACTCTGCCCTGCTCATGGGTGGCCTAGGTAACCCCACTTGCTGGTACCTACCGCCCAGGTAACCCCATCTGAGTGCAAAGACGGTGCTGTTGGGGGGCCACCCAGGGAATGGCTGGCATGTTGTCAACCAAGTCAGAGCTTTATCAGCCAAGCTCTTCCCCACTGCTGACTGTGTCAGCCAGCCCAGCTGGGGCTTCCTACCACACAGATAGGGGAACTGAGGCTCAGGATGAAGGGCACCTGATTACAGGGAGAGACCCAGGCTACTCAAGTTCCTTGTGACGTTGGTTGAGTCCCCCACCTCCCTAATCCCCCCTCCTCTGTTCCCAGAGGCTCCCTGCTGCTAACCCCAAGCCAAGCCCTGGGCTTGACACACTCCCAGGCACAGGGCAGCAGTTCTCAAACTGTGTTCTTTGGAGCCCTAGGCAGTAGGCAGGGGGCCCCTGGGCTTGTGTGGAGGGTCACAGGTAGTGAGAGGGAGGTCAGGAGGCTGGCCCTGGCTTGCCACCTCCCTCAGCCAGAGAACCTCCTGTTCATCTATTCGCTGGCCGGGGCCCTACATGTATTTCGGCGAACAAATAGTAAGGGCTCAGTTGCTACAAGGGAGTGAAAGCAGTGGTGCCAGGTGGATTAAATTTTCATTCTTTCTCAAAACTCCCTGAAACAAAACTAAAGGGCTATTCAAAATGGTAAAAACCCATGGGCCAAAGAACATGTGGAGGAGGCACCAGGAACATTTTGGAAGCTAGAAGCAGATGGACCATGGGTGACTGACTCAGCAGGCTGTGGAAGGCTTACCTCTGCTGGCAGTAGGTTAATGTTGGGGAACTCCTTATTTGTAATGAGGTGGATGGACCTAGAGTCTGTCATACAGAGTGAAGTAAGTGAGAAAGAGAAAAACAACTACCGTATGCTAACATACATGTATGGAATCTAAAAAAACGGTACTGATGAACCTAGTGGCAGGGCAAGAATAAGACACAGATGTAGAGAATGGACTTGAGGACATGGCGGGGGGGTGGGGAGGGGAAGCTGGGATGAAGTGAGAGAGTAGCACTGACATATTTACACTACCAAATGTGAAATGGATGGCTACTGGGAAGCTGCTGCATAGCACAGGGAGATGAGCTCGGTGCTTTGTGACCATCTAGAGGGGTGGGATAGGGAAGGTGGGAGGGAGGCTCAAAAGGGAGAGGATATGGGGATATATGTATACATACAGCTGATTCACTTTGTTGTACAGCAGAAACTAATACAACATTGTAAAGCAATTATACCCCAATGAAGAGATTTAAAAAAATGTTGGGGAACTCCAAAGACACAGCCCTGAAACCCCAAATAGGAGACTGAGAGAAACTTCTCTGGGGAACCTACAGCCGAGGAGGGCAATATGGCCAGAGTACCCATGATAAACCCCAAGGTTCCCCCCACCATGCCTAGAGTCCCACCTCCACCTCAGTGCTCTGTACTTTGGTGGAGTTTTGACTTGAGGTCCGGAGGGTTGTTAATCCCACTCGTCAGCTCCTATCACATTATCTTCTCTGTCTGCTTAAATATGAGCAGATGATTTGGAAGCCCAAACACTGGGGGGAGACAGGCCCAAAGAAGTCAGAGACCAAAAGAAACAAACAAAAACCTGAAGGAACCTGGGCTACATGGGGAGATGGAAGTGTAAAAAAAATGCTATAAATTGTGTATACAAGGGTTGAAGAAATAAATATATTGCAGATAATGAGAACTGGATTTCTCACTGTTGGAGAAAGCAGTCACCAGAAAGGAATGGAGGAAGACATCAATGAACCCTTTTGTGCTGGAGTGGAGTCCAAGGTTTCAGTATAGACTCATTGTTGTAAATGTATATACAGATAGACAGATAAAGATGTGATTATAGGTATGTGTGTATACATGGGCTATACATACACATATTTCCTAGTTCTCCTTGTGAGAGAGTCTAGAAGCACTGACATCCCACTAGCAGTGAGCACACTCAGCACCCAGATCTTGATTTCTAAATACCATTCACCAATAAATGGAACCAGAACTCCTTGAGAAGTGGCTGATTCCAGGGAAAATACAAGATGAGCTGAAGATCTTGTGGTAACAAAAAGTAAGGAAGTGATCAAATAAGGACAGGGGCATGTCAAAAGGGCACAGGAGCCAACCTAGAAGAACTCCCAATGCCAAAGGTAGAATAATTTGGGCAAGAAAATTATAATATTGAATTACCACCCATAGAATAAGTATTCATGAGTCCAAACGGACATAAATAAATAATCAAATAAATAAATAAACAAGGGAGAAGGGACAGTTCTTCCTTACAGAAGAATGCCAATTAATAAATGTAGAAGAATGAGAGAAATAGAAAAGTACCATGAGACCACTGCAGTAATAATTACTGCAGGCAAGGTCTACCAGTGGATGCTAAAATTAATGGGCAAAGGGTTTGAGAGAAATGGGATATTTGCATAGTCTCAAAGTTTCCCCCAAGAAATGTACTGATTACAAAGGGAAAAGGAGAACCAAGCAGATACCAGCTTAACCAAATGATCAAAGTTAACATCACCAATAATAAGATATACTGACATTATGTTCTCCCTGATATGATGCACTGAGAAAGACACACTATTTTCTATGGTGTACTTCCTAAAAATGCATAACCTCAGTCAAATCATAGGAAAACATTAGACAAACACAAATTGAGGGACAGTAAACAAAATAACTGACCAGGACTTTTAAAAAAGTATCAAGGTCATGAAAGACAAGGAAAGACATAGAAACTGCCAGAGATTGGAGGAGATTAAGGACACATGACAACTAAAAGCAATGTGGGATTCTGGATTGGATCATGGTTTAAAAAAAGGAGGCTAGTGCAAAAACTGGTGAAATCCAAATCCAGTTTTCACTTTGGTTAGTATTAATGTACCAATGTTAATTTCTTCATTGATATTTGTACTGTGGTTATGCAAGATGATAACTTTAAAGGAAACTGGGTGAAGGGTTAGGGAATTTCTGTACTATTTCGGCAACCTCTCTGTAAATCTAAAATTATTTCAAGACAAAAAGTTTTTTTAAGCTATCATCCTCACAGAGCTGACAGAATCAATGGCATCAATGAAATATGAGCAAGACGTTATTTTTTAAAAGGACCAAGAAGAGATCCTGAAAATTAAAAATATGGTAACAAAATGTAAAACACTACAGAAAGGTTGGAAGATAAAATTGAGAAATCTGATAAAAAGACACACAGTTGGAAAACTGGAGAGAAAACAGAAAAAAAGAAAAGGATCTGAGTTAAAGGTTCTAGAAGGAGAACAGAGAAAAGGGAAGGGAGGAAATAGTCAAAGAAATCATTCAAGAAAACTTCCCAGAACTGAAGGACACAAGAATCTAGTTTGCAAATGTCCACTAAAGGAATGATAATAAATCCCACCAAGGTATATCAGGGTGGAATTTCTGAACACCTGGCACAGGGAAAAAATTTGCAAGTTTCGAGAGATAAAAATCAGGTCACACAATGGATTGGGAATCCGAACCATACTGAACCTTTGCATAGCAACTCAGGAAGTTGGAAGGAATGGAGTGCTGCCTTAGAAATTCTGAGGCAAATGGTTTCCACCCTGGACTTCCACACCCACCTAAAATCTCTGCCAGGTGTGGGGGAGAGGGCGGGCTTTCTGAGACATGAAAGTCCCTGAAGTCTGGCTCCCATGTACCTTTGCTCAGGATGCTAATTGAAAATGTTCTCTACGCACCAAGGGAGAAAATCAGACACCAAGGAAGAGGAGTCTACAGTATGCAGAAAAAGGGACTCCAACTCAGAAGAGAGGCGAAGGAAATCCCTGGCACATGTCCGAGCCACAGGCTCTGTTCACAGGCACAAGTCAGGAGGCTCCAGACAAGACTTCTCTGGGCAGTGACCCAGAACACCAGATATACGTGCATGTATGAGAAGAGGTCAGATAGAAGGGCAGGGAGTTTGGGGCAGAATTAGTAAAGGTTCACAGAAAACTAAGCAAACAAATACCAGACAGTTGTTACCTGCAGGAAAAAAATGTAAAAATTGTACCCCAAAGTGTGCATTACGAGTCACACAGTTCTGAACAGCATTTGCCCCATCAGTACAATGTTAACACTGAGTCCTGACCTGCCACATCACAATATGACACTGGGGTGGTGGGTGGTGGTGGAGGAGAGCTATGTCCTCCACTCCCCAGTGGATGTCCATGGATAATGCCTAAAACTGAACAATCATGAAGTAGCGACATAAGTATGTCATTTAGAGGTATGGAGCTCTGAGATTAGAAAGCGACAGCCTCTGGGGAGTTGGAGGTGGAGAGGAGGGGGCTGCTGTGCTCCTAACATAACACGCCTGGTAAAACTATGACTTTTCACCATGTATGAGTGTGATGCTGATTTACAAACCCTGACTTTAAAAATCCATCTAGAAACGTAAGAAAAAGAAAAAAAAAATAAGAAAAGAATTGGTGAGGGGGAGAAGGATGGGAGGGAGGGAGAGAGAGGGGAGAATAATGAAGACAGAGGAGTCAGGGACAGGAGACTGACTGCTTTGACTCCAGCCTCTGGCCTGCAGACAGGGACCCCCAAAGGGCAGCAGCTGACATTATGCTCTGTTGACAGCACTGTCATCACCTCTGTTAACTTTTACCACAAATGAAGACAGTTCAGTGCTTCAATTCCCTCATCAGCGGAGTACACAAACCAGGGTCCTTAGACTAAAACACCAATTCGGCATTGATGACACCTCGCCCCCACTCCTCCACTTCCCCAAAGTTGGCAGCAATCAGAAAGCAAGTTGAGGGCCAGCAAACCACAAGGGTCTGGGAGAGAATGCCAATCATCCTGGGGACAGTGGGGGACTGTGCTGGGGAGGGAGGAAGAAGCTCCGAGTCTTCCACAACGTCTATGAGGCCATGGAAGCACTCACTCCTTTTGCATCAACCTCTGCTGAAGCCTGTGCCAGGGTCATGTGGTCCATCTCATACAGAGCCACAGACAGCCATGCCTGGGGAGGGGTGGAGAGAGAAACTACTACCTGAGAAGTGGGCCGGGTGGGCTACCAATGTCTTTGCCAACCTCACACCCTCCCTGGAATCCCAAATTTTCCAGGAAACACACAAATCTGTGATTCCTTCCAGTGGCCCCCTTGCACTGAACAAACATCCTGCCCCAGGGGCCCCTCAGTCCCAGGGAGGGGGATGACAAGTGTGAAGTCTGCACCCACCAGCCTCATGCAAAGTACAAGCTCAGATGAGAGTCCAGCTCAGTCTGGAAGAATCCCAGAGTGTTTGGCTCTCTTGGTGGGCGGGGGCCCCCAACAGATCTTGTGTCTCAAAAGGGAAGGTGGAAAGCCAGGTGAGTACCCAGGAGAAGCCTGTCCATCACTGAGGTCTTGCCCAGGTCCAGGAACCTTCATGCCCCTACATGCCTCATTGAGATCTCAGACCCTTGGGGACCCAAGAACTCGCTGGCGCCCTAGCGTGTGGTGTTGCTCCAAAATTCACCCTTTTGTATCTTGAGTTCACTGGGCGCTCACTGCAGAAGGAGCCCCAGGGTCTCCAGGAGGCGAGGGGTGGTTCACCCAATCCCACAGATCGACATAACATTTCCAGCTCTGCCAAGGGTTTCTGAGGAGGCTCTGTGGGCAAATATGCTGCTGCTGAAACTTGTGCAGGTGGGAGAAGCATGCCTCCCTGGGCAGCAGAGGGGCACGTGTCCTACCCCGGGAGCCCATCGGAGGAGGGAGGCAAAGGTCCAATCTGATGTCCCTGTCCAGTGAGGGAGCCCACCTGGCCTTCAGTCTGCTGTGGGGTGCAGCCACCACCCTCACCAAGCTGTGCTCTGGGGCAGAGATAGTGCAAGCCCCAGGGGGCCTAGCCTAAGCTGGGAGGCTGCCAGACCCTCCCTGACATGGATCAGTGAGTTTTCAGGGCCAGTCTCCTGCCTTTCCCCAGAAGGCTCCAGACCTCCGTTCCCCTTGAGCAGCTCCTCCACCACTTAGCAACAGAGACAATTTACATAATGCATCGAGTGTGAGAGCAATAATGGCTGGGGAAGCAAGGTGCCCGTTAGTGGCTCCTGGGGAGGGAAAATACCTGCTCCCACATCACCACTTCCTCCCTCATGGAACAGGGCCCTGAGGCTGCCGGGAAGTAGGTGCCTTGAAGGGCTCAGCTGCTGCCAAGAGGGGCCCGGAAGGGCCATGCCAGCCTCGGAAACAGAGCAACCTCAGGACAGAGATGCAAGAGGGAGAAAATTTCGAAAGCACCTGAGTTCTGAACATAACTCCACCCAGCCGTGCTCCCGGAGCCCGCACCCCCGCGGGGCCGGGCCCTGCATCCGCAGCCTTCTGGGAGGAGGAGGCGCAGGCGCTCCAGCAGGCGGTAGGCTGTAGCCAGGAGGCCGGGGAGCCAGGCTGCAGCTGCCCGGGAGGTGGTCACGTTCAAACACAAAGGCGGCGAGGGAAGGGAGAAAATACATAAAAATTACAGGCACGGTAACTGCTTTTTATATAAATGTTCTTATAAAAAGTTTTCCCCAGTGTGAAAGTCCCTTTTTAAAAAGAATAAATTCACGGCACACCAATTTATTCCATGTCTGTAATGGAGCATAAGGAAGGCTCCTCTGTCAATACCTGATCAGGAGGCAACTGGCCGCTACCTGACCCGGCTTCCAGGTCTCCTGCACGACAAGGCAAACAGCAGTAGGCCCCTGGGGTCTGCGAGGGGCAGCAGGAGTGGGTGGCAGGCCTGCCTGCCAAGAGTCAGCATCAAGTGAGACTCTGCGCCTCAGGGCCAAGCCCGACAAACCCCATCGGTGCCCCAGGAGCTGCGCTCGAATGGAAGATTCAGAAAAGAGGCAGCTACAATCATGCTGATGGGGAGGCACACGGGGCTACGGGAGCTGGGGAGCATGGGGCTCTCCCTTTCTAGGGACAGGAGAGAGAAAGCAGTCAGCAGGCTGTGGGGTGGGAGGGATGAGGCCCGTGTGCCTGCCTGCAGGGCCTGTGGAGGAAGCTGGCTGGTGACAAGGCCCCTGGGGGTTGCAGGTAGGAGTGGCCTGTCCTGAGCTGTAGGAAGCTCCCCGTGGACTCTAGCTCAGCTCTAAGCCTACAGGCACCCATACTCTTCCCCCTACCCCGATGAAGGCAGCACTTCAGTGGACCCCAGCCCAGGGCAGAAAGGGCTGCTCCCCCTCACCAGGAGGCCCAGAACCTGGAAATGAGGCTCCTGCCCAGTGCCCCTTACCAGCCACAGCTCTCTCATCTGTGAAACAGGGACAAAGTGTGGGCGGCCTCACCACTGACTGGGGGCACTGAGGACGGACAGCTTGCACAAAGCTGTGCTCTCCACAGGGGTCACTTGGTCCAGCAGCCCAGGGCACGGATACACAGGGGTGTGAGGACACAGATCCACAAGCGACTGGCACCTTGCCCCCCTGCAGGGCTGCTGGGCACAGTGTCAGGCAGAGCGACTTGGGGGGATGTGCACTGTGCATGGGGACATGGTGCGTGCACGCGCGCGCGCGCATGCGTGCATGCGTGTGTGTGTGAGCTCCTCACCCACAACTGAGATTTCTCAGCTTCACTAATTAATCGGTTAAGTAGTTCTCGCCCGCTCGGGTGACAGAGCTCGCGGCACCTGCCTCTCCGCAGTCCCACCCTGGCCTGTAAGCGTGCCTGCTCACACCTGCACACAGAGCATGCAGAACTCTGCACTCACCACATACACACGCACGTATATGCTTGCCTGGTCACACATCCCACAAAGCACACATGCATGTGGGATCACACGTTCTCACACACACACATAAACATACGTGCCTGGTCATGCCCCTACATGCAGCATTTCGTGCAGGCGCAGCCACTCCCTGCCACAGACACACAAACCTCACCTGCTCACGCTCCCGCTGGCAGCACATGCACACACACACAGGTTCACGTGTTCTCGCCTACATGTGCACATACATTCCCACACGCAGCATCACACTTCTCTCGTCTCTCTTCCACACCTGACCAGCCACATCCCACCTCACAAAGCCTCTGCAGGTCAGAGACTGTGTCTCCCAGTGAGTCACGGGACCAAGAATCACCAGGGGCTACTTGCCTTCTAGGTCTGACTGCCTGTGTTCAGGGGGACTCCTGTGAGGCCCGGGCATGATGAGCCTGCCCTTCTGGTCATGGTCTCCCTACCCCATATGATGGGAAGACTGAATTGGGCCCACCAGAGGTCCCTGGCATCTCCTGCCTCCTATGTGTACCCGAAGGATGCAAAAGCAGAAGGGAGGGGAGCATGGGACACCACTGGCCTCAGCACTGATCTGGAGGGCTTCCTTGGGGAGGGAGCTGTGGGCTGGCTTTAAAACTGGGGAGAGGCCTGGAGGGAAGGGAGATGAGTGACGAGAGAGGCAAGTGGAGTAGGAGGAAGAAGCTGGGAAGGCTAGTGGGGGGGCGCGGAGCACACATGGACGGCTGGAGGCCTAAAGGCTCCTCCTGCCCAGGCCACATACCTTGGCCAGGCCTTTGAGTCACTCCGGGAATAGCCCAGCCTCCCTCACCCCAGCCTGACATCTGAGTGCCAGAACACTGTGCAGCCAGCTCTTCTCCTGGGCCCTCCCCCTCAGCCCCTGCACCCTCCGTTCCCTCACAAAGAGCAGTCAGGGACCCTCTATGTGGGCCAAGCCTGGCAGACCCTATGCAAGTTTACTTCTCTCAGGGCATCTGGCACTGAAGCTCTACCTTTTTGGTGCACTGGGCCTCAGTTCCCCTAGGTGGTCTGGATGGTTCCCACTGTTCTGTGGGGCAGGTTAGACCCCCGGTCCCTCCCTTCTCAGTCCTCAGATGCCTGCCCCTTTGCTAATCCATCCACTGAAGAGTTACTAGCTGAGCACCTACTCCATGCCAAACCTTGTGGACCACATATCACATATATGTATGTTTGTACACTGCACGCACGTATGTATATGTGCACCCTGTGTGTGTGCACAGCCTGTTTCTCCACCCAGACTGCACATCCTCTCAGGTGGGGGCCCAGCCCCTGCCTCTGCATCCTGAGGCTAGGGCGAAAAAGTCCTAGGGTCAGTCACTTGGTTCCCTGATTCTTGGGAACCCAAGGATGGACGGGGAGGGGGCCTGATGAGTCTGCCCAGGATCTACCCCCTGTCCTCATCCCCCCTAACCCCCACCTCCAGCCAGCCAGCTCCCAGCACTGAGAGAGAGGTATAGGAAAGATGGGGAGTTTGGGGCTCTGCAACCTTCTCCAAACACCAGATCTGCACTCACAAGGAGAGGGGAGCCATGCTCAGAGAAGGTGGAGGGAGGCCAGGCTGAGCCTCCGAGTCCTGCCTGGTCATGGTAAATGCTGCTCATGTTGCCCCTGGGGCCAGCTGTGGTTTGTCAGAACCAATTACTTCTCTGCCTCTGCCAAATGCTTGGGGCTCCACAGATCTCAGGCAAGTGTCCCCGTGGCTGCCACTGATCCAGCCATGGATGGGGGTGGAGGAGGGCGGAGGAATGCAGATGGGGTCAGCCATCCCTGGGGGCCCAGCATGGAAACCCATTCGGTCCTCTACTCCATCCCCCATCTCCCACCCTTGATTATCCAGTTGAGCCTCCGGCTCTGGACATGCAGCTCCATCACTCTCCAGAGGTGGATGCAGAGGCCAGGGGAGAAGGGAGTACACGCTGGCCTCTCCTCAACAATCAGCAAGCACTTGGTCCCCATCGGAGCTGACCCCCAGCTGTTCTGCTGCAAGGTCAGCCTCCCTGGGGACCCCAGAAGAGAGCCAAGGTGTTTATCAGAACCCTTGCCATGGGAGGTGGGCCTTGCCTTAGGAAAGTTGGACAAACAGCCCAGATTCCCAAGACGGAAGGATTGAGGGGCATCCACTTCATGGGAGGGGCCTGCAGCAAAGCCACCGGTTCCCAACCAAAACTTCCAGAAAGAGCGGCGCTGTCTGCTGGTACGGTTCTGATCATGCCTCTGAGATCGTCTCTTTCTTAAACTGAGGCACCTCAGTCCGAGAGCTGCCACCCTCAAGAACCCAGAGCTTGGTGGCTTCCTACCACCCCTACTCCAAGGCCAGCCCAGCCCGGTGAGTCCACAGGGCCTGGGAGACAAGCTGCCGACTGGGTGACTGATTTGAGAAACAGACTCACAGGCCTCTTCTGGGTGCAGATGCCCTTCCCTTCACCCCCACCTGCTTCCTCCCCAGGGGGTGCCTCTGCAGCTGGTTCCCGTCCGTGGCCCATAGGCCCTGTTTCTTCAAGCTCTTGTGGCCTTTGTGTCTCTCCCAGTAAGGCCCCCCAAAGATGTCATGGTCAGAAGGTGCTACAAAAAAAAAACAAAAAAAAAACAAAAAAAAAAAAAAAAAAAAAAGAAGGTGCTACAGATTGAATGTTCCTGTCTCCCCCCCAGATTCATATGTTGAAACCCAATCCCCATTGTGATAACATTTAGAGGTGGGCCCCTTGGGAGGTGATTAGGTCATAAGGGTAGAGCCCTTGTAAATGGGATTAGTGCCTTATAAAGGAGACCCCAGAGAGATCCTTCACCCCTTCCACCACGAGTGGACACAGTGAGAAGACAGCTGCCAGGACGTGGGCTTTCACCAAACACCAAATCTGTTGATGCCTGGATCTTGAACTTCCCAGCCTCTAGAAACATGAGAAATTTCTGTTGTGTGTAAGTCACCCAGTTTATGGTATTCTGTTATAGCAGCCCAAACAGGACTAACAACAGGGCAGGGAAGAGGAAACCAATTTCCAAACTCCTGGGCTTCAGCAAGCAAAGGTGACACTTTGGGCACCTGAACTTTCTAAAACTATAACTAACTCCTGGAAGGGCAGGCAACTGATAGTGGAGGGGGTCACAAAAGCACCCCCACATTTGCAGGGCTCTGTCTGCAGCCCTTCCTTGCCCCTGCTCCCTTGAGGACAGGGGCTCGGATCCCCATGTCACAGATGGGGGAACCAAGGCTCAGAGAGGCAGGACAACATGTGCCAGGTCCCACGGTACGGGGAGGCCCAGCTCTGCCATTGCTCCCCACTTCAGTCTTTCCTCTACCACCCACCATTCAGTGTGGCCCACGGCACAGGCTCCAGGTTCAAATTCTAGTTCTGCCACCTACCAGCTGTAGCAGGTCAGAAGACATAGCTCTTCTCTCCTGCCCTGAGCCATTCTCTATCCTCTGGGAGATGACCTCAGATGTGGCCCCACGGTGACCTCTTGGCACAAGGTGGAAGCTGCTGGCCCCTCTCCCGTGCCTGTATCACCAGGTGTGGGTCTGCTGATCCCACGCAGAGACGCCTCTCCCATAGACCTGTTCCCTCCGCACCGACAACCTCCACAGAAACCTGGGCAACAGCTCTTTGCTGAGGCTGTCCCAGAACCCTGAAGCCTCCTAGCAGGGCTCCCTGCCCCTGTCTTCCCCTGCAAGACTCCAGGAGCAAGGGGCTCTGAGTTAGCCAGAGATGCGACCACCCAGGCATGCCCCTCTGGGGACCTTCCTGTCACTGTATCCTCCACCTGCTGTGAGGCTGTTCTGACCTAACACCCTCACACTCTGGGGAGGAGAAGGAGAGGCCTTGGGAGGGGCAGGGGCTGAGAAGGGCACAACTACTGGCTCAGCTTAGCAGCCCCAGAGGAGCCATCAGCTTGGGGGTGGCTCCAGGCAGCTGGTGCCCATGGAAGGCATGGCCAACGTAAGCCAGGGCCCCTGGGCCAGGTGTCTTGGGGCAGCCCTCCCCCAACATTGACCTCCCCGTGCCCCCTCTCTGGTGGGGGACATGTAGAAGAGGTGTAGGAGACCAAAGCCAGTCAGTTGGCCGTCAGGCAGGAGCTCCTGCCACAGACGAATTGGCTTTTGAAAAGCTTCTCAAAAATGGAATTTTCTCCTTCAGGCAACAACGGAGTATGTGCGGGGAGGGGCAAGCAGGAGGCCAACAACCACCCTCCATCTCCCCGCACAGGGCTCGGGAGAGAGCATTCCCAGAACTTACAGTGGGAAGGTGGTGCCAGAAGAGGCCACCCCCAGGGCGGGACACGGGAAGGAAAGAGGTGAGGAGCAGGCTGGGCTAGGGGGACAAAGAGGGGGTCCAGGAAGGGCTTCCGCCAGGCTCCAATGGCTCTGCCTCAGTATATCCAATTACGCTCACGTGGCAGCCTCACCACGTTTCAGACGCCCTCCCAGGAGCCCCCGCTCAGTCCCATGCATCCCTGCTGGGTGCTGAGCAAGAGGACCATATGGAAGGAATAATAAGACAATTAACTTTCCATTAAAGAACAATATATGTGGGTTTTTAGAGAGGCGAGCGGCAGCAATCTCTACCCAGCGGCACACTTCACACCCACGCCCCGCCCACCCCCTCCTCACGCACCCCACACCCCAATCATCTACACTAGGAGAGAGCAGGGTGCCGCTGGGCCTCAGCGGGAGGTGGCTGGAGGAGGGGGGTGCTGCACCAGGAGCAGAGCCCCTAGGATGATGGTTTGGAGGTTCCAGTAACCCTGGGGAGGGAGTGTGATGGGCCTGGGTGGGTCTCCCTCACCACCACTCTCCGGACTGAGCACATTAGCTGGGACAACCGTGCATGTCCTGCGTGAGTGCAGGTCCACCTGGCCGAGGTGGACTGACTCTTGGGACACATGTGAACCACAGTGCTTTGATAGAAGGACCAACTGTAGGTCTGGGGGGTCACAACAACTTGAACTCCCATTCTGGCCCTCTCAGGGCTGCTTCTGTCCCCTGGCACCTTCCCCCACCCCAGCTTCCTTCATCCTCTTCTGCTGCCCCTCTAGCGTTCTGAGCTTCCCTGGCACTCCCGGACATTGCTGATCCCACCTGAGATGCCCAGAGAGGACCCCTTACCCCGAAGCGGGGCCAAACACAGCTCTGGCCAGCACCCCCTGAGCCAGTGTGTGACAGCGCATGTGTTTCAGGAACTGGCGGTACCAGCGGGGTGTGTGAGTGGAGGAACGGGGAGAAGGCTGTTTTTCTTTATTTATGTGGTTGCACCGGGTCTTAGTTATGGCAGGCAAGCTCCTTAGTTGTGGCATGTGAACTCTTAGTTGTGGCATGCATGTGGGATCTAGTTACCTCACCAGGGATTGAACCTGGGCCCCCTGCAGGGGGAGCGTGGAGTCTTATCCACTGCACCACCAGGGAAGTCCTGGGAGAAGCCTGTTTCAAGGGCACCTGCGGAGGGCCCTGTTCCTGCCTCTCTGAGCCCCTCAGGAAAGGGGTCCTCAATGTGGCCAGATTTTGGTCCTTGCCTGGAGCCAGCTCCAGATGTGGCACTCTGCAAATATTAATTACACATTCCCAGGGAGCACTGAGCAGACACGGTGTGGGCATGGCCAGGGGCAGACAAGATGGGCTAGGACTATGGTGCCATCACTGGTTCAAAAATCCCATTTCTGGCTACCCACAGAAGTGGGGACACATGAACAGCATTTGTCTGATTCACCACGACTGTCCAGAGAAGCCCAGCCGTGGGGAGGGGAGCAGGAGACTTGGGGTCAGGGATCTCTGAGTCCTGGGGTCTCGCTCTCTGTGGATGCAGCTCAGCAGTCCAGGGCAGGGACCGCCCCAGGCCTGCACCTCTGCCTTGATAGTTCTCCCCAACCCCACCACTACCCAGGGCTAGCAAGTCAGGGCTCCAGGATGGGACTGGTGGGTAAAGACAGTCAACCACACCTTGGTTTCCCCACGAGTGACTAGCGGCATACAGCCGGGCTAAGGCCGTCACGGGGGCGGAAGCAGCCAGGGACGTAGGCAGGGCTTTGAGCCACTTCTGCCCTGAGACACGTGTGGGGGTTGATGTGGACTGAGAAATGCTCCCACAGGTCCAGACTTGGATTGAGCTTTCCCAGAGGATGGCCTGTAGTCCACAGACATGACCATCCCACGTCTCTGCTCCCATACCAGCTCTAGCCAGACAGACTTTCCTCACCTCCGACCCCCACCCCAGACAGAGGATCTTCTCACTTCCTTCTGTAGAGACCCTCCACGGAAGGTGTCCCACCCAAATCAGGAATCCGTCCCAGGGCTGGTGCACCTGATGAGCCACTGGTTCTTCCTCCTGTCTGACTATAATTTGTCCTGCTTTGCTTTCCCACAAGGTCCCCAGAGTTGTTCCCTTTCTACCCTGGACACCCAGTCAGAAGGGAATAGGTCCCTGGCTGTACCCATCAGAGTGACCTGGGCTTCAGAGTGGGGAGACAGGCTGTCTCCACATGGTCCCCCGTGCACCCCCAGGCACCTGACGAATTATTCATCCTGATCAACCTCATTATGTGAATGAGCTCAGAGCCCAAGCATATGCTCTCTGCTGTCCCCCCAAAGGATGACAATATGGTGCTGATGGGCAAGGGTAGGAAAGGGGTTTAGGAGACCTCGCTCAGCTTCTAGGGGCCCTGGAGGGGGCAGACTGCAGTAGAGCCCATACTTCTGTGGCCTGTTCACAGCAGGAGTAAGCCAGGGCTGGCGGGGCTGGGTTTACCCGGTGGGGCACGGCTCAGGAGCACCAGGCCACAGTGGGCGCTCCTACTCTGTGCTGGCCCTGGGGTTAGATGAGGAAATGTGACAGGGTCTTTGCAGACAGCCCCCACACTCCACCAAGGTGTGCCATGGTGTCCAGCCTGTAAATGGGCCACAGTCTGCACCCAACCACACCCCCATGGGGTTGTGGTGAGGTCGGGAGGAGGAAAGTGCCAAGACAAGGAAAATGCTCCTAAATGCCACCGTCTGCAGTTTCTGAACTCTTGCAGCTGCCAGCTCTATGGCACCCAGCTTCTGCGGGTCGGGCTGCCTCTAGGACTGGGGCTGGTGGAGAGGGCAGCCATGTTGGGGAAGAAAGCCAAGGATCACCCCAGTGGCAAGGTGTTTGGGGGCCCACCGAGGAAGCATGGAGAGGGGCGGGCCTAATGGGGACTGAGGCCATAAGCTTGGCAGAGGTGGTACCAGGGTCCACGGAGCATTGCAGCTGGGTCAGGGCTTTGATGCATGCGTCCTCCTGACTCTCAGAGCCTGGCTCTCAGGGCAGGGGCTGGCCACATGGGCCCTCTCATATGCACTTGAAGGAGAGCTCTGGTGGCTTTGTCAGGGGTGCCAGGGGTTGTGGGGAAGAGGGGCCGCTTGGCTCCCTCCTGCTCTCACAGGGTTGCCCTTTTCCTCTAGAACTCTTCACCTGCTCCCCGGCTGCCCACCTCACAGGGGTGTCCTGTGCCAAGAAGCAGCCCCAGAGCTGTCAGTGGGAAACAAGAAGCTAAGGAAGCAGGTGAGAAAAACTGGAGCAGGACAGAGAGCCACTGGAGAGCTGGCAGCCGTCGACAAGCAGAGGGATGCCAGAAGGAGCCCGGAACGCCAGGTCAGCACTTCTCTGCCTGGCCATAGCCACACCAAACCTGGCCCAGATCCCCTCTTTTTCAGGCTCATCCTGCCCACCCCAAGAGGGAAGGCCTAGCTAGAGGAGAAGCAGCGCCCTGGGACAGGAGTCAGGAGCCCTGTGTTCAAGCCCCAGTTCTGCTGTACCCGGCTGCGTGACTTTGGTAACCACTGGGAAGGTGGGAGTGGGGAAAGATGTGCTCATTGGTGAAAGTGTCTGGAATCACTCAACTCCCATCAGAAAGGAAGGGAACAACATATCCTGGGAATGAAAATGATCAATGAGGGAAATTCAGATTTGATTTCTAGAAGTGTATCTGTGTCAGCCTGTCCCCTGCCATTCTCACCACCTCATCCTCCAGCCAGACCTCCCAGCCACGCCATGGACCAAGAATGAGGATCAGAGAGGGTCTAGGACTTGCCCAGGAGCACACAGTGGGTATGCTGAGCTGGATTCCATCTCTGGTCCGCACCATCCAGGAAGCTATGGTTCAGACAGACCTGAGTCTCAGGCACGAAATGTGTACGTTATTTTCCCACTGGCAAACTTTTAGGGTCTGAGTGCCCACCACTATAAAATAAGCAGTATCCTTGAGCTGAGGATTGAAAGTATGGAAGATTCTTGACTGGAAGTGCATGGTTAACTCCTTATGTGGGGTACATCTTATGTCCCAATATGAAGCTTGGAGAGGCACATTACACACATTCCAGGGAACTCTCATTTCTTCATTAACCTACACAGCTGCACTCTTGGCAGTGCCCACTTAGAACCTAGTAAGTGCTGGGTGCTATTCCTGAGCATAAATTGACTTCTGTTCCGGAACAGCTTTTCCTACAGTGCCTTCTCTGGAAAGCTCTGCCGGCCTCCAAGTGTGGCTGAGTCATTGAAAGTTCACAGGAAGAGAGTACGATGGGGGTTACTGCAATTCAAGCCCAGTAACCAGGGAAAGGAGATTCAGAGAGGCTGGGCCACTGGGGTTGGGCGGAAGGACCCCCAGCAAGTGGATGGCTCAGACCCCCACCCGGACTCCCCCTCCTAGCTATGTTACCACCACATTAGCCACCCCTGATCAGCCCCATCCTGTGCCAGAGGTCCTACATCCACAGCCAGTGTCAACACATTCACTGCCACCCCCATTTCCTGGGTACCTGCTACAAGTTAAGCATGGCGAAAGGCCCGAGGACACCACCTCATAGCAGCTGCCCCACAGACGTACCTCTGCTGACCTGGCCCTGACCAAGAGAGACACAGGAACACAGTGGCGTATCTAATCGCCAAGCCGGGGGCCTGGACCCCCAATAATAACTCCACTTACTCTGCTGTGCCCAAGCCCACCATCAGTACGAGATCCCCATTAACCCCCTGTTCAGTTCAGGTTGCACTTTCTGGCCCAAGCCTCCAGTAAGAGCTCCTTAAAGTCCAGCACGTACCTGGGAGCCCCACCCCAAGCACTCCAAGAGCTCAGCTCTCCAAGCCTCTGCGTTTCCACGTAAAGAGCGACAGCTCAGGAGCCTGTGGCCCGACAGCGACACATTTTGCAGCCTTCTGGGGGTGACGGATGGCCTGCTCTTCACATCACTATTTCAAATATTAACATAATCTCCCAGGATGAATGTGGTCGCTCGCGCCTAATCAATCACCCCTCCCACCCCCGATACCTCATCTCACCAAGTACTCGCTTGCCACTTGTCTCGTGCTGCAGCTCCTTGAGCAGGCAGCACTGACTGCTCTCCGGGGTTGTTCGGCCTGGCCACCCCACTCATTGCGAGGACAGTCTCTCTGGCTTCCGTGCACAACTACACCCACGGGACCCTCCAGGACCTGGACTCCACTCCGTATGCTGCCTCAAAAACAGATCTCACCCTCCTGAAAAGCCTGACACCTACCCATCAGAGCCGACTAAGTACCACCTCAACATTGTGACCTGGGGAAGAGCAGGCCAAGACCCGAAGGAATCACTGTGTCTCTGTTTCCCCACCTGCCCCCATGAGTCCACAGTGTCCCATCACGCTGGGTCCTCAACTGCACCAAGCTTTCCTCACTCCTTATTGCTGAAGCCCTTCCCCCACTTCCAGCTGGAACAGGGTCCCTAAAGGGAAAGCCAGTGGCACCAGGCTTACCTCACGGAGCTGCTGCACACCCCCAAAGATCCGCATCACGCCATCGATCTCCTGCTCCAGGCGCCGGGCCCAGTGCTGCATCCTGTGTGCAGAGAGGAGAGGAGTGTCAGGAGGACCTGCCTGGGGCTGGAACAGCCCCGCCCCAGCCACCGAGAGGTGACACGCAGCAGCCGCCCCTTCAGAACCCAATTTTCACTAGAAGAGAAACAGAGGCTGGGAACCAGAGCGTGCCTCTGATTCCCTTTGAAGTCTGGACCCGGTGGCCCAGGCTCTCCTCACGTACTGTTGGACAGCCAGGGAGGGGAGCAGATTATAGTTTAAATGCACTGAGGGAGTCCAGCGGCTCCAAGAAGCCTGCAGGGAGACTATTTTTCACTGTGAAGAGCCAGCCCTTGATGCTGCTGCTCTGAACATGGGGACTCAGGATACCAGGGAGGAGGGGACGTGAGTGAGCCTGGTGTCTGCTGGATCTCAGAGCCTTCTGCCCCAAGGCTGGGTGGCACCTAGGCAAGGGGAGGGAACATGAGAGCTGCTGCCACCACCAAGTCACTGTGTAACCTGGGGCAGGCCCCTGCCCCTCTGGGCCTCATTTAAACAGTGGACATGGAGAGCTTCCTGCTCAGACGGCCCTCGCCTTTCCAGTACCCTAGTAAACAGAGGCTCATCACTAGATGCCCCACGTGAACTGTCTACCCACAGGTCCAGTTCAGACTATCCCACACCTTTCTGGGGGCCTGGCAAGCCCCATGAGCCCTTCACCAGAGCCACCAGCCTGAGCAGGTCTCCCTTGCACTGGTGCCATGCTGAGCTCGCTTTAACCTATCTGGGTCTCACTATCCTCCTCCAGAAAGTGGGGATAATTTGGGGCCACCTTGTAGGGTTTGAGAAGAACACATGGGAACTGGAGGGTCAAGGGTGCTGCACAGGGATCTCTGTGAGGGGACAGGATGGATAGGTGGTCACAAGGTCCTGTATTCTCAGCCCACGCTCATGAACAGGGATGGTGTCTGGGGAGAGGGCTGGCTTGGGTTCTAACCTGTGATCCCACTTTAGGCAGTGCCAGATCAGGTGAGCAAAATCACACCAGCGCTTGCCAGGGCCTGCCGGCCAGAGAGACACTCTCCACACTGCCAAAAGCACTTTCTGCTGTGACCAAAGCCCCTGCCCTAATGCATGTGAAAGGCATCTCAACTTCCAGACACAGAACAAAGCCTTCTCCGGGAGGGCTCATAGGAGAACTACCACACAGACTGAAATATGCTCACAGGTTAATAAGCACATCCCGTCAGGCCAGGTAAGGGTGGGGTGAAGCCAGCCCCCAGCTTCTGGAAGGGTACCCCAGGAGCCATGGGATCCGGGAGATTGAGTCTGGCCCCAACTCCTGCCCTGGGCCTGCCACCCTCCCCACCACCCCTACTGCCACTCGGGGCCAGGACTCTTATAGCTCCCTGGGTCAGAAAAGCCAAAGTCTTTACCCCAGCCCCCTGCCCCATATCCCTGTGGCTGGGGGCTGGGCCCTTGCCATTGTGTGTGCCCGCATCGGTTGGCATGGGAACTCAGATCAGGAAGCGGGCGGATCACTAATTGCAATTTGCCAAGCTGAATGTCAGGACCGTGATGGAAAAAAAAAGTCAACATCAAAAGAAAGAGGTATTGGGCTTCCCTGGTGGTGCAGTGGTTAAGAATCCGCCTGCCAACGCAGGGGACACTGGTCCAAGCCCTGGTCCGGGAAGATCCCACACGCCATGTAGCAACTAAGCCCATGCGCCATAACTACTGAGCCTGAGCTCTAGAGCCAGTGAGCCACAACTACTGAGCCTGCGAGCCACAACTACTGAAGCCCACATGCCTAGAGCCAGTGCTCCGAAACAAGAGAAGCCACCGCAGTGGGAAGCCCGTGCACCACAACAAAGAGCAGCCCCTGCTCGCCGCAACTAGAGAGAGCCCGTGTGCAGCAACAAAGACCCAACGCAGCCAAAAATAAATAAATAAATAAATAAATAAATAAATAAATAAAATCTAGTTTTTAAAAAAAGAGAAAGAGGTATCAGCTTCAGCTTGTTGCTGGCTGAGACACAGCCTGATGCCCACCTCTGCTCCCCACTGCAGGGGAAAAGCTAACCCCAAGCCCAGGTGGAGGCCAGGCTGCAGGCCAGGCTATGAAGGGTGATCAGGCCTCAACCACCAGGGGAGGTTTTTTGCTGGGGGAGGGCAAAGCCCAGCAGAGAACGGAGAGCCTGCTTGTCCCCTGGCTCCAGGTCACCAGGAGCTGATGGCTTGGCCCTGGCTGAGCCATAAGCACCTGACAGTGTGTCAGGTGGCTGTTTTATGCTCCTGAGACAGAGCCTGGGATGCTACTATGGGCCACAGGGACTGGCCTACCCCTGACACATCAGAACAGGCACACCCTCCTGGGGTCTAGAGGTGGCTCTAGCCCTTGGTCTGGCACGGTGGGTCTGATGGGTAGACCCCAGGCCCCAGCCGCAATGCCCACCATCACGACGCCAGGGAAAACAAGTTATTCTGATCATTCACCTAAACCAAACCCAACTAGGAAGGCAGTATGTGTCCGAGAGTTTAAAAGAACATGATAGATCATTCATTTCATCATCACAGAGACATGAATTTGTGGGTTCCAGAGTTTGGCTGGTGTCCCCGTGCTGGTTCCAAGGGGTGACACATGGGACCCAGGAGGCCAGGAGTCAACTATGCACCTGCAGTGTTCTTGCCCAGAGGCAGGAGAAACCACCCACCAAGCCCGTACTAACCCTGGCCAGGCACAGTCATACTCACACCAACAGAAGGCCATGGGGGCTTTGAAAGGATGGGGGATGCATCAGGATTCGTGGCGCCACTGGGTCAAAGGCAAACTGACCAAATCCTGCCTGGGGTCCCATGAATATGGACCCAGGTGCCTGCATCTCCCATTGCTCCCTGGCCAGACAGTGTGGCCCATGGGTCACCCCCCCAAAAGGGTAGATCCCCCTGCTGGCTCCCCACATCCCTGTGATTTTCCATGCAATTCATTGAGATGACACTGCTTATCTCCAAGTGTCTCTAAGTGCCAAATTAGCAAGACAGTGAGGAGAGAGAGTGTCTGGGAGGAGGCACGTGCAGCCGGGGACTGCAGCCGGCATGATGTCTGGTGTGGCATGACAGCCTCACACCATTATGTCCTCCAATGTGCCCAAACCTAGTGGGGTGCAGGCACTGAGCCCCCATTTCACAAACAAGAAAACTGAGGCCCCTGGCAAGGACAGGTGCGGAGCCATGTTCTACAGAGAGAAGCCAGACCTGTCTTCCTGGCTCCATCAGCTCCATGACCCCACCCTCCTAGGACAATGCAGCCTCTGGGAAGCCTAAGGGAGAGGCTGCCTCTGTCAGCTGTGTGACCTCAGAGAGTTCTTGCCCCTCAGGAACCTCAGCTTTCCGGTCTATAAACAGGGAAGATAATGACTGGCTGAATACCTTTCAGGGCCAAATCCACACGGAAGCTTGATGGGCAGTATTATTATTGGGCAGTCCCCTGAGGGCTAGAAGCTCATCAAATCCAGCCCTTCCTCGCTTCCCAGTGCTCAGAAAATCTTCCCTGAATGCCTGCTGGGGGGAGAAAGCACAGAGGGAGGGAAATGTGGAAAGGGTTTCCCTAATGGCTCTCTGTAACCCCCTGCTCCCCAGGCTGAGAGAGGCCGGGAGCAGGCACAGGGCAAAGATGTGTGTGTCCCAGGGCTAGAGGGTTGAGGGCAGCCCAGCAGGAAGATGACACCAGCTGCTGTGGGACTCCAGGTCTTTTAGTCTCCAGGGCATGTTTCAGAACCAAGAGGAGTACGTGAGGGAAGAGGAGGTGTCATCATTAGGCAAGGGAGCAAAATCATCCATATGTGGAGCGAGGAGCTGGAGCTGAGGACCCCCTTTAGCAGACAGAACTATCAAGACTCCCACTAGAAGGCTGGGGAGGCCCCAGGTCAAGCTACAAGAGCAGTGAAGGCCTCCAGCTCCGAGGCCAGATACACAGGCTCCCCCAGACAGGGAGGAAGAGGTAGGGAAGATGCGAGAGGGGAGGAAGGGAGGGGAAGGGAGGGGAGGAGAGGGGAGGGGAGGGGAGGGGAGGGAAGAGAAGAGGGAAAGAGCCTGTATACAGATGCAACAGCATAGTTTAAACTGTTGCCAGTTGTTAATTTTATACGTGAAGTTGTTGATCAGAATGTGATTTAATTGTACAGTATAATCTAGGCTTTTGGAATAAATTATGCAGAAAACTCATCTATAATTAAATCAAAAAAACAGAGACAGGTGACACTGCACGTTCACCCTCAGAGGGCAAGGGTAGGTGTGGGCGGCTGGACCCTGCAGAGGGACGAGAGGGAAGGGGGAGGGCTTTGTTCAAGAGCAGACAGGGGAAGGCCCAGGAGAGGCTAAGGCCCAGTAGGGGCGAGGATCTCTGGACCCCCACCTACCTCTGCAGGCCTTCTTACCACTCCTAAGGAGGCGTTTTCCTTGCCATCAAAGCCTTGCTACAGACTTCCTCTGCCAGGCAGACTGGGGGCCTAAGAGCAGTCTGCAGCTCTCCCCTCAGCTCAATCAAGGCAGTCATCGTAGAGGGGGAGATGCCGAGGGTAGAACAACAGGTGAGGTGGGAGGAGTGGAGGGCAGGGCAGGGCTAGGCTAGGGCAGGTGAAGGGTGCAGGGGAGCAGTCACAGGGGAGGCCACTTGCTGCCAAGGGTACTATGAGCCAAACTTGGCAATGGTGGGGGCCCACGGGTCTCCTGCTTCCCTTGTGACGGACTGGCCAATTACTCTTTCAGCTCTGGGGGAGGCAATGATTTCAAATAAAATGCTATTTAATTATTCTGATCATATTTCAGCTGGCCTGCCACCTCCCACCTTGGTGCCTTAGCAGTCTTCTGAAGGGGAAAGAAAGACAGGGCAGGAGGCGGGGGTAAGAGAAAGACGGAGAGACAGAGACACAGACATGAAGAGAGCCCAAGAGAGCTGGTCTAGAGGGCCTGGGTGTCAGGTTCACCCCGTCTCAGGGGATTACTGGTGGATGGGCAAGAGGGCCACTCCCCATTCCAGCCTGGAGAGGCCATGCAAAGCTCAGAGAGCAGTCGTGGCCCCTGCTGAAGCAGGGCTTGGGACATGGCCAACCCCTCCCCAGGCCACAGTCCTGCTGCAAACAGCAGGAAGCTCAAGGCTGCACCCCAGGATCGTGGTACCTCCAGAGCCACCTCCCCCGAGGAGTCCTCCCCGACCACTCTGTGGATATCCCTCTCTACCTAGACTGAGTGCCCAGATTCAGCCCTGGCTCTTCCGTGACCTTAGACCAGATGAGCCCTCTTAGGCCTCAGTTTTCCCGTCTGGAAAATGGAGATAAAGCTCACCACTTGTCTACCTCCTAGGACCCCAAACAGAAGCAGGTGGAAACCACTGCCTCATGGAAGGGATGACTGCCCCACACACTCATGCACACACAGACCCATCTGAGTGGCGGGGCCGCTCTCCCCTCAATCCTGTCCCCTTCCTCAGACCTGCAGCTCATTAAGCGTGGGATGGCTGTACCTCCTCCTTGGACTGGGGCCTCTAGGTGGGCTGCAGCACTCCCTACACTACCTAAGAGACCCCGACACAGGGGAGACTCCTTGGGAAAGGTAGGGCCTCCGATGACCAGAGCATCCTTCGTGCTTGTCTGCTCAGGAGAGAAGACTCTTGGCCTCAACATCTTTCAGGACTCAAAGCCCAGGGTAGGGCCCCCAACCTTGATTTGATCACAGCCTCCCAAGAAGAGAGGGCAAGTCTAGCCAAGGTCATTCACTCTGCAGAGGCCAAGTGGGCCAAGCCACTCCAGACCATTGAGATCAGAGTGCCTAGAGGCACGGAGACCAGTCAGCACTGACCTGGCACTGCACAAACCACAGTGGGGTGGGGGATGCACAGAGGCCTGGGGAGAGGGGAGCATGCTGGCTCAGCCAATTCACGTGGAATAAGCTCCCCAGTTAGCCATCTACCACTTTACAAGCAGGGAAACTGAGACGCAGGACTCAAAGGGACAGGCTCACCGTCAGTGGATTTGTGATTCTGCTTAAGGGGCTCCTAGTGTAACATGGGGCTCCCAGGAGCATCGTCCCCACCCCACCCCCACCCAACCCATGCACACAAGGACGAAGGTAGCCCACTTATCACAAGGGATCCTCAGAGATCCCCTGGTGCTGGGGAGGGGCTGGTGCTGCTGAAGCTCAAATTAGTCCAAATCCATCGGCCTCGACTATGTGTGTCTTGGGACCCTGCCCAAATACTGCTCGTTAATGAGGTTATTAATTATGGGGCTGTCCCTTCCCTTTCTTTGTCGGGGGCGGGGGGGGGGGAACCCTTCCCTTCCAGTGGGCTCTCGGCTGGGAGGCAGCGAGCCTGTGCCTCCCCGCTTAGACTAACAGTGAACAGTCATCCACTTTAATTAGGGCGCCAGGTCCAGCCCAGTATTTACTCCCAGTAGCCTGATGGGGGGAGGGGACAAGGCCTGGAACAAGGGAGCAGCTCAGGGCTGGGGAGCTGGGCAGTCCATTTGGCCCAGAGAGGGATGGAGAGTGTCCCAGGCGCACACAGCACTCTGCCTCACTCCCCACCATCAGTGCAGGACTGAGGGCCCACAGGGGCACCAGCAGTCAGGGAAGCACACACAAGGATTGGGGCAAGCCAGGGACATGCAAGCTGAGAAGGGGAAGGAGGTTTCCCAGGGGAGATGAGGAGGACAGCATGGAAGGCCCACCTGAGCCTGATTTCTGTTTCTGCCATGGTTAGCTGTGTGACCTTGGTAACATCCTTTCCCCTGTTTGGGCCTCAGGTAACTCATCTAGAAAGTGAACTGCAGCAACACAGTACTGTGTCAAGACTGCCACACCCAGAGCCACAAGGTTCCTGAGCAGTCCCTCAACAGGACCCTCCTCACCAGGCCTGGTCTGGGGTTTCCAGCAGCAGGAGAAGCCCATAAGGGGCACTGCTCCAGCTTCCACGGGAATGAGTTCTGCCCAGCAGTCCCAGGAGAACCAGGAGAGGGGCTAGAGAAGGCACCAGGGAGCTGGGGAGACAAAGGAGGTGTGCAGCAGGAAGGAAAACACCGTTCTGCAGGAGAGCAGGGGACTGACTGTGGCCCAGACCCAGGCTGGAGGGCTTGGCCAGGGTGGGGATGGGCCCTGGGGCCGAATCTCCTCCAGCCCCTGCCGTGTACCAGGTCCTGCTCTGTGGTCCACACCCAGCTCTGTGGTTTGGACTCTCCAGGTCTCAGCTTCCCTCTCTGCTCAAGGAGGGGTGGCCTGGGGCCTCCACAGGCCACGTGGGGATTTGTTTCCCAAGGGGTCTGACTGGGGCCTTCCTGCCTGCCTCACTGGGTCTGCACCAGTGAGGCCAGGGCTCTCAGTGCACTGCCTTAATTATCTTCACAGCAGTCAGATCATCCCCAGTCCTCAGAGGGAAAACTGAGGCACACAGCAATTGAGTGATGTGCCCAAGGTCACACAGCTAATGAACACCAGTCAGGATGATAAACACCTCTCTTCAGACACCAGTCTTAAATGCCCAGCTGCGGCACGGCATGTCCACTTGGATGCCTAACGGGTCTCTCAAACTGAATGTGTCCTAAACCCAGACACGGACCTCCCTCTGGATCTCCTCCTCCCTTTTCTCTGTACCCCCTGCCTCCCCTGGCTCAGCTGATGCCAGCTCCTTGGTTCAGGCCCGAAGCCTCAGGGTGACCTGCAACCTGCTTTCTCTCGCACCCACATCCAATCTCTCAGCAAGTCATGTTGGCTCCACCTTCACAGTCTGCCCACTGCCCTCCACCTCCCTGGCCCCCAGCCTGGCCTGGGCCGCCATCATCTCTCTCCAGGACAAGTGCAGTCACCAGTTCACTGGTCTTCAACTTCTGTCCTTGCACCCCCTCCCCCAGGCTGTTTACCTCCACAGGCAGCCAGAGCCCCCTGTTAGAACAGTGTCCCTCCTCTCTCAACACCAGGCCACAGCTCCATGACATTAGAAGAAAGACAAAGCCCGTCCAGCGGCCATACTCTCAATGGCCTCCTTGACCTCGCTCCTCAGGCCACACTGGCCTCCTCGTTGTGGCTTGAATACACTCCTGCACTCCCTGCACAGCCTTTGTACATGCTGTTCCCTATGCCTGGATCAGTCTCTCCTCAGAAGTCCTCAGGGCTCCCCTCTCACCTCCTTCAGTGAAGTCCACCTTGCCCCCCATTTTAAGTTGTACCCTCCCAGCAGCAACAGATCTCAGGTGCCCTCCTGGGGTTACCGCCCTCCTGGGCTGTGAGCCCTGAGGGAGGAGGCTCCTGCTCTCCAGCCTGGAGGAACAGGCACTTGGCTGAGCACGCGCACCTCCCCAGAGGGGCCTGATCTCCCCGCCGTCCTGCCCAGCCTGCATGCTGCCGGCCACAGGAGCAGGCAGGTGGGTGTGCAGTGGCAGCCTGTGGAGGGGCTAGAAGTGCAGTGGCTGCCCCAGGGACAGCCACTTTCCCCGGCTCCTCTCCGTATGAATTATTAAAGCTCATTTATGATGGGCCTGCCCAGGCCTGTGGCTTCCGTGCATAATTCATGGCTCTCCCAGGAGGGCCGGGTGCTGGAGCAGCCACTTCTTCCCGGAAGCAAGGAAAGTGCAGGCACGGAATGGCCCAGACCCAGGCTGTCCTCCCCCCATCCCTTTCACCCTGTCCCGATCTCAGATAGCCCAGTACCTCTACCCACCCTGCCCCATCTGGGATTCTGGACACTGGGATCCTGGTTCAGTGCAGACTCCCCTCTCTGTGCCTCGGTTTTCCATCTGTGGACTGACGGAGTTGGTGGTTTTCAAACTGCAGGGAGAGCAGAATCATCTACCTCCACTCCCCAGGGGGCCAAGGACCATGGGTTCCCAAGGTACCAACACCCAGGTGTCATTGTTTGTGAATTTTCCAGCAATCTAGACCTGGGACTTAGCAATGAGCAAGAGGAGTTCAGGAACTAGTTAAGGCATCCCCAGAGAAAAGCAGAAAGTCCAGGCCAGGGACACAGGGTATGGAACAGTCAGTCACTCTGCCCAGGATCCACCATCTGCTCCCCAGGCCTGGAACCACCTGCCTCAGTCACTGACACAGATCATTAACATTTGGGGTCTGCAGAGCCTCCTTCTCTCCCCAGCATGTTCCCCAGGTAGTCAGGTACAATGCAAAAGTAACCCCTGCCTAGGCCCATTTAACAAACTTGTAAACTGAGGTTCAGTGAGGCTGGCTCTTGGAGGCAGGGGTAGATATGTTGACACAGCCCCTGTGCCCAGCCAGGTGCTGTGATGGGAGAGCCACACCCAAGCCTGGTCTCAGGAGGTGCACAGCAGGGTTGAGGCACCTGTGGAGGTCACCAGGAGAGTCAAGGAGGAACCCAGGGGTTCCAGCTGCCTGTTCTTGCCCCACGCCAGTAACTGAAACCTGATTGGAGGTGGCAAGATAGGCCCTGTCCATGTGTCACCAACCACTCCAGCCAGATTCTATGATTCACACATCCCCACCTCCCCTCCTGTACATCCTCCCCACTCCCCAGCATGAGTCAAATCCTCTCTGAGCCACAAATAGCCGTCCTCCATGTGCGTCCTCGACATGGCCTCCTGCTGTGAGGAGGACAGAAACCTCTCTAGGGATCCTCTATTTCTCCTCAGGGTAGAGATCCCCCAGGGAAGCTGGCAGTGTCCCAGAGGACACACTGGGTGCAGAGGAGAGGTGAAGCAAAGACCAGAAAAGAACTCAACCCATCAGGGCAAGCTTTGTTCTCTGGCCTTGTCCCCCGCTACCTGGCCAAGTCACCTCTGCCGGAAAGTCTTCCAGGATTTCTCTCCACCCCTTCCCCCAAACCCACAGTCCTTACTCCACTTTACCAACCCTTGCCTTAGGTTGGAGCTGCAGTCCGGTCCCATCATCAAGCTTCCTGCAAAACTTAGCTTGCAGGATGGCAAAGAAGAGTCTTCTGGAAATGCTTGGGGATAGATTTCCCTGAATATCCTCCCATCACCAGACTGGTACCTGCCCTGTCCAACCCCCTCTGCAGTGGGAGAGAGGCTGGAGGGCAGGGCAGGGAAAGGGCTTCTAACTTCAGCAGGTAGCAGAGCACCAAGGAAAGGAACAGATGATTCAGAGTACCCGTTGTGTGCTGGGTGCTGTGTGTGTGAGGCCACTGAAGTCACACAGCACCCATGGCTAGGTGCTAACTGATTCAGGCCCACTTCATGGATGAAGACGGAGGCCTACGCGGTGAAGCAATGCACTCAAGGCCACACAGCCAGTCTGTGCTCAACCAGAATTTGAACCCAGTAAAGGATGGCTCCAGAGCCCAGGTTCTGTCCCCTAGGCAATTAGGCTTCCTTAATCCCAAAGAGGACTTCAATGGCCAAGATTCAGGAAATAGGGTGCAGGTAAGGGCCACCCCTCATTTATGACCTTTTCCAGCTTTGCGAAGGGATCTACTCCAAATCAGGGCCCTCACTGCCTCCCCATGCAAGCCAAAGCTGGGTGCAGTCAGAGTCCTTCTTTTTACCCCACCAGAGCTACCCTGCTGTAGGAATGTTGTCTCAGCAGTGCAGAGCCCAAGCTCCCTCAAACCCCTCCCATGACGGGGGGTGGGGTGGGGAGGGGGAGATGCCCACTTCCTCTGGGATTTGCTCCTTACTAGTTAGCTCCGGGCTTCTCAGCGCAAGCCAAGCTGCATGTAAATCAAATGTGAGTACTCGGACCACCTTGACTCTCCATGCTCTATGGTGAATCCTTTAGCAATGCAAATCCCCTCTGTGAGCTGCAATGAGGAGGGGCCTTCAGGTGCCACCCCAGCGGCCCCACCCCTTCTGAGAAGTCCCAGGTTGGTGGCCAGAACAAAAGGAGCCACTGCCTGGTGAGCCTGTGTTGTTCTGAAAGATGGCTTGACGAGTAACAGGTTGGCCAAACCCAGTAGGGCTATCACAGACAAAATACTCTGCAGATGTTGCCAGCCTTCTATAGATTCCCTACTAGCTCCCTCACTCCCCATTCATTCATTCATTCATATAGTTACTGAGGCAGGCTCCAAGCTAGGCACCGTGTCTCCAAGGGACACAGTGGTGAGCAGGGCAGATGCAAGCCTGCCCTCGGAAGCTTGGAATTCAACCAGAGCAGACAGCTGATCTGATCCAGACTCAGTAAGTGGAGGGAGGAGGAGTCCGGCGAGCCTTGCGGGGGTGGGATGCACGGCAAGGGGCCTGACCCAGCCTAGGGGTCTGGCCAGGTAAAGGTGGCACTGCAGAGCAGCAGGGCAGTTCAGACAGAGGGTACAGCACGTGCAAGGAAGGCTCAGCAGTGAGCTGTGCGCACGGTGATGCCCTATGAACACCCTCAGACTGACTATGGGCATAAGCAGGCTGCTCCCACACTGAGGCCTGCAGCGCTCCATCCTCAAGGACATGGTGAGTGCCTCCATGTGACGGATGGTGAAGGACAGTGAGCTTCTGACACTGGGGAGATGAGGAGAGCGGGCGCAGTCAGTGGCTGGTAAACTAAGGGTTCAAAGAGCAGGGCTCTCTGCTCAGTCCTCGGCACCCAGCCTGGGAAGGCACAGCTCCACCTGGCCCTCTCCAGAGGCAAACATCTAGCTCTGACAAATCTCCACTTGGATGCCCTAGTCTGCATCTCAAATTCAATGTGTCCAGTACCTGATGGTCCCCTGGACTGACTTCCCCAGCCTCCTCCAGCTTACCTGGTGAAAACTCTGTCCTTTCAGATGCTCAAGCCAAACCCCTGGGGTCTCCTGAGACCCCTTTCCCTTTCTCACACCCAGACCATCAGCAGGTCTCACCACCATCACGGCCATCACCCTGGTGCTCCTCTGTTCACACCTCTCCCCGGGGGCCCCCACTTCAAAGTCATGCTAATTTTTTTTTTTTTTTTTTGCAGTACGCGGGCCTCTCACTGTCGTGGCCTCTCCCGTTGCGGAGAACAGGCTCCGGATGCGCAGGCTCGGCGGCCACGGCTCATGCACGGGCCCAGCCGCTCCGCGGCATGTGGGATCTTCCTGGCCCAGGGCACGAACCCGCGTCCCCTGCATCGGCAGGCGGACTCTCAACCACTGCGCCACCAGGGAAGCCCCAAAGTCATGCTAATTTAATGGCCCAGGCTGTCCTGGTCCTAGCTGCCCTCTGCCCTCCTCTCCTCCCACTCTCCCCTTTTTCTCCTGCTCTAACCACTTCCCACCTCAGGGCCTTTGTGTTGGCCGTTCCTCTGCTTGGAACACTCTTCTCCCAGATACCCATGTGGCTCCCACTCTCCCCTCCTTCCAGGTTTTGCTCAAATGTTTTAGTGAGGCTCACTCTGACCTGCCTCCTCTAGTTAAACCCTCCCCCAAATTCAGCCTGTCCCTTCTCCATGGCATCTGTCACCTTCCAACATAACATATCCTCTGTCTATATCACCTCCCCAGACTGTTGTCTGCCTGTCCCGTCAGTGCCTGGCACATGGCAGATGCTCATGAGTGTGGAGAGAATGAATGAATGGCAGGTTGTGGTGAGTGCCTGTGGAGGGAACAAATGTGCCCACAGTGGGGGAGGCACTGACTGGAAGAGGATGAACTGAGTGGGAGCCTCAGGTAGGACCAAATCCATGGGCTGTCCCACAGCCATGCGTCCCCCTCGCACTGACCTGAGGGCCACCCTTGCCCTGGCATTTGATTTGTTCTACGTTCACAATCATAAAATACAGGAAATATGATCCCATTTTAGAGTCCTTTTTTTAAACTTTAATTTAATTTTATTTATTTATGTTTGGCTGCATTGGGTCTTTGTTGCTGTGTGCGGGGCCTACTCTTCATTGCAGTGCATGGGCTTCTCATTGCGGTGGCTTCTCTTGTTGCGGAGCAGGGGCTCTAGGAGTGCAGGCTTCAGTAGTTGTGGCACGCGGACTCAGTAGTTGTGGCTTATGGGCCCTAGAGCGCAGGCTCAGTAGTTGTGGCGCACGGGCTTAGCTGCTCCGCAGCATGTGGGATCTTCCCAGACCAGGGATCGAACCAGTGTCCCCTGCATTGGCAGGCGGATTCTTAACCACTGTGCCATCAGGGAAGCCCTATGATCCCATTGTAAAGGTTAGAAAACTGAGGGACAAAATGACTCATGGTCACATATGGGGCTCCAGCTCCTCCCCTCCTCAACCCCCGTACCCTGGACCATGCTTTCTAGCAAGCAGCAGGCGGACGGCGCAGTGAGGCCACCAAAGCCCACGGCTCTGGGTCCCTCTAGACGGCCCCGTGATGTCCCCACCCTTCTCCATTTTAGAGTCATGGCCTCCTCCATACGCCAGCGGTCTGGAAACCACCTGTGAAATATATTTCCCCCAGCGCTGGCTCAGGAACCATGTAAATCACTCGGCTTAATGTCCTCTGGGATTGTTCCCCACCACCCCTCCCCAGCCACTCTGTGCCGGTGAATGTGGGGCTGCAGGGCATCAGGCAGGTGGGGCCCCCGTCATGGGCTGTGGGCAGCCCAAGGTACCCCAGGTGCTAGGAGGCACTGTGCAGGGGTGCAGCAGCCTCAGGGAGCACGTCAGCAGGAGAGGGATGGGGCCTGACTGGAGCTTCGGGAACTGGGGCTGGATCCATGTAGGCAAGCCTCTCCCCCACCCCACCCCTGCCCCTTATCCTTGTCCCCCTGTCAGCGGCTTACTCTCAGAGGAAGATGGGTCCTGATGCTCTCCCCGGGCCCCCACAGCCCTGACCAGGGGAGGCCCAAGGCCTTAGGAAGAGCTGGGGACCCTGAGAGGGCCTGTCAGAATTCAGTCTGGAGTAGGGGCTGTGTCTCATCACCACTTGGATGCTGCCTAGAGCACCAGTCATGTGTGGTTATTATTTATTTGGCCTCACTTCCATTTCTTCCTTGCTGACGATCTCTCCCATGGACTGTGAGCTCCCCGAGAGCAGCCCTGGCACACAGCTAAGGTTTGGAGAGGAGACTCAGGCGGGGCAGGGGCCGTCAGGAGGCGGGTCCTGAAACATGGGAGGGCCATGGAGCAATCAGCAGTGTGGATGAGGCATAAGCAAGTGTCAACACAGAGGGGCAGTTGGGAAGGAGTAGGGCAGCCGGCTGAGGAAGCCTGGCGATCTCCCTGGAACAGGCTGCAGACTCTGGCCACTGGCCACATGTACAGGCATCTATGAACAGCTGCCCCCCAACAGGTACAATGGCCAGAATACTCCCCAGAACCAGTACACTGGTCCCCACCCCCTTTCTCTGGAAGCCTCAGTTCTCCTTGCTGGCAGAGCAGCGCAGGGGGAGGGGTCCTATGTTCACCTTCCTATCCTCTATGGCCTTGGCTTTCCACCTTGGCTCACCTGAGTGGCTCTGGAAATATCCTGATGCCCAGGCCCTGCCCCACAAAATTAAATAACACAGCCCATGGGGCCCTGGACCCCACCTTCATCTCTCTCCCCCGAGCAGCCCTTGGAGGCAGCCTCTTGGCTGGGGCATCCCTTGTAAGAGAGCCGCAGGAAGGTGTGTGGGGTGGCCTTTGTTCTGTCGCACCAGCAAAGCCAGGGCCGTGTGGGACCCTGTCCCAGAACATGTAAAAGCTGTTCCAGCTTTCAGAGACGTAACCAGCTTGGCCTGTACACACCTGTGCTGACTCTCTGTTCAGCAAACATTTTTTTAGCACTTGGTGTGCGCTAACCTAGAGCTCAAGCCAAGGACAGGTGGTCGTGACCCCTGCCCACCCTCCAGGCACACAGTCTGGAAGGGGAGGCAGCAGGTCTACTGCAACACAAGAATAGGAGTGACTTCAGGGGGCCTAGGAAGCCCCTGTCCCACATAGGGAAGTCAGGGGAGGCTTCAGGGAACAGTGACTCCCAGTCAAGCACTAAGGGACAGGCAGAGGTCAGCCAGACCATAGGCAGGGTCCTGCTTGGGACTGGCAGGGCCCTTTGCAGCCCACCCAACCTCTCCCCTGCTTACTCAACTCTCAGTTCATAATAGGTGCTTGTTAAGCCCCCATGGACGGAGATGGCTGCTGCCCCGGTGCTGCCGGTCCTGAGGGCAGAGATCCCCTCCTGTGCCCACCACCATGCCTATCAGAAGCAGCCCCCTTGGCCATGGTCTCCATAGCACCAGCTTACAGGGCAGGACAGAGATGGCAGCTATGCAGATGGGGTGACAGAGGAGCATCGTCATCAGCTGCAGAAGAATCCATCACTCTAGAGGGTCCTGGGTATGATGAAGACACTGAGGCTGGAGGAGGAGAGCAGGTGGCTTGCCCAGACTCCCACAGTAAGCTGGAGACGGGCCAGGGCTAGAGTGGAGTAGTAAGAAATTGAGACAAGAAGGGTAGAGGGACAGATGTGATGGAAGAATATAGGAGGGCTGGGTACCCTGAGGGTCCTGCGGTCAGGAGCCTCTCTGGAGAAGGTGAGCTGCAGAAGGGCTATGTACAGCAGTGGCTGAATGCTCAAACCCAAGCACTGGGGTGTGAATCCTGCCTTCACCACTCACCATCTGTGTGATTTCAGCATCACTTAGCCCTGCTGAACCTCAATTTTTCTTATCTGTGAAATGGGAATAAAAATGGACTGATCTCATTGGACAGCATATGTGAAATATAGCACCCGAGGCTCAGATCACAGTGATTGATGATGTAGTTAAAATTACTTCCTTTACAAATGTTTCCTTGAACATGGACACTCTCCCTTTCCTTTCCCTCCCACCTTCTTCCTCTTGTCAGGCCTCTTGTCTGACCCTGAAGCACATCCTGCCTCCTCATTCTCCATCACTCCCCCTCTTCTCGCTAACAAAACCCAAGTCTGCAAGAATCTCTCCCACCTCCAGTCCCAAGGTGACCCCATCCTTAGCTCAAGGGTAAATCCTCATTAGCCTGAGCCAATCACAATGCACCTTCCTGATTGCCAGTGATTGGTTTAGAGTAGACATGTGACCCAGTGCTAGCCAATGAGGTGTGAGGGGAAATTGGCTAGGGGCTTCTGGGTGAGGTTTCCTAGCCTCCTTTTAAGAGGAACCCAGAGGAAACATCTCCTCTTTTACTCCTAATGTCTGGTACATATGATGCCTGGAGCTGTGGCAGCCATCTTGTTGCCATGAAGGACGTCAGTCAAGGACAGACAGCCACACCAAAAGTAAGGCCAGCCAGGCAGAGTGCAGGTGAAGGCTTGGTCCTCAATGACAGCCTATACGTACCCACCTCTGAGCTCCCTGCCAGAGGGCCTAACCATGATGAAAAAAATTAATGTGCTGGGATTTCCAAGGGGTGCACAGAAGCAGCCTCTTTTCCTTGCAGCCATTCCTTGGACTCAGTTTTTGAAGGATCAGTAGTCAGCTCAATGCCTACTCCTGGAAAGGCCTCTACGAACTGGGCACAGAGCTGGGGGAGAGGCACAGGGTGATAGGAGAGGCCCACAAGGGGTAGGGAGCCAGAGGAGGGCAATGATCTAGAGGGCTTCTTGGCCCAGTACTCAGGCTGAGCAGGCCAGCCTGGTATAGGGAAACAGCCAGAAGGTGGAGAGGTCAGAGCTCCTACCAGGACTTGCAAGTGGCTTGGCCTGGCTGGAGTCTAGTCACAGAGCTAGTGGCCAGAGACCAGAGCCAGCCCAGGAGGGCCGTCAAATGCCAGGTGAGAAGTGGGGCTCTGCCCATGGCAGGCTTCTGGGGTGCAAGGTCATAGCTTGCCCTCAATGAGAGATACTGCAGCATGCCTGGCAGGTCCGGGAAAGGAAGGGAAGACGCCTAGGTTCTCACCATGCCCACCTTAGCCTCAGCTCACAGGGAGAAAGGAGAAACGTCCGTCTGTGAGAGCCCTCAGTGCAGAGGCCTGTTCTGCCAGCTCATTTCTCTTTTCTAATAAATGAAGTTGTGGGGGCAGGGCTGAGGTGGGTTGTTTTGTTGTTTGTTTGTTGGAACCGGCAGCAGCACCAGGCCTGACCTTTAAGGCTTCAAATGTAGCATTTCAGGCAGCGCCAGAGGGAGGAGAACATAGGCTGAGCAGAGAAGTTATCAAGGCTAAAATGCCACGTCAGCCATGTCAGGCTGGAAACTCGCAGCAGAGCAGGGGCCTCTACCCATCTGAGGAACATTCCAACCCATTCGTGTCCACCCGGCGACAAAGCTGTCCTTTCCATGGGTACCCTGAAAGCCTCACTGACTCTAAAACGGCAAAGGGCACCAAGGTCTGCCCCAAAGAAACACCAGAAGCTGGGGGCCCACACCACAGGCACCTTGCTCTGCAGGGTTTGCCAAAGGAGGCCTCAAATCACTCCCGCATCTCATGGCAAAAATGTTTTTATTTAAGATAATCAGTTGTACATCATAGTGCAAAGACGGCTGAACGGGGAGCATCCTTTGAGCAGCCTGTACTGAGCCCTGGGTAGGGGACTGGGCCCTGCCCGCAGAATGTATGTAGCCAGCAGAAATGTGGGGCCTGAAGGCTCCTTCCCGCCACTCAGACATCAATTTCCCTGTCTGTACAACGGCGGTATCTAGGTCCCCAGGGGCTTCTGTGGCTGGGATATTCCTTCCCAAATCAGGGACCCAGGCAAGGCCCATTATTACCCAAGGAGATGGTCGCACTCGGGCTCCCTGCCCCCATAGGGACTCTCACAAGCCCTGTAGGTGCCCAAGCCCTTTGCAGAAGTCCCCTCCCGAGATACCTAGGATGCTGGGCCATCCTAACACTGACAACACACAGGCCCTGAGAATGCCGGGAAAGCTCTCAGACATCAGAACCCATCAGCTCAGGGCCCACAGAGCCAAGGGCCAGCACCCAGCACAGGGCACTCAGACAGCCTTGTTTATGAAGACCCAGTAGGCAAAAATTCATCCTTGAAAGGAAGAGCTTTGCTGGAGGCATCCCAAATAGAGGAACATGAGGGCATCATCAAGCTGAAGCTTTTATACCCAAATTATGCCTGCAGCTGACTGTACAAATGTCTCGCTAGGAGCAAGAACCCCAAACCTACAGCAGATGCTTCAAGGGATGCCAGTCTCCCACCCTTGAGTGTGCAAGTGAGAAGCACACACTCCAAGAGAGAAAAACTGCCAGGCCAAGGTCACACAGCAAGGGTTTCCAGATTCCACATTTCGGAAGGGCTGTTAGCAAAGATGCTTTGTTTCACAAAGGACTCACCAAGCTTCGCAGAGTCCCAAGTCCTCTGGCATATCTAAATACCATTCTATTTGCAAAAATTTGAATTACAAGGATGCAGCCTCTGTGTGTTTCCCTTGCAGACAGTCATCGAGCCAGTTGGTAGATGATCAAACTTCCCAGCTCAGCCTTAACTCAGGCTGTTCTTGACATAAAAGTTTGTGAAACACTGGTCCTAACAAACAGGTGGCTTTATTTCCCACTGCCAACATTTGCCCAGCTGAGCCCTGGCATTAACTTCAAAGGGGGGCTCAGAAGGTGAGCACTGGGAGCGCATTCTGGGTGCAGAGATAAACCGTACATATGCCCACACATACATATGCACACCCACGCACAAGCACACACCCACATTCGCATTCATAGGCACACACACATGCACATACCAACACCTGTGTATACACATGCGCAGGCATGTACACACAACCTGCACATATACATGAAGCACACTCACACACACAGGCACACACACTTACATGCACTCACATAAGCACATCTTCATATACAAATGGACACTCACAAGTGTGCACACAACGTGAACATATCCAACACATGTGCACAAACACATATAAGAGCACAGACATATAGACACTTCCACACACAAGCTTACATGTGCACACAGGCCAAGGCAAGGACCAAGCACAGGAGGAAGGACCCAGAAACCACAATGGAGTCTCAGGATCCTGTAGGGCCTGGCTGGGTGGCAGGCGCTATGGGCAATGGGACAGGTGCCTGGCACTCAGAGTACGGGCCCAGCTGGACTGAGAACCCTCATAGATCCAGTCAGAATCCACACGCCCTTGTCATTCATCCCTCATGACCTTTCACACCCCAACCCAGCGAGGCAGTGTGATCAAGGGAACCCTGTTTTACAGATGAGGCCCCAAGACCCAGAGAGGCTGAGGAAGTTCCCAAGGTCACACAGCTGGTGAGAGGTGTGGCAGAGTCTCAGTGTGTGTCAACAGGGGACTCATTCAGAAAGGTTTGTCCAGCAGGGAAGGAAGGCACCAAGGCGGGAACAAGGGGCCCAGGGTCTAAGGGAAGCGGGAAAGAGGGGCAGAGGGGGTGACTTCTCCCCCTTTTTACCCACTCCTTTCCCCTTTGTTTAATGAGTCACTTCCAAGGTAGGGAGAGATGCTTAATAATCAGCAGGAAAGACTTTCCGTGCCCCTCCCTCTCTGCTAAACAATTAGGCTGATCAGAGCTCAAAGTGGGTCACTCTGAGAAGCAGCTTTGAGACACCCAAGGTGTGTCCAGAGGCCAGTATGGGAGGTGCAGGCTCCTCACACTGGGGGAGATGGGGCTCAGCTGGGCTAGGGTCAGGTCTCACCTCACAGCTAGAGCAAAGTGTGGAGAGGAGCAGGAAGACCTTGGACCTGTCTTCTTAGGCGACTGCAATGTCAGAGTCACAAGGTAATGGAAGAGAGGAAACTGAGGCCCAGAGAGTAGAGGAGACTGTCCAAGGTCACCACCATGCAAGCTATCAGCTGAAAGGACTGGGTTGGGACTGCCTTTGACAGAGGCCCTCCAGAGCCAGGCCAACCCAAGGTGGGGACGCTCAGGTCTCCCATGTGAAGATTTCCCACCATGTAATCCCAGCTAGACAGGGTTTTCTGCTCTGTAAGGCCAGATCCCTCACAGGCTCAGTCATCAGAACCAGCAGTGGCCAGGGGTCCAGCAGGCTGGACTAGCCCCAGAAGGAGGGGGCCCAGGTGAGGTGGGAGGGGAACTAGGTGGTCCATGAGCAGGACCAGGGCCAGGGACACCAAACCAACGGCCTGAGTCCCACAGTGGCAGGGCAGGGCTTGGCTGAGTGCTGCCCCAGCTCCTGCCTATGTGGACCTAAGTGACAGCATCCCTGAGTCCCTTGCAAGCCCCACATGGGCATATCAATCTGCATGGTCACTTGCTCCGCCAACTCCCCCGCAACTCTTAGCCACAGGCAGCTCAGAAGGCTCTTCAGGTTATACAGGACAAGAGAGGAAGTGAAAGGAAAAAAAGCAGAAACCACACATACACCTCTCTCTGGGAATACGAATATTGATTCTGTAGCTCCTTGTTTAGACAGTAGGCACCAGGAAAAAAACAACAACCTGACACGAAGAGAAGCTCCCCAGTTGGCTGAAGGGATGCAGCCAGGGGTGGGAAAGCCCCCCACACTTGCCTTTAGAGCACCCTAGGCCTTGGTCTCCCTCCCCAGGCCTGAGGCCCTGAGCCCTCACGTAAGGACAGAGGTCACTTGTTCCCGAGGCAGATATTGAATCTGGAAGCCAGCGAGGTTGGAACTGGGTGGGGGGAGGAAAAGAGACCACGCCCCACCCAGAGACAGCACCACCCTCCATGGCAGGGCACACGCCACATGCCGGCCTGCTTTGACTCCCAAACCCCCAGCTGCCCCCGTATAGTTTCCTAGCAAATAGAACCCTGGTTCCCCAGCCCCCCAGACCGCTCTTGTCCACACAACATGAAAACCCCAGCACCTATAAGGTCCAAGCCCTCTGAAATCCCCTCGGGCTTGAAAAACCTGCCACGGGACTAGAGCACCCGGCCTCAGGTTTCCATGAACAGCCTCCACCCCCACGCCCCTGGCCTCTCTCTCTGGAATCCTACTGGAATCTGGAGGGGGGAATGGCATCTCAGAGTCTCAAGATGAAGTCCCTCTTGCCCACCCCTGCACGGCAGGCATGCCCGGCACATGACTCGAAGCCCCTGAAAGGGGGAAAACCTGGACCGGGGGGCTCCATGATCGCCTGTGTACACGTGGGAGGGGGGTGGAGGTAGGCACAGGGCCTATGAGCACCGGGCTGGTAGGGTGGCCATGGGCCAAGAAAGGCCTCCTCAGGGTTGCCTGAGACCCAGAAGAAGGCAAAGGGACAGAGCAGGAAAGGTTACAGTTGGGAGCCTAGGCGTCCCTCACATGTCTTAAGCCTCTTCATTTTCTTCCAAACACCCAGGCTTTGAGTTCCTACCCCAACTTCTTGGTCCCCTACCCAGATGTGCCCAGCCCCCTGGCAGGACAGCTAAGTGTCTGACAGATTAGTCCTCTCCCTGCCCTGCCCCTGGTAGCTGTGGGGCTTTGGGCAGGTCCCTTCATCTTTCTGAGTCTCAGTCTCCCCATCTGTGGGATGGGCATGACCATGGGGTCTGAGGGCGTAATGTGGACAAGGGGCCTGGCCTGAGCTCAGTGAGGGGAGGTCACCATTAGCCTGGTGACATCCCCCACCATAGTCAAGCTGGGCTTCAGGGAATTGGGGAGGGAGGTGGCCCAGTGCTCGTCCTCACGGAGCCGATATCCCTGCGGGTGGGTACAGCCTGAGTTAGTGGCACAACCCAGAGGCCTCTGGAAGGTGTGGGTATGAGACCCTGAAGGAAGGATCTAAACCCCTGAGAAAAGCACGCAGTGATGAGGGGACAGCGTAAGCAAAGCAGAGGGATAGGAAGGCGCTCAGTCCATGGGAGGAATGTGAAGAGATTGGTGGATGGGGGCCCATCAGGCTGTAGCATCAGGGGTTGTTAATGTTATCGATAGCTGCCATGACTCCCACCCATGGAACCCTCCCTGCTCACCTGAGGTGACACCCTCTCCCACTAATTCTCACCACCAGCCTCTTAAGCAGATTCTATTATCTTATTTGGGGAAACAGAGGCAAGGTCATCCCAATGGGGAGGGTCAGCTCTGGAGACCAAAGCTTGAGCCTGCAGGGCCCACACCTGACACCCACCATGTCCCCAAACTGCCTCCTCCCAGGAGCTGGCAGGGACAACCTGCACACAGGCATAGGGGAGAAGGAGGCACTGAGGGCAGAAGTGCTCACTCCACTTGTGAGTCAGTCTCTCCCCGGAGACACCAGTGTGACAAAGAATCTGGAGGGAGACTCACCCGCACACTATGAGGGGGCTCGTCTTAAAACAGGCTACTCCCTTCTCAGGGGCTAGCTTGACATAGTTGGCCCAGTAAAGGTGGGTCCTGCAGGGGGAAAGCAGACAAGGGTCCGCCAGCCCCCATCCTCAACGCTAGGAGAGATGTGAGCCAGTTGTAGCAGCAGCCGGCCGTAAAGCCTCAGCCTCCTCCTCCTTCCTGCAAAAGCTGTTGGCAGGTTGTTGGGGAAATGGGGGACCCAGATGCGTGATGTTGCCTCCCTCTAACACGGAGAGCTACAGGGAGGTGAAGACGTGGGCTTGGAGGCCCAGACAGACACACGTCACCCACCATCAACCATAGCTATAGTGACGCATGCCCTGTCGTGGACACTCAGGAAAAGGCGCACGTACTCTGGCTGTCATTAATCTGCTGGGGGTCCAGACCCCTCGGGCTCCTTTCTGCTCCCCACCCACCCACCTACCCACTCCCAGAGGAAGGGAGGTACTGGCCAGCACCATCACTGGGGAAGAGTGGGGCTAAGAGGGTGCAGCTACCCAGGCACCTCAGCAGGACCCCACAGAGGGGACAGAGAAACCCAGGAATGCTGGAGAACAGGGGACAGAGGTGCAATAGAGATGACAGAAGAGGTGGGCAGGGCAGAGTGGACACAGAGAGATGAGACGGATGGGCAAGGAAGTGGGGGGAGGGGGATGGGAGAAGAGATGAGAGACCAAAGAAGGGGGCAGGGAGGGGGAAGGCAACTGACAGAATTGGAAAAGGCGACTGACAGAAAAGGAAAAGGCACAAGGAGAGGCAAAGCAGTGAGGGCTGCCCCTCAGCCAGCAGCAAACAGGAAACAGGAGGAAGCAGGTAAAACGGAGAGTGTGTGCTCTGACTCCGTCTCCCTCTACCTCACCCCAGACACATGAGTGCACATATGCACACACATGCGCCTGTGCACACGTGGCCTTCCCTTGTTTGAAAACCTGATCCAGGTCCAGGTGGGGTGAGAGGGCACAGCCCCCAAACCAAAGGTCTGTCCTCCCTCCAGCAGTAACTCCTCTGCCCTCCTCCATCCACCTGGAGGAGGTGGCAAAGGGTCTGCTTTGCCTGCTGGGCAGACAGCCATGTTGCCAAAGCGATTACAGAAATAACGGCCACCGGACCCTAAACCCACACTTGCTTAAAACCCAGCAGCTTGCAAAGCTGGGCCCTGTCGCACTGCCAGACACTAAGGAGGAAATGACTTTCCCATCAAGGGCCCTCTCCACTAAGGGGTCGTCACCCTAGTGCCGTGAAGCTGAGGGTCCCACTGCCCACCTCAGAAAGCCACCTGTACCTGTATCAAAGTCCCTTCCTAGCCTGGCCATGCTAACCCAGGAGAGTTCAGGGAGGCCACTGGCCCCGAACAGCCCCAGGGCAGCAGCCTCAGCCTTTCAGGTCAGCTCAACAGAAGTCCCAACTCCAACTAAGCATGGTCATGCAGGGGAACGTGGGGGAGGGACCCCCACTCAATTCCTCCCCCTTCCTGCCTCCAAGGATCAATGGGCGTTTGCATCCGCGGGACCAGGGCAGCTGAAGGGCGCTGGCTGTCGCCGCCAGCCCTGCGTGTTGTCGCACCGTTAGTCACCTCCCCCTGGACCCTCGGAGCTGTACAGCCCCCACCCCACCCCCACTCTCATTCTCTAATTATGGTTTTCAAGATGTGTCCCAAACCCTGAAATTAGTTCCAACTATACCGACAAGAGAAGAGCGTCCAGCTGAAAATGTGCCACTGCCATCACACCCGCCTCCCCATCTTCTGGCTGGGGACAGAGGGACAGGTGTCCTCTCTGGTCAGGGTATCACAAATGTAACATGCAGGCTCGGCAGCCATCTGACCCACCGCAGGTTACAAGGAGAGGGAGCAAGGTGGGAAGAGGTGAAAAGAGACGTCTACTTAAACCTTCACTCAAGGAGCTACGAAACGGCAAGAGGAAAAAATAACTGTCTTGACTTTGAGGAAAAAAGAATAACAAAAAATAATGCTTTTGCTCTTTTTAAACACTGTGGCTTAAGTCCATTTTCATCACAGCAAATGAAAGACAATAATGCACCCACAAGCCTTGAACTTCCACAGGATTCTCTTCCCCCTGGGCACACCCCACATACACACACGAAAAATCCAGACAGCTGACAGAGGACACGTCCGTGTAGCACCTGTAATTTGCCTACTGATCACCCGCCTGAGCACAGCCAGGCTGTTTGAGGAGAGAGATGACAAGACGGAGAGAGACTCAGGCAGTGCCTTTCCTGAGTTTGATTTTTCCTCATCTGGGAGAACCTACAAGCTGGAGTAGGCAGAACCAGGGGCCCCTACCCTTGGGCAGAACTGGTCTAATGACGCAGAGCCAGCCTTTCCCTTTCCATGAGGACAGACCCTTCCTCTTGGCCACTAGCAGCCCGGCTACTCATTTCCCAAAACCCCTGTGTGGTCACTGGTGCAGGAGTCCAGGGACAGGTGGCTCCTCAGAGCGACAGACAAATAACAGACAGCAAGGTGGTCACCGTGCCCCAAAGCCACAGGGGTGTCTGGGCACTGACATAAGGCTGGGTCATGGTGCCCATAGAAACAGCTGCTGTCCTAAAGGCCACATGCACTGAATACCCATTTGCAGCCCCAGATGCATCTGGCCAAGCTCACCCAGAGGAGGAAGCCCGAGTTTCCAGGCTCCTGGGGAGGGAGAGAAGGCTCAGAAGGACCACGGAGAACCAGCAGAAGCTGGCAGGGCCAAGAGATGCTATTACCCTGTTGGCAGGGGCAGGCGGGGGTCCTCCCTGCCATTCACCTTCTGCCTCCACCCCGGCACCTTCACCTCCCAATTGGGCTCTCCAGGGGACCCTTCCCCCAGGTTTAGTGGCGGGGGCAAGAACAGGGGACACTGACCTCTTCTGTGGCACTGGCCAAACAGTAAGGTGCTCGCATCCTCTGCTTCCAGCCCTCCCCCTCGAAGGAAAAGGCCAAAGAAAACAAGTGTGGAGGTGCCCCCCACCTCTGGATCTAAAGCGCCAGGTTCCTACCCGGGAGGAGACATGAGGCAGACGCTGGGCTCTGACTCCGCCGGGCAGAGGTCGTTGGCCGCCCCCTCACCCAACCCCAGTTTTCCCTCTCAACCCGACAGCGGCAAGGAAATCAGCTGGAAAGCTCGGACCCCCCAGAGATCTCGCTCTGTGCGGTTTGGGGGATGGGAAGGAGAAGGGGCACCGCGGGGAAGTTTCGCGACGCAGCCAGAAGCGCCGGGACCCCGGCTGCCCGCCCTCTGGGCTTGGGGCCGCCGCCCCCGGTCGCGGCGGGCGGCGGGACCCAGCGCCCCGGCCCGGGCGCGGGCTGGGGGACGGAGGGGGGCTCTGGGCTCGGCCGGGGTCCCGCGGCCGGCCGAGGCCACTTACGTGTGCTGCTGAGGAAAGCTGTAGGCAGAGGCGCCGGGGGCGGCGACCAGCGGGAGCAGCAGCAGCGGCGGCAGTAGCAGCGACAGCGGGCGCGGGGGCCGAGCCGCCGGCCGCCGGGCGCTGAGGCCGGGCCGCGAGCCGCGGCCGGGCCAGCTGAGCGCGGTCCGCGCCGGGCCGGGCAGAGAGGCGCCGCAGGTCCGAGCCGGCACCGCCATGTTTCCATTCAAGATGCGGCGCCGCGGGGAGGGGTGGGGGCGGCGGCGGCGGGTTGGGGGGGCGCGGGCGGCAGGCGGCAATCGCCTCTCCTCCTCCGCCGCCTTCTTCGCGCGGGGCCTCCGGGGCTGCCCGAGCCGCAGCACCTCTGCGGGCTTCGTGCTCGATCTCTCCGCCGCGCTAGCTCGAAGCGCTCTGAGCGCCGGGTCCCGGACTAGCGCTCAAATAGCGGCCGCCGCCAACCTGACGGCGCCGCCCTCCCCGCTCCCTCCCTCCCTCCCCAATTCCCCGGCCGGTCCGCCCCCGCGCGCCCCCGCCGCGGCCACGCGCCCGCCGCGGCCTGCGCGCCCCTCGCGCCTCCCTGAGCCGGCCCTGCTGGCCCGCGTGGCCGAACCGAGCCGGGGCACGCGCGTCTTGAGCCCCAGCCAAGTCCGAATTTCCAATGTGCGCCCTGCCCCACGCCTCAGACTGCCAAGAGTCCCCGGCAGGCGCATAATGACCCTGCTGGGGGCTCGACCTTCAACAGGCTTAAGGCCTGGAGTCACAGGTTCGATGGTAGAATGGCAGGCTTCAGCAGAGACCACTGTAGAGGGCAACGGAGCTGAACTCATACCACCAGGGGCTCCAGCTACCTTCAAGAGCCCTCTCTGGGGGAACTTGGGTCCCAAGGCTCTGACAGAAAGAAAAAGCCTGGGTGGGAACAGGTCCAGTTGCACAGTTGTGAGGGGCTGGGAATGGATGCAGCGCTCCGCAACCACTCATTTCACTTCCCTGGGCTAAGCGGGCACTGTGTGCAGACCAGCCCCAGCCCCCGAGGCTTGCACAGCCTCTATTTAAACTCCTCCAGTGCCAGTAAGCTCACCCCTGCACAATCCAATCCCTTCTGTCCTGGAGGCTCCTGGCTCTCCCTTGCTGCCGGGAGAAGGCTGGGCTGGTGTCAGTTCTGACTCTGCGGCTTGTGGGCCTCTCAGAGTCTCAGTCTCCTCCCTTGTGAATGCTTGTGTGGGTGCCCACCCCCATTTCCAGGATAAAGTGAGAATGGAAGTGAGTTGCTTGGTAAATTGAAACACTCATGGTTGGGGGAGAGTATCCCTGAGATTCCGCTGAAGTTGCCCTGGGGCCCTGCTCTGCGCCTGGCACAGATAAGATGGGAGAATGCTTCCTACCAGCCTGGAACAGAGCAAGACCCTCTAAGCAGTAACTGCCCACAGATTCGGTGCCTAATATGAGTGAGGGCCAGTAACCACCTGAGCAAGAGCTCCCCACATTATGATATCTGAGTGAGTCTCCCATCACCTACTTACAAGTCAGCCTAAAGAGGATTTGCAGTGGAGGGGGAAGAGTGGTAACCCCTGGACTGAGGAGGGCAGAGCTACCCCTCTCACCCAGACAGCGGCAAGGGAATAGGGCTCAGGACAACCTTTACTTGCTCCTTATTCCTGCCTGGGCTGTCCTACCCCTGCCTACCCTCACGAGGCAGGGAGACAGCTTTGGAGTATCCTCCTTCTCTGACCTGAGTCAGTCTTCAGAGGCCAGACTGAGGCTTGCCATAGGTCCCAAACATATTGTTAAATGAAGGCAGTGCCTGGGCCCCAAACCCCTGATAGGCCTTGGGGGCTGGTGAACAGGAGGGGCACAGTGGACTCTGCAAGGCCAAGCCAGGCCAGTTCTGTGGAGGACAAGGCAGATGCCTGATTGTGCAGATGTCCCCACCCCCACTTCTGGGCAGGGCAGTCCTTCCACCTGGACAGAATGATGGGGGCAGGGTGCATCACAGAAGAGTCAACAAGCTTGAGCTAACCTAACCAGCCCCCTCCTAGCCCCTCCTACTGACAGTTGTCTCTAGCACCTCTATCTCCCCCATGCCTAGGGAAGGGCTGGCCCATGGTATCCTCACCCATCTGTTTGCTGGATAAATGCCTGTGCTTATGGCCCCAGGGAACCAGCACAAAGGGCATCACCCCTCCTGGGTGCCCTCTGGGGTTAGGTGGGCACCTTCTCAAGGCCAGCTCTGCAGGGGCTGAGTGAGAAATGTCAAGGGCAGCCTCCCTGCCCTTTGACACCAGGATGGCAGCACTATCCCCAAAGAGTGCCCAGGTCATCAGGTACCTGTACCCAGGCTGGGTGCAGCAAGTGGGCATTGGTAGTTGGACATTTCAGTTCCAGCCTCCACAGATGAGCACCTAATTGAGGCTGCTGGTGCCGAGGGAAAGGCGGGAGATTTTGGTTGACAGGCCGTTAAAGGAAGACAAATAAGGAGGGGAGGTAATTAAGAGTAAACGGGTAGTAAGAGTCTACACACTCCAACTTCAGAGGCTCACAACATCCTCGGTCTGCTGGCTCCTGGCTCCAGCCACAGGTTAAGATCATGGGAAGAAAAATCAAGACTTCCTAGCGAATAGGGGGGCTTCCTGGGCAGGAATATTGACAGGTTTGGCAGCTACCCATCTGGCCAGATGTGCCTGTGCTAGAAGATGTAAGGCAGCAGGGGCAAGTAAAGGTGCAGCCAGCAGAGAGTGGCAGGGGGCCTGGCAGGTGCCAGTTCTGCATGTGGGCCGAGGGGAAGTCAGCTAAGCAAGCCAGAAGAGACTGAGAGGTCTTTATGGAAAACCTACTATGTGCCAAGCAAGTCTCGAGGGACGAGGAAGCCTATCAGGAATGTCCAGGACACCTGGGGCAGCAAGATCCCCACTTCAACCTGCCCACCTTCAGCCTCCCTGCCATCACCCTTTTGCTGCTCTATAAGCCAGTGGGTTGGAGAGCTCCTGGCTTTCTTAGAGTTTTACCCCTGTAGTTCCTTCTGCCTGGAACACACTCTCTCATCTCTACCACTTGAACCCAGAATGTTTATGAACCCATAAATACCACTTATGCCAGGAAGCCTTCCTGGACCTCCCCTCAACTAGACAGGCTTCCCCACTCCAGTCCCTACTCTCCTGCCCCCTCCCCCCTGCCACACACACATGCAGCAGCCTCTGCCTTGGGTTCAGAAAAACACCTGCACCCAAGCTGGGACCCCAAGTCTCCCTTGTCCCTGTCACCACCTCAGGGCCCCACACAGAGCCTGGCCATTGGGAGGGCACAGGAAGTGTTGACATAAGGACTTTTGAGTGGCATCTCCAGGAGCCTGGGGCTATGCCCAGGAAGAGTGGTCTGGCCTGGGCGTAAGGAGTGATAGCTTTGGCCTCAGATATCACAGGTTATATCAGCAAATCACTTTGCCTCTCTGAGCCTTTGTTTCTTCGTCCATATAATGGGAGATACGGTACCTGCACGGATGGTCTGAAGACCCAAAACGTGTAACACCCTAAGGGCAGGACTTGGTACTCTGCAAGGCCTTAATGAAGGGAAACCACAGAGAGACTCAGGCATCCCCGGGAAGGGGTTATGGTGAGCAAAGAGACTCAGGCTCCAGACTGAGGTTGAGACTCTGTCCTCTGTGCCCCCTCCCAGGCACCGGGGCCCTCAGAGTCCTCAGAACTCCCCTTGGGAGGACTCTGACCTGAACATCTTCCCCAGAGGAGTGAGAGGCCCCTCAGTGCCACCCCTATGTTCTATACACAGTGATGTGTATGGCACAGAGACCCAGATGCTTGGTTTGTCCCCTCCCCTGAGGCCTTCATTCCACCGTGGCAAGAGAAAACGAGGACAAATAAAAAAGAGAAATTCTCCCCTCAGAAGAGAATTAGGTGTCTGAATGGCTTCCAAATAAATAAAAGTCTCCTCAGAGCCCCCGGCCAGCACTGACAGCAGCTCTAACTCTCCACAAGACGTGTTTTTCTGCCTCCAGGTGGAAGTGAAGAGTGTCAGCGGTGGGCGAAGTCAGGGTCTGAGGAGGCGGCCTTCCATCACCTCCTAACACCCCATCAACACCTCAGCGGAATGGCCATGGCAAATTGCCTCCTCTGATGGCCGCCCCTCCAGGCCCTCAGAGAGCAGAGAGAAACAGGTGCTGGCCTCCCCCACCAAGGCCGGGAAAGAGCTTCCCGGTCAGCTCCTGTCCCTGCGCATTGCTGGGATCCAGTTGTCAATTCTGTGAACCACCCCTCCCTAACTTGCTCATTTTGCAAATGAGGAAACAGAGACAGAGGGCTCTGGCGACAGTGAATGAAACCAGCAAGCCAGGGATGTGTCCCTGAATGAGTTAGCTCTGCTCAATGTGAGGGCAGAGCGAGAGATGTTTCCTGAGAGGGGCCTCTCCGAGCGCAGGTCCACACCTCATGCTATCCGCCTTCCCCTCTGCACCTGAAAAGGCAGGAGAGATCAAGGCTAGACCCCAGGAAGTACCTCCTCGAGCAATGGGCTAGGGAAACACCCTGAAGAAAGTCCTCAAATCTTCTGCTTTTCTGCTAAAAGCATCTCTTGGCTTTGGCCCACTAAGCTTTTAGAGGATTAGCCTCTGCTAGGTGGTTGAGGGGAGGACAGGACCTGGCTCCACCATTACTTAATTTAACTGATGGCTGCTGCTCCTGTGAGGGGCAGTTAGCACTTCATTTGTCGAGCCTGGAAGACGGATGAGGCTAGGTGTTCTTCAATTACTGAAAGAAGTTGACGCTGTGGGAAGTGGCAGCAGGGCCACTAGGAGCAGTGCGTGGTGAGAGGCTAGGTGGCCCAGAGGCTGCCCTGCCCCCTTTCATGAGGCCCCTGCCTTCTTGGGGTGATGCCAGCACTCAGGACCCTCCCCCTGAGTTCCTTAGACACCAGACAGGGAGGAGAAGGGAGGCCTTCTGCCAAAAGCCAGTCCAGCCTTTCCCATTAGCGCTGGATATGGGTCTTTCTGCTCCCTGAATCAGGGTGCCACTGCAGCCCTTGCTGTTCTCCCTGGGTCAGGGCCTTTGAGATCTCATTTCTGGGGCCTGAGGTGAGGTGAGGCAGGGAGCAGGGAGGAAGGAGGCATGGACTCCTCCCCCACTGGTTGGAGTGGCCTGGAGTTGGAAATCCTGAAGGACCCCCTCTTGGCCTGGAAATGTTGTCCCTGAAGCCAGGCCATTAGCCTCAAATACAATCCAAGTGCACTTACGATTCAGCAACTACCCAGGCCCTGGGAGGAGAAGGGTAGTTTCCAACCCAGTCCCCCATGAAATCTTCTGGGCACTGACCCAAGGGGGAACTGTGAGCCACTAGGATCTGCTGAGGAAGGTCATGCTGGATTGGAGGCTACTTTACTGCCTAGGGGTATGGGGGAGGCTGGGGACACTCAAGACAGATGGGCCTAGACTAGGCAGGCAGCAGGGCTGGGAGCTCCAGCTCCTGAGGCCACATGAAGGGGCAAAGCAGACAGGGCTGGGTGGAAACACACTCCTTCCTCTCCTCTGCCAGCATGAGGTAGTACCAGGTTAGGCAAATGAAGGGAGCATCTGGTCTTGATAGAAGGCACAACCTGTGAGGTATGGCAGGAAACAGGGGCAGGGATGGAAGTTAGGGGGACCAGCAGAGCAGAGGCTGTCCTGGGACCATTGTACCCCAGGTGGGCTAGCTAAGGGAGAGACATCACTGCCCAGAAGGTGTGGGGTGGGGAAAGGGAGGTTGTTTAGGGCACAAGTGCTGCAGGTGACCATGGCTTGCAAGGATTCTGGATCCCTCCCCAACTGGTCTAGGCAGTTGGGAAACAACCTGGATGTTCTGGAGACAACCAGGCCCCAGAATCTCTTTCAAAGGACAGCGGGAACTCTGTGGACCCCCTCACTCTACTCTATAAATTGACAAATTGAGCCTCAGGGATGCTCTGGGCTGGGCCTAGTGAACAGTGGCACCTCTGAGACCAGAACCCAGACCCCTTGGGTCCTTGCTTAGGGCCGTTCATGGCACTCTCTTATGGTCAGAGCTGGCCCATATCCCCATCTTGGGTGTCGGTTTTCTACTTGCTGATTAAGGGCCAGTACTGTGGCCAGCAGAGCAAGGCAGGTACCAGGACAGATACAGAGAGCAGAGAGCCCCTCGGTGGCCTAGAAAAAGACCCTGGAGGTCTGGGAATTCCCAAGGCAGAGCCAAGCCCTCTTCCTGCAGAGTAAAGCTATCAGAGAGCTTCGCTGGGCTCCAGGCAGGCAGAAGGGGGTGCTTGGGAAGCTGCACCCAGGTAGGCCACTGAGAGTCTGGCGGAGGATGGAGAGGCTTCTGTCTGCTTATGTTCCCACCAGCTGGACGGCCTCTCCCCCTCACCTACCGCCACGGCCTCCCTGATCCCAGTCTGGCGGCTCCAGAGCACCATCTTGCTGAGGTCTTAATTTCTAAATGAGCGAGGAGGAGCTTTGGAGAGGCAGAGGCGGATGGAGAGACTCGCTGAGAGAGACAGAGAGAGACCTCGGGGAGGATCAGGATGTGGACTCAGCATTTTGCCACAAACCACTTAGGTCTTGCCTTCGAATCCAAGCCAGCTGCCGTGGGGTGGCTGGGAGCAGGCCATGGACAGGAAACACTGGTGATGAGTCAGGCGTGGGGCAGGGCTGGGGGATGGTACTTAAACCCGGGGGGCAGTAGGTATGCCAGGCATACTCAGGCCCCTCGGAAGATAGGGCATTATCAAGTGTTGATGAATGACTAAATGACTATGTAATAATATATCATCTCCATCATGCTAGGGTCTGGGATGGGAGCCATAGGACCCCTGCAAATCCTGCAGATCAGATCTCTGGGAGTGAGATGGACCCTGCCCTCACAACTCCATATAACCTCCTCCCAGGTTCCTGTACTATTCTCCGCCAGCCATAGATCTCTGATGGGACTGAGGATTCCCCACAAGCCCCAGCCACTCAGTGCCCCCCACCCCCATACACACACTGTAGCGATTCTGATAGACACTGCAGGGCAACTGCTGCCCTTGCAGGCTGGCCTCAGGACCCTGGCCTAGCTGCTCTTATAGAAAGCTGGGCATGTCTGGAATCTCCTCATCCCAGGCTCTGCTGATCCCCTAGCCCTCTAGACGTGCTTGGATCTCACTGAGTCTTGCTGCAGCTTCCTGGAAAATAGGCCCTGAGAGAGCTCAAACTACCCCCCACCCACTGGAGTGCCCCTACTCCCAACCTCCCCTGGAGACTAAGAACCTTATATTCACTGTACAGAGAAAAAGGACTTACCCTGGTCACTGTGGCTTTCCTGTGATTTCCAAAAGAGAATTCTTGATGTTTCCTCCAGAAAGTGAATGAGAATCATAAGCCCCATCATAATTCCTCCCTCTCCCCCAGCTTCTCCTTCCCCATTACACACCAGACACGGGGCCCGAAGGATGCCTAATTCTTACAGTAGCCTTTCAAGTAGATAGCATTATCCCCATTGAGTGGATGAGAAAACTGAGGCTCCAGTGGTTCCGAGCGAGTTGTTCCACCTGGCTGGGAAGCAATGGAGATGGGATCTGACTCCCAATCCAGCTCCTCCTTGGTTGAGGCACGAGGAGCATATTGTAATCTTTAAAAAAGAATTTAATAAGTCCATCTTATCTCAATATGCAAAGCTATGCACAAGGCATGCAAATGAGTACTTCCTGTCCACTCCCAGGGTAGCAGTGCAGACTTTGGGTTTGACCAGCATTTAAAAGGCCTCCAGGGCTTCCTTGGTGGCGCAGTGGTTGAGAGTCTGTCTGCCAATGCAGGGGACATGGGTTCGTGCCCCAGCCTGGGAAAATCCCACATGCTGCGGAGCGGTTGGGCCCGTGAGCCATGGCCACTGAGCCTGCGCATCCGGAGCCTGTGCTCCGCAACGGGAGAGGCCACAACAGTGAGAGGCCCGCGTACCGTAAAAGGCCTCCTCTCTCTTGCTTGGATGGAAACTCGCTGCTCTGCCTGCTAAACCCAAAGTACCTCTGGGCAGAGCTTTGCAGAAAGCAGTTGGGGATCTGTCCCCACAAAGCCTGTGAGCATGTATCGGATTCCGCGGGTAAGGCAAGGACCACCTGCCTCATGCCTTCCCCTTTCCCTCCATGGAGCCCCAGGCCCAGCAGAGATGAACATCTGCACTTTGGGATGCTCAAGGACGGGAACTGCTTGTTGCTGCGGGAATATGGGAAGGCTCTCTAGAGGTAAAGGAGAGGACATTCCAGGTGAAGGGAATACTGGAGAATTAGTAAAAGGTGTGAAGGTAGGATCCGCTCCGGGGAAAGCCAGTGAAGCATTTAAGGTCTGCTCTGTTTCCAGAAGTGAGGCTTCTCCATGATGAAAGAGCCCATTGCACTGGAGCAGGAAGGCCTGGAAGCCGGGAGGCGGGTGGCAGGGCTGGCTACAGGCAGTGGTCACAAATCATGGGAGAAACGTCCCATGAGCACAGGGTGGAAAGGACAATCATCCAGCGCCTTGGCCTGATTCATGTCTGGGAGGCAGCGGACATCCACTGGGCCCAGGTAACCTTGAGTTCATTACCCAATGTCACTGCACCTCACTCTCCTTGAAGGTAAAATGGGTTTAATAAGCCCCCTCATCTTCCTCTCAGAGCTGCTGGGAAGCCACCGGGGGCTTGATGCTTTGATGCTGAGTCACAAGCTTGCATAGCAGGACTGCTCCCATGGTGTCCACCAGGTCCATGGAAGGAGGAGGGGCAATAGTGCCACCCCTGTCCCTACATACTCCACCCAGTTGAGGCAATGAGCCAGGCCCAGCACACACCAAGCCGGGGGCAGGACTGGGACTGGAGCACATTGCAGAGTGACGAGTCAGTGAGGTTGGGGCAATGGGCAGAGGCCTTCCTGCAGCTGCTGAGGTGCACAGGGAGAATGGGGTGGCCTGTGGAGGAATGTGACAGTTAGGGACAGGAGGTGGCTGGCCCAGGTCAGTTTAGAAGCTTATCTTCTCTTGGAGAGGTCCCGGGAAGGATCCCAGGGACAAAACTGATCTGCCCATTAAATGGTTCAGGGATGGTCCATTGAAGTTTTGGGGGCCTCTTCCAGGACACTGGGTTTCCAACTATATTTTGATAAACAGGAATTCATTTTAAACTAAATTTGATCAGATCCCCCATTTATGACAGATTGAAGTGGGACTGCTCTGATGGAGGATGGCAGGGGTCGGGGGCTCCAGAGCCTCCCAGGACAGAGTTCCAGTGCACACCCCATGCCAGAGCTCGGCATAAGGAGGGACAGGAGCTGGGCACAAGGCTTCAGCTCTAAACAGAGTCTGGACTCGTTTCAGCCCTCCTTGGATGACCTTGGGAAGGCTTTTCACAGCCGTGGGCCTCAGGCTCCCATCTGCAGAATGGGTACCTCTTAGCACCTTGCCCTCAGTTGTGCTCCTGGGCGGCCCTCCATCATGGAGAGGAGGCTATTTATTCATCCTCCTGAAGCGCTGAGGTTTTGCGAACTCATCTGCCGCCTGGCTCAGCTAATTGGAATCGCTTTCCCCCTTCTCCTCTGCCTCTCAGTAAATTATGCGAATTGCCCCAGTCAGAGTCCTGGGTGATGGACAGCCCTGTCACAGCAGCCTAAGTGTTTAAAGAGCAATTGTTCTAGGGAAGGCTGCCATTCCTCAAGCCTGTGCTGAGCAAGGTGCCACGGGGAGAGCCAGCCTGGCCCTGCCTGGGTGGCAGCCCCTGCTCCACCCCGGCCCAGCCACCACAGCCTGCTCTGCCTAGCCTGCCAGCTACTGGTTTCCAGTATGTTATCCTTGTCATAACAATCAGAGCAGCCGAGAGGTATTGCACTTAAACCCTCAACACACATTTTTATAACCTTTCTGTTTAATAAGAAAGAGACAGCTCCAATTAGCTGGGAATATTCTGCAGAAACGGGATTATTTTAAAAGCTCTGGCAATATTATAAAATAGCTTCAGTAAGTGAACAGCTGTTGCTGGGTCCCACCCGCCATGCGCACTGCACCACCCGCACTCTCTCACCAGGCAGGGGGCCTCTCTCCCCTCCCCGGTCGCCCCAGAGGCCCTGAGAACCCTGCTCTGGCTGGCAGTCACAGACCCCTCTTCTGGCAGCAAGATGTAAGCTGTGAGATGTAGAGCCGGGTGCTCTCTCTTCTGGGCTGGAGGAGAGGAAGGAGTAGCTTAGATCTACCTCTATTGTTGGACCATGGCCTTGCTGGAGTCCTGCCTTCCCTGGGAAAGCCTACGTGGGACATCATCTCTAAAGGGCCTCCAGTCCCCCACAGTTGCCCCATGACCTGGACATGTCCCCTGCTATGACAGGACTCCCATCCACTCAGGCTGAGCTCAGGTCTTCCCAGCCTCTCCATCTCCCCAATCAAGGGGGCAGGGCAGGGTTATCTGGCAGCTCCGGTTCCAGTTACTGTGCGTTTTCTGAGTCCGCTCTGCCCAAGACCGCACCAGGGCCAGGTAAGCATTTTACCTAAGGGTTCCCTGCTCCTCCTTCTTGGGGCCAATTGCCATCCCCTCTTTGGAGCTTCCTCCACTCTCACCGACAGCCTGCCGTTTTCCTTCTCTCCAGGAGTCTTCTCTCTGTTTCTTTGCCCACCCCAGCTGGAAGTCTTATCAGTAACAGAGTCTAAGCCCCCAAAGCTGTGGGCAGGGTCATGGGGGTCCTGTCCTTTCTCTCTCTTCCCATGTCTGTGGCAGAACTCTGTAGAAAGGGCTTCTCAGCTCCCCCCTCCCAAAGCTATGGGGTTATATCGTACCACCAGCCTCCACATCGGCAGTCAGCCCCACCTGGGCAGAAGCTTGACACCACCTCTTTCCTGGAGCCAGCCCAGCCTCTGCGAGGAGGGTCTAGGGGTAGGGACTTCAGGGAGGCCCTTGGTCCTCTTTGGCCTGCTGGGCAGAGGGGCAGAGGGCTCTGTGTTCCTGCCCCCTCTGTCTGCTTGCCCCTCAGCGCACAACAGTGATCCCCATAGTACTAGGTGCCCCTCAAGATTCAGGCTGAACAGCAGATCATATTTGAACACCCTCCAGGGAAGGTTAAACTTGGAAAGGACCTCAGAGTTTGGCCCATGGAGCCTGTCACTGTATGGTTGGGGAAACTGAGTCCAAATGAGAGGAAGATCCAAGGCTATACTCTAAAACAGGATGGGAGGCAGGATCCAGGCTATCTGCCTCAGCCCTCGAATTTGACCTTTGTGGGCCCCGGCACAGCAGGTAGTGAGATTTGAACTCTTGAACCAGAGATGGTGGGCTGGAATGGGCCCTGCCTCAATTGCTCAGGTGACCATAAGCAACTCCCTCCCTCTCTGTGAGTCAGCAACTCAGTGAGGCCCTGCCTCTGAAGGCAGGACTCCTGGGGCTGAGGGGGGTGAATGCGACACCAGGGCAAGCTGCTGGGCAGAGCTGGGGTAAGAACTGAGTCAATGGGGCTCCTTGGGGTCCCCAGGTGCCCCACTCCTCCATCCCTGCCAAGTCCCCTCCAGGCCTGACCAGAGAGTGTGGGGCCTCAAGGTCTCTCAAGGCTCCTGGGAGAGCAGCCTCATGGCCAAGGGAACACCCACATGATGGGCCCCTCCCAGCACCGTGGCCCCAGCCTCGGTGACGCCCAGGTCTTGGGGTCACTGCCTGGGGAATAGGAACAATTTGGGGGCATCCTTGGGAGGAGACCACAACCCACGAACTGCAGCACAATGCAAATGCACCATGTGCTAAATGGGGAAAAAAATGAATTTTACACCCAGACAAAGTGACTTTTATCATGTTAACGACCGTGGTTTGCTCATCATGTCTGCTGCAGTGAAATGGGGCCTGTGGATGTTTTTCTTTTAGTTCTGCTTTTAAATGGAGGCATTTCCCCCCTGTAGCAGACAAGCCAAGCCCCTCAGATTAGGATGACAGAAATGCCGATTCAGCAAAAACAAAACGGAGGAATTAAAAACAAAATCTTCATCTGTGCTTTCCAGCAAAAATAGAGCTCAGAATGAGGAGCTCGGGTGTGGCGTGAGGAGCCCTGGCCTGGAGGTGGGAAAGTGATTCTAGCCCAGCTCACCTCCAAGTCCCTGTGTGACCTGGGACGTACCTCACCCATTCTTGACCTCGGTTTGCCCAGTGGTACCAGGAGAGCTGCTCTGCCCTGGCCCTTGAGCAGATATCCATGTCAAACTCGTCATGCTCAGTCTAGGTCCAGAACTGCCTCTTCCATTAGACTGGGACTTGCAGAGGGCAAGACAGGGCAGCGTCATCACTGAGTCCGTGGTGCCCCCAGTGATCAGTATAAGGCCCTGCATGGAAGGGGCACAGATGTTTGCGGATGGAGCCAGGGCTAGTTCCCTGACACCAGCAAGGAGTGTCCAAGTAGATTCCGTGAGCCAAGACCCTAAGAGTTCCCCCCACCAGCCCTGCACCCTGAGCATGTCAATGACACATGACAACTCCATATTGTGCTCATCAAGAGTCAGGAAAACACCATCTGATGCTTTGTACAGCTGCCCAGCCCGGCACCCAGCTCCCATGGAGGAGCCTGTGCTGCGCCCAGTGGGGGAGTGCTCAGCTAAGGCAAATGAAGAGGACTTTGGGGCTGGCATATCTGAGAAACCTCTGCTCTGACACCATGCAGTTCTGCTCTGGAAGGCAAGCCCAGGTCAGGCAGGCAGGGCATTTGATGAGCAGAGATCGGTGGACAATTAGCCAGCCCCAGTGGAGGTAATTAATCAACGTCTGAGGCCTTCCATCTGGGTCTGCTGTGATCACTGCCGTGCCTATGCCCTGGTGGAAGTCAGGGCCTGGGCCAGGCTGACAGGAGTGGTCTTGATTGCTGTCAACATCGCCTTTGCCAGCACAAACACCACCATCACCACTGCCTCCAGCAGCTCCGTGTGGCCGTCACCATCACAGTTAACCATCACTCTCAGCCCCCCACAGTAGCATCATCACCCAACCAGGGATGTGCTGTCACCAGCTCCGTCCACACTCACCTGTGCTTATTCTTCCCGACTCAAGATGCTTTCCCATTGTCTCCTCATTCCATTCCTCCCAGTCTCGAAAGATACACTGGTGGCTCGCTGGTAGGGAGACCGAGGCGTAGAGAGGGGAAGGGCCAGGGTGGTTAAACCAGGGTGAGAATCTGGCCTCCTGGCATACAGCCTACCGTCACTGCCACCCCCTCCTCCGTTCTCCCAGTACCACCTACTCGCGCAGCATATACTTTCTCCCCACATCAGTCAGAATGGATTAAATCCGGCTTCAGTAACAACGACCCTAAAATCTTAGTGGCTTAAAATAATGATTTATTTCTTTTTATTGCTACTTGTTCTTCATAGGTCAGCCAAGGCTGTGCTCCATGTCATCCTCACACTGAGACCAGGCTGACTACAGAGCCAAAGTCTAGAAAACAGTTATGGCAGAGGGAGAGAGGGCCTTGAAAGGTCTCACACCAGCGATGAACTGTTCTGTCATGGAAATGTTGCTTCCGCTTGCCACTCATTGGTGAGAACCAGACCGCAGCCCCACTTGACCACCAGGGGGCAGGAAGGGGCAATTCTACCTTTAGCCTGGAAACAGGGAGAACAGGGGCATTTGGCAATTGCCCACAGTGGCTCTCAGATTTCCCCTTCCTTCTCTCCCTGCCTTCACCTCCCCGCCCCATGCGCCAATGTTCTCCAGCCTCCTGGCCCAGCAGGACTTCAAAGGTTGAGATGAAACTTCCTCCGTCTGCCTGGTATCCTGCTGAGATTCCTGCTCCAGGGAAGGATGACAGTGGGGATGAAGCTGACTGAGCCAGGAGGACCTGGGAGCCTGCCCTGTCCCAGTGGAGCCTTGTGGAAAGGGAGAGAGGGTCTGAGCTGAGCTTTAGGCAGTGACTCTGGCCACAGGTGTGGCGATGGTTGGAATGGGAGAGGCTCAGTCAGAGACCAGATAGTAGAGTCTTGCGAGGATTCAGAAAGAGAGAGGACGGACCAGCTGAGGGTGAGAGCCTCAGTGGAGAGGCCAAGACAGAGGAGAATGGTGAATGAGGTGGCTCTGGGTGATCAGAACCCAGACTGGTTCTGGCTGACTGGTTCTGGGGCTGTGAGACTCCTGGTCTGTGTAGGTATTTATATAAGGCACCATTTGGGGCACCCTAGTCACACACTGGTCCTCCAAACATCTACCTTTGCAGCCTGGCCTCCCAGGGTTTGGGCTGTAGGAGCAGAGATTGGGGGAGTGGGCTAGTTAGGGGCTCTGGAGATCAGGTCTGGAATTCTGGGGTCCAGCGCTAGGCTCCAGATTCCCAGTTTGGTGTTCATTTTGCTCCATTCCCATTGGCCAGGGCTAGAGGAGGATGGTGAGGTAATGGGATAAGGAGAGTCTGCATCTAAGCAAGGCCATATCCGATTCTCCCGGTGCTGGGGTGCTGGTGCCAGTGCAAATGTGGCTCTTTCCACATCATCCATCACTGGGCTACAGAAGGCTGGTCATGATCAATAAAACAACAATTATCCCGTCATTACTGATTGTGAGCCTGGGGCAGGAGCAGCAGCGGAGTGGGGAGCACTTGGGGTCTGGGGGAGCTTCTGATGAGGACAGTCCACGTCTAGTGTGTTGGCCCAGGTTGGGGGGTGCAGGGGCTGAGGATTGTGGAGGCTGCCAGGCAGGGCCGCCCAGCAGTTGGGGCAGGGCCCAGAACCTGCAAAGCAGGGGGACTGAGATCCATCTGAAGGAGGTGGGAGGCGGGCCAGTCTCCACCAGACTGGGAGAGGAGGCAGCTCTAAGTGGGCTGACTGGCCCCTCTTACCCACTCTCCTCCTTCTGGTGTCTCTCTCTGTGAACAGCCCAGGCTTGGGGAAGGTAGTAACTGTGAGCAATCCCAGCCACCAATTAAGAGCTCTCCTCTGCCTGCCTATCCTACTCCTGCATCTTCAGATCTTCAGCACTCAGCCGACGTCTTGGCTACCCAGGCAGGGCAGTGTCCAAGGCAATGGGGATGGGCCTGGCTGCTAGGGTGGGAGGAGGGGGAGCAACCGCCACTCTGGAACCTGTGTCCCAGCTCCTGAGAGATGCTGGGCTTCTGGCCGTGGAAGGAACCTGAGCTCCAAGCCCCTCGGAAGGTGGAGCAGGCCCATGGCCCGCTGACTCGGTGGAGAGGAACCAGGGCTGCACAGCCATGGTCACCTCAGTCCCCCCAGCTCTGTTCCCTGTCCTATTCCCAGCCTCACGGAGGGGAAATCTCTCTCCATCAGAGGGAAGGGATGAAAGGAGAAGTGATTTATTATTCTATTCCATTATGCCTGTTTCCAGAGAAACTAATTATGGTGCATTGTTGTATTAGATACTTTCAGAAAGATTACATTTTCTTACTTTGGCCGATAAAAAAATTAAATCCATCAGTTTTCCTAAACACATTACAGTAAAGACAGACTTGCTCCTTGTAATTATTAATCAGTCGGATTTGGGGATGCAAAGCATTTGACTTAAGTCAATACAGTCACGAACAATGTCCCAGGATCACATTTGGTATTGAAACAATTTTTCAGTTTATTAAAAAGTCATTAATGTGGTTGGGGTGGGGGGTGCAGGGAGCTGGGCTAAGCCACTGAGTCAGGGCTGTGGATCTGGGGGGCGGTGGTTTGCCGAGGGGGCCCTGCGAGCAGGAAGAGACCCCAGGACTCTCTCATTCCTAAGCCCAGCTCTATGAAAGGGGTCTGTTCGGGGTGAAACAGAATGCTGAGAAGTCAGCCCCTGCCCGCACCCCAGCAACCCCATCCTATGCCTGTCCGGCCGTCCAGAGTCTGCCTTTCCAGACCGTGAGCTCCATCGGACAGAGCAGTGGCAGTAAAGGGTCCCTCTGGGAACAGTTTGGCTACTGAGCCTTGAGCCCACTTTCCGGTGGTCCCGCGCCGAGAGCTGAAAGTCCGCCTGACTCCCATAAGGCAGGGAGACAGGCCCCTTCTACCAGCTCAGGCCCTTGGAGCCCCCAACCGGGAACATGTGGCTATTTGGAAGGACACCTGGTGTGGCTGAGTGCCTTGTTCCAGTCACTGACCCTGCTCACTCAATCATTTAATTACTCCTCTGACACTTCCTACTCCCAGGAGGGATTTGCAGGGGTTTAGGAGGCTGGCGAGCTACAAGCTCAGCTTAGCCTGAGTCCTGGCCAGGGTGGGAGCTGAGGGGTGGCAACAGGATCCGGGCTCAAGTCACAGCTCAACCACAGGCAAACTCTTGACCCTGGACAAGTCAGTTAACCCTGCTACGCCTCAGTGTCCACTACCAGAGAAAGGGAGTGCTGCTGCCCGTGTCCTCACACGGGACAAGGGAGGTCACAAGATCTTGTCTGTCCTTCCTGAACTCTGTCATGCCACCCCTCTGCCCCTCCACCCTCAAGGCTAGAGTCCTGGCTCCTCCCTCAGCGGCTACTTCACACATGTTGTTCCCCCTGACTGTAATACCTACCCCCTTCCATGGACCTAACTTCTGGAGAATTCCACTCACCCTTCCTTCTGGCCTCTGCTTTAATGACCTTCCACAAATCTGAATAGGGCCTCTGGGTGATCCCATGGCTCCTGGGCTACTCCCTCTCATCACGTAGTGCCCAACCAGGATCTCATCTGCCCCCACTAGGCAGGGACCCCAGAAGGGCCAAGTCCTGTCCCTGACATCCATCGGCAGAGCCCAGACCTTGTGCCCTCCCTCCACGCGAGGCCCACCCTGAGCCAGCCTTGGACCTTGCTGCACCGGGCTGGCCGTTCCTTCCCAGAGCCAGAGGACCAGACAATGCTGGACCCTCTTAGGCTCTCTTGACCCAGTGCTGAGAGACCCTATCCAGCAGCAAGACCTCTCAGCTCTGTGCCGACCTCACCCCAGTGCCCTGCTCTGGATTCGCTGCCAGGGAGGGAGCCAGGCAGGGAGGCCAGCCCCACTCTCAGGAAACTCAGGATGAGGCAGGGGTTGGGGCCAGGACTTGCACTGCTCCCAACTCCTGGGTGGCCTTGGCTAGCTCTGCCTCTGTGTGCCTCAGCTTTCCCCATATGTATAATGTCCCCCACCCCATTAGCTGAAGAGAGATGGAACTGGGGATCAAATATCCAAATGGAAGGGAAGACTCCAGGATAAGAAGAAAGACCTGGGAGCAGAGCTGGGGTCTGAGCATCAGCATAACTGTGGGTGACTGGTGAGGTCGGGGCTGGGTCTGCTGCACAGGGTTGGGTTCCAGGCCTGTCCTACTCCCTACTGTTATGGGCCACAGGCCACAGAGAAGGAACGCTGGGTGCTGGGCACACTGCCCCCCTCCCTGCACCTCTCACCTGCAGGCAGGTGGAATTGAGCGTGTTCCGGACACTCCATTTCCCAGGAATTTATGGAGGGCTTTATCTTCCCTCCTTGATCAGTGGTGAGGGAAAGGAGAGGGCACGCTGGGCTCCCTCCCCGCCAGAGGGGCAAAGAACAGCAGCCTGGCCACCCTGGAGCTTGGAAAATACTATCTAAATCCCACCTCAGCAAATCCCCCTTCCCCCTATGGGGCCTCGTCAGGGCCAGGCGGGTGTGGGGAGGGGATGGCAGCCATTTAAGCTGTCACCAGCTCCATCAGAGGATTTAAGTCACTGACACAGAGTAACAGCGCTGTAGATTACAGTGCAGGAGCCACGCGGGCACAGCACAGCAGAGGCGGAGGAGGGGTGGCAGGCGAGTAAGGAGGTAGGGGCTGAGAGAGGCACTGCCCTGGCACCTCAGCTGGGGGGCGCTCTACAGCTGAGGCGGGCTCAGCAGCAGGGAGTCCCTGAGCACCCTGCCTGCCCCTCCACTCAGACCAGACACCCACACACACAGAAGCCCCCACCCCCCTGGGCTACTCCAGGGCCCTCCTCAGCTGGGGACCCATCCTGTGTGCCCTCCAGATAATGGCTGGGATCGCAGCTCATGTCTCTCCCAGGTTCCCCGGGGATCTAGGACCCAGAGGCCTCACGGCCACGGGCACCCCTGTGAGTGGGTGGGGGCGGGGGGGCTGGGGGTACCTGGCAGGGAGCCTGCCTGCTCCCTGTCACAGGCGCCCAGCCATTGTCTTTGATTGCACAGTATTAGCCGTAAATTACAGCCTTTGGGAGGCCGCATGTAAAAATAAAATAAAATAAGTGTCAAAAGACAGAGAAAATATTGATTCTTCAGGGAGAAGAAAGGATGCCTTGGTTAAATTAAAACTTTGAGAGGAAGGAGAGTGTGGGAAGGTGGTCCCCAGGACTGGAGAGCAGCCCAGGGTGTGGTGGAGGTTGCCTGGGGGACCATGATTCAGTTTGTCAACAAACTCGCTGGTCCTGAGATCCTGGCCTGTCCAGGCCAATGTGGAGGAGACATAGGCAACATGTGACAGCACTCACTGGGGAGACAATAGACCCTTGAGACTCACCAGGAGGGACCCCAGGCACTGATTCATAGGCAGAGTGGCATCTGGGCTCCGGCAGGGGCCTGGTCAGTGTGTAGGAATCCTCCATGGTGCTGAGGCTCATCTACTAAGTGATCCTTCCCTCCGAGCACAGGAAGAATCCCAGGCCCGCCCCACACACACCCTCTGCCTGGGTCTGAAGACTGTAGGGAGGCCCACATTAGAGCCCAACTTGCCCCACCCATCCAGTTCTCCCTCCACAAACACTCCTCTTCTGGTCTCCCATCACCCTCTCCCACTGAGAAGGACGAGGAGATTTCCCAAGGCTGCCTCAGTAAGGGCAGAAACAATAGAAAAATAGACTGAAGGAGAGATAGAGGCCCTGTCTGGCTGATTGTCCATGTCCACAACGACATTTCTGCAGCAGGCAGTACTTCCTACTGGGGTTTGATACAGATCCCAGACCTATAGCACCTTAAAGCCAAGGCTGGGGGGACACAAGAGCATGCAGGGTGTCTGGCCCAAGGGGACAGACAGGAGCCCCTGGAAGCACTGGCTGATAAGGGCAGGAGCAGCAGAAAGTGCCCCCCGCCGCTCATCACAGATGGCCTAGACCTCCAGGGGGCCCCCCTTGAAGAAACCAGAACAATTCTGAGGCCGCAGCTATTTTTCTAGAGGCTCCTGGACCTCAGGTTGGGGGACTCATTTATTTCTTCAATGAGCAAAATTCACTAAAAGGACAGCCCACTCGCAGCAACAGCCTTTGGGTCCTTCACTCATCCACAACAGCCTTGGGAGGAGGGAGACTCCAAGCTAGCCCTGCCAAGCTCCCTTTCCTGTTCTGAAGGGGGTCACAGCAGGGGAATCTGTAGGGTGCTTGCCATAAGGAACAGAAGAACTGGGAACAACGAGGGCTGGGCATCTGGACAAGGCCTGACCTGGCTCCTGCCAGGGGTAGGGGAGAGGTTCTTGCGGGTGAGACACCTCATCACCAGGGACACCTGCCTCCCCTCACCTGCAGCCCCTGGCCCCACCCATCTAGCTGCTCCCACTTCCCTAGTCCACTGCCCAGTCCTTCTTGACCTCAGAGTATGGCAGGATGGGACACTGAAGCAGGTTGGCTGAACAGGTCCTGGCATGGCCTGCATCTGACACCTGCTCCCTATCACCTGTTCCCTGCCTGGGAATACCTCCCCTGGTGAAGGTGCCCACCTGACACCAGGCATCTGGGGTGAGAGATGCCTGCCTTCCTGAAGTGGGGAGGGGTGCCGCCTCTGGTGCCAGAAACCCCCTACCCATCTTCCTGCTCATCAGTCCTGAGGCTGGCCATGTTTTGTCCTCCATTGGCACTCAAGGCCAAAGCCTAGCCTGGGCCTCCTCTTGCCACTTAGGCTCCCCAGTCCTGTAGCCCATGTCCTGCCGCCCTGGACGCTCACACTGGATGACAACTCCACGACTCAGGAGGTGCTGGGGAGGTGACCCCTTGAGGGTCCCACCGGGACTGGGCCTAAAAGTGCCCTCCTCAGTGCTTACACCCTCCTCAGCAAGTCCCTCCACCTCTGGTGTCCTTGAACTCGTCCTCGCCTCTCTGCAGCTTGGCCCCCAGGGTGGCCTTTCTCCTCATCCCTCCTTCCTCAGGCTCCATCACCCCAGAGCCTCTTTGAGTACCCTCCTTCTAACCCCCCCCCACCCCACCCCCCCGCTAAACCCCTCCCCTGACCAGCCAGGGCTATGCTGGTTGATTTCACCTTGAAGCGCCCTTATCACAGTCTCCATCTCCTGCTGGCCTTAGCTGGAGCAAAATTGTTTTCTTTGTGGCTGCCCTGAGCAGTGAGGCCAGAGTGGGTGCCGGGATGGGAATGGGCTATGGTGGGTGGAAATTCAAGTCCTGAGATCCAACGGTCTCCTCGGTCTCCTCTGCTTCCTCTCCCTGCACCCAGACCCTATCCCTGCCCCATCCCCACCCCTAGACCCAGGTATAGGCCTGGCCTACCTTGATTTGTTGCTCATGCCCACACTCACTTACCCTTCTCACCCTGGGCTGAGCTGACCTAGCAGAACCTTGGGATGCTCCCTCCCCCGTGTGAGCACGCTCCTCCAGCCCCATGGGTTGGGACCCACACAAGCACATGCCTACATTCCTTTGGACCCCCGTTTTGTACTTGTGCTCCCCTTTGGGCATGCACACACTCCGCCACAAAAACATGTGCTCGCTTACTTGTGCATATGCCTAACACAGAGCTCCAGAAGGTCAGAGCCCAGAGAAGCCCAGCAGTCTTCCACTCCCCTAACCCAGTCCAGACACCTTGTTGTACAGATGGGAAAGCAGAGGTCCAGAGGGGTGGAATGGAAGCAGACATCCTGGGTTGGAGGTGGGGTTGCAAAGTCTCAGGGAGGGGTTAGGGGTCCAGTTGGTTTCCCCTAAGCTTTGAAGAAAGGCCTCTCTGTTGGGCCATTCACCTGGGGACATTCTTTCTCCAGGCTTTTTTTCCTGCCCAGAGCAATCAAGATCTCAGTGCTCTGCCCTGGGGTACTCCAGTCCCCCATGTCTCTCAACTCCTGCCCTCCACTCTCTCCTCTCTAACTCAGCTTTCTCTCAGAGCCACCTCCCCATGAGGAAAACAGTCTCAGGCCCCAGCCATGCTCTGGAGTCCCAGCTCCAGGATCCTGCTGTGTGACCTCAGGCAGGTCACCTCACCTCTCTGAACCTCCATTTCCTCAGCAAATAGGGATGATAAAAAATCTGACCTCACAACCTCACGTGATCTTATGAAACTGAAAGACTCACCTGGAAGGGACTTAGTGCAGGCAACAGGGTCCTGTACCGATATAGTAACAGCAGTGATAAAAACAAAGCTGCTGCCCTTCCCTGCTCACCCTCCCTGACTCACCCTCAAGGATTTTTTTCTTCTCTATTAAACTCCTTGCAAGAGTTGCCTGCACCCTAGCCACCACTTCCTCTCCATGCACATATACTCCTAAACGTGCATGCCCACCCATGGGAGTGTGCCCCTCAAATCCACACCCCCATCTAGTACTCGCACATGCTCACACACACGCACACACAAATGGTAAGCAGAATATAATTCATTTGTAAAGGAGACTCCAGTCGTGCCATCCATCTTAAGCTAAAATTCAATACTTCCCAGCGTTGCCCACCAGGTCTTGATGAATGGAGAGGACAAAAGGCTCCATCCCACGCACCCCATTCTCTGGAACAGATGCCAGCCACCAGGGGCTGGTGGGATGGAGAGGCAGGGCAGCATCCCAGCCATCCAGAGAGGTGGTTCTAACAGTCTAGCAGCCCAGCTGGGGCCAGAGCAGGAACTACTCCAACTTCAGCCTCCCATCTGTGGCCTCCCAGGGGTTCTCTGATTCTACTTTTTTTTTCTGGACCCTTTGGAGCCAGTGCAGCCTGACCAGAGGGTTGGCTGAGGCCCTCCCAATTACCTGGATGCCAGCTCCCACCTCCATCCCCAGCACCTCTTCCTCCCTCAGCCACCCACTCTGAAACAAAAGTTCCCCTTCCCTGCTTGCATCCACCTCCTTAGAGCCTGTGGCTACTTCCCAAGTACACCTGACCTTTGCATATACTGTCCCCCCACCCCAAATTACCATTCCTTTTCTTCTTAACCTGGAGAAGTTCTCCACATGATTCAAAGCCTGGTTCAAACGCCCTTCCTCCAGGAAGCCAGAGCCCTGACCCTCTTGGGAACAGCTAACTCCCAGGTAGTCAGGGTGTCAGAGCCATAAGGCAGGACAGGGTGAGGGAGGGTCCACCATGCAAGTCCCTGCAGGCCAAGGAGGGGGCTCAGGTGCAACGCAGACAATGGGGGCCCATAGAAGGGATTAAGGGGCAGCAGCATGGCCAACGTGAGGTGCCTGGGTGTGGCTTTAAAAGGACGATGGCTCAACCTTTCCCCACACTAAGCCTGGGTGAGGAGCCCGGCCTTGGCCTCTGCAGTCAGGGTCCTGCTAGCTATGCGAACATTCCTCCTCCGCTGGGGGAGTTTTATGGCCTGCGGTGCTTCCTCCGCAATGGCCTGTGCTGTTTACGAACCCCTCTCCGGCTTGGAAATAGACTGCCTTTTCTGAACGATTTTCTCTTTTCACATTTACTAAACATTGATTTCCCCCCTCCTGCGCCTCTAATAGAGCAGAAACCAATACGTCTTTGTTTGCTTTTCTCGCACATTTGGGGCACGGGAGGCGGCGGCAGGGCCAGGCGGCTGCCCCGCGCATGTGCATCCCTCCAGGTGGCACTGCCCACCGCTGGCGCTCCGGCTGCCCCAGCACTGTTGCGCCCCGCCCGCAGGGAGGGTACCAAGTCTGGGACACTGGGTCGGGGCACACTGCAGGCCAACAGAGCCGACCAGGAGCCAGAGTCTCCGAGGCTGCTGTGAGGACTGGTAGCGGGGGTACCAGGAAGGCAACCGGTTCCGGTCGCCTCCCAACTCTGATGCAGTTCCATCAGCAGTGCCTCACCTCCTCCAGAGCCTCTTGTGAAGTCCAGGTGCTTCTGGTTGAAGGGCCCATTAGTGTCTGGGGCTACACTCAGTAGTGGCCAAGTGGGGATGGGATGTTCATTCCTTCTTCCCTTCATGCATTCAGTCACCAAAGGTATCTGAGCCAGGCCCTGTGCTGGGGGCTTGGCAGGGGGGACAGTGAGCAAGACAGGTGTGGTTCCTTTGTATCCTGGTGCTGCACTGCCCCTCACACCACTGAAGAAGCAAACAGACCAAGGCAGGGAGGAAGGATAACTGGGTGTGAAAAGATCTCAGTCACCTGTGACCACAGCCCAATTCACACATTCCCCAGGGCAGCTGGCTGTGCAAGCCCTCCCCCCACAGTACGGGAGCCCATCTTTCTGCCAGACAGAGCCCCTGATAGACCAGGATTCACAGGTGACCTTGGCAATTTCTTCCTTTTCCGGGCCTCATTGTCTCAATCTGAAACATGGGTCCAGCACCCAGGTGAGCTAAAACTGCTGGTCAAGGCCCGTGCTGCCCATCCCTACCTTCAGGAGCACCCAGGCTCACCAGCACCCAGTGACCCATCCCAAGACAAGCTGCAAAGCCCTATGTTCAAATCATACTCTGCCCTTATTAGCTGTGAGATCTTGGGCACTTCTCTTCCCTCTCTGGGGCTGTTGATGGTCCCTACGTCATAGGGTTATTCTGAGCATCACACGGCTTGAGGAAGCTCAGCTGCTGAAACCCAGTAATGACTCCACTGAGGGAGAGGGTAGAGGGGCTCAGAGAGGGGAAAGTGGGCCTGGGGGAGAGGTCCCAAAGGATGGGGAAAAACAGCCCCTGGCCTCTCTGTCCACTCAGAGTGGACATGTGGTTACATGTCCACCCAGAACTCCTATGAGCTTCACAGCAGCCCTGTGAGGGGCCATTTATAGATGATAAAGGTGGGAGCTCAGAGAAGGGAAGGATCTTGCCAAGTCACACAGCAAGAGAGTGGCAGCCCTAGGACAGGACCCAGTCCTACTAACTGGGTTGGGCGGGTGTGTGTGTGTGTGTGTGTGTGTGTGTGTGTTTGTGTGTGTCTGTAGTCATTGGATGTGTCAAGGGAAAGAGAGGGCACATCCGGCAGGCATACCTGCTGGGAGCAAAGGCCTGGAGGCAGGAACATGTGTAACACAAGCTGGGGGAAATGGAGATCAGGCTCAATTTTCAGACTTCCCGGGAACTTGGCTCTGACTTGTTTGTGGCCAAGTGAAATGTAGAAGAGGCCTCCACGGAGTTGTGGCTTATGGAGAAGGGAAAACCAGAGGCCTTATGGGCAGACACCAGGGGAAGGAACCAGGCTAGGGCAGGTGCAAAGAGAGACTTGGGCAGACGGAGGGGCAAAAAATCAGACTAGGAGACCCACTGACAGGCTGGCAAGTAGGCAGAGAGATGGGTAGATAGAGGGGATGCACGGATAGATAGGTAGATGATGGGCAGATGGATAAACAAGTGGACAGACCAATGAACAGTCAGAGAGCACTGAGCAGGATTCAGCAGAGCCAAGAGGAGGAAAGGCATCCCAGGCAGGAGTACCTGTGTGAACAATGAATCAGAGGTGAGGCTGAGAGTGACCTCTGGGCTTTGGGCAGTGGGGGAGGAGGCTGGTGTCCTACTGCGGTAAATCTCAGAGGCCCAGGGCCATGAGGAAAGCAGGGTGGGCTGGCCAGTTGTTGGGAGTTGGGAGAGGAGGTGGTTGCAGCCCTCCCACGACAGGGCAAAGTCAAGTTCTCAGGGGGGTCCGGTCATTTATATCCCCCTAGGATCACTGCACTCACAGCCCTGTACACTTGGTGCCCAGTGTATGTCTGGACGATGGACCCAGATCAAAATGCCTTCTCTGCACCAGGCGTCAGGTGTTTGGGTCGGCCTCTGGAGCAAGGCTGTGACCACCCGGGGCCGACTGGGGCAGGTGGTGGGCAAGCTTTGGCCACTCTGAGGAAGCCAACTGCAGCCACAGCACAAGGATAGGGACCTGGACCAATTAGGAAAGAAAGGGAGGCAGCAATAATTAAAAATTAAAATCCAACAAGACAGCAGTTTAAAAATGGAAGGGGCGAGTAAAAACAATTAGCAGAGATGAGGCAATAGGGCGGGCACGATACAAATGGAGCTGATCACAAAGCACTAATGACATCAGAAACCTAATTTTTACAGTGTCAGGGCTTTGTGATGAAGCACTGGGTCTGCTCCCCTAAACCAGGCCTCCAGCTGTCTGAGGGCCGAGGGACTCCATCTCCCTCCACACAGGTCCCTTTCAGAGAGGCCTGAATGGAGGGGTCAGGAGGCAGAGGGCATGGGCTGGTGGGGAGGCTTGGAAGCAGGGGGGCCAAAGGGACAGTACTGGGAGGCAGAGCTGGGAGGCTGGGAAACCAAGGCATGAGTTCGTGGTGGGGGGCAGCTATTGCCCCCTCAGTTTCCCCACCAACCAGGCAGCAGGGGTGAAGTCACAGTCCTCCGCAGCATCCCGTTGCCACAGAGACCAGGCGACCCTCCTGGCAGAGGGAGGCTGAGTCAGTTTAAGTAATGGTGGAGAATGCTGCCACTGATGGGGAAAAATGCATCTTCATAACAGGGTGAACCTTTTGGAAAATGGAATAAGTAAAATAATTGAGAGAAAGAAAATTGAGTTTTTATTGCTTTTTAAGTGTTTAAGTGGAGGTTTCATTTAGGGAAATTATCGTTGCTTTTATTTTTAGCCACCCGGTGGGGTGAGGTGGGGCCTGGGGGAGTTTGATTCACGGTGGGGCTTGGGTCTCCCCCCATCTCCCCAACAGGAGCCGCAGGGGCAGCTGCATCTCACAAAAGAGAGAGGAGGCTAAGGCTGAGGTCTCGGTGGAGGGCCGCCTTGCCTCCTGTGTCTCTTGGGTCCTGCCATCAGGCTGACCACTCGCCTCCTCTTTTGTTGGTCCCCTGACTGTGTTGGAACACCCCCTTCACCTCAACAGCTCTTGCCACACACTTTCAAGTGGGACTGGTGCCTCCCCCTGAGCTCCCTTGCTCCCCTCGTCATCTCTGACCCCTTCTGAGTGGTCCTGTGTCTCCTGTCCCCAGTCCTGTATGGCACCACAGTGGAGGAGGAGAAGGGGGCTCAGTGAACCCTTACTGACTGGCTCATCTGCTCCATGGGAGGCGGGGGTTGGGGAGGGACTCAGACGGTCTGTGGACCTGATGCCCGGAAGGTGCTGGTTGAGCCTCTCCAACACCTCCTGCCAAGCCTGGGTGTCTACAATCTCATCCACGCTTCCTATCCCCATTCTCTCCCCTGTCCCAACTCTGCTGGAACCCTTCTATACCCTGAAATGGCTCAGGTGAAGGCCACCAAAGACCCCACTGAGCAGATCACACAGTGGTTGGGGTGGCCTGCCTCTCCAGACCCCACTGCCCCCTACTCTGTGTCCCATGACTGGTCTGGCTGCTACTTGGGGTAACACCCTGGGTCTAGTCCTGCACTCCCTCTTCCATCTCTGCGATTGGCCTCTCCAAGGCTACAGTCTTCCGAGGATCTCCCCGATGCCCTCCTGAGCCCCAGATAGAAGTCCCTGCTGGCTGGTCTTCACTCTTCACTGGCTCCACCATCCTCCTTTGCTCAGTTCAATCCCTGATCCATTCTTTCCACAGACCCTCTCATTTCTCTCCAGAACAGCAGCTTCAGCGTTCCCTGGTCTCCTGCCTCCATGCTTGTTTTCTCTGTCCCAACAGCTTCTTTCAATTTCTCAACAGTGTCAAGCTTTTCTCAACCCCATGGCCTTTGCTCATGCTACTCTCTGCTGAGAAAGTATTTCCCTCTCACCTGACCTGACAAAGTACAGGGCACTCTCACCCTTAAGGTCATGAATTAGGAAGCACAAACCATGATTCATGTTACCTCAGTCACAAAACAGAATTTACTGGCACAAGTAACTGAAAAGTCCAGGTCTATGAGCTTCAGGCATGGCTGGATACGGGTGCTCAAACATTATTACCAGAACACAACCTCTCTATCTTGTACTTCCTTGAGTGTAAACTTCATGCCCAGTCAGGCCCTCTCATGTCCTGCTGCCTCAATGTACCTCATGCCCTGCCCCTAGCCCTAGCATCAAATTCACACGACCATCTCAGAAAATCAGTATGGTCCTGGAGATGAAGGAGGCCAATTGGCCAGGCCTGTGCCAAGACAGAGAGATGGGGGAGGGCACTTGTTTATCCCCAATCCATGGAGAGAGAATGAGGGGGTCAGAGGTTCCCAGGGACAACTGGGAGTGAGCATGTGAGCAGGCCCGGCCTCTGTTGAACTTACACAGTGCCTTAACTCCCCTTTCCTTGATTAATTCCTTGAGGAGTGAGCCTCTTCTTGTCTGGCCCCCTCTAGGCTGTGAACCCAGAGGGAGTACCAGGCTGTCTTGCTCACTATGGGATTCTCAGTGCCCATGAGGGAGGGGGAGCCCCTCATATTACAGATGGGGAAACTGAGGCAGGGACTTGGCCAAGATCACACGTCTACGTTCATGCTAAGGTGCCCTATGCTCTGCTCCTCATCTCTATCACTCCCTCCACCAACCCCTCCTCCCACTGTTCCCACATCTGTCTCCCCCACTTAAACCATCCCCATTCCTGCCTGTGGCCTCCAGCTCTTCTTATCTGTGTACTCCTCTCTCCAAAACTCCTTCCCTGGTGTCCACACTCTGTTCTTCACCTCCTGCAGCCTGACTCCCTCCAAGGCCCTTGTGGCCCCACTGACTCTGACATGCACACAGCAGCCCCTCATCCGCATGCAGCTCGTCAGCGACGGCTCTCTACATCACACACCTGCCTCCCCTCCTGCCCCCTGGCCACACTGTCTCAGGCCCTTTAGACATGTCTTCTTCTAGCTGCCCCTGGACCATGGCTGTCCCCACGGCTTTGTCCCTCGCTGCTGGTCTCACACCTCCTCTCCCAGGCCATCCCTGCCTGTGGCCTTATTCCCATCCTGGGGCCTGGTGCATATATTGTACTCCTTGGTCCTGACCTCTGCCTCCAGTCACCCCATGGGACAGCTCCACGGGCATCCCTTGAATGCCTGGAGCTCAGGGTCTATCCCCAGACGTGCTGCCCCCACCCACATCCAGTTCATCCCTCTTCCTGGCCCTGAAGCCCCTGCAGAGACCAGGTTACAACACGCTGTCCTGGACAATCCAGCCTCCAGATGGACCTTGGCTCCCTATTGTCCTTAGAACCAGCCCAAGCTCCTCAGTGGGCCCCCAGGCCCTCCCACTCCCACCATGCTGACTTCTCCAACACCACCTACATATCCTTACTCTGGCCCCTCATCCTCACAGATAGACAAGGTGCCATCTCTGGAGGGTGTTCTTATCAGCCCTCTGCCCGTGCCCCTGCCATCCCCCATGCCCAAGCGTCTTCCCTCCCTGACCTCCTCCTATGCCACTCCTGTCCCTGGTTAATCACTCTTATTCTCCAGCCTTAGCTCAGGGGTCACCAACTGCAGGAAGCCTTCTGGGCCCCTCCCCCGAGCCAGACTCCTGAGTCTCCTCCACAGCTGTAGGATGCTGATCCGTGTACGCATTGTCTCCTGTAGTACTCTGCCCCCTCAAGGGTAGACAGTGGATGACTCCTCTTGGTATCTGTTTTGCCAAACCCTGAGCCTGGTGTGCTTAGCACACATCACTGAATGAATGAATGAATGGATGGATGGATGAATGACTTTCCAGTAATAGGGGCTTTCACACACAGGGCCAGGTCTCCTGTGTGCAAGATGTGGCATGTCAAAAAGACCCCCTGGGCACCCTTGGCAGAGGCCAGGACCAGCATTGACACTGGAGTAGGATGTGAGGTGTCCTGGAAGCTGGATGCTATGTCTATATCTTGATGGCTGGCCTTGCTCCCCAGGAGAGGACCCCTGGGAAGCTGAGAGGACACAAGTGCGTCCTCCTGTCCATCTTGGCTCTCCTTTCCATCCTTTCCATTCTCTCTGCCACCACCCAGTCCTGGTCTGGCCCCTTTGGTCAGTGACCCCATCGTAGTTCCTTTCCCCTCCCCTTGGCTTCTGCTCTCCTCCCCAGGGTGCATTCCACAGCTGGCTCTGGCAGCCACCCCTCCCTCCCTGCCCTGCCAGCTCCCATCCCCTCCCTGCAGCCGCCACAGCCCCCATCTCCCACGGCACTGCCATCCCTCAGCTGGTACAGCTGCTTTCCTCCAAGAAGTTAAGTTGAATTGAGCTGCTGTTTAATGACCTGATGTGTTCATTGCCCACGTGACACGTTGGCAGAGGTGGCTGTGGTGGTGGGCAGGCAGACACCTGCCTGCCCACCTGGGAGCGCAGCAGTGCAGGTGTGCTTCCCAGAGAGGCCAGGGCAGCAGGAAAGGAGTGCACGCACCCACCCACCAGCACACACACACACACACACACACACACACACACACACACCCCTTGCTGAGTCTCCACGTGCATAAACACATGCACGCAGTCATGTCCCCACACCCACATCAGCTTACAGTGCTTCCAGCTGCAGCCAACAGCTGTTATTACCACCACTCCTGGGCCTGGCATTCAAGGCCACCATGATCAATCCTCAGCAGACCACTCCAGCCACACCTCCTCAAGGTGTCTCTGGACCCAGGGACAGAGGAGGGGAGGCTCTTCATCTCTGTCTATTAGTCTCTCTGTGTCTGTAGTGGTGTTTGTCACTCTGAGGGAGCCCTCAGGGCAGACGCTGTACAGGCACATTCTCTCTGAGCCTGAGAAGGGGCACACTGTCCCCCCTCCCCATCCATGTCCTGGGCAGCACCTGGACTTGGACTTGTCCGGAGCTCATCCTCAGCACTGGAGGAGGTAGAACTCAGAGGAATGAGCCCTCACTGAGTACCTACTCTGTACGGCGCTTTCACACCGCTGTTGCCTCTGGTCCTTGTCACAGTCCTACTCCCTGCCCGCACACCTTCCATTCCTCCTCCTCTCACTGACAAGGAATGAGGTCCTCAGGCAGTGCCCTTCCCAAGTCACACCCAGCCTGCCTAATTCTCTCTGGTGTATCTTGACTGTTTTGCAGGGTTGAGGATAAATTCTGGTTGTATCTCATCTCTGGGCCAGGCAGGAGCTGGGGGTAGGTGGGAGCATGGGCATCATTGTCCTTTTTGCCCACTGCTGGCCTGGGTTCATCTTGCCACATTCAGCTGTGATACTCTGGTCCTGCCTCCTATGATCAAAGTCCGTGTGCCAGGCAACTCCTCAGGTCCTCACATGCCCTGCAGCAGAGGTGTGACTCACGACCCCATTTTACAGATGGGGAAAGTGAGACTTTGAGAGTTTAAGTGACTTGCTTGCGAGGGAGCTCACAGGTAAGAAGGGGCTGAGGTCTGAATTGACCCTGGGTCAGGTCATCAACTGGGCTGGCTGACACCCCACCCCTTCGATACAGATGGGAAGACTGCAGCCCTGAGGCCAAGAAAGAAAGATGCATGGTGGCCCTGAGCACTGCAGCTGCGGTACTCAGTGCATGGTGTTCTTTCCGGAACTAGAGGACAAAGCCGAGGATTTCCTGGGGATCGGACTCCAGATTGCAGGGAGCATGTGTCTGCTGCTGGGGTTGGAGTACAGACGCTTCCAGGCGGCAGCTCAGATTTGCATCCGTTTATGTGCTCTTTACTAGGCCCTCCTATCTCCACTGTAAAGCAGCCCCCAGGGGCCTCTCTTTGTAGGGTGTCATTAGCTGTTCCTCCCCTTTGGAGGGAAGTGGCCAAAGGGTTCTTTGTCAAGTGGCCCTTGAAGGTTGACCTTGGATGAGTGAGTACAGTGGCCACTGCCCACAGGCCCCCAACTCCTTTGTTTCCCTAAGAGAGGGCATGGCAGGGGAGAGGAAGAAGGAGGGAGAGGAAGTGAAGGGGGGGCGATTAGGAGGAGGATAAGGAGGCTGAGGGGGAGGGAGGGGAGGAGAGAGGGAAGGAGGAGGAAGGTGAAGAGAGGAGAGGAAGAGGGAGGGGAGGGGAGGGGAGGGGAGGAGGACAAGCCAAGCTGACCCGAAGAGAGGCTGGAGGGAGGGGGGAGGCAGGCCGCAGGGGAGTCAGCGATGGCTGCAGTAGACAGATAAGGCTGGGGAGGAAGACGCGCTCCACCGAGGGGAGCGCAGGGATTAGGGGCTCCAAGGGCCTGTCCTGGGCCTGTGAGTGGAAATTCAGGAAGAAGGGAAGCTGCCCTAATGAGAAGGGAGGAGAGAGAAGAGTGATTCCACTTCAGGGGACCCCTGTGTCCTTTGGGAGCAATGAAAAAGGCCCCACCCCCACTCCACCTCGGCTGGCTGCTCAGTGAACTGTCTAAGGGGGGCCCAGGTCTCTGGCCCAGGCGGGGCAGCATGGAAGATCCCCTGAGCTCAGCGCTCTCCCCCAATCAAAGAAGACAAGTCATGGCTATGGCCCATCCTCTTCATGCCACCCTGACATGCCCGCACCCTGGCAGGCGTGCGTGCCAGCCCATGGCCGCAGCAAGGACTGGCCCTGTCCGGGTGGGGTTTGGCTACGCTTCACACGTGTGTCCTATACAGCCGTGTCCTCACACACTCGTGGCCATGCAGATCTCTGGGGTTCCTATACTCTGCTTGGTGCCTGTGGCCTCTCACCTGGGGTAGGTGAAGGCACGCCGGTACCAGCCGGGCTGGGCCCAGTGCCAAGTGAGGGAAGAGCCTTGCATGGCATGCTGTCATTCTCAGGGCTAGATTCTGAGGACACCCCTGTTCTCAGCCCCTGAGGCAGGCCCCTTGTGGAGGGCCCTGGGGTCCCAGACCCCAAGCCGGAGGAGCCCAGGCCTGAGGCTCCCTGAGCTCACACTGGTCGTGGGGCTGGGCCTGGGAACCACGTCCCTCCTGGCCAGCGGAACACAGCTCTGTGTGGGTGGGGGTGGGCCTCTGGCCTTGCTTGCTGTGCTGTGCCCAATTCCCAACCCATGTGGGCATGCAGTGGGGCACTCACAGATATCTGGGGTGCATGCATTCTGAGCTGTTAGAAGCTCAGTCTCCCAGGGGCTTGTTGGGAAGGGGTCCCTCTTCTAGGCCCTTTTATTTTTTATTTATTTTTTAACATCTTTATTGGAGTATAATTGCTTAGCAATGGTGTGCTAGTTTCTGCCTCATAACAAAGTGAATCAGCTATACATATACATATATGCCCGTATCTCCTCCCTCTTGTGTCTCCCTCCCATGCTCCCCATCCCACCCCTCTAGGTTGTCACAAAGCACCGAGCTGATCTCCCTGTGTGATGCAGCTGCTTCCCACTAGCTATCTATTTTACATTTAGTGGTGTATATATTGTCAGTGCTACTCTCTCACTTCGTCCCAGCTTACCCTTCCCCCTCCCTGTGTCCTTAAGTCCATTCTCTATGTCTGTGTCTTTATTCCTGTCCTGCCCCTAGCTTCTTCAGAACCTTTTTTTTTTTTTTTAAGATTCCATATATATGTGTTAGCATACGGTATTTTTTTTCCCTTTCTGACTTCCTTCACTCTGTATGACAGACTCTAGGTCCATCCACCTCACTACAAATAACTCAATTTCATTTCCTTTTATGGCTGGGTAATATTCCATTGTATATATGTGCCACATCTTCTTTATCCATTCATCTGTCGATGGACACTTAGGTTGCTTCTGTGTCTTGGCTATTGTAAATAGAACTGCAGTGAACATTGTGGTACATGACTCTTTTTGAATTATGGTTTTCTCAGGGTATATGCCCAGTAGTGGGATTGCTGGGTCGTATGGTAGTTCTATTTTTACTTTTTTAAGGAACTTCCATACTGGTCTCCATAGTGGCTGTATCAATTTACCCACCAACAGTGCAAGAGGGTTCCCTTTTCTCCACACCCTCTCCAGCATTTATTGTCTGTAGATTTTTTGATGATGGCCACTCTGACCAGTGTGAGATGATATCTCATTGTAGTTTTGATTTGCATTTCTCTAATGATTAATGATGTTGAGCATCCTTTCATGTGTTTGTTGGCAATCTGTAGATCTTCTTTGGAGAAATGTCTATTTAGGTCTTCTGCCCATTTTTGGATTGGGTTATTTGGTTATTTGTTTCTTTGATATTGAGCTGCATGAGATGCTTGTATATTTTGGAGATTAATCCTTTGTCAGTTGTTTCATTTGCAAATATTTTCTCCCATTCTGAGGGTTGTCTTTTGGTTTTGTTTATGGTTTCCTTTGCTGTGCAAAAGCTTTGAAGTTTCATTAGGTCCAATTTGTTTATTTTTGTTTTTATTTCCATTTCTCTAGGAGGTGGATCAAAAAGGATCTTGCTGTATTTATGTCATAGAGTGTTCTGCCTATGTTTTCCTCTAAGAGTTTGATAGTGTCTGGCCTTACATTTAGGTCTTTAATCCATTTTGAGTTTATTTTTATGTATGGTGTTAGGGAGTGCTCTAATTTCATTCTTTTACATGTAGCTCTCCAGTTTTCCCAGCACCACTTATTGAAGAGGCTGTCTTTTCTGCACTGTATATTCTTGCCTCCTTTATCAAAAATAAGGCAACCATATGTGCGTGGGTTTACCTCTGGGCTTTCTATCCTGTTACATTGATCTATATTTCTGTTTTTATGCCAGTACTATACTGTCTTGATTTCTGTAGCTTTGTAGTATAGTCTGAAGTCCAGGAGCCTGATTCCTCCAGCTCCATTTTTCTTTCTCAAGATTGCTTTGGCTATTCAGGGTCTTTTGTGTTTCCATACAAATTGTGAAATTTTTGTTCTAGTTCTGTGAAAAATGCCATTGGTATTTTGCTAGAGATTGCACTGAATCTGTAGATTGCTTTGGATAGTAGAGTCATTTTCACAATGTTGATTCTTCCAGTCCAAGAACATGGTATATCTCTCCATCTGTTTATATCATCTTTAATTTCTTTCATCAGTGTCTTATAATTTTCTGCATACAGATCTTTTGTCTCCTTAGGTAGGTTTATTCCTAGGTATTTTATTCTTTTTGTTGCAGTGGTAAATGGGAGTGTTTCCTTAATTTCTCTTCCAGATTTTTCATCATTAGTGTATAGGAATGCCAGAGATTTCTGTGCATTAATTTTGTATCCTGCTACTTTACCAAATTCATTGATTAGCTCTAGTAGTTTTCTTATAGCATCTTTAGGATTCTCTATGTCTAGTATCATGTCATCTGCAAACAGTGACAACTTACTTCTTCTTTTCCGATTTGGATTCCTTTTATTTCTTTTTCTTCTCTGATTGCTGTGGCTAAAACTTCCAAAACTATGTTGAATAAGAATGGTGAGAGTGGGCAACCTTGTCTTGTTCCTGATCTTAGAGGAAATGGTTTCAGTTTTTCACCATCGAGGATGATGTTGGCTGTGGGTTTGTCATATATGGCCTTTATTATGTTGAGGTAAGTTCCCTCTATGCCTATTTCTGCAGGGTTTTTATCATAAATGGGCGTTGAATTTTGTCAAAAGCTTTTTCTGCATCTAGTGAGATGATCATATGGTTTTCCTCCTTCAATTTGTTAATATGGTTTATCACATTGATTGATTTGCGTATATTGAAGAATCCTTGCATTCCTAGGATAAACCCCACTTGATCATGGTGTATGATCCTTTCAGTGTGCTGTTGGATTTTGTTTGCTAGCACTTTGTTGAGGACTTTTGCATCTATGTTCATCAGTGATATTGGTCTAGGCCCTTTTAGAACTGTGAGGGACCTGCCTAAGGTAGCCTTGTCCCTGGGGGAGTCCATCTGCTCAGACCAGGAGTCAGGGAAGGGCTGCTTAGTGTCAGTCCCACGGGATGGAGATAGTACCTGCTGGTGGAGAGCCTGGCTGCTGGGAGCAGCTGATGGAGATAAATGGTCCTGTCCTGGGTGGGGTCAGGTCTGGGTAAGGTGGCCTTGGGTCTGATGGAAGACTCAGGGCTGTCCAGGAAGTCGAGGATGCCTCCTGCAGTGGATCTGTCTGGGCAGCAGGAACCCAGTTGTCCACAGCCTTCCAAGGTCACCTTCACTGGGACTGAGAGTTTGGGAGAGGGGAGGGGCTGGCCACACCCTGTTGCATGTGTGGAAGCTGAGGCTCTGCTGAGCCCTCAACTGCCCAGTGGACCAAGCCCCATCCTGGGCAGGAAGTGGGTTTTCCTCGGTGTATTTGTCAAGTAGACCAAGACTCTCCTCACAAAGACCTCAGGGTGAAAGGGCTGGCCTGCTAGAGGCTGGTCCCAGGCCTCAATTTTTCTTCGTTCATTCATTCATTCATTCCCATGCCTGCCCCTGGTATCCTTTCTGGACTGCTATAAACTCCTTTCCACCCAGGGAGGCCAGGTCCTCCCCTCTGCCCTGGCATCTCTTTGCCCATGTCACTCTCCTTCTGCTACATTGGCCTATCGGCTGTTTCTTCAGGAAGACTCTGGACCTTTACTTTTGCTGGTGTTTATTTATTTATTTACTTACTTATTTTTCCAATCTGGAACCCTCCTGCCCCAGGTGTCTGCACGGGCAGCAACTCTTGACATTGCCAGTGCTTCAGGTGCCCTCTCCTCCTTGATTGCCCCTCTGAAGCTGTCCCCTGCCATTGTCTATTTCCATACAATCCTGGTTTGTTTCCTTCAGAGCCTAAACATACATTGTTTGTTGGTTCATCTGTTTATCATCTGTCTCTCCCAGGCATTGGGAGCCCAAAGGAGAAGGCACCTCACCAAGCCCTCCCCAGGAGCCAGGTGCCAGCTGCTTTCTTTAGTGCTTTCCATGAGTGCTCAAGTCCCCAGGGCTACTCAGGTCAGTGTAAGGTAGGACCTCTTCACAGGCCAGTAATAAGACTGTTGCTAGAGCAATGGGCTGCCCATTTCTGAGGGTCCCATTTAAAGGATTAAAACTTTGGATCCAGGTTGTCAGACGGATAGCAGGTGTCCAGGACCCCAAGGACCCTACACACCCAGAAATCAGGTTCCCCAAGCCCTGCCTGGGCTAGGCCCTGTGGCTGAAGCCTGGAGAGGATGCACATGAAGATTGGCACCAAATCTGGGTACCTCTGCCCCCAACGTGATGGAGGTAAATGACAGATGTCTGGAGCTGTAGTGGATGACAAGGAGGCTGGTGTAGCCTGAGTGATGCAGAGTTTGGGGAGGGGGACAAGGCAGTGGGAGACGAGATGCTGGGAGAATCTATAATCCCTCTAGGACACCCACTGCCCTCTGTGGAGAGGAGGGAAGATGTGCTCCACAGGTTGCGGTGGTGTGGGGTGAAGGGGGGATGACTTCAGGGCCCATTTCAACCTCAGCCCACAGAGGGGCAATGTCAGAGCCTTTAATGCCACACTGGTTCTGAATCCTGGGTGGGGAACCAGCATGGGGCCATGGAACCCCACCCAACAGTCGTGGCTCCTCTCCCCACCTACTCCACCATCTACTCTCTCCCTCTACACTCCCAGAGTCCTCAGGCTCCAGGAAGGGTCTTCCTGGTTACTGTCTAGGGATCAGTGGGCCTGGTGTGGGTGTGGCTGTGGGTGTCTCCAGTAGCCAAGTTCCTGAGTACCACCCCAGTCTCTGTTCTACCCAGCTACTACTCCAACAGCCCCCAGGGGAGGTGCTGGGAAAGGAGTTAGGGCCACAAGCCCCTCATTTTTTTGAGATGGAAGGGGGTCCTGTGGCTTGGAGAGAATGTGGCCCCATCTTTCCTCAGCTCCTTGGAGCTCTGGGGCCGCTGGATAACCTCAGGGTCTCTTGGAAGGATAAGTCCATAGCTCCAAAGAGAAAGGATGGAGTGGGGCTGAATATGGCTTCCACTGCTGCCACCTGGTGGCTGAAAGAGGCAAAGCATCTGCTATTCCGATTCCCAGAAGGAAGTGGAGGGGACACTCATCAGGGTTGGGGGCAGAGGAACAGGTAAGACATGCACCCCTCCACCCGCGCCCCGTCTCCCACTAGCATCATGGTCAGGAACCTGGGCCTTCACTTGCTTTGCATCAGAGCCTCCCCAGGTGCTATCTGACATGTGCCCACCAGAATATTCCAGAATGTCTTCAAAGCAGATCTAGCGTCAGAGGTGGCCTGTTTGGCCTCCACTGTATTAAGGGAGGACCCAGGGCCTGAATGACATCCAGGGCCATGCCTGATGGGTCTTAGTGGCAAAGAAGAGGGGGAGGAGTGGGAGCTGGGAAGGAAGTAGGGAGCAGGGGCAGCAGGGAGATGGGTGCAGCCCAGCCGAGCCCTGCCTGTCCTGTCCTCGCTTTACTCACAAATGCAGCTGGTTCTCTGTTTGCAGGACCTGAAGTGAGTCCCATGAGGCTCTCCAGCACCCTGAAGTGCCCTACTTGTGTTGTAATAAACCCCCTCCCTGCTCCAGAACGGGGGGTGGGGTGGCTTGCTCAGGATCCACAGGCCTCGGCCAGCTGGTCTCAGCAGAGGGTCCTTGGGAAGGAACAGATTTCCCTTCCTGCTACTCCTCACTCCCCCACCACTCTGACTGCATCAAGGTGATGTCAAGGTCACCAAATCTACTGAAGGAATTATGGTGTGGCAGGCAAAGTTAAAACTGGATACCAAAAATGACCTTCTTAGAGTCCAAGGGAAAAAAAATCAAATGCATTCCCTCAAGTGGACTTTCTTCTCCCTTTTCTCAACCTCCAGGAGGCACGTCCCACCCTGCCATCCTGTCCTCCTGGTCTCTCTCTCTCTACCTGCCACAGAACATGCTATTTCCCCAGTGGTACATTTCCTAAAATCTCCATGATTCAGTTAAGAATAACCTCCAAGAAAAGATGATGTTGAAATCGGTGGATGATAACCTGGGGGAAAAAAATTAACTTGGCTCCCTACCTTACACCTTAAAACAAATACCAGGCGCTTCCCTGGTGGTGCAGTGGACAAGAATCCACCTGCCAATGCAGGGGATACAGGTTTGATCCCTGGTCTGGGAGGATCCCACATGCTGCGGAAGAACTAAGCCCGTGCAGCACAACTACTGAGCGTGTGCTCTAGAGCCTGCGCACCACAACTACTGAGCTTGAGTGCCGCAACTACTGAAGCCCACACACCTAGAGCCCGTGCTCCACAACTAGAGAAGCCACTGCAATGAGAAGACTGTGCACCGCAACGAAGAGAAGCCTCCACTCACCACAACTAGAGAAAGCCTACTCGCAACAACAAAGACCCAAAGCAGCCAAAAAAATAAAATTAAAATTAAAAAAACCAAAAAAAACAAATACCAATTCCAGTTGGACCAAAGCTAGAGGGACTGAAGAATGAAGAACAAATTCCTAGAAGAAAACAAGGGGATTTTTGTACAGCTTTTACTTGATATGACCTTTTCTAAGTATAACAAAAAAGCAGAAAAGCCACAAGAGAAAAAGTTGGATACATCTGACCACATAAAAATCAAACATTTCCATGTGGGGAAAAGAAAAATCAAAATTTAAAGACAAACAACAAGCTGACAGAAAAAATTACAAATCATATATATACACAAATATATATATGTATGTATATATATATATATGGGCCCCTATAAATCTGGAAGGAAAAGACCAACAATTCCAGTGAAAACTGCATGGACAGAAGAGAGGAACGTCTAGTCACACAAAAGGAAATCCAGAAGACTCACCCACTGAAACCATGCTCAACTTCCTTCTTCTGAGAGAAATGCAAATTAAATAGGCACAGCTGTGAAAGGTTGATGCACATTTCTGGTAAGCACAAGGGAAAGCAGAAACTTGTAGTCTGTTGCTTGTTAGAGTATAAATTTTGTAACCTCCGTGAAAGCAATTTGGCAATATCTATCAAAATTTAAAATGCACAGATCCTTTGGCCTAGCACTGACCACTTCTAGGAATTTATTCTGCAGATAAACTCACACACATGTGAAATTACACCCCAGGGTGTTCGCTGTGTGATGTTTCTAAGAGTAATCGATTGGAAACACCCTACCCTGAGTAGCCTGGCTGAGTAAATATGGAGCACCCTCACCATACATTCTATGCAGCTATTAAGACGATGAGGGCAAGGCAGTGCCACATGCAGTGATGTATGAACAAGGTGTATATGTATAGGATGTTAAACTCATGTTTTTTGGTTTGTTTTTTTTTAAGGCTTGGGATTCTTTTTTTTATTGAAGTATAGTTGATTTACAATATTGTGTTAGTTTCAGGTGTACAGCAAAATGATTCAGATAGATATATATATATATATGTATGTATTTCAGATTATTTTCCATTATAGGGTATTACAAGATATTGAATATTGTTCCCTGTTATACAGTAAATCCTTGTTGCTTATCTATTTTATGGATGTAACAATGTTTTTTTAAAAGGAAAAGAGTAAGTGTTCTGGAACCCTGCTAGTACCCTCCAGACCTCTCAGCCCCCATTCCCCGCCGCCCCCACCCCCACCCCCACCCCCCATCCCACGAGGTTGAGCTGCGTGCGTGGCATTCACTTGGCTCTGCCCTCTTGGTGTTACGTCTGGACAACGGGAGCCCAGCAGGAAGTTAGCAGGCAGAAGCAGGAGGTCATGTTTATTCCCATGTCCATGTTTATTCCCCTCCCAGTCCATCCTCCTCTAGATTTTTCTGAACAGAGATCTGGTCACATCCCTCCCTGTTCAAAACATTCTGTGGCTCACCACTGCCCTCTGGATAGAAGCCAGATTCCCACCACAGACCATGGACCATGGACCATGAGGCCCCACCATGGCTTTTGAGGGTCTGCTCCTGCCAGCTGTCCATTCTCTATACTTCCAAACCTCTCCCAGGCCCTGGTCTCAGCATAGTTCCCTCTGCTTTCAACACTCCTCCCTGCCCCAGGGGACAACCTCAAAGGACCTCCTTGTCTTCTCCTGGCTGCTGTGCTCCTGCCCTGAAAGCAGGGAGCACTCTTCCCTGCATCCTACCTGTGCTCCTGGAATGCAGTTTGGCTAAATGGACAGAGGTTCCCCAAGGTTCTTGGCCTCTGAAACTCTTCGGAGTCTGTTCTGCTGCAGGGCCCAACTCTGGTCCTTCCAGATTTGGGGAAGAAGGTGGCCTGCTTGACTCACCTCTGGGAGGCTGGACCAAAAGAGGCCAGAGAGGACCCAGGGGACTGGAGACCAAGGCTCAAGGGAGAGGCCTGGTAGGACAGGCTATTGGTTGGGGCGAGGTAGGAATAGGACTGTGTACAATCAGTAAGAAGCCGTGTTTTTAAAAATAACTCTGCTGTCAGCAGTGGTGAAACAATATAATAAATATGAGAAATAAATCTCATTACCATGTAATGAGCTGCCTTATTAAACTTGTAAGAAATGCTTAAGTGTATAATTGGCACCTAATGAGGGTGCCAATTAGGAATCATTATACATTTCTTTTAAAAAAATCCTAATTGGCAGGGGGGCATTTCAATCAATGCCACAGAATTAGCTCCGCAGGGACCCCATCCTGGAGGTGCATCTGGAAGCTGTACCTGCAGGGCCACACATTGGTGGCTAGCCCCACTGGAGCCCACAGCAAGGTCAGGGCCACCTGGGTTCGATGTGCCCCAAACCCACCAGAGACCAGGACTCAGTTTCTCCTGGGCCACCAAATCCTGCTACCGATTAAAGCCCACCTGAAAAAGTGCCTCGTTAGGAGGTTTCCCTGTTGCTCCAGCCAGATGGGGGGACTTGGTCTGTCTTGAGGCTTCCAGAGGCCAAGGGCTCACTGAGCACAGTGACCATGGCTCTCCTCCAGTGCCCGGCACACAAAACCTCAGCATCCCTCACTCAGCTAAATCTCATCCTGGCCACCTTTACAAGCAGCCCCCATCTGCCTGGCAGGGCCAGGGGGAGGTGGGCAGGCAATGGAACTCAGAGTGGATTCCATCCCTCTTGCCTCCAGGACTCAGCCTCCCTTCCCAGGAAAAGTAAAGCCGAGCAGATCTACATTCCAGGCCAGGCCGGCAGAAGAGAAGTGTCCTGAGCAGCCAGAGCATGATTAATTACCAAATCAATTACCACATTAGTCACTTGGGTCATTGCCAGAGGGCTGGGAGGAGGGCAGGGAAGGGGGTCCACGAGGGCCAAGGCCCAGTCCGGGGCAGGGCGGTGGGGAACCCTGGCCCAGGCAGTGGGCAAGAGGGCAGAGACAGAACACTGGCTGCAGTCTGAGCAGATGGCTTGGGCAGAATGGGAAGCAGTAGGCTGAGAGTCTTGGAAGCCAAACTTGGGGGTTCCAGAGTTCAGGGAAGACTTGCAGGCCTGTGAGTGGAGGATAGAGGGGCCACGGAGGCAGTGGCAGGTGGGGATGGCTGGGAGCTTGGCTGGGGTGGCTGGGAGGTCCAGGAAAAGATGGCCAGGTGGACTGTGTATAAACTTGGAGGGAGGGAGTTAATTGGCCTTGGGGGCTGCAGGCCGGGGGAAAGTGCCAGTTTCTTGCCTGGAAACTAGGAAGGAAGTCGGCATCTCTGAACCCCACAGAGAATGAGATGAGGCAAGGGGCCAGCCCCTCCCCTGCGGCCTGTGGACCCCCAGGCCTCCGGGGCCCTGACCCTGTCTGTGACTCTTGTATTAGGAGTGATTGGGGAAGGGGCCAAGTAGCTTCTGCCACCTGCTGATTTTCAGGAACTATCAGGAAACTGAGGGATCCCGTCCTTCCCAATGGAGAAAAACAGAAGGGCACTGAGTGGAGCCAGGTTAGAGGGCGCTCTGGCCCCAGAGCTCAGGCCCGGCCCTATTTTTCCCTCCTGGCCCAGCTGCTTCCACTTACCCCTCCCAGGCCAGATCCCAGAGGCTGGGCTGTGTTTACAGGAGGCCCCAGGTCAGGCCAGGTGTGGAGCAGGAGACTGCCCCTTGACCCTGCACCCACCTGGAAGTGGGGGACTTGGTGTCTCTGGGGAACTGCCTTCTTCAGAGAGAAGGAGATGGGGGGACATGAATTGGTGGTTAGTTTCTGAGTTTTACCAAATAAAGTAGAATCTAAGAGGAAAAAACAGTTGCTGGGTAGAGGCAACTTTAGATCTTGGGCTCTTTGGGAGAGTTCAGAGGGCAAGACCAGAGTTTGAGCCAGGAGGTACAATCCGAACCAGGTGGACCTGCAACTCCAGGGCGCTGGAAGGCTGAGTCTATACGTGACTCAGAAGTTCCCACTTCTGTGAAGGCCTGTACCCCTTGGACTACCGTTTGGATCTTTAGTGTGTTATTTATTTAACAAATTATTTACTTAGTGTTTCCTATGTGTCAGGCACTGTTCCAGGCCCTCTACAAACATGAACTCTTCTTTTTGTTCAGTTATAATGTGCTTTATTACTTATCACAGATCACGACTTCCTTTGTTAATCATCAAATATGCATTCATGGCATCACTTTCTTCTTTTTAAAATAAATTTATTCATTTATTTTTGGCTGCGTTGGGTCTTCGTTGCTGCACGTGGGCTTTTCTCTAGTTGCGGTGAGCGGGGGCTACTCTTCGTTGTGGGGCGTGGGCTTCTCATTGCAGTGGCTTCTCTTGTCGTGGAGCGCAGGCTCTAGGCACACGGGCTTCAGTAGTTGTGGCTCGCAGGCTCAGTAGTTGTGGTTCTCAGGCTTTAGAGAGCAGGCTCAGTAGTGGTGGCGCACGGGCTTAGTTGCTCTGAGGCACGTGGGATCTTCCTGGACCAAGGCTCGAACTCATGTCCCCTCCATTGGCAGATGGATTCTCAACCACTGTGCCACCAGGGGAGCCCCATGGCATCATTTTCAAAGGCTTCTGTCCATTCCCAGCACAAAATATTAATCCACCCTCCACTGCTGCCTTTGGTTTATTTCCAAACAGATCTGTGATGTAAACAACTTCATGCTCTGGATTTTTCGGGGTATGGAATCTCAGCTCACCTGAGGACAAGTGGTCATGCCCTGCTCCCAGGTAGTCCTGTGGGTAAAGTGGGCCCTGAGAGGAGAGGGGGCTAAAGGACCTGAGGACTAAGGATACCTTTGGGTAGATTTCTAAGGGTGACCTCTAACACAACCCTAAACCCACCATGTGGGGACTTCCTGGTGGTCCAGTGGTTAAGACTCTGCACTCCCAATGCAGGGGGCCTGGGTGCGATCCTTGGTAGGGGAACTAGATCCCACATGCATGCTGCAACTAAGACCCAGCACAGCCAAAATAAATAAATAAATATTTAAAAATAAATAAATAAACCCACTGTGTGATTTCCACCAACCCAGCAGCATCTCCCGTAGGCAACAGCAAGGCCGCACCTATTCCAGGAGGAGCTCAGCCCCTAGGAATCAGGCCCAGGGAACCTGCACTTCCGGAAGTTCTTAACCCCAAACTTCACGCTACTCAGTGGTCTCAGGTGTACTCTGACTGATAACTCTAGCTCATTGCTACTGGATACAGGTCTGAGAGAGTAACATCTGCACCAACAAAAACTTATTAAAGATGCCATTTCGTGAGCCCCACAGGAGAATCATAACTTAGAGTGGGGTCCTGATTCCCCCCAAATTTGTATGCACTTTAAAACTTTGGAAGAAATGTTTGCTGCGTGGTTCCCATGCAGTTTCCCATTAGTATTACGTGATGAGTATTTAGCAATAACATCACCTGTGCCCTCCCCACAGAGACTGTCTATTGAACTGGGTGGGAGTATCCACGTTGTTTTAACTCCAGGTGATTCTAAGTTTAGGCCCGGTTTAAGCACGAGGACTTCTGGGTACAGTGGTGAGAGTTGCTGCCTGTCTTTGGTCCTTTTGCCTTTGGGGAGGCATCAGTGTCTGCTCTACATGGGATTGGAAGGGGCAGGGCAGTGTGGCCCAATTACTCTATGCTGTAGCAGAGTTTTTGGACATCTGTGTGAGGGGAGAGCATGTGTAGGCAGGAAAGAAAAAGCTCATAGCTTGTTCTCCATGCAGGAGCTCATTGTTCCTGAATCTCTTTTTCATACAAACATGAACTCTTAATCCTATCAAGTATCTCTTTTTCATACAAACATGAACTCTTAATCCTATCAAGTAGGACCTGTTTTATACTTTACAGATGAGGAAACTGAGGCAAGAGGTTCAGGGATTTGCCAGGGGTCACATGGTGGCTGAGCTGGGATTCAGACCAGCTGGTTCCTGCAGCAATGGGCATTCAGGTGAGTCCAGTTGTCCTGGGCGAGTGCAGGGGTGGGGGGGTGTCTCTGGGACACCTGGCACCAGCACCACAGTGGAAGGCAGAGCTGATTTGCCATTAGTTATACCCCTCTTCATAGCTGAAGGAGGGCCTGGGGCCAGTTACACCACCTCGTCTTCAGAGTCAGGCTGCCTGTGGCACTTTATCATCAGTAACCACTTTGCGGGAGCTGCTTGTTTCCTGCTATCTGCCTTGTTGGAGATGATGCATGCGGATGAGATGGTGCAGCTCCTGCCCTTCCCAGCCATATAGCTTAGCTGCCGCAGGCAGCAAATGCCCCATCTCATGTGTTCACTCATGGGGATGCAGGAGATAAAAGGAGGGGGACTCTCAGTGACATACCCAGGAACCCACCTAAAGTCCAGCCCAGAGCAGGACCTGCCATGGGGGAGACAGGGATGAACCAGACCCATTCAGAGTGTGACCTAGGATTCCCACAGAGCTGGGTTCAAATCCTTTGTGACCGAAGACAAGTCACTTAGTCTTGAAACTCAGCTAAGGTGGGACAGCTAATTGATCTCATAAGAAATCAGTGGCAAGAAGCCTCCATAATGCGGGGAGGGGAGAGACGGTTTTCGTTTTTCTGTGTGATACCCTGGTGGGCACTGATCTGAGGTGGGAGCTAGGATTTGAGGTAAAGATGGGATAGGAATTTACAGTAGAGATCCCAGGGCAGGCACATGTGGCAGTAAGAAAGTTCCAGGAGGGAGTGACCTGCGGATACCATGTGCTTGGGCCACGACCACTAAAGGGCATGGCCCCCAGCCTCACCCCTGCCCAACCTCCAGCAGCTGAGCCTGTCAGCAGGCCAGCCCGGTCAGGGACAGGAGAAGGTTGGCTTTCTCCCCTGCCTATGGAAGATGCCTGGTGAAGTAGAGGGGGCCCCAGTCCCTGTGCCACCATCAGGGTTTGGCACAGACCTTTCCTGTCTCCAAATGCCCACAAGAGCTGCTCTGCTGAATGGTGAGGCTTTGGGGTTCAGTCTTTATCCCCTGCTGGGAGAAGCTATCTAGATACCAGGACGGGGCCCACAGCTTAGACTTTCCAAAATGGGTGGGGACCATCCATAATAAAAGTTCAAAGAAGTGCACACATTTATTGAAGTCTTTCCACGTGCTTTTTATATATTAACTCATTTAATTCTCATGAGGCAAGAACCACTTACCAATCCTCTGGTCATTGAATAGCCCTGAGCACCTACTAGGTACCAGGCTCCATTCTGGAGGCTCAGGACACAGCCATGAGTAGACATTCTCCGTGACCCAGTCCCAGTCTAGACCTGCTCCTGGCAGGAAGGAAGCAAACAGCTTCAGTGCATCAGCCACCCAGACTCCCAGTCTCCTGAAAAAGGGCTCAAGGCCAAGTTTCATCCACAGCACTCCTCAAACTGGCCCCACAAGCCAGGCCTGTAATCTGGGCCTACACTGTCATCTGCTGGTCACATTGGGAAGGGCTCCAAACAGAGTACTCTCGCTTTCCTCCACCAAAGGAAACTGGTCCACTTACCCACTGAGGCTTGGGCAGGGGACAACTTGCGTGTGGGAACAGGCCTCCTGGGTCCCTCTGGCGGAGTGGAGGTGAGTGTGGTCTCTCTGGGGGAGTCATCCAGCAGCACCCTTGGCCTGGTGATCCTCACAGAGCAGTCTGACAGATCCACTTCCCTAACAGCACCGGCGTGAAGAAAGGGGGTATTCAGTAGAGAGGCAGAGAGGGTGTGGCACATAGGGCTGGCCCAGCACAAGGTAGGCGCCCCATGTTTCTGGGGGTCATCTCCATCGCTAGTGTCATGGCTGTGAGGAAGCCCATCGTCCCTTACACCTTTCCCCTGCCCAGCCCGAAACGTCCATTGTGACCTTGTGTCCAAACCCGGCACAAGGCCCGGCACAATGAAAGACTTGCCTTGCCTCTGGTCAGAAGTGATGTTGCGTCTCTTGTCACTTCCTAGAGAGGGGTGAGTTGTTGCTGTCATCATCGCTGTTCTGGGTCACAACGCTGCGTAGGACTCTTCTAAGGCCAACCCCTTCTGGGTGCACCTCAGCCCCAGAGTCCAGCAGGGGGCCTGGTGTGGAGGAGTTGCGAATGTTTGAAGAGAATGAAAAAATGGTGAGAGGAGGGGGCAGCTCTTTCTTCAGAGAACATTCTTACCTTCTTTGGGAGTCTTGGGTGTGAGCTCTGGGGTTAACCCAACTGAGGTAAAATCCAGGCCCTGCCACATGCCGTTACCCTACTGCTCTGTGTATCAGTTTCCCCATGTACAATATGAGGGCACGGGCTTCCCTGGTGGCGCAGTGGTTGAGAGTCCGCCTGCCGATGCAGGGGATGCGGGTTCGTGCCCCCCGTCTGGGAAGATCCCGCATGCCGCGGAGCAGCTGGGCCCGTGAGCCATGGCCACTGAGCCCGCACGTCCGGAGCCTGTGCTCCGCAACAGGAGAGGCCACAGCAGTGAGAGGCCCGCGTACAGCAAAAAGATAAAAAAATTTAAAAAATATGAGGGCACAACTGGTGCCCATACTCTGGGGTTGCTGGGGGATTAAATGGGTTCTAATTTTGCCTGCAAGTGCCGTGGGAGGTTCACACACACACTTCAGGTCTGAGCTGCCCACAGGGATTTACGGCAGGAATCCTGTCCTCCTCCTTCACCTGGGGCTTCAGAGCGTCACCTTATTGACTAGTTATTGAGCCGCTGCTAAGTCCTTTAAGTCTCTCATAATCTGGTGTTCTCAGCCTCCTCTGGGTAAAGAGCATCTGTGCGAGCTCTGCCAGAGAGAGGCCCACACTCCCCTTGCTTGGCCTTCTGGGGCCTCCAGCCTGCTGGCATGGGCGTGAGTGGTGGTGGGACGGAGGTTCAGTGTCTGCCGCCTGGGTCCTGACCAAGAGGGGCCTGAGTAGCAGGGCCAGGAGTAGGATGAGGCGAATGAGGCACCCAGGGCACAGATTTGAGGAGACATTCACGTTCAGGTTGGTGCAAGTGTAGTATCAGCGCCCGAGTGGCGCCTGACATTTTGAACCCTGTGCTCCCTTTCACCTCACTCTAGTCCCTGCCCGGCCAGATGAGCCCCCATGTCAGGACCTGCAGTGTGAGGGCTGCACTCCATGCCACATGAGGGAAAGGCAGGGGAGGAATCCGAGGATGGGGCCAGAGGTGCACTTGGGGCCACCAAACGGGTGACTGGGCTGACGGTGGGGGACAGGAAGGCCACCTGCAGTGCCTATAGATGCCAGCAGGTGGCAGCACGGGAGCACATTGGAGGCTGGAAGGCAGATTGGGGAGCCAAGTGGGCCGTGCCTCCTGGGTGCCCCATCAGGCCCCAGCATCCTCCTGTTGCTAGGCCTTGTCTGACACTCCTTTCTCAAATGGCATAGAGGAAGAGCCAATCCCCTGCCTCTGAGCCTGATGACCCTAGTCTCTGGGTGCTAGAGGTCTTCTTCTGTGAGATGGGTGACAGTATATCCCCAAGAAGGATACTGGGAATAAAGTGAGATTGTGCCGGGATCAGGCCAATCAAAGGTAGCAGTTACTGGACCCAGATTCTGGCCCTTGAGGTGGCCCAAGGCCCTTTCTGGCCATTGTCCAGCTCTGAATACCTGTGAATGGCAGTGGGGAACACTGACCTGGCCCTCCCTCAGTGAGCCGGTCCTCTGTAACTGGCACGTGGCAGAAGCTCAATAAACCACACATTATTATTGTTACTGTTATTATTATTGACACTGTTATTACTGCAACCCCTTTATCTCTAGCTGCACTCCCAGGAAGTAGACCTGCCTACCCCTCCTAATGCAGGCCTCCAGGCCTCCAACAGAAGTACAGTAAGGGCTGGGTAGGTGGGAATGGCCAGGGTGAATGTCCCTCCTCTCCTGTTTGACCAGTGGCCAGAGGACAGGAGGCCCATCAACCCCAAGGGCTGGGACATCTACTGTTGTCCCCTCTCTACATTCTCACAGGTCAGATCCCAGAGGTGGCTGGGTAGGAGAAGCTGAGGGGATTGGCTGGGCCTTAGCCTGGATGTCACTGGGAGCACTGGGGAAGCTCAAGCAGGTGGGCACACCCATCCATGTTGCCATCCAAGAAGGTGGGAGCTGGATTAGTGGTGTGAGAGACTGGGAGACTGGGTGCTCCTTGACAGTGATCTGTGGGGCTTTGGCAGCCCCAGGGGGAGGTGCTGGTACCCAGCGACCATGTATTAGGAGAACAGAGGGGTGCAGACAAGGACATGGCCTCCCATTCCGCACTACATATGTACACCTGGAGGAAATAGGGCTGGGATCCAGGTTGTCACGGAGCCTCAAAGGGGACCTAGTCCTAGCCCTGGCCTTGGAAAGCTGGACTGAATCTATGGCCCTTTCCCCTGAAATACCTAGGCATAGGACGCAGGACATGCCCAGCCTCCTGTCAGGTCAAAGGGAGGTAGGAGCTTGGAGCACCTCGGGCCACGCTGGTAGGTGCAGGCTGTGTTGCTGTCCTCCATATCAAGGCCTGCCTGGGCCACATGAGCTGTGGGCTGTGGGCCCAGGATGTACCAGATTCAAACCCCAGCCCCAGCGTGCCCTGCGCCAGCTGTACACGGAGCCCTGGGCTACTCTCCCCTGGCTCCTCACTGATGAAACAGGAGTGAGACAGCCCACCTCCCCCAGCCATTGTGGGTACCAGGATCTCTGGCCTTTCAAGAATGTCTTCTGTATGACCACAGATGCCCCTGGCTGCACTTGCCCCCTGTCCTGAGCCCTCAGAGGCCAGAAGGGTGGGGGATACTCCTGGGGTTCCCTCAGATATTCTCAGCCAAGGCCCCTCACACTGAGGCCTGCTGCAGGGTGCAGCTGGATAGGATAGGGTGGCAGTGTCTGCTCTCAGCCTCTGAACACCCCCAGGCACACTGGATCCTCTTCCTGCCTTCTTTTTCATATGGCTGTAGACTTAGAGTGTGTTTGTGGATACACTTGAAACACACACACACACACACACACACACACACACACACTCTCTCTCTCTCTCTCTCTCTCTCTCTCTCTCTCTCTCTCTCTTTCTCATCCTTTCTTCCTATTTGACATGTGTTTCCTCCCATCTCAAATGGCGATGCAGAGACTGGGTTGGTGCTGGGCCCTCTGTGGGGCTCAGTGATGTTTCTGGAAGGAACCCATTGCAAGGTCAGACTGCTCTACAGGAGTTTCTGTGCTCAACCCCACAGGAACTTTCCTTTACATTCTGAAGGCGTCTCTGGCATCTGCCTGCAGCCAGGCAACAGGATTATTGTATTCACTTTGGCTCGAAGGTGACATTTCACTTGATTAAACAAGATGGCCTCCTCTGAAGGCGGCCCTCCATGTCCACCCTCATACCACCCACTGTAACCGCTGCAGCTTCTGCCCAAAACTCCGGTCGCTACCTGTGAGGAGGGGTTTCATGCATTGATGTGTGTACAGGGCTGGGGGCCAGGGGAGCAGCTCCCAAGGGCCCCCTTGTAACAGTCACCACCAGGAGTAGTAATGGCAGGTGGGCAGCGCCATCTCACCCCGTCTGCCTGGCTGAGGGCGGCGAGGAGCTTTCTGGTCAGTCCACCAGGCCCATGGTCACATGGAGGACACGTCACCTGGAACATTTTATCCCAATGTTTATTGATCCCACACTCTGTGGAAGACCTGGGAACTTTGGGGGGCATTTGGTATTCCTCCAGGAGTGAGAGAGAGCTAGAAAACAGAAGGTGGGTGGAAGGGAAGAGGGGGTGATGTGAGGGGACAAAGGAGGAGGAAGCGGCCCCCGTCACCCAGAGAAAGCTGCCCTGTGGCCATCACCTAGCCAAACCCACCCAACCAGGACAGGGGTCTGGGGCAGGCAGTGGGAGAGAATGGGGACAGGGGTCCTCCCGGAGCCCCCATCCCAGGCTCTGGTCCCTGGGTGCCAACCTTACTCTCCGGACTCCATTTTTAGGGTCTCCCAGACATTGGGTCCTCTGCAGCTCCCACATTCTGGGGCTGAGGGGCTATCCAACAGGATTGAGGTGCACAGCCCACACATCCCGTCTCCCCTCACCCTCAGAAATTCTCTGTCAGTCTGCTGAGGAAAGGAGACCCCTCCCCAAGACCAGGCTTGTCACTGACAGGTTCGGCTGTTTGACCCCAGTGTGGGAGGCCCATGGGGTGCTTGGGGCCCTCACTCTTACCCAAGGCCCTGTCCTGCAACCCCCAGGTCCAGCCCAGCCCTCCACCATGGGACTGGGGCTCACCCTCTCCTCGTTTCCACTTATGCTAGCCTGAAGGCTCAGTTCTTTAGCAGAGGGTCAGGATGTCACTTAAAGTCCTGGTTTATGAGATTTTCAATCCTAAAATTGTGCAGTCCTGGGAAAACTAGGGCATTAGGTCACAATAGTGACCAAACCCTCCAAACCCTTCTGAACACTGCAGGTGGGTTCCCCACACATAACCCTTGTGGCTTCCCAACACCACCCATCCCCTGCACCCCTGTGCTCTGGGAAAGACCACATTATTTTCTTCTCTTTTGTGTTTCACACCCAGCTCCTATGGGTCCTGAGGCACCGCACCTCCCCCTGGCCCTTGGGGCTCAAGCCCCCTCCCTCCTGTCCCATAGGTCCTGTCCACTTGGCCTCTCCAACCAAGGATATGGCAGGCGTCGTGACCCCATTCCACAGCTGAGGCATGAGGCCCCAGAGCAGCCTTGAACTCAGGACCAGAGGCAACTCATTGGATAGATTAAGGAAAGCCAGCTGGGCTTCCACCTCATAGCTGATATCCAAGCGACCATCCCCCCCAAAGCCCCTCACCCATCCCACCCCTCCTGGGGTTTCACATCCCCAGTGTCACAGGCTCACACTCTCTTTGTGTAAACGTCTTAATTACATCTTTAATGCTCTCACATGGAGATGCTATGAGTTAAATTACAGTTTCTGTGCATCCTAAATTACCCATAGCCCTCCAGTTGGCTCAAATGCTAACGTATTTATAGCATCTAGAGGAGGAAATAAATCCAGAACCTTCCCCATGAAGTCCTCCTAGGCCCTCACAGCCTGACACCTCGTATTTGCCACCCTCACGTCCCCGCCAACCAGCAGAGGACAGTGATGGCGGCGAGGCTGGGCACAGGGGTGTGTGTCTGTGCCTGCTCAGGTGCACATGTGTGCCCAGCGGAGAAGTGCCCAGCTCTTGGGGTCTGGCTTGATCCAGTGCCTTGCCCAGATGCCCCAGCCTGGCAGAATTCCTGCGGGGCATGGGGTGGGTGGACAATGGGTAGGTGGGTTGTGTGATCAAAACCCAGACTAGGTCTCTTAGGTCTGTTTTCCAAGGGGCTATCCCCACCCTGTTTCAGGCATTCAGAACTTCCCCTGCTAGCCTGCAGCTGGCGACCACCGCCCTCTGACCAATAGTCTCTCCCCCAACCCCAGGTCCCCAATAAACACCATGACAGGGAACTGTTCCAGAAGCAGGTTACCTGGCTTTTAGAGCCCAATGAAGGGATGTGGTGGGCAGTGGACCCTTGCCTTTGCTTCCCTCTCCCTTCAGTCCCTGAACACTGAAGGTGGAGAAGATGGCCTACTTAATGTTCCTCTACACACCATGGGGTGGGGTGTGGCTTGGAGGGTGGAGCCAATGCAGGGGTCTCCATCCTGCCCCCTGTGCTGGGACAGGCACATGTCTGCAGGTGGGCACCTTCATGCGCATGCAGGAGGCCTTCCAGCAGGTCTGGGCACTGCATCCCTCCACACCTGCTCCTCCACCTCCCTTCCCCCTCAGCTCTCATCCTAGCTTGGGCCCAGCCAATAGCCGACCACCACGGAGGGGTGGCTGGAAGACCTCATGCATCCCTGTAATTTGGACTGACCTTGGGTATGAGCAGCCCTCCTGCTGGCATCCTTGCCCACTGGGCAGTTTCAGCTCTATCCCTGAGCCTCTCCCAGAGTACCACCGTACCATGTGGCTGTGACCTGGGTGGCTGCCTCTCCCCACCCCAGAGGAGACTCCAGATTCCAAAGATATGTCTCTCCCTGATGGATGGGAACCCCCCCTACTCTCCTTCCCTTCCCCTTCCCATCCCACATCTCCCCCCATTTCCTCCGCATTAGAGGAGCAGACCCTGATGTGAGGGGTCTGGGAAGGGCACAAGGAAGCCAGCCAGCATAAGGAAGCCTTATGAGGGATGCTCTGCATTCCAGGGCCCTCAGGTCAGGGGATATCAGTGGCCATATGCCCAACCTGGCCAGGGGCCTCTTTTAGAGCCTGGAGGGTCAGCAGCTGGGTCCTCAAAATAGCTGAGGCCTTGGCAGGGCAGGTCCTGAGAGGAGGTCCTAATGATCTCGGAGTTGGCAGCTGAGGGCACTGTGGCAGGTGTTTTCATCAGAGGTCCAGGCCTGTCCCGGGGTCCTCATGCGTGGATGGCATTGGCTACATCGCTGAACACCAGCCGGCTGGGCCTCTGCATTGGGCCCTGAGAGGGGAGAGTGGTCTGCAGAGAGACAGTAAGGGGCATCAGGGACCTTGACCAAGGCCATGCACTCTCTGGCCCAGTCCCCTCCACCCTCTGGTGCCCACGTGCGCTTGGCACCAGCTATGTCTTCTGCCTGGAATGCCCTCCCACAAGCTCAGCCAAGAAATACGACCTGGCTCAGGTGACTCCTCCCCCCAGCCATCCCCAGCTTGCCCTGCCACCTCAGCCAGTTGCAGCACTTAACCTAGGTCCCAGGGCCTGCATTAATTACGCATGTACCGACCTCTCCCAGCAGAGGGTATTCACCTCTGTACCCCCAAGCCCCAAAGCCCGGGCACAAGGGCTGGCACAAGGGAGATGCACAGGAAATGACCGTCAAATAGTCAGTAGTCCCAAGAGCTGGGTGGACCAAGGTTCTCAGCCCAATTTCCTGAATATCCCAAGGGGGAATGAGTCCTGATCCTGGCGACAAAGAACTGGTAGCAAAACCAGGGGACTCCCAGCCTGGACTCTTCCTGAGCCCAGTCTCTTAATTCTGCTGCTGTGGAGCCAGGTTCCCTAGCAACCTGTGCAGTCAAGGCAAGGAGGGATGCAAAGGGGCATCATGGGTCCGGGGGAGACCAGGCCTCCTCATGGTGCTCTGGCACCTGGGGATTTCAGGGACCGGTGGCAAGTGGCCAGGCAGCCCAGTGACTCTGGCAGGATAACCACACAGGTACCCAGCACTTTGGACATGGGAGGTGAGTCCGGCTAGGGTCTGCACCTGCCTGGGGTCTGCCAGCTACTAGGAACCCACCAATCTACTCAGAGGTGCCACTGCCCCAGAATCTGACGCCAGTCACAACTCACTCAGGACTGGGATCTCAGGAAGCAGAAGAACCCAGGGTCTCAGCCCCCCAACAATCCCTCCCGTGAGTCTTCTGCTTTCCCCCTAGTTTGAGGGGGCATACCTGAGGCAAGAATCAGGATTTTCACTTGCAGATGAGAAAACTGAGGCTCAGAGAGGCCAACGGAGCTTCCAAGGTGACCAGGCTATCAGGACAGAGCCAGGCTGGATCCCAGGGCTGCCCTGGCCTGGCCTTGTGCAGTGAGCCTGTGGGTGGCCGAGGAGCAATTCTACTAGTTTCTAAACAAACCTGACAAAATCCATATACCCGATAGCTGCCACGTGACCACATGGCAGGTGCTAGAAAGCTACATGGGAAAGGAGGGAGGGTGGGGGTGGAAGAGCCACAAACAGGCTGCAGGCTGGGTGGAGGAGCCTGGTCAGTGCCCACCTTGGCCAGCGTGGCCTGCACAGCGGTGGCGGCCTGCACGGAGGCAGTGTCCCGCCCGTGCTCCAGCAGCTCCCGCTCCAGTTCATCTTGCTCCTCCGTGGGGTCGAAGTTGTACATAGGCATGAGCTGGTGGCGCAGCTTCTCCAGCCTGGGGGGTGGGGGCAGAGACTGCTGCAGGCAGGGCAGGCCCTTCCGCTCCCACCAGCCCTCCAGGTGCTGCTGCCTGCTGACCAGCTGACACCACCATGTTTAGGGTCCTAAAATTTCCCCTGGGATTCAATGAAAGACATTTTTGCACATACAGTACTAGCTCTACCTCTTGGATGGGTGGCCTGGGAGGGATAGTTACCCACTCCTGGGACCAGATGGGGCCATGGGCCACAGAGCTGTCATCCATGAGAGCCATGGGGACTGCTTAAGCCAGGGCCTTGTGCGATCCCCAGCCTCTGAGGGGCCGGGGTGGGGAAAGGGGAGTCAGTGGCCATTAGCTCAGGGCAGCAGGGCAAGGGTGGCTCAGCCCTCCCCAGGGGAAAATGGTTACCCCCAACCCCGAGTGGGCAGAAGAGGCCCTGACTCCCTCACTAGAGAGAGGGACCCTCATGGTCGAGGGACTCTCCTTTCCCACCCACGTCCCCTGGAGTCCAGCCCAGCATTGCCCACGGGCTGGAGTCTTGGGTGGCAGATGGGGAGTTACCTCTTCTTCTTCCTGATGTACAAAACCTGCAAGAGAAGGAGCAGCATCAAATGGCCAGGAAAGGAGGCCCTAATTAATCCAGTAGTCCCTCGGGACAGGGGACATGCTGAGGCTGATGAACGGGAGAACTATAGGTCCCCATGTCCTCAGCGACCCCATCCCAGGGACACATACACCCTAAATTTGTGCTTCCATTTGACGTTTATTAGATGCTGACAGTGCCCGAACTCAGAGGTGGGGAGAAGGCCAGCCTGGGAAGACCACACAGGTAAGCCTGGCCTAGGGACGCGTGGGCCCACCCCTGCCAAAACTGACTGTGGCTCCAGCCACTCAGTGCCTGCCTCGGACTCCTCAGGGCTGAAGTGGTGGTGGTGGGGACTTCAGCATACCCCCTCCTCTCAGCTGTCCCCAGGACCAAATTTTCTCCCCGTGTATGGGCAAAAAGAACAGAGGAAAGGCAGCGGGCAGACTCTGCAGGGCAGTGGCTCTAGGCAAGGCTCTGGGCTGGCTTCCTGGGGTTTCCATGGGAGGCTGATGGCCCTCAGGAGCTGAGGAGGAGGGTCTGAGCCCCTGGACATCAGCCTAGACCACACTCCTGAACCCTGATGCTGGAGGAACCTAGGAAGACCCCTGGGTCCTAACCCCCATCATAATGACTTGAAGATAAAGGCCTAGGCAGCCTGAGAAAACATCTGAGACCCAAGAGCTCCTGGCTAGAGCAGGAAATCCTGGTACAAAGCACTCAGGGGAGGGAGGAAGGGGGTGAGACTTGGGGACCTCTGCAGGACCTGGAGCGGGAACTCCAGGGACCTCTGCCACCATCTCGCTCATCCCTCAACTGGTGTTTTTTGACTACCAGGAGCATGACTTCTTCTGCTTGGGGGAAAGCCATGTCCCTAGAGTCTGTCCCAAACCCCCTGTGGCTCCTATACTCTTTGTGGCCCATTCACAGCTTGAATCCGGTTTGTTCCCAGCCTGACCCAGAGCTCCTCCTGCTGCTCATTCCTGGGGGACCCCAAAGGCGGAAAGAAACTGCAGTGCCCCTTGCTCCCCCATCCCCTCCAGGAGGTCACATGTTGGCATGCCCCTTGCTCTCTTGTGGGTGGGATGCAACAGGAGCTCCAGGTCTCTGGCATAGCCCCTGCCTGCCCTGAAGCAGCAGCTCCAGCCCCAGCACACTGTACTCCCTCGCCTCTCAGCCCTCCTGCCTGCCCTGTGATACAGAAGGATCTTTAAGAGAGGCTAGAACCAATCTCCACCCCTCGCCCTTGCTGCTCCCTCTGCCCCAACTACTAACACCCTCCCCGCAAATACCTTCCTTTCCAAATCTTCCTTACCCTTCACTGTCCAGCTGCAGCCCCACCTCTTCCAGGAAGCCCTCCCCCACTGTTCTTCCTACGTGAGGCACACGGCCTGGCACTGATTTGTTCCTCCTTGCACCCAGCATGGCATGGCTCAGGGTTGGCATGAGGGGAGAGGAAGTAGTACTTAAGGAACATCTCCAGACCTGACCCCTGCCCAGGAGCTGTTTCCTGCCCTCCACTGCCTTTGCCCCATAACTTCCCTACCTCTCCGTTTTTGGTGATAAGGCCATCCACCGCGGCCCTCCGAATATTCCTCCAGAATGAAGAGTAAGGAAGTCTTCCTAAGTTCCCAGGACAAAATCTTTGGCCAAGAGTGACAAAGGCAGTTTCTAGGCCCTGCTCTGCTCCTGAGGTTAGGGTGTCTCAGCCTGCTAAACCACCACATGGGTGCCAAACACCGGTATTCTGCCTCACCCCTGCCCCAGGAGACTGCTCAGGCCCCGGCCTCACTCTGTGTGTTGCATCCTGGCTCTGCCCGCTGGCCAGCAGTTGTTCCCTGGCAGCAATCCGGAGCCTGTGGGGCCCATATGGTGACCCTGTTTTACCAGCAGCTCCAGCCATGAATGGATCATCCAGCCCTATTTGTCACAGCAACATGCTCCTGAGTCTAAGGCCAGCCGTCAGAGCCTGTGAGGGGCAGCAGGCAGAATGCCACCATTGCCGGGCCTGCTGGGGGACCTCAGGTACACCTCCCACCCTTCCAGATCTCAGTCCTCGCAATCTCCAATGGGCCCTCGGTGACATTCTGAGTGTCCATGTATCATCTTAAGAGGAGAGTCCATATCTTTTTTTTTTTTGTCCACGCTGCACAACTTGTGAGATCCTAGTTCCCTGACCAGGGATTGAACCTGGGGCCACGGCAGTTAAAGCGCTGAGTCCTAACCATTGGACTGCCAGGGAATTCCCAGGGGAGAGTCCATATCTTCAGAGGTAGATACCAGATCTGGAAGCATCATATCCACTCTCAGGGGACACCTGCAGCCCTCACCCCAGCTCACCTCTGCCCTGATGTCTGCCCAACTCTGCCCTTCTCATGACGCTGGGGCCAGGCCTCCACTGTGATGTAATGTCTTAGCTGTGATGTCTTAGCTCTGTGATGTCTTAGCTCTAATGTTGCCTCCTTAGTTGTCCCTGACCACCCAACCTAGGAAGTCCCCTCAACTCCCACCCAGTTCCCTAATCCAGTCCCTACGGGCTTCCCTTGGCACCCTTGGTTTTACCTATCTCTCACTCCCTGTAAGAACTGCAGGGCAGGACATTTTCTCCCTAGTCCCTGGGGTCCCGAAGGCTCGGTCCAGGGCAGATGCCCAGTAAATAATTGCCAAGTGAATGAATGAATGAATGAATGAATGAACATTGCCAGCAGCCTGCCATGCCCAAAGCATCCCATTCGGACTCTACAGCCCACGATCTATCCCAATTGCCTGCTGGCCTCTACTCCTATTGCATCCCCACACTCACTTGCCTCACTGTCCTGCTTGCTGCTCACAGATACCTCCTGTCTGCCTCCGAACGTTTGCCCATCAGGACCCTCCACCTGCAACACCCTCCTCCCCAACTCCTACGTGGCCTTCATGGCCCAACTCAAAATGCCATGTATTCCTCAGAACCTTTTCTGGTTCTTCCAATTGGAGGCAGCCTCTCTGGTCTCTGGACCCCAATAAACAAATCTCTGGGGAAGGAATGGATTGTACTATCACTAACAGACAATTGTGTTCTGATTAGATCCTCTAAAATCTAAACAGTGATCGCCCTCTGCCAAGTGAGGGCCATCTGGGCCAGCCCCAGCCTGCCCCAGCTCTCACCATGGCCACAGCCAGGCCAATCACTGTGATGATCCCAAAGGACAGAAGCATTGTGCCCACGCCGGCTGTGCCACCAGCCACGTCAGGGATTCTGGTGTCATTAAAGCTGGTGGCTTCTGGGCTGAGTGTGGTGGTCTCGGAAGCTGGCCCATCTGTGGCAGGCTCCAGGTCAGGTTCAGAGGTGGGTGGGTGGCTGCTGATCCAGCTCCTAGCAGATGGGATCCTGGAGTCCATGCTGATGCTGAGGGACTGCTTGTGGTCAGTCAACCTGCTCACTCACTTCTGACATCAGGGGTGTCCCAGCCTGTGGCCCCCACTACCCATACAGGGGGCCACGTCCTTGGATAAAGAGAGCTCCCTGCCTCCCTGGGTGTTGGAAAGGAAAAAATAAAAAACATGAGGCTGAGGATGGGACTCTGTGAGGAGATGAAGTCCCCCTAAGTTCTGAAGGCACAGGGGAAATAAAAGTTTGAGGGCAAGGGCAAGTTCAGGGAACATCAGGACATGTGCTTTATCTATCTATGGATCCCATGTGGATTTAGGAACATGAAAATGAAGCCCTGCCCCCTCTTTGTGGGTAAGATGATCATAGTGATCATACTTGGAGGATGTGAAAAGTAGTGGGGAGGTTTGAAAGAAAAAGATCATTCCCCACCCCCAGCCCCTACTCCCCACACTGCTCACCTTCTTACTTCCTGCCCCCCACATCCCTCACCTCCTGCTTGGAGAAAAAAATACTGCAGCTTTTTCCTTTCCTGGAGGAAAACACTTGCACGAAAGTCAGATAGGCTTGTCTTTGAATCCCGGTTCAGCCACTTAACTGGGTGACCCTAGGCAAGTCACTCCACCTCTCCATGTCTCAGTTTTCCTGAGTCTAAGGTAGGGGTATTAAGAACACGTCCCTCACAGAAAGGGTCATAGGGTAGCTGAAATATCAGAATGAACAAGTTCCTAGAAATGACTTAGCTCAGTACAACCCTCATCCACAGCAAGTACCCAATAAATGTTAGATCTTCTCCCTCTGGCCACTCCAGTTGGGAAAGGGGAGCCCCAGAAGCCCCTGGACCCAGCCTGCTGTGTGGTCCAGCTTGTGCTTGGAGTAAGGGCAGGGACATGTGTGGCAAGACCAGAAGACAGGAAGGAGAGAGAGGCCAAAGTCAGGTCCTCTGGTGGGCTTTCTCTGTAGGCTCTTGGGTCATTGAACTCCCTATAGGGGCTGCCAGGAACTAGGAGAAAATCAAGGGGAGCGTATCTTCAGGGGCAGGGATGGAGCTCCCACTCTGAGATGCCTTCTCTTCCCCTTCCCTCCTCCCCTGGGAGCAGAGGGTGGGTGATGTGCCCAGTCTAGGCTGTGACTTTGGCCTTCCCGGGCCAAAAGGCCCTGGGTAAGGCAGGGTGGGAAGAGGTCCTAGCCAAACTGCAGAAGAGAAGGCCGAGGGATAGGAGAGATGCACAGCTCATGGCTGCATACACACCTCTGCGATAGCTCATGGGTGTATGTGGGATGCCTCCCTGTGCAGGTGTATGGGTGTGTGTGAGGTGTGCACACACCAGTGATGGCCTCTTAGGAAGGAGCAAGGCTGGCACAGAAACATGGGATGGGAGAAGCTCATCATCCCTCTCTGTCCTCCTCCTCTAGCTAGGCTGGGCACCTCAGGAGTCCCAGGTTCTTTCTTGGCTCTGCCGCTGACCCCAGATGTGACCTTGGGCCAGACCCTTAATACTTGCTCTGGGGCTCTGTTTATTCTTCCCTCCAAAGGAGAGAAAGGGCTCTGCTCATCACTGTTCAGGAATGCCTCATGGTCCAAAGGGCAAGAGAAGGAAGCCAGAGAGAAAGGGGTGGGCACCACCACCTCCAAGAACCCGCATACCGTTCTCCACCAGGTTCATCAGTCCTCCCTGCCCCAATCCCCAACCCCACCTTCGCGACTCTGTGAGTCCTCCATTCTTGCACAGAAGCGGCGACCTCAGCACTTACTTAATCCTCTCTGGGGCGCCGGACTCAGCGGGAGAGGCTAGGGGTGGTGGCGACTGGCAGGAGGCCGGGGCAAGGTGAGGGGGACCCCCAGGCCCCGGGATTGGGGGCGGCGGGTCCGACCCAAGGTCCGCCCTCCCTGGGCGCCCTGGGAGGACCTCCCTGGGCTGGGCCAGCGACGTCACACCGCCCACAGCCGAGAGTGCCTGTTCTGCCAGCCTGGACAGGGACTGGCCGGCCGGGACCCACCTCGGGGGTGGGGCTGAGGCGAGCAGCCTCGCGGCTCCGCGACGCTCCAGCTCCTCTCCTCCCTGCCAGCTCCGTGCCCCCGGCCCCGGATTGGCTGTCAGGCCCAGAGCCTGCCCTGCATTGGCCCGCTGGCCTGCCGCTCGGATCTGGCTCTGCCCCCAGCAAGAGGGGGAGCCAGGTCGCAGCTCTTGGAGACCACTCCTCACTGCCCGTGGGCTGTGCCAGAGTCGGGAGGGGGACGGTGGGTGGCCAGGCCTTCCTAAGGGCTACAACTCTGGTCTCCGGCTACTCTGGGCGCCATTTCCGCCAGGACAGAGTCGGGCTCCGCAAACGCAGGTGGACACAAATTTGGGGAGATCACTAGACTAGGAGTCCTTGAGTCTGCATTGAACTCCGGTTCGACCCTCCACTAGCTTAGTGACCTAGAGCAAGATGCTTCTCTTCCCTGGGTCTCAGCTTCCTGCTCAGATGGGCTCTGGTGTGAGGGCTCTTGTTAAACGATACCCATCCCAGGCTAGAAATGAGACATCTTCAGAGAAGTTGGGGGGCGGGATGGTATTTTTATTACAGGAGTGGTATTATTGGACACCTGGACCCAAGCAAGCCTACATACACCCCTCCAATCCAGAGCTCGATCATCTCTGGAGAGGAGCCTTCTAATCCTCAGGTTTTTAAAGGAGCTTATGGGGATCACCGGAGTAGCTTGTTACAAATACAGATCCCCGGGTCTGGGATGGAGCCCGGGAAACTGCATGCTTCATAGTAGTTTAGTCAACAGTGATCTAGTTAACAATAGATTAGGGGGCGAGGGCGTGGCATTGGCAGGCCATACTTTGCGAAACACTGCCATGAATTTTATTGGAGCGACTGAGGCCCACAGAGGGGCACATGGACAAAGCCTCACGATGAGTCAGGATTCAAACCCTGGTCTACTACTTCCAGTTTCGAGCTCCCTGCTCGAAAATGGGAGCTAGAGGGTCAAGAGCGGCCCTGGGGTCCAGCTGCCACCTGAACCCCAGGTCCTGGACACTGGGTGCCACCCCCCCAAATTAGTGCCCGCCCCCAACACTGGGATCCGCCCATGTGCCGCTCTACCAGCACACAGCCTACGTTAGACCAGGCCCCTGGGCATCGCACCCCAACTCTCGAATTCAGAGCCGGCTGGTGACATGCCTCCGTTCGGGTTGGCTACACACCTCCCGGCCGGGTACCCAAACGCCATCTCGGAGCAGTCACCGCAGGCTTATCCCTGCCTCGACCTTCAGGAAGACCGTCGGGTCCAGGCCCCCGGGAAGCAACCCTACTCCCAACCACGCACTTTCCCGCCAGTGGGCCTTTGGACGTAGTGGGCGTGGCGTTCATAGCCCCCACTGGCCGCAGGGGCTTCAGAGATGGAACACATCGGCTCTAGGAACTCTGGAGCTGGGCGACGGGGTCCGCCCGAGCCCTTCCTCAGGTGCGCCAACCCCGGAAGCAGAGCGTCGGAGGGAGCTTACCGCGGGTCACGCATGTCCGGGCGCCGAGCCTGCGGCAGTTTCTTCAGGCTGGCGGGCGAGTGGGGAAGCTTCTCAGGCAGGTATGCGTAACACCCTCGAGACCTCGAGTTCGTCAGAGCTCTGGCAGCCTTCCTTAAAAAGTCTGTACCCCCGTTGTACAGATGGAGAAACAGGCTTGTGGAGAGGCGACCTCGCGGTGCGAAACTGAGAGGGAAGCTGCGCCTTTGACTTCAGGCCTCGGCTTCTCCCTGGGCGGCGCTCTGGTAGACAGAGCTGCCTCTGGAGTCCAAAGGACTTGTGTCTTGACTGGGACAGTACCTAGCTGGGTGACTTTGGGCAAGTTGCTTCCAGTCTCGGAGTCTCATTTTCCTCTCTGTTTGTCTCTGAAGAGCGGCACCTAGCAGGTGTTCAGTAAAGGCTAGTTTGAACCCTGGTCTCTGTAAGAGGAAAGGAGACCACTGGTTTTAAACCTTCAGTTAAATTTGTTTGTGATAACTTACATATAAATTAACAGAAATTGTCAATTTTTTACCTGGAAGTTTATGCTGGTGTTTAGGACTATGGGTTAAATTGGGTGGAGGGGTGATTTTCAGCATACAGATCAATGACAGTGCATGCAAAATGTCAAAAGCAAAGCTCCCAAGCAAGGGCAGTCTCCTCCTCCTAGTAATATTAGTCAAGAGTATATAAAATTGAGTTCCTCTATGTGTTGAGCTGGCTCCAAGGCCCTTGACATTCATTGACCGATGCACTGCTCACCGTGGAGTTTGTGTTATTTTCCCCATTTTATGGACGAGGAAACTGAAACACAGAAATAATGACTTTCCCGAGGTCACACCCTCTGGGTCAGATAGATCTGTCCAACCCCCAAGCCTGGGCCCTGATCCACACCAGCCCATTTATTAGTAGGGACTGAGCTATGGGTTACGATCACTTGAGCCAAAAACATGAAGAAAATGTCACTGACCAAGACAAGAAAACTCAGATAGGTGGGTGACGGTCTAAAATGGAGTCAAAGAGGCGACAGAGCAAGAGCATGCCCTCTCTCAGGCAACAGGTCCGAGAGGAGTGGGTCCCACAAGTCTCAGCTACTCTCCTGGTTCTCCTTCCCTATTCTAGGGCAGCCACATCTGAGGACCAGAGCCATGCTGAGGAGCCAGAGCCTGTGACCTTCTCCATCTCCATCCGGCTGAGGCCAGCCACCATCCTCAGCAGCTGACATCACGAGAAAGATTTGGGGACCTTGGGGAAGTACCCAAGGGATCCTTTCCCTGAGATGTGGGACATCGGGGCAGAATGCTGAGGGCCCTCCTATCTGGCCTGGGGTGGAGGGGAGGCATTTGGGGCTGCACCTTCAGCTCACGGCAACCCCATCTGCCTCCGGCTCGGTTGTTGAGTGCCACAGAACTGGTCAGCCACTGGACAGTAGTCTTTGAGAAAAGGGGCATCCCTGAGGCCCGGGAATCCAGTGAGTACATCGTGGCTCATGTCCTTGGAGCCAAAACAGTTAAGTGCAGTGTTGTCAGGAGGGCAGGAAATGGGGGGAGGGAGGACTCTGGGGAAGAGACATCCAGGCTTTTCCATTCCACTGAGAATGCTGAGCCGAGAATGATGGGATTTTTCTGGAGGAATGTCTTAGGCAGATACTTATTCATTCATCCAACAAACTATTACAGTCTGTGCCAGGCACTGGGGGTTCAGGGATCACCAAGGTGGCCAGTGTTGGACCCACTGGCATTGTTTACAAAAGAAACCTGGGTCAGGGGAGCCAGCCACTCACATTCTCTGTGGTGCAGTTTCAGAGCCTGAGGCCAGGACTTTGGACCCAGCCCCTGACCCCTTGGCAGTTACAGTATGTCCAGGAGCTGAGTAGCTACCGATTGCAAAGGTGAGCACCATGGGCCAAACCAGAGGGCTCTGTGTGGGGAGCAGGGTCCAGCTTCCTTAAGCTCCACCAAGTTCATGGTCAGGGAGGAAGAAAGTGTCCAAGGACTAGGGAGGTGTTGGGATGAGAGAGTGATGAGAGAGGGGTCATGGTAGTAAATAGGAAGAAGGGAGGGAAGGAAGGTCTTGGCTACGAGTTCTGGGGCGTAGGAGACATGACCCTACCCGACACTTTTGGCCACAAGTTGTATCCCAACCCAGACATGGTCTTGTTGGTCCAGGTGCTGGCACTGATGATCACCCTGCTGCCCCCTCTGCAGGATGCCTGTGCAGTACATCCTTGGTGAGTGGGACTTTCAGGGCCTCAGTCTGAAGATGGCACCCCCAGTGTTTATCCCTCGGCCAGAAACGGAGGTAGGTGTGCCATCAGGACTGGGCAGGATGGGAATGAAGGGGGCTCAGGGCACCTGTCTTGTCCCAGAGTTCCACCAGGGGGCGCTGGAGCCCCATGACTGCTGTCCTTTAGAGGCAGCGCCCTTCCTGGCTGGCTGAGTAGGTGGGGCCAAGAGGAAAGAGGTCTCCTGCTCACCTCCTTGACTATCCTCACTTCCCAAGCCACTGCCCCAGCCCCTAGGCTGGCAGTGGCTCAAGATGCCCCAACTAGTGCTGCCCACCAAGTACTCAGCCGGTTCCTGTCATTTCCCTAGGAGCTGCCCCATGGGCCCATAGCCTACCCAACCCATGGGAAACAAGTGCCCTCCTCTTCCTCAGGAGGCATGGGCGAAGTGGAGAGGGCTCCAGCTGGACATCTGGAAGCCTGGTACAGCTTTGTGACCTTGGGTAGGTCACTGCCCCCTCTGGGCCCAGATGATGAGAGGGTTGGGCCTCCAGACCAGGGAACTGGTTGGGACCTTTTACCTATTACATCCACTATCTAGTCAGGTAATCACCTGTGTTTCTCAAATTACTAGGACTGGGAAGTGTATGGTCCCAGCATGCTGTGTGTAGGTGCGACACCCTAGTCTTGGGAGAAATGCTTTCTATGGCCCTTCTTGGGCTTCCCCATGACCTTGTAGGTGGCAGGGCTGGGAGCCAGAGAGAGCAGAGCAGGTGGAGGGGTATGTGGGTGGGGGCTGGTGGGCAAGCCAGAGGGCACCAGGTTCTGAGAAGGGGTGTTTCCAGAAAGGCACACACATTCTTGGGAAATATCAGGCCTCATCTACCTGTCCCAGCCAGGGACCCAGAGCCCCTTCTCACTTTCCCAGCCTCTCTCCCTCCGCCAAGAAGCCCTCTGACCCCACTTGCCCCCTGCATCATGTGGTTGGGAGGCCAGGTCCTTGACTTAATGCCCAGTGTCAGGGCAGGGACAGTAGGGAGTCTGAGACCTTGCTGAAGTCACAGGGATGTCAAGGCAGGGAGCATGGGGGCAGCACTCAAGACATCCTGTCTCCTGCGTCAGGGCCCCATACCTTACAAGGGGCTGAACCATCTGGGATTGGATGAGCTGGATAGGTGCAGAGACCCAGAGCAGGATATAGCCTGCTACCTGCAGACTTTTGGGAGGCCAACCTGTGGCCCCTCCAAGCATGCGACCTCTGGCCAGGAGGTCACTCACCATCCCCTGAGGCTGCCAAGGGTCAGGGCATGGGAGGGAAGCTACCGCGATGACCTTTGAGTGCCCTCAGAGCTGACCTGGCACCAATCATGTGTTCCAGGGTTCTGAGTGTTGGGTGTGGACTTCCGGCTCCCATGTGGGGGCCCCCCCTTTCCTGGGTGGGTCTGGGCCAGGAGAGCAGCTCTGCTATAAGGGGTGGGGGAGAGGAGGGAGGCTGCAGTTGGGAGGCCAGGTCCTCGCCTCACTGTACAGATGTTTCTCAGAATTTGCCAGGTTGCCCCAATGTGAAGCCGCATTGGGGAGTGCCTTACCAAGAACTTGAGAGGACGTGGCCTGTGGTGGGGAGTGGGGAGAATTAGTGCAAGGGAGGGACCATGAAAAAAAAAAAAAAAAAAAAGGGAGGGACCATGGTGCTTGCGTTCTCTGCATCCATTGAAGGGTGGTTTCTGATGATGGGTGCAGAATTCTGAAATGCAAAGTTGTAGGCGGTGTGTGGCCTGACCAGTTGGGTTTTCTCTGGGGATGGGGAGGTGGCTCAGTCCCCGGACTGGCAGTGTGTACAGTGGGAAAACCAAGGTTGGAAGTGTGAGCCATTCTTGCCCAGCTTGGCGAGGTGAGGCTCTCTTGAGGTGTGGGAGGCTCAGTGCCTTGTCTGTGATTAGCTTGAGGGAGGCAATGCTGCCTTCTTGGGGCTGCCTCATCAAGAATGTAATCCTAATGAGGGTCCTTATGGCACTCAGGTCCTGCTGAGGCCTTGCGCCAGCCTCTTAAGGGGTGTGGAGTCCTGTTGAGGCAGTGGCTCCAGGCAGAGCCGACAGCTGCCTGCTTTTTGCCTCCTTCCCACGTTCCCCTCTGCTCCGACCCTGCAGTGTTCTTGGATTCTCCCCTTGTTCACCTGGGAAAAGTGCCCTGGGCCTGTAACCAGCTCGATTTTCAGCTTCCCCCAAGGAGCCACCAACTCTAGGCTGAGGAGACTCTTTACTAGGTGAGGAAGAGAGTTTCTGGACTTGCTGGGAGTGGTCTCCATCCCTACCCCGCCCCCCCCAAAACCTGAAGTGGTCCTAGAGCCAAAATAATCTTCCCCGGATCTGGAGGGTAAGGGAGAGGCCAAGGGGCACTGGTGGCAGTGGGGGCCCAGTCTCTCATCTTCATGCCCTGACCAGGGTAGCCATTCACACATGTGGTGTGTGTCTCTGATGTCAGGATGTCTCTCTGAGGTGGCTGGCCAGTGTGGTTGACTAAGGGGTCATTCTCCAGCCAGGGTAGGTCTGTCTGTGGTCAGGAAACCAAGAGAAGTTCATGCCCCTGACAAGTTTCAGCTGTCCAGCTGGCCACTTAGTATGTGGCCTCGCCACTGTGACCGCAGGCTCCAAGCCACAGCCCTAGACTGCTGGCTCTGTGCTGGTCCCAATGCTGTGGGCGCAGCTTGCTGCCAGCACTCCAGTTCTCCAGTGGTGCCTGGTACAGGCCTGGTGGGAAGGAGTGAGGGGAAGCCCTCTCTGGCTGGAGAGGGTCTGTCTCACTCATAGGCAGTAGCTTGTTTGGTGCAGAAGGGGCTTGGAACAGAAAAGGTTGGACCCACTGGCCAAGTTCCACCTGCCTTGGACTTGCTACCCTGGGGACAGGTGAACTTTGCTCCCAGGTTGGGATGAAGGATGAAATACTTTTGGGGACTCAGCACTGAGCAGCTTATGCGGAAAATGAGTCTGAGTGATCTGGAGCCCTCTGCTCTATCGGGGCCTAACTGTTGACACTGGGGCTTGGGGGAAGCTGCGGGTCTGAGGCTCAGGGTAGCTTCCTGTGGCCACTGAGAGCTTGCCCAGCGCTTGGGAAGTAGCCAAGAGGCTGCTCTGTGGGCCAAGCCCTGCCCGTGTGGGACATGCCATGACGGGTTAGATTCCTGGTCTTCACGTCATGGAGCATTCAGTTTGGTGGGAGAAGCACACCCCATCCTAGATCTTAGGCCCACAGTGAGGTAGGTCATGGTAGAGAGAGCCTGGAGGAAGTAGATCTCTTTCAGATGAAGGAAACACCTACTTCCTGACTCTTCCCCTCATTCCCTGAGCCAGCCCTGCATGGAACCCCAGGAATCCTCAGCCTCCAGGGGGGCCTTTCCTGCCCTCATCCAAAGGGCAGGTCCCTTTGAGGGACTGCCCTTTCCCTGCTCCATGGCTCCATGCCCTTCCCCTGGTTCCCTGGCTCCATGCCTGGCTACTTGGGCCCCCACTCTACTGCTGTTTAGAAATGTTTAGAAACATTTTGGCCAATGCACAGCAGCGGCCCTCCACCCTCACCCTATATTGGCTTCCATGCACAGTCTTCAGGTGACAGATGGGTGGGTGAGACTTGAAACTCTGTTGTTTCTAAAGTGACAGTGTCTGAAAGTGTCCCCCTGCCACCAAGGCAGGTACAGTGCAGTTAGGCACCTCTTCCCATGCCATGCCCACTTACCCCATGCCCTGTGTGTGCCACAGCCCCCTTCAGATATGGGGCTCAGGTAGGGCTGTCATCCCCCTGCCCCTCCATGGAGGGAATTTCCTGTCCCTTTGACCTGGGAGCCTCTCTGGGGGGGCTGTGAGGAAGCTGGGGACACACTGGCCCCTTGTTCTTGGCCACCATGAGCTGCAGGCCAGGTTCCCAGCAGGGCCTTGACCCCTGGACCTCACTTTCCTCATGAGGGTCTAACAGATTAATACAGGGAAACCTCCGGAAGCAGGGCCAGGCACAGAGGGGTTGGCCAGGGACCATTAAGTATGATTCTTAACATTGCTGTAAGCACAAAACAAGAGGATGTCTGTAAAAGGATTAGCTGAGGCTTACTGAACACTTACCATGTACCAGGCATGAGATGAGTGCTTCATGAATGTGCTTCTGTTAAATCTCCACCTGCCCCCAATGAGGTGGGTTATTCTCAACTGTGCTCAAGTTTACAGATGGGGAAGCGGAGGCATGGAGAGGCAGTGTGACCTGCCCATGGCCGCAGCTGACAACGAAGTTCAGTCTGGCTTTAACCATCCCCCTTCTACATTCACACAGGGGCTAACTATGCTTGGGCCTCTGTGCCAAGACCCACATGAGTCAGGTCAGTACCAACTCTGATCACGATCTATCTCCCTTGCAGGAGCTGGTTGAATGGGTGCTGGAGGAGGTGACCCAAGGGCCCCGTGTGGTGGGAGCTCAAGGTGGCCCACTCATCCTGGAGGTGGGCTGTGGATCAGGAGCCATTTCCCTCAGCCTGCTGAGCAAGCTCCCCCAGGTGAGCCCCGTATGCATCCCTCCACCCCACCCTGGGTAGACTGTGACTGGCACTTACTGTCCTTCCTGCTGATCCCTCCCCAACCCACTCTGCTAGAATTACTTGAGAGGAAATGACTGAAAATAGGAGGAAGACAGAGCTGCCCCAGCCCACCATGGTCATAGCCTTTAAGTCCCATCCCCTTCCATCTGGCCAGACCCTGACCGCAGAGGAAAAAAAGCTACTGAGTATTTCCCTCCTCTTCCAGCAGAGGGTTGGAAGAGGGCTCTGGTCCCCAGGCCTGGCCTTTCCAAACACCCTGTCTCCCACGTACCCTTTGTTTGTTCTTGGGGCAGAGCCGAGTCATTGCTGTGGACAAGGGAGAAGCCGCCATCTGCCTGGCCCGTGAGAATGCTCAGAGGTAGGGGGGCTTGGGTGCAGACGGTCAGGGTAGGGGAGTCAGACTTTGGGGCCTGATCTCAACCTCTATCCAGGTATCAAACCCGCCAATGTCCACCCTCAAGAAGGAGGAGGCAGTGGGGGAGGCCTGGCGTAGGTCCCACAGGGTTACAAATGGACAATGGACACCAGGTGTCTTGCTGGTCCAAGAAGGGTTTATTCTCCCGTTCTTTGTAGCCAAGGGTAGGAGTCTGTTCCCACCCCTGCTCCCAACCCCTCTCCCCCTCCCCATGCTCACCTTTACCTTCCTATCTCTCCAGGCTTCGGTTGCAGGACAGGATTCGGATCATCCCCTTCGATGTGACCTTAGGTACTTTCCCCACCCATCTTCCCTGGGTGGGGATCCTGGGTCCAGATGCTGATGGGTGGATGAAGCACTCTGCAGAGATAGAGGGATGGCTTACACACACACACACACACACACACACACCCCCCACCCCCCCCCACACACACACTCCTTCCCCACCCCCAATCCTTGCTGAGGACAGGCAAGTCCCTGTTGCCTCCTGGGCTGACCTGACCCATGAAGGGACCAGCCACAGGATCTTTCTTACCTTTCGTATCCCCCATAATTAATGAATTTAACTAGGGCTTGTTTGTTGTCAAGAAGTAAGCAGAAGCTCAAGAGATAGCCTTTGGGACCAAAATACTTGAGTGTCTGCCCGCCCCCGCCTGGCCCAGGCACAGCATGACTTGGCTGCATCCTTTACAGAGTGCCCGCAGAGTTCTGGCTCCAGCTCTGGCTCTATCACATGCCCACAGCATCCTTGAGCTTCATGTGCCCCCACCATGGAGTGTGATACCTGATGCAGGGTGGGGCCAGTAAACAGAGCCACTAGGAATCAACTGACTGAGGCCAGGCTTGCCCTCCATATACTCAGTCCATGTTGGCTATGAGGCAGAGTGTGGCAAGGCCAGCGGGGTGGCAGAGAACAGAGGCGCTTGCTTTGTCAGGCAATCAGAGATGGCTGCCTGAAAGTGGCACTTGATCTGAGTCTTGCTTATTGAGGAGGTTTTTGATAGGAAGAAGAGAAGGCAAGGACACTCCAGGGGGAGAACTGCCATGTCAGAGCATACACACTCCCAGCCAGGCTACTGGCTGGGGACACTGGGCACTAATCTAGAAGTCTAGTTTATTGGGTCCAGAGATAGGCCTAAGTTGTGGTTTGGGGAGAGGGATTACCCAAGGGACATAGCAGTGCGTGGAGCTTCCACCCTTTACCTCCCATTCTCTGCTGTGTGTTCCCTTTGACCACAGATGGGAGCTGGGCACATCTTCTACCCTGGGGCCCTGTGGACCTGGTCGTCAGCAACCCTCCCTACGTCTTCCACCGGGACATGGAGAAGCTGGCCCCTGAGATCCTCAGGTGTGGGGTAGACCAGGGAGGCCAGGCCTGAGAAGGCCTAATGGGATGGGTCTGCCCTGGAGGACCATACTATCGGGAGGGATGGGGAGGCTGGGGGGCTGAACGGGGCAGTGGTGTTGAAAGAGAGGCTCACTCTGGAACCCACAGACCTACTTTGGTTCAGCATCTGCCTTCCCACTTAAGACCACTGAACCTCTCTGAGCCTCAGTTTCCTGCCTCTGAAAGGGGAGTGGTAGAGCTTTGCCAGGCCATGGGGAGGACTCACTAATGACTAAAATATCAGACTACAGTATACAACACATAGAAGGTGGTCAGATGGGTGCATCATTTTCCAGAAGACTGAGGCCCAGAGAGGGAAGGGACCTTGTCCAAGATTGTGTGGGGGCTTAGCAGGAAAGCTGGGACTAAGACTCTACTCCAGGCTTTGCACTGAACCATCCTGTTCTCAAACGGTCTGAGAACCAGGGGTAGCCCAGCAGCCTCTGGATGAGGCAGTGGTAGTGAGTGTCAGGGTGCTGGCTTCCAAATTCCTGGCTCTCAGGAGTGGTCAGGGCCAGCTCTATGCCTCCCCAAGCCAAGAATAGGAATATCCTTGTTGTGGGGAGACCCTCATGCCCTGGGGGTAGTCAGTCAATGGGATTCGCTGAGCATACCCAGCACTGCCTGGTAGGTGGCTGCCTGTAGGAGGTAGGGGAATCGGAGCTGCCATCATTCGGGGTCCTCAGACTTTCTTCTCAGCCCAGAGTGTAAGTTCCACAGAGCCTTCTTTGTGGAAGTCCTGGTCAGCTTCTCCATACTTTTCAGATACCCCATCCCAGGTCCTTAGCTCTCACTGTTTTCCCCTTCAGCTATGAAGATCCACTAGCCCTGGACGGTGGGGAGGAGGGCATGGACATCATTACCCACATCCTGGCCCTGGCACCTCGGCTCCTGAAGGACTCTGGGTATGGATGGGGTGTCTCCTGAGTCTGACCTCAACAGCCTCCTCCCCTCCCAGTATGTACTGGGCCTGCCCTGGGCGTCATTCTGCCTCCACCCCTCCCAGCTGGGACAACCCAGAAATGCAGGTCCAGCCTTGCCCAGCTGAGCTGACCCATTTCTCCCCCACCTAGAAGCATCTTCTTGGAAGTGGACCCAAGACATCCAGAGCTCGTCGGCAGCTGGCTTCAGAGCCAGCCTGACCTGTCCCTCAATCTTGTGGCTGTGCGCAGGGACTTCTGTGGGAGGTGAGACTCTACCGTCCCCCCAGTCCCCACAGCCATGCTGGTCCTTCCACTCAGACTATCACAGCTCTGGCTGTGGGGCAAGCATGCGGTTCCCACCCCCTGCTCATTCCCCAGGGCCCAGGCAGTAACTGGCCCCTTGTCCCTGTCTCCTTAGGCCCCGGTTCCTACATATCAGGAGGTGTGGGCCACAGCATGGTTGCCCTGTGGATGCCTGGCCAGGGCCCCAACCTGCCAGAGTGCCTGGCTGACATTTCTACCTGGAATGCTACTTGGAGGGAGGTGGATGGTGCCTTCCAGAACCCCAGATGTTTGTGGCATTTCCCATGGCTCTGTGATTCTCCATGCTCTACATTTCTAGGAGACTTGGGAGTAGGCACGAGGGCAGGGGTGTCCTTCCTGGGCCAGCAAAGAGCAAGAGCACCCACAATCCAGCTTAGGAGCTCAGCAGACTGGATTCCCAGTCTGGCCCCATCGGGTCAGTGTAGCCAAGGCAGGTTGCTTTGTCTCTGTGGGTGGAATTGCTCTAGGGATGTTGGGAGATACGGCCAATAAAGTGGCGAGAGACCAGCAAGTGGTGACCTAATGTTTTGTTATTGTGATTTGTGGGTCCCCTGACCCCTTGCCCTTAGGCAGTGCTGGGGGTAAGAGCTTCCTTCTGCCTTTGCAGGGCTGGCTGGCAGGCCCCAGCTGGTGGTTTGGGGAGCAGTGTAGAGAAAGGCACATGGTTGCTCCTTCTGGCCTTGGAAGCCAAGGTACTTGGCACTGATCAGCTCCCTCACAAGGGCTGGCGTAGCACTCAACACATGCCCCTAACTGGGCATAAGCTCTGAGCGCAGGAACATCGTCTGAGCTTGAGCTTGGGGATGGCAGCCTACTTCCTGGTGGGGATGGGGCTGAGGGGCCTTGCACAGTTCGGGGGTCACATGTCCACGTTCATTTAAGTGAAAGCTTGAGCCAGTGAGGGGTGAACAGGGCTTGTGTTTACTTTTTATTCCCATAGTTTTGCGCTAAAACATTCCTTCCAAGCCTTGGGGTTTCTGAAAACCCATCTGTCCCTGGTAGGAGCTGGGGAGAGTGAGAAGCTGAGACAGAGTGGGCACCAGGTTTTGACCTCTACCCTAGCTCTGGTCTGCAGGCTGGTGGCTGCCGGGAGGCCCAAAGGCCCTTCTGTCCACAGAGACAGGAAACCTCCAGGTTGGCAGGTGCTGGTGTTAGCCTGCATCAGGGTGGGTCTCAAGGAACATGGCAGACTAGGCTGACTCATTCTGTTGGTCTCCCCTCCCATCCCCCCAACCCAGCACTTTCAGAGGCCTGACCTGGTGATGCAGTGGCCAGAGGCAGTGTGTGGTAGACAGCATCCTCTGATGGAGCCAGGATGCTGGGTTCTAGAGCTGTATCTTGCAGTGGGACCTTGGGCAGCTCCCTTCCCTGTGAGAAGCTGGCTTTTCTGGCTCCAAGGCCAGTGCAAGATGGCAGCCTCATTTTAATCTCAGTCAGTCAGGTAAAGTATGTAGCTGGTATTCAAGGGCCCACTCCCCAGGCAGGGACTCCACAACAGAAGACATGGCCTGCCTGAGGTCCCATGATGGGAGGAGGCCAAATGGAGATAGGAAGTTAGGTCCCTGCCTTGGGAGAGTCTATTGCTGGAGTTATACCTGGCCTGAGCTACTCCCTCGCTGTGTTTGGGGGTTGTATTTGCCTTAGCAGAGGCCACATTGCAGTTCCCAGGGCTACCGTATCCTGCTCCTTGCCCAGACCCAGCTGCATGGAAGTCAAGCCGCCCATGGCTTCCTTTGAGGAGGAGCCAGGGACTCCCAGCCATGGCTGTTCCAAAAGGAACCTGGAAAGGCGGCGTGGGCTTTCAGAGCCCCCGTTTGCTCTCAGATCTTGGCCTGCCTCACCAGTATTGCCCTTCCTCTCCTACCTGTGTCCTTGGGCTCTTGCTGTCTTCACAGCATCTCAGGGTAGCTGCCTTGACCTAGCAGTCTGTTGCCTCCTTGTCCCACACCTCAACCACTGATGGCTTCCCTGATGGTCTCACCCTCCTGGCTTCAGGCCTTGGCAAGCATGTGGATATGGCTCCCCAAGAGTACATAATAATGGGGAGTGACAGTGTAGGCATAGTTGGGGTCACTGAAGCAGGAAGCACCCTTGGGGACAACTTCCTCCCATGAGGCCTGACTCCCCTGAGAAAGAGGTGCAGGCCAAGTGGACTGGCAGGGCCGGGCTTCAAGCCTGCAGCCACTGGCTTGACTGGGGCTTGGACGTTAAGCTCCAGTGTTGAGGCTACACCAGCCTGGGTGCAGATCCTGGCATCTGCCCCTCACTAGGGTATGTCCTTGGGTAGATGACTTCAACTCTGTCAGCCTTGGCTTTTAAGTCTGAGAAATGGGACCAAGTGCTTTCTTTATCTTAATATGATGATTTTGAAGAGACCATGGGTTGCACCTTTCATGGGGCACTGTGAACGTTTTCACTGCTTGCCTTGGAGGGCAGACATAAGGAGGATGCTGTACCCTCGTGTGTGTCTTGTGGTTGGCACCAACACGAGTCAGGCAGAGACATGGCAGTCTGGAAAAAAGGGAAGGCAGGGATTTCAGTCTTGGGCTCTTGACTTCTCTCTGCCCTCTGGAGATGGAGCCACCAAGAGGCTGGTAGCCTGGCAGCCAGATCTCCCCTCAGTCCCTCCTTTCCCTCTTCAACAGGGCCTGAGTGCCCCAAGGTCCAGGCCAGAGCAGCCTGTGGCTCCAGCCCAGGGAAAGCCAGTCTCACCTGCCCTGTCTCCTCCCTCCTTACTGGGGCTGGAGCAGAGATGAGCTGCCTCCTTTAGCATGTGTCATGGAGCCCAGGAGACAGAACAGCAGGAGGATGTGGGGCTGATGGTGGAGTCCAGGCTCTACAGGCCCTTGAGGTCTTGAGGGATGTGCCTGATGTCCACCCAGCCTCTGTCAGCTGGAGCCCCAAGCGTGGGCAAAGGGTGTAGGAGTCCCTGATTGATGTACTCTGGAAGAGCAATTACATCTCTTCTGACAGTTGAGGAAACTGACACTTTGCCTCAAGTTGTATGCTTTTCCCAGCTGCCCATGGCTCTTTCCATGGGGCCCATCTAGCTGCTTTATTGACATGTACCCTTTCTGTTCTCCCCTAACCCCACCTGGACCCTGGGCCATTAACTTCTCCCAATTCCTGCTCTAAACGCTTGGCTGGCTCCCCATGACCTGAATGTGGTCTCCGTGTCCTGCAGAGTCCAGATCTGAAGAGGTAGGGGAGGATGACTATGGGAAGGGTCTTGGGGAGCCCTCCCAAAGCCTCATCAGTACTCTGAGTAAGCTTCCATCAGAGCAAAGTATTCCACTGCTGACTGGCTTTGAGAACTGCTTTAACCTACGTAGGCCAGCATGTCCCTCCCTGTCCATCTTTGGATTCTTTCTTCCACTGCCCTATACTCCAGCTTCCCTGCAGAGCTATCCATTCCTCAAACACCCCTCCTTCCCTTTGACCAGGCTGTGCATTCATCAGAAATGCTCTTGCCCACCACTTCTAGTCCAGATAATCCTCTCCTTCAGGCTCCAACACAAATGCTCTCTCCTCTGGACCACCCATCTGACCTCTGGGTTCTCCCCACCAGACCCTAGCCCACTTCTTCCAGTAGCAATGACATTCTGTCTCATGCATTTGGAAGCCTTCCTGTCTCTGTCTTCTCTCTGGGGTCCCATGTGGGTCTAGCATACACTAAGCTCAGTAAATGTCCACCAGTAAGCCAACAGTGTATGCGTTTTCTAGAATGGAGCTGGAATTTCCCATGTGGCTCATATCGTACCTGACAGCAGCTCTCACATATTCTGGTCAGCAGGGAGAAGAAGCTACGAGGGCTTAGCCTCCCACCCGAGCCAGGCAGCAGTTCAAGTTGAGCCATAGCCACTTCTTGGGCTACAGTGCACCTGATCTCTGCACAGTGGCCACACCGAGTACAGGCCGTCCTTTCTGCAGCAGGGGCAGGCGCCAGGTTTCCTGGAGCTCTGGGCCCCGGCCAGCCCCCAGCCAGCCCCCAGCCAGCATTGGCCAGAACAGCAGCCTGATCCCCGCTCATGACCCCCCAGTCCTAGGACAGGCCATCTGGGCAGGGATTGGGACTGGTAAAGCAATCTTCTCCCTCCTGTAGTAGGCAGAATAATGGCCCCAAAGATGCCCATGTCCTAATCCCATAAACCTGTGAATTTGTTACCTTACCTGGCAAAAGGAACTTTGCATATTTAAGGATTTTGAGATGGAAAGATTATCCTGGGTTATTCAGGTGGGCTCAGTATAATCACAGGGGTCCTTATGAGAGGGAGGCAGGAGTGTCAGAGAAGGGGATGTGATGGTGGAAGCAGAGGTCAAAGCGATGCCATTGCTGGAGGAAGGACCATGAGCCACGGAATACAGATGGCCTCTAGAAGCTGGAAGAGGCAAGGGAATGGATTCTTCCCTAGAGCCTTAAGAAAGAATGCCAGCTTGCCAATATCTTGATTTTAGCCTCTTAAAACTGATTTTGGATTTCTGACTTCCAGAACTGTAAGATGATACATTTGTGTTGTTTAAAAACACTAAATTTGTGGTCATTTTGTTGTAGCAGCAATAGGATACTATTACGGATTTTGGTACCCGAAGTGAAGTGCTGCTCTAACAAATACCTAAAAATGGAAGTGGCTTTGGAATTGGAATTTGCAAATAGGCAGAGATTGAAAGATTTTGAGGTGCATGATAGATTGCTTTGAACACTTTTCCTCTGAGCAGTGAGGTGGGTGGGGATGGGGGTGGGAAACCCTTCACAACCTGGAGACCTGAGATGCCCAGGCTCCCTAGAGCTGACCCTTTCTTGGAGTGAGAGACTAGAAGACTGCCCAGGGTGGGACCCAGAGAAGCTGGCCCAGGCACTGGGAGCTGTGGGGAATGGAACTGGGATCAGGGGGAGAGAGCAAAGCTGGCCTCCATGGTCTATCTCCAGTGGTATGGGGGCCACCCAGGCCCTCAGAGGGACCTCAGAGACTGGATCCGAGCCTGGTCCTGACTCCCGTGGAGTCACGTGGCTGACCCAGCACCCCTGGAGTGTGTGATAATGAACAGGGTGTGAGGGTGAGCAGGTACTGTGCCTGAAATGAGTGCAGCAGCCCCTGACTCCAAGGTGATCCCTCCATGTAAGCCATGGAGGTTTGGCTCCTTCCAGCCCCCAGGCAGTGCCCAGCTCCTGCTACAAGCCTGTGCTGGGCTGTGTGGCTGGGCTAGAAGTGGGTCATTCCTAGGATTCTCAGCTTCATGATCCCCAGAGCTGAAGTGGCTACCTGGAACCTTCAACCCTATCCCTGATGTCAGCCATATTAGCCCAACTACAGCCTTGGGTGTGAGGACAGATCTGGGTCTCATTTGAAGCCCTGATGGTAGTTGTGAGGAGAGCAGGGGTTCCTCTTTTCATCCCTCCCTGAGAGAACTGGTTATGCACCCTGCCAAGGAACCTTGGCTACATCTTTGGCCTCATAACCAGGAATCCGATGTGTAAGAGCTTCAAATTCTGGGACCACTCCCCTTCCAAGACACTCCTGTCAATCATCCTATAGGGAAACAGTGGGGAAAAGCCAATTTTACAGTTCACAGAGTAGGAGAGGCAAGGGAAGCTTACGTCAGCCTCACTGGGAGCCCTGGACTGAGCTGGCTTCCACCTGGCCTTGGCCATGACTGAGCGGAGAGGTGAGGTGGCTCAGAGCAGCTCTGCCCAGCGGAAGGCAGGCCTTGTCTGGTCGCTCCTTCTCAGAGGCTGGGGTCTCTCTCAGAGACTTCGCCTTTCAGAGTGAGGGATTCCACTGTATTGCCCCCTGCTATGCTGGGTCTATAGCCCTCTCCTGGGGCATGCATCTAGGGGAATGGAGGGGTCAGGTCTCCCAGCCTACTGAGCCCCAGGAACAGATTATTGGGACTTGAAGCACCCACAGAGATCCTTGTGTGCAAATGAGAACATTAAGGCTCAGCAGGCCAGGGCTGGGGCTCAAACCCAGGTCTCTTCTCTGCCTCCCAGCCTCCAGCCCTTTATCAGCTGCAGACCCCCAACCTGCCTTGCTTTCCAGGTATAGTCTTGTCTGCCATTCCTGGGAATCAGTGTGAGGCCAAGCTACGTGGGCGAGTAGAGTGAACCCCGAGCTAGAGCTGCTTGGGCCTTGTTTGCCCTTAGACCTTGCAGCTGAGTGAAGTATCTGGGCAGCCCCCTGGGCCTTCCTCCTCCTCCTCCATCTCCTTGCCATCATTTCTTGAGCTCCTGCTGGGCACTAGGCCCCAAGCAGCTGCTTTACATTTATTGGTGTTAATCCTCGCACAACCCCACAGACTGGGTTTTTAATCATCTCCGTGATGAGGAAACCAAGGCTCAGCAGGGTGCAGTCACGGATCAGGTCTCACCGCTGGATTGGAAGGGAGGGTGAGGCCACCATTGGTGCCCATTTGACTGGTCAGAGACTGAGGTCAGCATAGCTAGGTCCTGGGCTGCCCCCTGCAGAGCTTAGTGCAGCGGTCCACCTGGGCCTGTGGATCCTCAGAGCAGGAACAGGCGTTGCCAGGGTTGTTCCCAGCGGGCTTTCCAGAAGCCCAGTGCCTACCCTGGTGGGCCCTTCTCCTGGGGTGTGTGCAGCATAGGCTCAGGCCTCTGTCTCCCAAGCCCTACTATGTGCCAGGCCCTGGGGAGATGATACCAGTCAGAAGAGCTTGTAAAATATGGAGATTGAATGGTGCACCCTGAACCAAGTGCTTCTGGGATTATCTTATTCACTCTCAAGACATCCCATAAGGCAAAGTCAGTGAACCCTCCCATTTTACAGACGAGGAAACTAAAACTGGGAAAGGCTAAGGAACCTGCTTATATGTTGGCTGAACTGGGATTCCAGTGCAAGCATAATGACCCAGGGCCTGAGGCCTTGGTCATCACACCTGGCTTGAAGAGGGTAGGGTGCAGGACAGGGATAGAGCAGGCCCAGAGTGAGGACAGTCTGGGCAAAAGCCTGGATGCCTGAAGGCACGTGGAGAGGACTATGTTGTGGTGAGGTGGTGGTGGGTGCCTTTGGATGAGCTCTGAATGCATTTCTGGGTACCAGAGCCTAATTTAAGGGTCTCAGGGTGAGTTACAGGGTCAGGTAGGCATTGAGGATATTCTCTAGCTGCCAGGAAGAGGGGACTGGGGCAGGAGGCTGCAACTGGGCCAGGATCTAGAGGCCGCTAGGGGCTGTAGCAGTGGCATATAGCAACAGGCCTTCTGGAAGAGAACCAACTCGCATCCATTGCTGAGGGATTGGATGTAGGGTGGGGGGTGGCCAGGACCACGATAGGGCCCAGGGCTCTGACTGGAACCTGGGGGCCCTGGAGCCACCCTGAACTGGACACTGGGGTACTAGGGACAGACAGCTTGAGAGAGTGGGGTGCCCTCAGGTCATCCCATAGGCAGTGTCAGGGGCAGTGGGCAGGGGTGTCTGGAGATCCAAATGTGACCATGTGGGGACATAACCTAGAGGCAGCCCTTTAGATGGAGTTGTGAAGACCACCCTCCCAGGCCTGAGCTCTGTCAACAACAGTAACTGGGCATCTCCATGTGTAATGGTGCCCTGTGCCACACACACTTTATCATAAATCCTCTGTCTGCACATGAGGGGAGCCTTCCTTGGCCCACTAGACAGATGAAGCAACTGAGACTTAACCGGTGCAACATCACACAAGCAGGAAGTAGCCATGCTGGGCTTTGAACCCAGTCCTCTGACATCCCAGCTGGAAGGGGAGTGAGCAGGCCACAGAGGCCAGCTGCAGCCTGGGGCCCGGATACCCAGCTGGGGTGCCCCCAGGGCTGACATGGGCTTCCAGGGCAAAGAGGAAAGTGGTGAGTCAAACAGAAAGCACCAGATGTGGAGTGAGCTTCCTTCCCTCCCAGCTGCCCCTGGTGCCAAACTTTCAAACCCCACAGCAGAGGAGCGCATGGGGGAGGGGAGGGCAGTGAAAGTGGCTGCTGCTGAAAGGAGGCTCTGATGTACTCCGGATGTGGGGTGGGACTGACAGACACCCAGACTCTGGTTCCCTGCTGACAGGTGGGTGAGGAAAGTGAGTCCCCTCGCAGCATAAGGAAGTGTAAAGCCTGCCATATCAGGCGGAACGTTTCAGGTCCCCAGGCCTGGGAGGTTCTGGGAGAGGGTGCAGGTGGATATGCCTAAAACCCTCTTGAAGGCATTCCCACAGCTCAAGAACTGACCAGGGCTCCCCACTCTCTCTGTTTGCACAGAAATCCTCTGTCTCTTGTCATTCTGCCCAGCCCTCCTGCCCAGAGCCCTAGAGCTGTAGAGTTCTTTCAAACCAAGTTTCACGTGGAACTCAACTATGTAGTTTTTAAAAGATAAAAGCATCATTTTAAACATAAATGTATTTTATAAGTTCAAATTCTCAACACTTTCTTAGCATTAAGTCCATCAAGGTGAACAGCGATGAGCACTGACGTTTGAACTGGGGGCTAGGATGGGAGTTGCAGTCTTATGTTAGCCTCAGCGTTCAGTGTCTTTTCAGTGTTTGGTTTTGGTGGCACAGGACCAAATGACCCCACCAAGTGATTCTCACAGATAAGTGGTTACAAATGGTAGCATGTTTCTGAAGGGCCCCTTGCAGTCTCTTTCATTTGCAGGGACAGCAGGAGAAGGCTCATGTCCAGCTCAGCCCAAACCTGGGTCTCTGGACACATGGGTAGGATTCTAACGTATCATAGTTTGGTGTTGTGCACATTTGAGTGTGTGTGTGCTTTTTAAAACTGGGCTTTTTCCAATAATTAAAAATATGAACGAAAGAGGGAAAGAGAGGGGGGAAAAAAAGGAAAGGAGGACGGGAAGGGAGGGCAAGGAGAAAGAAGGAACTCACGTGGGGCATCTGAGGATGCCTTCACTCAGGTTCTTGGTGAGGGCAGCCTCTGTCTCTCCTGGGAAGCCCACCCTGACTGCTCCACCCCTGCCTGTCCAGGAGGTTCCAGTGCCTCCTCTCATTCAGCATCTGTCTCAGCAAGTGAATCTGGGCCACATACTTCTGAAAAGTCTCAGGAGTCCACGACTCCCTCCTGGCTCTGGTGTGGACTTTCCACTCAGTCCCTGGTTCTGGGGCAGGGAAGAATGTCCCAAGGAGGGGACAGGGACTAGGGGCTTCCCCAGGCCCTATGTGGGATCTCCAGGGGTGGGAGGACTGGGGAACCCAGTGGCCCTGAGAGCCTGGGGTTTCTGTACCTTCATTTCTGGGAACTTGCTATACTTTAGGAAGAGAGAAATGAGAAGCAAAACCCTAGGGCCCCAGCACCACCAACCCTCCTTCCTGTCTTCCTTCCGCTGAGTCATAGCCAAGAGCCCAGCACCTCTGCCTCCTTTGGGGCCATCTGGGTGGGGTGGAATTCAGAGTCGTGTGAGGACACAGCATCTGGACAAGTCCTCTTTTCCTGCCAGTATCTGTGAGGGACCCAGACTTGCTGAGGCCTGAAGCTACCTCCCAAGTTCAGAGAATGGGTGACTGAGGTCCTTAGTGTCCTGTATCTCCCCCATCCCCAGCCCCACTGTTCACCTGCAAGCACTGAGCACCAACTGTAAGCCAGGTAGGGTGGTTCAGATGGGGCCCTGTCCTTGAGGAACTCATGGATTTGGACATGGACGACTCCTGACAGGCCCCTCATGACTGGCTGGGTCCTTAGGCTTGCTCTGGTCTGCAGTAGGGAGGCAGGCCACATCACACATGCCCATCATAGAGACCTGCACACCCCTACACAGGTACCCATAGATATGTGCATGTGCACAGGTGTGGGACTTGAGCATGTGGGTCCATGTCCATGATCACAGGTGTGTCCACGCAGGGCTTCCATTGGATGGGGGAGCTCCAGGCTCTGGGAACCAGTTCAGGACCTTGTGTGTGTGGCCTCTGTGAGAGGCCCCAGGTTGCTGAGGGCCGAGGTTGCCTTCCATACTTGGAGAAGGGGCGAATGAGGTTCTTATGAGGTATCACCCTGTCTTGGAGGCCCAGCTACTGTCTCTGAGTTATGGGAGCCCATGGGAGCTTGAGTACTGTGCCCCCATTTCATGGAAAAGAAAGCTGAAGCCCAGAGAGGGCCCATGACTTGCCCAGGGTAACACAGCAAGTTAGGGGAGATCTGGGAGGGGAATGGGCCAGACCTGGGCACCTGTCCACATCCTTGACCTTTCTGGCCTGGCATTTGGGGCTTGGCAATCCCTGATGACCACACTGCATCAAACTCTGGGTTGATTCTCCCAGAAAACCCACCTAGGGACCAACCACAGGGTCCTCCCAAGCCTTGCCATTCCTAGGAATTTCCCCCACACTACACCTTTGCTTGGGCTGTCCTAGCTGCCTGGAATGCCCTCTCTCTCTCAATCAATCTCTGTCTATCTCTCTCTGATTCTGGAAATAAAATCCAAACTTCCAAATTCTGTTTAAATGGTTTCTATACCTTCTTTGACCCCCTGGAACTTTCCCCTGCCTCTAGCCTCCCTCAGCCTCTGTCCCCCTCACTCCCACCCATTTTGCACCCACCTACTAAACATAAAATTGACCCCTAGAGCCCTAGGCTGGGTGTGAAGGGTCCTTTGAGGCTGAGACAGTGAAAGCCACACTCAGGCCAGCCCAGCCCTCCAGACTTTGCCAGGCACTGGGGTGGGCCCTGGAGCTAGGAGAGGAAACCGCACCTCTGCTAGGCCTCACCATCTGCCCCCAACTCTGCTCCTTCCCTGAAGGCCCAGAAGCCTAGAGCACTGTACTCTAGGCAAGATTGATCCCTCGGAGTTTACCATTCCAGCTTTTGTTTATTCCTCCACACCCTGAGTACCCCTCAACTGGGGGCTAGGCCTGTGTTTGGTGGGGTGGAGGGTGGGGGTTGAACAAAGAGTAGAGAAGCTTCAGATTTGTTGGGTGCCGCCCTTTCATTAAATGGCCCTGGACAGAGCTGTCTGCTCCTTTCCAGAGCTCTTCCCTTCCACTTGGTCTCAGGAGGTGGGCAGGGAGTCTGCCTTTGCCCCATGAGGCAGTGAGCCCCATCACTGCCTGGCTATCCCCTCACTCCCCTACACCCCTAACTGGGAGCCTAAGATTAATTGTCAGGCCTACCCTTGGTGCTAGAGTATGAAGGAAAAATTGACAGACACTGCCCATAAGGAGTTCACAGCCTAGTGGAGGACAGAGGCAAGTAAACAGGTCCTTATCCTTGGCCCATGTGGCATGCATTTGATCACTGTCTGCTCGGCACTGTGCCAGGCACTGGCCGTGGGCAGTATTCAGATAAGGCCCCGCTTGCATGGGGCATATCCCTTCCCACTCAGGTTTCCACACAGCAGTTACAGTGCTCAGCTTGAGGCTTTCTCTATGGCAAAGGCCAGCTTGGTAGGTGAAATAGGCAGGGAGTTCACCCCCTGGAGCAGCCCTAAGCCAGTGAATAGTGGGAGTTGGTGGATACACATCCCAGCTTCCTTACCTCTCGGGTAGGACAACCCTGATGTGCGTTCTACACTATCTCTCAACCGAGGACTGACCTCAGTTGCCCACAGAGAGAGCACACTCATTAACACACCTGCTTCGGCTTCCTTTCCTTCCCTGTCTCACTTCCCCTGTCCTCTATGTCAGGAACTGGGAAGGCTCTGAGATTTCACCCAACTCACAAGCTAACAAGTTGTCATATTCCCGAGGATGTTGGCAGAAGACACAGATTCCTGCTTGAGAAACAAAGGTCAGTTTACTTTCCACAGTAACAGTAGACAGAGTATCAGCATTTTCTTGTACCACTTCCCTGAACCCCAATTCCTGCAGAGTGACCCAATAAGGGCCAGATGATGCCTGTGCATGCAGTGGGTTGACAGGAGAGGAACCCTGAGATCAGGGAACCCAAATCTTTTATAATAGACTATAAACAAACCTGCCCACCCTTCACTCCAGAGGCAGATATTATCTTTATTATACTGGACAATAAATCTGCCTTTTTCCCTGGAGGGAGACGCTATCTCTATCTTCTAAGGCTGTTCACTGGAATAATCACCCTTGAAAGTATTGTTTGGAACAAGGGCAGTCAGTGCCTCTACCAGCAAGTGTACAGAAATGGGAGACAACCAGGAAAAATTGCCTCCCTATCCTCTACTGGTGCTTCTTGACATCACCTCTGAAACAAGCTGTTTGTGTTTGGATCCTTGTCCCTGAGCCTGCCTCTGGGGGAAACCCTCCAAGACTGGGAAGATGACACTAAATGGGCAGTAATGGATTTCTGGTGTGGCTCTCATTTCTCCAGACCTGTCCTGCAAGTAATGCAGGGGAGCCACATGAAGGAAGAAGTTTCCTTACCCAGAATCGATACTGTTGTGACTCTTAGGGAGGTGCTCTAAGACTCTTAGGGTGTCATTTTTTCGTGTTTAAATATTTAGTCCATCTAGAATTATTGAGATTTCCCTGTGTGAGGTAGACATTGGACTTCATTTTTTTCCCAAATCAATATCAATTATTGGATTGATATTGGATCAATATCATTTATTGGAAATTGTGCCTGGTCTGTCACCACTCTCTTCTAAGCTGCTTGGAGGCTGTTACTTAGACTGTATCACAAGCACACAAATGATCAATTCACAATAAATGGACTAAAGAACACATGGGCATCACCATCACTGGGGATTTGACACTCAGCGGTGGCACAATGTGAGACAAACCCAACACCCACTCGTGATGACACCATTCAGACCCCAAGGAAATGGAGGGAGGCTGTGAACCAGCCTTAGAGTTCACAGGGGATTTGAACACGAATTGGGAAGGTTTCTTTCTATAAAAATATTTAACAGTTAATAAAAATTTCAAAAAGTTGAATAAAATTTTAGTTTAAATCTTTTTGACTTAAATTTTTATATCAGTTCATTATAACTTATAGTTTGTATTTTGCCTTTTAATTTTACTAATTTTGATTATTTAAAAAATAACTTTTTGGAATGTATTTTAAATACTTCCAATTTCTAATATTTTAAATTTAATTCATATTTTTGTGCTCTTTGAATATAATATATTATTTTAGTCTTTTAAATCATTATTGCCAATAGAATAGTAATTATGTGAAAATCTTGACTATAACAACATAATCAATAGTTTTACTGGAATTAAAGCAAGAACAGTGAATGTTACAGAATAAGTATGTAATACCTTATGAATTAGGCATGTCTTTATCTTCTTACTCACTTGGTATCAGTGAACACCTGAACATAAGCAATAATCATTAAATTGAATCATCTTTGATATCTGACTTTCTGATATTTTTATGACTTTCAGACATACAAAACCCACAGATTTACAGATTTTTTATTGTTATGAAAGTTTACTTGTTGAGTAGGAGGATAGCACGTGTTTTATTAGCAGTTTGTAGCTTGACTTATGATTTTAAATATTTAGATTCTGTAGTGTGGGCCTCCATTTGTCCTTTTGCCCGGAGCACTGCAAATGTCAGGGCCTGTGCTCCAGTGGGAAGAGCAGATGTGTCCATAGTTCTTCCTGTTGCAATAAGGGCCAAAGAAAGAGTGCTTCTGGGGCTCTTGTCTACTTGGGCCTATGGTCAAGGGGGAGCCAGAGGGGTGGATTGGGACCAGGGAGGAGACCCCAAGGAGAAAAATCACCAAACATATTTACTCCTCACCATGATTCTGTAAGGTAAGAAGTCATGACTGGCTCAAGTCATGCAGAGTGCCTGGCTCTGGAGCCACCTATATAGAGCAGGGCACCAGTGTCCTCTGCAAACCCACTATGTGCCACCTAGCAGCTCTTCCCACTCAGGTCGGGTGGTTCCAGGTCCAGTCCTCCCATGGTATCTTCCCAGTCAAGGCCAGCCTGACCTGGGTGCAGGCGCTAGGGCTGCTAAGTGGTGGAGAATGCAGCACTACACTGCCAGCTGCCTCAGGTAGCCCCAGAGAACCAGCACTCCAAAGCGCAAGCGTAATGGTGAACTATGTCCCTAGGGTGCCCCACCATCTTCCTGCAGGGGTCAAAGGGCCTCTCTGTCACAACCCTGCCTCACAGCCCCCGCCTGGGCACTGAGTCTCAGTCCTTCTCAACCCCAGGACTGGCCTCTGGAGGATGGGCTGGGGGCCCCATCTCTGTGACATGTCGGGGGGGGGTGGGTAGCAGGCTTGGAGCTGTGCTCAGTGAGAGCCAAGGAGTGACCTGAGGGCATGAGGGGAGAGGCAAATCCCTGCCCACACCTCTGTCCAGCCTTAGCCAGAGAGCGTTCTCCATTCTTCTGAGGGCAAACAGGTCCTGAGTGGTTAAAAGACTGCCCCAAGGTCACCCAGCTAGAGAGGGAGGCCCTTACTTCCCCTCTGTGCCTGTCTAGACATGCCCCCCAGCACCCCTTCAAGACCCCTGCTGTCCCCAGGACCCTGTGATGGGAACACTCATGGCTACTCCCTCAAAGTGTGACTAGGTCCCAATCCAGTCCCAGAACCAGGTCACAACCTGCACAGCCGTCCTGGGGGCCCTGCAGCTTCTCCTCTTCATCCTCTAAGTAGGGAAACTGAGTCTCCACAGGCCAGATGTGTGCTCAAGACTGCACAGCTGGGCACTGGTGCTAGGACCATACCAGGTGGCCTGATGCTGAGGCTGGGACCTGTACCCCAGCTGTGGGACAGGGATCTGAGGGGAAAGACCCTCTAGGAAAAGACTGGCCTGAAGGAGAGACAGAAGTCCTGGCCAGAGGTTTCCCATTCATCAGCAAGGGACTCAGTGAGCAGGGCCTGCCACTGCTGATCCCACCTTGCTCACCCTCCTCCTTCCCCTTAGCCTTCGTAGCCCTCACTGCTCACCAGCCTGGGCAGTACACTTGCACCTAACATCCCACTTTCACCTGTGCCCCCTCACCCGCCTATTGCCCCTCCTCCCAGGCACGCACGCCCGCTTTTTCCCTATTGTTTCTGGTTGTCCACTCGGTGCCTATCCCTGGGCTGGATGCTGGGTACCGCAGAGGTTGTGCCAGACCTGAGCCTGTCCTGGCAGAGCCCTTAGAGGGACCCTGCAGACTCAGTGCTGAGAGAGGGGAGTCTAAGGAGGCACCCACAGTCAGGGAGGGCTTCCTGGAGGCAAGGATCCCAGCTGTGGCCTCAGCACCCCCTCCCCCTCACCTAGGTCACTGCCCCTCCTGTGAGCCTCTCTCTGTGGAGTGGCCAGCGGGTTCCAGGAAGCGTCCCCTCGCTCTGCAGTGCCGATTCCAAGAACTGCGGCTCCTGGCAGCACTTGCTCAGGATCCTTTCCTAGAACATAGGCCTCGCCCCACCCAGGCTGCTGGGGTCTCATTGGGCAGCTGGCAAAGGGAATGAAGGAGGGAGTGCCCTGGGCGGGGCCCTCTGTAGAGTCCGGACGCTGGGAGGTGGGCCTAGGCTGTCAGCCTGGAGAGGGTGGCCACACTAGGGTCGGGGGACAGGAGGTCAATGTGTGTGAAGGCACTTTGACTCCCAGTCAGCTAGGGGGTGGGGTAGGCCCAGTGAGTTCAGCTCACAGCCTCCCTGCACACACAGGAGGCTCATCCCTTGGACCCAGAACTTGGGCTCAGCTTGCTACACTCCATCCTCGATCCCCCGACCCCCGTCCCAGGGTCCCATCTCATAGGCAAATGGCACAAGCCTTACTCTGGCCTCAGAGCAGGCCTTCATCAGATAACCTCCAGAGGTATAGGCCAGGGGACAGGAGTGGCAGGTTCTGAGCAGTGAAGGGGGGATGGGACAGTTGGTCCTTGGAAGGACATGACACCTGTATTATTAATCTTATAATTTCACCTTGCCTGATTATGGTGGAGGAAGTCACCCCATCCAACACCCTCAGCAAGGTGGGTGGGGGTTGGGGGTGACAGGCCCTGATTCATGGGCAAGGACAGGGCCTAACTTCCTTCAAGGTCACTGGGCCTCCCACTCTGGGGCGTGTCCTCCACCCCTACCACCTCTGAGCTGGCACCAGGCCTGCCCGCCCGTCTGGGACCTGCCAGATCATGTTGAGCAACCAGTTCCTGAGAAGCGTTGAAGGCTGTTTGGTTTAAAATTAACTCCCCGCTACCCCTCCCCTGCCTGCAGGCCTCCTCCGAGTTCTTGGAAGAGGCGCTCTGCTCTTTCTTCCTGGGAAGAGGCCTCTAGCCACAGCTGCTGCGATTCCAGCAAAAACACCTCACCCAGGGTGGGGGTGGGGGGTGCCCATTCCAGGCCTTTTCTGCCCTCTAGTTCTCTGCCCTCTGTGAGGCCCAGGGATACTCCTGGAGCCTAGCATGCCCCAGTTCATCCACTGAGACCCAGAGGAGAAAGGGGGTGACTGTCCGGGTGCTAAGAGCAGGTGCTACTGCCCCAAAGCCCACAGCTCCGCATTCAGGCACCTGCTGGCTCTGAAGAGAAAAAGGGCTATAGAGACCCAGTCTGAGCACCTCTGGGGTAGAGAGAGTATGAGCTGATCGCACTGACAGCAAACCCAGGACTTTGGTCTACTTTAAGACATGTATGGCTCAGAGAGATAAAGCAATCTGCCCAGGGTCACCCAGCTTTGCCTGCCTAAGCTCAGCCTGCCCACTAGATGCCAGGCTGACAACACTGACCTTGCAAGGATGCCCAGAGGCCAGACCCCGCAGGCACTCACACTGGCATTAGAGCTCTCTTTTTCTCTTACCCACACTCCTCTAACTGCTCCGGAAACCCATCTCCTTCTGGATAAGCCTGCATTTTCTAGTGTTTCCTTGGGCTCCATGTTTCTATGGTTTTGGAGAAAAGGTTTCCTGAGAACCTGCTCTCCTAACAACTCCTCCTACCATGGCCATCTACCCAAAGGAGCTGAGAAATACAAAGGAATGTTGGCCAAGTGGAAAGGTCAACACACACACACACACACACACACACACACACACACATTGATGTTGCTCAGAAGTAGGGCTGGTGGGGGTGGGGAGGGGAGAAGTGCTTCTTAGGAGAAGGCTGAGAGGCGAGAAGCACTTTTAAAAACAAAGCTTTGGTCCAACCCAAACTATGAGTGAAGTCCTCACCTCTGATGGAGGAGGAGCCCGGCTCTGGTGACAGGAAGGGCCCAGTCTGGCTCATCGGCGCTGGGTGTGGGGAGTCCCTGGAACAGGGCTGTGCCTGGGGAGCATTTGCTGGGTGCCACTCCCCTTCCAGCCACACCATCAGAGTGTGGATCTCCCTAGTGGGGACTGTGCAGTGAAACAGTCCTAGAGGACTGCCTGGAGGAGTTGTGGCCATCCCAACTTCCCTCAGCCCTCAGAGGCCACTTCTTGCACTCTGGGCCCTGCCTGCTTCAACCAGGCCTGAGTCATGGAAGCAACTGCCTTTCCATTGAGCATAAAGCTTTGGCCACACAAAAAGGCTCCTCCTGCTTTGGGCCTGCCACATCTCCTGCTCAGAGATGAGCATCAGCTTCTAGTCACCCCGTATTCCCCCAAAACTAGGCATAGCCACTCTCCAACCACCCTGTGGCAGGGCACTTCCACTATCTCTGTTAGACAGATGGGGAAACTGGGATTTCCCTGGCAGTCCAGTGGTTAAGACTCTGCGCTTCCAATGCAGGGGACGTGGGTTCGATCCCTGGTCAGGGAACTAAGATACCACATGCCATGCGGAGTGGACAAAAAAAAAGAAAACAAAAAAAAGAGCTCTTGGCTGTTTGTGCTCCAAGGAGGAGCTGTGGAGGAGGCAGCTGCTTGGCTGGGGAAAGAGGGAGCCAGAGCCCACCTCACCTGTGACTCAGCAAAAAAAAGACATGGGGAAACTGAGGCTCCAAGAAGCTAAACCATTCGCTTAAGATCCTACAGTGATTTGGGAGGCTCTGAAATTTGAACTCTGCCTGAGTTCTTTCCACTTGGCTAATTTGCCTCTTCAAAGACATCCCCAGGAGACTTTCAGGGGAAGCATGGTGTGTATGTGTGAGAGAGAGAGAAATTTAGTCAAAGAATGGCTGTTTTGAATTTGTTATGGAAAGTATGTTTTCTCCTCCCCAGGCTGAAGAGACCTGGGAAAACTCAGGCTCCAGGGAGATTCCCTAGGATGCAGTGGGTGCCCAACACAGGCATGAATAAATGCAGGAGAAGCTAAGGAAGACTTCTCAGAAAAGGAGCATTTGAGTTGGACTTTGAAGGGTGAGTAAGAGTTTGCCCTGGCACAACTGAGGAAGAGGACATTCCAGGATGAATGATATCCTGGTATGTGGAGGGCTGTTTGGAGGGAAGCAGAATGAAATGGCTTGTTGGCAGTTTGGGAATCCATGTCTTGGAGCCTGGGGTAAGGCACAAGCAAGATATGAGGGGAGCCTGTGAATATCACTAAATGAGGAAGGCAGGACAAGTTTGGGTTTGCAAGCCCCTCACTCTGGAGATGGTGGTAGGGCTGAGGGAGCCAGTGAGGAGGCCATCAGGATGGTCCATTCAGGTTGGTGAGTGATGGTAAGGCTAGATCTGGGCAAGGCAGCCATGGGGAGCAGCAGGAGAGCAGCTTGAGAAGGACCAGGGGCAAGGTAGACGGACGTGGAGATCAACAGGTGGGGGGTGCATGTGGGGGTTGTGGAGGCATGATGGGGGGAGAGTGGAGGCATGTCTAGGGGACAGTGAAGAGTCCAGGTCTGGACAGGGGGAGTCTGGAGGGCCTTGAACCAGGCTGTCCATGTTCCTAGTCAGAAGGCAGCAGACTCAAGTTCAAGAGTTCTAGGGTGAGGGGGACAGGCCCTGACCTGGGATTCAAAGCCCTGGGCTCCAGCCCTGTATGGCCACTTCCTCTTTGGGTGACTGTGGACAAGCTAGCCTGACTCTCTGGGTCTCAGGCTTGCAGCTTTGAAATGGGACAGACCCAGAGGTGCCACCCAGCTCACCTCCCTCACCTGTGACTCACCTCTGAGGGCATAGACCACCGAGGGCGTGGAAAGTAACAGGCCTGAGGGAGACCCATCCTCCAGGTGTGGACAAGGGTAGCAGATGGCCTAGTCTCTACTGGAGCTGCAAGGGAAGTTGCTAGAAGGTTAGGCTGGTCTAGCCTCCACCAGCCCATGCAGAGACCAGACAAAGGGTCTATTCACCACGACTGGAACCCAAGGCCTTGGTTGGCAAATGATGCCTGAAGGTGGAGGGCTGGGCTGGCAGGGCAGCATCAAAGCTGGTGGAGTGAGAGGCTGCTTATAGCTCCAGGGAGTTCCAGCCAGCTCCCCTGTAGCTCCCATGGGGACCTCAGGGGACATCAACACCTGTTCGGGGACTTCCCTGGTGGTCCAGTGGTAGAGAATTCGCCTTCCAATGCATGGGATGCGGGTTTGATCCCTGGTGGGGGAACTAAGATCCCACGTGCCATGGGGCAACTAAGCCCACATGCCACAACTACTGAGCCTGTGCGCCTCAACTAGAGAGCCCACGTGCCGCAACTACACAGCCCACGCACTCTGGAGCCTGCACGCCACAAATACACAGCCCATGTGCCCTGGAGCCTGCGCGCCACAACTAGAGAGAAGCCTGTGAGCTGCAACGAAGAGCCCGCATGCCGCAATGATGATCCCACATGCTGCAATTAAGACCCGACGCAGCCTAAAAAAAAAAAACCCTGCCCTGCCCACCTCTCAAATGGGATTAAAACAAGGGACAAGGAATAGTTACAGTGACAGCTGCAGCAGCTGCCATGTTGAACCCTCAGGCTCTCCTCAGTATCAACTTATAAATCCTCCTGGGCCCCCCATGTCCCCTCTGAGAGACCTGCTGTCACTCTCCCCATTTCATAGCTAAGGAATCTTATGAGGTTCAGTGAGGTTGAGGGAAACAGCCCCCCCCAAACCAAGTGTACAGCACGTAATCCAGACTGGAGGGGAGGTGGGGGTAAAACTAGGGTTGGAGGGAAATGCTAGCCAGGAGTAAACCTCCAGGGACCTCCTGTCTTAAGTATCAGATGTGGGAGCCCCAGCCTGCTGCCCCAGAGTGACCATTGGAATGGCCCCTTGGGTGGTGGCTGTGCAGCCTGCCTAAGCTGGGGAGGGGGCCCATACCCTGCAGTTGGCGTGGGGAGGACACCTTCACCAGGAGAGGCTGTTGAATTTCTGGCAAAGCTCCAACCTGCTTTATATTAAAACTGGTCTAACAGGTTGGTATGAAAGGTCTGCCCAGGCCTGTGCAGGCTCCACTTCTCCTGAAGAAAGAGGGCCTTTGTGAGGTCCCAGAATCCTCTTGCCTTCTTGATTAGGACTTATTTCAGGCTCTTGGCTCCTCTGTTTCACTGTGGAGCTGTGCTGGGTGGGAGGGTTCCCATCTGAGAGTGGAGCCAGCCTGGCCATGTCCCCAGACCTGTTCAGACCCATGTTTGCCCTTGATCCAGCAAGATTTGCTCAGTTGGCAGATTAGAAGCTGGGCCCAGGTGCAGAGACCCCGATGGTTCAGGGCGTGTTAGGACATTCGGTGATCACGGGTGAAGCCTCCCAGCAAGACCTCTCATTGACTGACAAGAGAAACCTGAATGGCCTAGTGGCATCTCTGTCCCAGAATTTTTCCAGAGGGGCGTCATGAGTCCGAGGATGGACACCACGTAGGATCAATCTGCAAACCCACTTCCCCGTGGCCTGACAGAATCCTCTAGGGCAGTCCCCAGCCCCCCTCCTCCAAAAAGCCTTTCTGAATTGCCTGGCCTTCTACATGTCCCCAGTGCCTTGTGAGGGCCAAGGCCTTAGCATGCCAGCCCCTGGGGGGCAGAGCAGAGCAGCAGTTTATACAAACGAGGTCTTGAGTCAGGGTTTGAACCCCGGCTCTGCCCCTCACAAGTTGTGTGACCCTGAAAAAGCCACCACCTCTCTCTGAGTCTTACCTCTTCTGCTGTAAATGGGGACAACCTCTGCTGGTGTGCAAGGCTGCAGTGAGAACTTAATGGGGCACGAACCACACCCAGGATCACCTCGCCTCCTCTGCTCTCCACCACACCCTACTCCTCCATATCCCATACCTCTCAACCTCCTTCTGACCTCTGGCCCCCAGGCCCTTGTGGGGCCATCCCCCCCACCCCCAGCTGACAGGTTCACTCCTTAGAACTGAGCACTGGATCATAGCTTGTCCCTGCTAAACACTGAAGGGGCGCTCCACCACACCAGAGCACAATCCATGTGCACCCTCTGCCCTCTCCACCCGCCCTCTGTCTCCTCAGCCTTCCTGGGCAGCCAGCCATCTTCTGGTCACACCAGGTTTGTTCCTGCCTCAGGGCCATTGCACTGGAGCTCCTTCCACCTGGGATGTCCTTTCTCTAAGTTGTCTGCATAGCCAGTTCCTGCTCTTTGCTCGGGTGTCCAGGCTCAGTGCCACCCTGCTCCAGAGCTTTCCCCGACCCTCTCATCGGCAGCAGTGTCCCCATACCCAAAGCACTTTCTTCCCCGCCTCCTGCTTTGCTTTCATTTCACTCTCAAAACTCCTCCTGAGTGCCCATTTGTTTACTTGTTTATCTCTCGCGTACCAGCCCATGAGTCCCACAAGGATGGGGAGTGTGTCCATCTTATTCCCTGCTGTGTCCCCAGGGCCCAAATGGAGTCTGGCCCAGTTTGTGCCCAAAGAGCATGTGTGCTGGTGAAGGACTTAATTGGTAAAGGGTTACCATCAGTTATTGTTTGTATGTTGTGCAGGGTCCTGTGCGCCCTCCAGTCAGCTCCTTTCTTCCTCCTCGGTCAGTGCTGGTAGGTGTGCTCCTTTCACCAGCCCAGAGCCACCCAGGGGTGATTGCAGTGACCAGAGGATTTTCAGCATCTGTTAGGCTGGGTCTCTGACTTGGGTCTGGGGCCCGATGACATGCTCTCCACTGATCCTGTTCTAAGTAGGCGTCACTCACTCCCTTGGTAGGGAAACATGAAAATAAGATTGAAGCAGATTGGGACTTCCCTGGCGGTCCAGTGGTTAAGACTCCGTGCTTCCAAGGCAGGGGCTGTGGGTTCGATCCCTAGTTGGGGAACTAAGATCCCACATGCTGCGCAGTGCAGCCAAAAAAAAAAAGAAAAAATTGAAGCAGAAAAGTATCAGGGGTCAGAAGTACCTGGTAGGCCCTCCTCAGGCAAGAGCTGGACCCTGGCTTGGGCTGAGGCGACGGGGAATGGGATAGGACCCTTTTGGTCAGGCCAGTGGCTCCAGAGACCTTAGCAGGCAGGAACGCGAGGGGATAAAGCCAGCATCCAAGAACAACTCACCTGAAAGCTGCCCCCCTAACCCAGCTGCCCGTCCTCGCCACCTCATGTAGCAGTGCAGGGGCAGGTGGGCAGTCAGGACCCCTCAGGCTTAGCTCTGCTCTGTGCCTCACCTCCTCAGCCAGTCCCTTGTCCCCTCTGGGCCTCAGTTTCCTCATCTGTGAAATATGGGTAATATTTAGACCTACTCCCAGGGTTGTGGTGAGCATTACATGAAGTGCAAAGCCCTTGTCTGTTGCCAGCACCCAGTGGGCACCCTGAGACGTGTCCCCTCTGTGGACAACGAAGGGCTTCCTCCTGCTCCAGCACTTTCTGTCTGGGTCATGGCACCAGGTGGTGAAGAGCCTGCCTTTGGCCCTTCTGTGTCTGCTACCTACCCACTGGGTGACTCAGATCTCGGGGTGGAGCAGACAGAGGGGTCACCTCAGGTATTTTGGGAGTCATCAAGGGGCTGGGATCCAGGCTGAAACAATGAGGAACTGCAGACATCCCTGGCAGGGTTATGGTGACCTGGAGGAGGTGTTTGTTGGGCCCTGCAGCCAGCAATGGAGAAGGCACCAGGCGGGACACGTGGGCCTGGGCACCACTCCGATAAAGACAGCCCTCACCCACTTCTTGTTCACTCTCACCCAACATCAGCTCCATTCTTTCCCACAACTATCTCCGTGCCCCCAAGGTTCTGTGCCTCCATAGTTCTTGATTTATTTTTTTTGCGATACGCCGGCCTCTCATGGTTGTGGCCTCTCTCGTTGCGGAGCACAGGCTCCGGACGCGCAGGCTTAGCGGCCATGGCTCACGGGCCCAGCCGCTCCGCGGCATGTGGGATCTTCCCTGACCGGGGCACGAACCTGCGTCCCCTGCATCAGCAGGCGGACTCTCAACCACTGCACCACCAGGGAAGCCCCATAGTTCTTGATTTTTATCCTTTCCTGCCTCCTCCTCGTCATCAACATTGTCACTCCTCACACCTTCCTGCCTTCAATCTGCCGACATTTGCCTCTTCTAATCTGCAGCTTTTAATTGTCTAAGGGCTAAGAAGATAGAAAGGTTAGAACTGTTTCTAAAATAAGGGTTAAAGGCTATGAATGAGGTTCACAGGAGCATTCCTGTGAGTTACTCAAGTAAAGGTGCAGAAAATTTCAGGACATAGTGGGATTCCAGGTGCTGAAGTGCTCCAAAGGCAGACCATCAGATGATGGAGAGCGTTTTCATTTTAATTGCTTTTTCACCTACTTCTGATATGCAGGACCCTGAGTGAGAGAGTACCCAAACTCCAATCAGCCTAGACCAGAGCCCCATTAGCCCCATCCCAGGCCAGACCCTGCCAGCTTACTGGCCACTATCCACAACTCAACTGTTCCACCCCACTGCACAGAATGACCCTTCCCCAGGCCTCCTTGTGGTCAGGAATATAAGCTTCCCAGTCACGCCCTGGTGCCTTGGCATGCCCTGTACCTTCTCCTTGGAATGACTGGCCCTGACTTCTCTGATTGTTGGTCTCCTCATCTCAAAAGACGCTGCCCCCAGGAGTAGTCCACAGTCCCCATCCGCCTAGTATTCTCCACTTTCAACCTTTAATTGACATCACCTGTTTACACATCTCTCCGACCTGGTGCTCCTCTGCCACCACCCCCCACCTGACACTGGGCAGTGACCCTGCAGGCAATCCAACTGGCCTTCATCTCCTGCATCCCACCCTCCAAGGGGAAAATAGGGAATGAGTGGAGAAAGGCTTCTTGCTATCCCCTCCACTCTTTACTGGGTGCCCTAGCAGGGCCTGCTCTGCCACATAGGTCTCTGGGCCTCTGTTGACCCAGATGTAAAGTGGGGGATAATGATAGTAAGATCAAAGGGGACAAACTGTGTACAACTCAAAAGAGGCCCCACTGAGGGCTCCATAAATGAAAGGTACAATTTTATTGTCATTACAGAAAAATCAGTGAAAAAAAAATGACTACCAAACTGTGGGTTTTTTTTTTTTTTAAGAAACAATTATTTTATAAAGTCTTATCAGATATGTATTTTCTTTCCCTCTTTCATGTGCAGGCACCTTCCTGGGCAGGAAGCAGACCCAGCAGAGGTGGAGTGGCAGTCCTCAAACTACCATGCCCCTCCCTGACACGGCACCCACACTCATGCAGGGCCTGTGCCCCAGCGAGACCAGCTCTGTGCAGACAGGGCTCTGCCCTGCAAGGGGGTGAGTAGCAGGTTCTGCAAGGCGCTAACACTTTGGCTCTCTTTTCTTGTTTATTCACCCATCCTCCCAAAACAGGGCTGGAGGCAGAAGAGGGTGGACACCTTCACAGGTGGGTGGGTCAGCGCCAGGACACCCAGGACTGCCTTGGGTCCAGCAACACATCTCAGGAAGAGGCTCTCGGCCGGGAGGAACCAGAGAAGCTGAGGCAGGGCTGGGGTCTCTGGAGCACTCAGGGCTCAGGCAGAGAGGTGGGGTTGGCTCTCCAACCCAAGGAGAATAAATAAATAAATACTATATAACTGTGCCGTCCCCCAGCCTGGCCTGCTCCCGCAGAAGGGGACTGTCAGTGTCAACCTCAGTTCCTCTGGCTGCCATCCCCCCTGAGACAGAGGCTGGCTGAAAGGAGGGGGCCTGCCCCACCCTGTGGACGGAGAAACCAGGGCCGGCCAAGTCTACGCAGTTCAGGAGGCCACAGCAGGTGAGTTGGGGCCTGGGCCCAGCCCACAGGGTGAGACGAGGTCCTGCCAGTCCCCTCTTCTGTCACATGGCCCACCACAATGGAGCCACATGGGAGCTGGGGGCACTGACCTCCAAGTCGTGTGACACTCCTCCCTACCCCTCACCCCCAGCCTTGTTCCTGCAGACCCTTCCTGGTCCAGCTGCCAGATGCATGTGGCACCAGGATGACTGGAGGAGGGATAGTGGGAGCCCAAGTCCAGCTGGAGCCGGTGTCCCCTCCAGGGTCTGGCTGGGTGAGGCTAGGCGGTTGCTTGGCTGGGTCAGAGCTGGAAGGGGTACTGTCGGAGGTAGTCAGCCATGCGCCGGGGTAGTGGCAGGCAGTCCACATCGGCCACCAGACGGTTGATGACGAGGCGGCACAGGTGCTGCAGGCTTCGGGTGCTGCTTTTGCGCACAAAGGGCTGCACCAGTTTTAGGTGTACAGCAGTAGCAGGCAGTGCTGGGTCACCAGGTGCATCTTCCTTAGGGGTAGGCAGGGCTTGGGTGGTTGCAAGGTCAGGACTGTCACTTCGGGTATCTGCAGCACAGGAGGCCACATAGTGCTGCACAAGGCTGACCACATCTGGGAAGGCCAGGATGCGCGGCCTGGACAGGCAGTTGGAGTCCAGGCGGAAGCTGGAGTCGGCGTACTCAATGCGCACGTTGGTGGGGCCACGGGTGGTTTTGACCGACAATGTGAACAGGTAGCTGGGGTGGGTGCTGTCACGTACTAGGAATGTGCCCTCTGGCATCTTCTGCAGGTGTTGCCGGGCCTCACTGGCCGTAATGGAACCCCAGTACCAGCCTAGGCAAGTGGAGAGGGGGCTAAGAGACTGGTCACAGTGGAAATTAGTTGGGTGCACCAACCCAGGGCAAGGCAGGGCTCAGCCTCTCTCTTCACACCTCCCTGGGGAGTGCTGTACCCCTTCTCTCCCATCAGACTCTTCTGGCCAGAGCCATGCCTCTCAAATTAGACACAACAGGCAGAGCTAAACTTTCCCCATCAGACTTCAGGACAAGTCCTGCCTCCCTCCTCAGACTCACCAGATTCCCGAAGGTACGAGAAGGTCTTGGCTATGCACAGCAGATCTTCTTCGGGGTCCAGCACCTTGGGCTCACCCTCTGGCTGGGCTGGGGACTCCTCTGTTTCTTCCTCCAGGAAGGCGCCACCAGGTAAAGGCTGCATAGCTGGTTCGGGCAGCTCCAGGGACTCGGGCCACAGGGGCCGCTGCCCGATCTGCTCCACAGCGAGCAAAGGACAAGGTCTAGAAAGAGGTGGATGGGCGCTGAGTGGAGGCCCTGTGCTCTCCCCATTTCCAGAGATCCCCTCTGCCCCAGACTGGCTATGTGACCTCTGGCCAGTCTATCTCACTATGAGTCCTAGTTTCCCCTCTGCCCACCCACGGGCTCAATGAGACCAGTACCCCACCTCCCACTTGTCATCACAAAAGACCCCTTGATTACTTCCCCCACATATGAACCCTCTTCTGAAAGAGACTTCTCCACCCTCCTGCATTTATTAAACAGTAATTACAGTCATCCCTCAGTATCCGCGGGGGATTGGTTCTGGGAGCCCCCGTGGATATGAAAATCTGCGGATGCTGAAGTCCCTTATATGAATGGCATAGTACAGTGAATACTTTGGGCCCTCCATATCCATGGGTTTCGCATCTGCAGATACGAAGGGTCAACTGTAATCTCTCTATTTTGCACCAACCAAATACACTTCATTCTCTATAGGCATCTCTAGCTCACAGTGGCCAGTTGGTGTTCTCACCACACTGACAGGATCCAGTACAAAGAGGCTTCACAGTGGTGCCCTCCTGGCAGTGGTGGGCCAATTAAATGGCACTTGTCCTGGCTGAGCCGAGGGATTGGTCACATGCTACCTCCCCACAGATAGGAGTATCTGTCAGAGGGACCTAGGTCCACACTGGCCAGGGCTTAGGGCCTGGAATAATATCCCCAAACAGGTCAGACACCAATCCTGTTCTCTCCTCCTCCCAGCTGAGGGTATAGGATAGACAGTGGCCTCTAAAGGCACTGACAAGTCCCACCTCCCATAAATATGAGCTCCCACCAAAGGGCAGGGTACTCATCCCACATTCCAGATCCTACCCTGACGAGCCTGCCCTACGAGGCACTATGATCTTATGCAAACACTGTTCTTCACTAGACGTCAGTTTCCCCTCCTCCTCAATGAGGGGTCCTACTAGCCCAGACACTGAGGGGTTCGGTCACACCATATTTTCAGATGGCTAGAGTTGGGTTGCTGAACTGGCCCCAATCTGAGCAGTAGCTTCCCTTTAGGGGAAGCCCACCCAGCATGGTGATCCTGGGGCTTCCTGGGATTGAGGGGCATGGCCCTGGTTCCCAAGGAAGAGACTGCTGGTCCTCTCCCACTCATCACAAAATAAATCCTTGGGTCTTGGGTCTGGTTCTCCGCTGGCCTCAAGACACCAAATAATGAAACCCTGGGCCCTCCCCTAAAGGAGAACTCATAACCCAAAGTCATAAAAGCAAAGAATGTTAGGGGGAAGTCAGGGTCTGCCTGTTCCTGAGCTGAGTCTGCCAGGCTAAAGGAAGGAGTAGCGGGGAAGGCACCGCAGGCTGAGATGATGGTATGGGTAAACACTGACAGGTACTGCTTACGAGGCAGGAAGAGGTGGGCAGGAACTGGCAGCAGGAGTCAGGCAGAGGAACCAGATCTGACAGTGTAAGTTATACAGTGTAGGTTATAGGTGACTCTTAGAAGATTTTAACAAATCAGGGGCCCGTGACCACTCAAGAGAAGGGGCCATAAGACCCTAGCATACCACAGCCTGCTAATACTTTTCCACCCCTACCCTGGCTGTACTACGGGAGCTCAGGAATCCCTGTTGGGGAGCTAGAGGCTGAGTTTCAAGGAACTGGTTGATGGCCTGCCTGCTGGAACCCAGAGCTCAGCTCAGGCCCAGGAGCCTTCTAGGAGTATGGGAGGTGTCATTGTCGTGGCGGTGGCTGTTATGTTCCAGGTGTGGGTGGCCAGTATGTGTGTGTGCCTGCTGTGGAGCCCAGCCTGTGAGTTCTGCCTGGGCACATAAGCCAATGAGGCAAACTCAGCCCTAAACGGGGATCCCTCAGCAAAGCTGACAACCCATACCTACAATTGGGAATCCCTGCACCCTACTTCAGGAGGGCACCAGCTGGTCTGTGGCTGTGTGTGTGTGTAGGTCTTAAAAATCTTGCTTTCCCTGCTGTGGAGCACCCATTCACATCTTCTTTCATTCTCCCTGGAACCTTCTGAGCTCCTGTCAGATCAGTTTGGAGAGCATCAGACCCTTGGTTGAAGGGGATCCTGAGGCTCTGGCCAGAAGGAATGTGCCAAGAATGCTCAGCTGAGGCCAAGACTCTGTCTTATCAGTCCCCACCCCACCCCCACATTTTGGGAAACTTGGAGAAGGGAGGCAGGAGCCAAGGTCCTTCTCACATTGGGATCCCATTTTGGGCTGAGGGCTGAGGACATTGTGGGGGTACCTCAGGCAGGACTGGGCCAAACCTAGGCTCTCCCAACAGCTGCTTGTTCAGCAGGTGCCAACCAGGGGAGAGGCAAGGATCTCAGGCTGGCTTCCCAAGAACAGCCTAATTGCTAGCCGAGGCAGGAGAGTGGATGACAGGACAGAGAAGGGCAGGGGCTGGCCCAAGGTCACAGTAGACTGTTGGGCCGTCAGGCTAGGATAGAGCGCTCCGGGCCCAGACGGCTGGGCAGGTGAGCCACGCCTTGGAGGACGCGCTGCCTGAGGCGTCTACGTTCTCCCACGCTTAGCCCACCCTGTTTCTCCTGTCGCCAGCCAACCCCCAGTTTCCCTACCCACAGTGCCAGTAGAGGTGGTGACGATGTTGTCACCCTTCCCTGTTGTCTCTCTCGAGGTCTTTCCGCGCTCGATCATTTCCGACCGGTCAAGCCCTCTTAATGCTCGGCAGCTAGCACGAGGCCAGTACTCTGCCGCGTGCCGGCGCAGAGCTGGGCGGGGGCGGAGAGCCGCGCTTACCCCTGAACGCAGAGGACCATGTCACGTCAGCGGCAGCGGCTGCTCCGGAGCTGGGGCTCGGCCTGACGGCGGCTGCTGGAGGGAGCCAGTGGGCGCGGGTCGCGCTCGCAAGGCAGGCTCCTGGGGCGCACGAGCGGCGGGTCGGGACTGAGAGGTGGCGGCGCGGGCCGGCCGGGAGGGCGCGTGGGGCGGGCCGGGAGGGCGGGGCGAGCAGCCTAATCTTTTGTCCTCTGTGTCCCAGCCCTTCCCGGAAGCGACGTCTTCCTAGAACCGCCGGCTGTGCGGCCGGGCGGGGAGGGGTGCAGGCGAGGGAGTCGGTTCCCTGGTCTGCGGCCGAGGGCCGCTAAAGGAAACACCTTTGACAGATTTCCAAGAACTTTCCAGGAAAGTGGGGCGGGGCTCCGCGTGCCGACCAATCGCAGCGCAGGAGGTGGAGCCGAGTGGTCACGCAGGGCCAATTACAGCGCTTGGACCCGAGGCTGACGTGACCAAGCCGGGTTGAGAGTGACCTAGAGAACATTAGGGAAAGTCCAGGTTGAAGAGGGCTAGGGAGGTGCAGGTGCTCTACCTACCGGAGCCCAGATTTCTTTCGGGCACTCCGCTTCGTTGGGAACAGGCCCCCTTATCTCTCTGTAGAACCGGTGGCAGCACGAGGGCGCGGTCACCGGCCTGTCCGCCCAGCTAGCGGCTCCTCCAAGGCGGTCTGTCTGGTGTGCGGGGGCCCCCTGTGGGCTGCACTTGGACCCCTGGACTCTTGTTTCTGGGGAGGTGGGTGGCAAAGGGTGTGGTTTGGAGAGGGACATTAGGGGAGGGAAGGGGTACAGAGGGAGTACTCAGATACGCGCAGCTTCACGGGGGTCAAGCCTGCGGCCACCGCAGCCAAGAGGATCCAGGCGAGAACGTTTTCACTGAGAGCTGGGGGAGAAGGCACCATCCCAACCTTTGCACCAGGCAGGGCCATCCAGTCTCGGCCCCAGCCTGTCCTCTGGCCGGCCCTCCAATCAGGGAAGAAATGACTACCGACTTGAGGGGCAGGCAGGCCCCCAGCTCACCCCACAGGACAGTTCACATGTGTCTCTGGGTTGGTGGGTTCCCTAAAAATGTGGGAGAGAGACCTGGAGCTCCAAACACCCAGAGATAAACTGAAGGTGGGGGGTAACGGTAGAGAGAAGGATCAGTGACACCCCCTCCCATCTACATGGAGCACTTGATACATTTGATTCTCAACAGCTGGTATTACCCCCATTATGCCGAGCCCCAGGGAACAAAAGTCAGAAGCCCATGCTCCTACCCTTGATCCTCTCCACCTTTTCCCAGTTCACTGGACTCACCAGGGAACATCTTGAAAGACCATAGGGGCTGCACACACCTCCTCTAAGCCCTTGGACCAGAAGGAGAGGGAGAGAATTGGAGAAGTGGCAGGGTCCACTCCCCCCTTCCAACTTACCGGTGTGTACCCCCAGGTTCCCCAGAAAGAAGGTAAGCTTCAGATCCCCTAGCAGGGATGACAGACTCCTGGCAGGGTCCAGAAGCCTAAATGGCAGTATCCAGGTTTTCCCAAGGCAGACAGGGCTGAGCTTGCCCTGCCTGGGAGGGGATGGAAGACAGAGGGGGTCCAAAAGCAAAACCCCGTGAAACAGGACAAAATGACAAAATAAACTGGTTAAGATGAGAAATGACTTCAGGAAACCCACTTCTCTGTAAATTTCCTGAAGGGAAGTTGAGCTTCAGTGTTGCCCCACCAGTCCTCCTGAGTAGGCCAGAAGCTGCTTGCATGGGGTGGAGATGGGTGTAGAGACCTCATTGCCACTTCGATGGCTGGGGCACCTGGAGAGCCCAGCATGGAGCCCCTGTATAAGGTGCCGTTCCTCCAGTAGGAACTGTCTACTGCTCCACATTACTAATGAAGACAAAGGGGCTTCACAGCTGCCAAGCAACAGAGCTGGATTTGAACCTTGGTCCCCCTGGCGACAAATCCCAAGCTCTCTACCCCGAGATTGCCCTTTCCCTCTAACTGTGATTACTTTACTGAATGCTTACTATGTGCCAGATGCTCTCAGCAATTTCCAGCCCCATTTCATTGCCTAACTACTACATATTGTCCCCTCTTTACAGGTGATAAAAATGAGGCATAGAGAGGGTAAAATATACCCTAGATCTCACAGGCCCAACCCCATCCCCCACTTCCTCTCTAGGCTCCTATTATAAGCCAACTCCTAGACATCCTTCAGGATCCAACTTTCAGGTCCTCAGTGAAGCTTCCCTGCCTTCAGGACAGTCAACATCAGGGCACCACAGGTGTCCCCTTGAAAGCGCCCCCTACAGAAGTCAGTGACTGTGCAGTTCTGTGTGTAAACTAAAGGACCCAAGGGTTTTGCCCTCCAACTGCCCTTTGTAAATTTGACAGCACTATGCACCTCCCCTGAATACTGGGAAGAGTGGTGTGCCTTTGTTTTACCTGAGGTGCCTGCCTCTGGCCATCTAATTGTCACCTCTCCTGCCCTGATTGCTGGGCCCACACTGCCCCCCAGTGGCAATTCCTCTCATGTGCCACATCTCCATGGATTCTTCCTTCCAGAAAAACCCCTCCCGTGCACCCGAGATTCTTGCTGCAGGATCTCTCTGCCCTTCCCCACCCAGAACAGACACAAAATGGGTCACAATAATATACAGCAGTGCCTTCCTCAAGGTCTGGCTCATTTAGTCTGTAAACTTTCATATGTGCAGCCTCTCCTCTCCCCAAAGAATAGTCCACATGTCTACATGTGTGTGTATATGTGTGTGTGTGTGTGTGTGTGTGTGTGTGTGTGTGTGTGTTGAGAGAGTGGTTTCAGCTGCCCCACCACCCCACCCAGGCACTCACTGGATTCCTTGGTCACTGTAAGCTGTTCCAAAGTTCTCAGCCCTCATCCCCTTGGACATACAGCTCTCATGGAGAGCTGTGTGGCAGAGTTTGCCACCATGTACCCACCTGCCCTGGCCCAGCCATCCCCAATACTGAATCCTCCCATCAATTTGCAGGTGGCAGATGCTTGCTGGAACATGAGCAGCGAGGGGAAACCATGCATTCTGCCTCCCCTGGGTCAGCTGCAAAACACATGTCTATGATGAACCCGTGTGGGGAACGTGTGTGTTTGTGTAAGCACTGGCCTTGGTATGGACACTGCAAGAGGAGAGACATTGTCATTCCTTACTTTTTACATTTCTATATGGTTCGAATTTATTATAACAAGCAAGTTTTGCTTATGCAATTAAAATTTTTAATAAAGAGAGACCAGTTTAAAAAATACAGATAGAGTGCGCAGGCCACGTCGGAGCCAAGCCCAGCTGATCAGCCATGATCATGGATGTGCAGCTGGCCATCTTCGCCAACGTGCTTGTCGTTCTCTGTCACTACATGGCCATCAACAGTCCCAAGAAGTAGGAATGAAAGTGGTGCTTTCTCCACCTCAAGTTTCCAGGACATAGTCTGAGGCAATATGGAGCGTGTGAGGGGCCTTCACCCTTCACTTCGTCCCTTCTACCCATCACAATATACAAAGCAACTACACCTGGATTTGTCGAAACAACTTTTATTTCCTCAAAGTCTTCCTTAACCCTATGGCACAAAAAGCTGCCACTGAATAGGGCCCAGTATAGGGGCTACTTTCTTTTCTACTCCCTCCCTCCAATATAAAAATATAGATTTCTTGTGGTCAAAAAAAATACAAAAATGTTAGAACAATTGTAATCTAACTCCATTTTTAGAAAATAAGATAGCTCAGAGATCACAGCACGCAGAGATGACCTTGGCTACGACAAGTGGCCAGCCTCCACCCTCAGCTCTCTAGACCCCTGCTTATGAGTGGGGCCTTGCTTGTCCAGAATGAGATCTTGCTCAGCTTTGGGTTCACCTGGCTCAAACCAGTCGTCTCCATAGGAGAAGGAGAATCCTTCTCTAGTCTCCAAGCCTTCAAGCAGTGGTAGCTTCTGAATCACAGGGCTTCCTGCAAGGCTCTGAGATCTTGGATCAGATTCTCAGGTGGGGCTCAAGGACAGAGGTCCTGGCTCCAGCTAGTCATAAATGTGTGTGTGTTGTGTGCATGTGTATGCCTATGTATCTCTGTGTGCATATGTGCACATGTGTAAAGGTGTGATTGCATGTGTGTGAACATGTGTGAGAATGTGTACATGTGGATGTGGGAGTGGGGCAGGGAGGCACAGGAGAGGAAGGCATAGTTTGAGGGTGAGAGCTGGGCCCTGGAGTTGTTCTTTGGGGGTTGGGATAGGGGCTGTACCATGGTAGCTACTTACCTCAGGCAGGTCTCTTGACCTCTCAGGGCTTGTCACTCGTGTGTCTGGTGTAGGCTGCACAGGATTGGTACTGCCTTCCCTCCTCCAGTCCCAGTGCGATCATGGGGTGCCCAGATAGAGCATCTACCCAGTGTCTGGTCCGAAAGAAGAGCTCAGTACGCTTGGTTGAGGCTGTCAACTGGGCTTCTGCTTTACTGAACCTTCCTAGCTTGAAGGTCGCCTCAAGGAGAGAGGGAAGAGCCCCTCACACCCTCATCCAGCTCAATGCCTGCACACAGAGGGTGCCTGTTCTCCTGGAACTTCTGCCCAGTCATCCACGTGCATCCACATGCATGTGTGTGTTGGGGCTTAAGGGCAGGGAGCTCGCTGGGCCCCAATTCCGAAGCCAGAAGATACCTTTGGATACTTAGGTATACAGAGGAGTTAACTGCGGGTGGGAGAGAGGCTGCGGTTCCTGCAGTCCTGCTAGTGGCCTGTAGATGGCAGCAGAGGCTCGCACAGGGATCTTGCCCCAAATCGCATGTTCCCTGTCCCAAGTGAGCCACCTCTTTCGGGGCTGTGGGGCGAGAGGGAAGTGCAGGAGTAGTGCAGATTTGTCCAAGGAGACAGCCACACACTCTGCAGCTCTAGACAAGTTTTTCCTCTAGTGGGTTCTCAGCTTCCTCATCTGTGAAATAAGAGTTAACAGTCTGTGATGGGAAAACCCGTTCGCAATATATAAGGTAATCTAAGATGGGCTCAGAGTAGAGACCTAAATGTGGAAGGGAAAACCACTTAGCTAATAAAGAATATCTGTCACTGTGGTAGGAGGAGGAGACTTTTTAAACATGACACCAAAAGCTCTAACCATAAGGTGAAGAGCTGATGGATCTGACCAAAGGGGAATTCAGGATTTCTGGTCTTAGGACGCTGTATTCCAAGGGAATATGAGCAGGAGATGCACAGAAGGGTAGAGATGCCAGTGCTAGAGAGACGCGCAGAGCCACCAGGAGCTAGAGAGACACGAATCACAACAAAATTCTATTTCACTCTTGCGCTGTTGGCAAAAATTAAGACTTTAGATACGCTCGCGGTGGGCCACCACTAAGGAAGTTGCAAGCCTTACAGATTATACTGGAGGGCCTCCTGGCAGCGTGCAGAGAAAACACCCGACTCAAGGGGCTACCTGAGACTCCAAGAAAAACAAGACTTCCTGTGCTGCCACTTCCTTGGTGGCTGGTAAAATCCGCGGCTCGCACAGCCCACGCGGAACCCGGCTGCGCTAGTGCTGGGGTCTCCCCGGAGGCTGGCGGAGCCTAGGAGATTTCTGCACCCTGGAGAAGCCACGCCCCCTATTTCTGCTTCAGCTCTAGGCGGGCCTCGCCCCGCCCCGCCCCGTCCTGCCAGGGCCCGCCTGTCCCTTTAAGGCTGACCAAGCCCGGCCTCAAGCCGGGGACGCGCGGGGGAGGGGAGCAGTCACGTGGGCAGGCGGCGGGGTGACTCTCGGCTCTGGGCGCTCGCGGCCGCGGGCTTCGGCGACCGCCGCGCCTGCCCCTTACCGGCGCTGCAGCCAGGTGCGCTGCCGTCAGGTGCGCCTTCGCCAGGTACGCCCTCCCTGGGCCCCCTCCACCTCCCATTCCCGGGACCTCGCGGCCCTTTCCCCTCTTGACAGGTGGCCGGGCAGGACTCGCCTGTGCCCCGCTGCGTGACCACCTCCCCCTGCCGCGGGTCCGTACACTGCGGCAGTTCGTTCCTCATTCCCAGCCCTGTCCCCCACCCGAAGCCCACTCTGGCTCAGGGCCTCCAAGGCTGGGGTGTACTGAAGAAGTCTGAACGGAACTCACTCTGCCTCTCTTTCCCAGGTGGCCCTGGACGCGCCAGGCTGGGGCCTCCTCTGAGCGCCCCGCGGGGGCCATGGATGTCGAGACAGCAGAGGAGCAGGGGGGCCCTGCGCCCCCACCAGGTGTACCCTGCGAACCTTGCTCAGCCGGCACTCCCGCCCTTGTGGGGCGGCGGGAGCCCAAGAAGTACGCAGTGACCGATGACTACCAGTTGTCCAAGCAGGTGCTGGGCTTGGGTGTGAACGGCAAGGTGCTGGAGTGCTTCCACCGGCGCACCGGGCAGAAGTGTGCCCTGAAGGTCAGTGACCCCTCACTGCCGCGTGGGTGACCCGGAGGGCCCAACAGCAAAGACCTGTGGGTACAGGATATGACCAGGGCCCCTGTTAAGCTTCTTATGCTCAGAATTTCATCTTCTTACTCCTCTGTAAGGTTGGACTCCCGGTTCTCTCTGCTTTACAGATGGGGAAACAGGCTTAGCCTTGCTAAACTCCGAGTGTCCCAGGGAGCAAGGGGTCAAGGGGTGGAGTCAGTGTGGGTAGAGCCTGCTGTACCCGGAAGCAGGGAAGGAGGGGCTTCTGGCTCTGGGTTTCAGGCTGGGCCTATGAGTTTGGGCCCAAGGGGGACCCTCACTCAGCTTGGCTGCCCCTTCAATGAGAAACTCTTCTGACTGGAATAGGTCTGTGTTTCTTTCTGCCTGAGGCTGTGTTCTCATGAAAGCTTGGGGTGGGGCTACATTCTCTTGGGTCCCCTGCCTGCCTAGGCTGGAGTGGGAGCCTCCCGGGGCTTGCTGGTGGGCAAGGCTGACGCCCACTGCACCTGTGGGCAGGAAGCTGCTGACGGGCTCCAGATGAGTCACTAGACCCATGTTGAGAGGGGGCGGTCCTGCTCCAGCTCTGACCCACCCTGTTTCCTGGGCAGAGGGCAGCCAGCCATCTAGCCACGTCATACCATAGGCTCCCTATAGGCCTGGTTAAGACCTCACTGATACATGTGGAGCCCAGGGAGTCCTGGAGGTGGCTGATCTAGCCATGTAGTTCTGGCTTAGGTCATATAGTTCTGGGCCCAGGACCCTGGCCCGTACCTAGAAGCTCTTGAATTTGTCATCACTGAGAACTTTACTTAATTGCAGCCTGTAACACTGGTCACCTGGATAGGTAGAGTATGGCAAGGAGAGTGGCTCCTGGAGGTTAGAATACAGCTAAGGATCTCTTCATTTTACAGACATTGTAATTATGAGCCCAAGCACAGAGTCCTGCAGATGTAGCTCTAATCTTTGGCCTGCATTTGCCAGCTCCATGACCTTGGACTAGGTCTTGGACTCTTGAAATCAGGTTTCTCTGCTCCAGGGTTGATGAGAGTTGACGTGAGCTTGGAATGAGATGATGCATATAGAGTAATTGGTACAGGGCCTGGTGCAGGCCTGGAGAGGCTACAGGAGTTATTTAGGGCACAGAGTCTGCAAGTATCTGAGCAGGGGACCTGGGCCCAGCTCCCTGTGTCTTTCCCAGTGGCCCTAGGACTGATAGAGGGGGTCATCTCCCCAGGGTGGTCTTGGAGGGGATCATGAGGATGGGTCTGGAAGATGCTTAGGGCAGGGCTGGTGAGGCTGGGTCTCAGGCACTGCTTCTTTGCTTGTGAACCCAGCAGTGGAGTGGGGTTGGGAGGCCCTTTTGGAGCCCCGGGCAGGGGATTCTCTGAGTCCTTCAAGGGAAAGGAGGCTCTTCTGAGGGGAGATGGGGCTAAAGAAGTGAGAAGTGAGAGTCTTCATTCTCTCCCTCAGCACCATCTTAGCCCTTTCACTCCTGCTAGGGTCATGGTACAGTCTGGGTGGGCAAGGGGACGACAGAGGCCTCTTCTTAATACCAAGGTTTTGGCCTTGTGAGCCAGGGCTGAGCTCTGGCCACCCGCTGTGGTACTCTAGATGCTGTGAGTGAGGCAGGGGTGGAGTGAGAGGCTGGAGTTCATGGGCCCAGGCAGAACTGGCTTTAAGCAGGCCTGGGCCTAGGCCTTTCCCCGTAGGTGCTGTGTCTGACAAGTGACTTGGGGGGACTTCTGTCTGCAACAACTTCCAAAGCACCTCCTCTTGAATCTAGGGCCTCAGTGCTCTCTGTTCTGGACTAGGAATTGGGCAGGCCTAGAACAGATGCCCCTACTGTACCCCTTTAGGCTTCATGGGTGAGCGTGGCTAGGGCTATTGGCTTGGGACCTTCAGGACCTGGTGCTAGGTTAGCCCTCAAGGGGGACATGGATTAGATGTGCCCCCACCCAGCACTTTCCTGTTCTTGCCAACCGCCCCCCCCCCCCACCCCGCCTCCAGTGACCAACTCCCCACCCAGCTAGGTAGGGCCTCACCATCTTCCAGGATGGGATGAGCACAACCTCTAGCACGTTGTACCTATACTGTGAGTGATGGCTCTAGCCTTGACAAGGTAGGTGGCACCTTTATGCTTATAGCCTCTGCCCTCTGCCCAGGAGGGCCAGGGCCAGGAGATCTCAGCACATGGCCTGGCTTGGGCCCCAGGAGCTCAGCCCGTCCATGAATGGGTCTCAGCCCTCTCTCTGCCTCTGCCTAGCCCTGTGCCTTTCTGCTTCCCTGTACCTACATCCTAGGTTACCAGGCTGGCCCGTCTTTGTCTTGTGGTCTGGATCTGTCCAGGTGTCGTGGCCTCTCCCATATCTGTCCTCTTGGCCCTGTTGCTTAGGGTGGTAGATGGTGCTTAGCATAAAGCCTGGAACACAGCAGGCACTCATAAAACAGGAAGAGCTGTGGTCGATGGCCCTGTAGCTGTTGCTGTTCTTTGGAGGCCCTAGAGAAGCAGGCTTCTCCTTCCTAGGGGGCTGGGCCACTTCCCCTTTCCCTCAGCCCCTGACTGCTGGCTTGGTCCATCTTGGCCTCACTCATACTCAGGAACTCTCTCCCAAGGCCAGCTTCTGCCACCAGTGCTGTCATTCCACTCTCCATTCGACCCTTAGCACTTCTGCTATCCCTTTGGCAGGAACTAGAGGTCTGCCTGCCAAGTATCTGGGGCAGGGGACTGCCTCCTACTGACCTCTTGCTTGTGACCCCTTTCAGGCCTAACTGGTTAATTGACACCCCTTATTTTCACTCCTAACTGGACAAAGCCACCCCATCACATTAGACACCCAGCCTCTCAAACCTTATCCCATATATGAAAGTCAGGACCTGGAGTTAGTGGTCAGAAGTCACGTGGCTTGATTGGGATGGCGGATTATAGCAGAGGCCTGAATCCCCTCCTCTCCTGACTTCCTGCCAAGCCGCCTTGTCGTCCTCGGCCTCCTGGCAGGCAGAAGTGACAGTGGTACTTAGATAAATAAAAACAAAGCCTTGAGGAGACTGAGGGGGTCTGCAGTGGGAGTCTTTCCTAGCCCTGCTCTCTGGACTCTGGGTCCACTGAAAAGTGTTGGAGGCCCCTGGGGCTTCCAGTGCCCTCATCTTCCTGTCTTTGTCAAAGAGTAGAGTGGTAGGGTGCTGGATCCACATGCCCAGGAGATCCCTGCATTGCTCCATGGGTGGGGCTGGCCTGTTGGAGCTGGTGCTGTGGAGCTGGATTTGAGGCTGGGTGGGGCTTCCAGGCAGGCCAGGTACTTTCTCATTTGGAGCTGCTACCCCTTCACCTACCGTCTCCAGACCGGTCAGATCAGCCTCTGCAGGACCTCTTGTTTACTGAGTCAACAAATCAGGAAGCATGTGGAGGGCTGGTGGCCTTGTACAACAGAGTCCCCAGTAGTGGTTTTACTGTACCCAAGCATCTCTTCAGGCTGCCCCTCTCCTGAAAGGAAAGAATCTGAGGAATTCAAGCACTACGACACTCAAGTGGAGCCTTCTGAATTGCCAGGAGTGGGCAACTTGCTTTTTAAATGAGGATCCTAAGGAGAGCATCAAACTCTATAAAATGCAGATAGTGAGATTTTGGGGCAGAGGGGGATTGTTTGGATATGCTTCACATCCTGCCCACAGCTTTAGAAGCTGTGCTCGTAGCCTACTGTCAGGATCCCCTTTGTTGGGACTTCCAGAGTCTTCTTCCCACCCCCACCCCCCAGGAACTGATGCCATCTCTCCAGCTTCAGGCCTTGGTGGTATGGAGTCTAATATTCTTGTGAATGGCCAATAGTTTTGCAGAGCGTTCTGTCTGGCAGGCCCTGTCCCAGTGTACAATACATGTTATCTTCCCTAACTCTTTTCATTCCCACTTTATGGATGAAGACACTGATATTCAGAGAGGTAAACGACTTGCCCAAGGTGTATAGCTGGTGAGTGGCAGGGCTGGGACGTGAATCCAGGCAGTTTGATGCCAGAGTCTTAGCACCTAAGTCACCTCATGCCTCGTGCAAGTCTACGGGGACATGGGAGGGTCTCTGAGGCTTGGCTCCTGGAAAGATGGTAGCAACGTCCTCCATGACTCCACTGGGCCCCACGTGATACTGCTGGTGTTTGTCTGTATCTGCCCAGCTCTCCTCACTATACAGGACTCTATGCCTGTAAGTGGACAGGTGGTAGTCCCGCAAGGCCAGTGCACCCGGACCATGATGGCTGTGGGACTGCCTCAGAAAGGGTATATGGTTCATCTCAAGCCTTGTGAGTCTCAGACAAGCCCAGCCCAGCGAAGTCCAGGGTGCCACAGGGAGGAAGTCAGGTTGGTGAGTGGGCGAGAGGAAACTGTCAGGACTGGGCCAGCCAGGGGAGGTTTCCTGGAAGAGATTGCCAGCTTTAATGCAGGCCTCTGGTATGAGAAGGATGTGGATGACAGAGGAGGGCACTGGGTGTATTGTGACAGCACGCCTGGTTTGCACAGTTCAGCACTTGTTGTGGAGTACCACTTCCCAACTCCCAGTCTTGTGTCCTGGTAGGATGTGGCTAATCTCAGCAGGGCTGGTGTCCAGGCCCTGACAAACTCTGGGGAGCCGTGGAGAGACCAAAGGGCCCTGTGGAAAAAGAGGCATTTACGTAGGGTTTAAAGGATGGGGGAAAGTGGTCAGCGGTGACTCTCCCTCTCCACAACTGAGATTTGCCCACAACTGAGATTCATACCTCATCCCACCAGAGGCCTCTGTCTGTCTTTGGTGCCCTCCATCACTAGGTGGGCAAAAATCCTCCCTCCTTCTCCCAGAGGTTTCTTTCACAGCATCACTGGGACCCTTGTGGAGTACTATTGCCAGGGGTGCTGTAGGGGCTTCTGGGTCACCTGAGTTGTTGTTCAGTTCAGGGCCTGGTCTCCACGACAGTAGAGGTCTGTTCTCTCTCTGCCTGTTCCCCAGGTTTGCACTTGGGGAAGCTGGTTTTCTACTTGGATCCCTCGTCTTCCTCTCCCAGGGCCTCCTTGGGACACCATCATGGGAGGCCCCTGAGAGGGTGCGGCAGGTGGAGCATCTGGCTGTGCAGCCCCCCAGCCTCCTTTGGTCCCAGCCTGGCAACTGGCTGCCACGTGTCCATAGGTGAAGGCCACCAGGCAAGAGCTGGGGACGGTGGTTATACCTAGGCGAGGGCGCCTTCCCCACACATCTGTGCTGTAAAAGTGCACACCAGGCCCTACCTGGATAAGTGGGTCTACTGCTCTCAGGGCAGGGAGACCACAGCTCTAGTGGGCTCCCACAGGCTCCCATGTTTTCCCAGGAGAACTTTTGCTCTGCTGCCCTCCCTCCCACCTGTTCGAGGTCTTGTGTGGCTCCACATGAGAGGCTGCCTGGGGTTGAGAGAGGAGCAGGGCTCTGGGCTTGAAGTCCTTTCTGCTACTTTCTCCCCAAGTAACCTTGGAAAAAGGCAGTTCCGGAATTTTTTGCAAAACCATCGTCTTTGTGGTGCCGTTGAACGCAGGGTTTGAATATGTGGTGGGAAGCAGGATTCAGTCTTGGTAGCTAACTATCCCCAGGTTCCTGCTGTGAGACAGCTGGGGCCTGCAGGCACTGTGAGAGGGCAGAGCTCTCCTTTGGGGGGGCCTGGGTACATTTTTTGGTGGCACATTATTGGCCTTCATGAGGACTCACTTGGGCTCACCCTGCACCTGGAGAAGCCAGCTCTTCGCAGGGTTTGAAAGAATGGTGTGAAAGAACCACCCCCCCCCCCCCCCCCCCCCCGCCCCCCAGCCCTTTTGGAACTAAGTAGATTAGGACCAGTGTAATTGTGATTAAAATTCTGCTCTGTGGGAACCGTGCGGGTGTGTTTAGGGCTGGAGTACCAGGCGGCAGCCGGCTGTTTGTGGGAACAGGGAGCCTCAGGAGGCCTTTTCAGCGCTGGACAGACCAGAGACACTGAGAAAATTGATTTTGGGTTTATTTGCGGGTTTGGGATTAGGGTTGCCCTTTTCTTTAGACTACGGCTTTGTCCTTGCTACTTTCTCTTTGTGTTGCTCTCCCTTTTCGGTCTTCTTTGCCTCCTTGTCCCTCTCCTTTCTTCTTTCCCATCTCTGTTTCTCCTGCTGTCACTCAGTCCCTCCCCTCTCGGGCCCTGCCACTCTGTCTTGTGGGTTTCGGGCAGGCAGAGGACAGATGGGGGATGGTCAGGTGCTCGGGACTCATCCTAGTCACCCTGAAAGTCTGCCCCACCTCCTAGGGACAGGGTGGGGGTAGGACAGGAAGGAGGAGCACGGCCACGCCCATGCCGCTCACAGTGTTTCCTCCTGCTCCTAGCCTCGACCAGCTGCTGGCTGCCTTTGCCGCCAGAGCAGTGGAGTCAGGAGCATGTGGGCCAAGTCTGTAACCTGAGGCATCCCCCTGTGGAGTGTGGGAGGTCAGCCTTGGCTGTGGCCTCTGCCTGTGGGTCTCCTTTTACGGCTCAATGGTCTGAGCCTTTTGCTTGGGACAATGGTGCAAGACCAGGAGCACTGTGACTCCCAAGGATTCCTGGGCTGAGGTGGGGGAGAGAAGGGGCTGGAGCCAGCTGAAGGAGCCCGCAGAGGGGCTAGGAGGGCTTGAGATGCAAGGTGCAGCCTGTGCAACTGTGTGCTGCCCCGCACTAGCTGGGAGAAGCACCCCAGAGCAGCTGGCTCTTTAGCCTGCACCCTGCACCTGCCCTCACCCCCACCTCAGCAAAACTCACAGTCTGTTTTCAGGAGCATGAAGGATCAGAGCCTTGACCTGCCACATTCATCGCCACATTCCTAAGGGTTCAGCCTCTGAGGACTCATAGCTTGTTCCCTAGCTGTTTCCCCAACATAAACAAGCCCCCTTCTCAGGATGTGTCGGAGGGACTGGCCAGTGCTCTCCATGCCCTCTGGCAGGCAGCAGCATAGTGGGTGGGGATGGGGATAAGAGCACCCACTTATCCCTTGAATGCTAAACACAAACACAGCAGACTCTAAGAATGGGTTGTGATCACCCCCATGTCATGGAAGCAGAGACTGAGATTCATAAAGGCGAAGTAACCCTGGAACCCTGGCCTGTCTGGCAGCCAGACGGTGCCTCTCAGCCATCCTTCCCTGTGTGCCAGGCTCAGTGGGCATCAGGAGCTGGGCCCCTCTCCCAGGCCAGTCTGCCCCTCTGTAAGATGAGGGGCTGGGTGCTCTGTTTGACAAGGGCCACCCCTTCTGGCTGTGAAGACCCTTTGGGTGGGCAGCGACTGTGGGCAGGGCCAAGCAAGCAGGCAGGTGGTGGGGCCCCCCTTGCCCGCTGCTGGGGCCGCTCTTGCAAGAGGACAGGCAGCGCGGAGGCTGACTAGAGGGTGCCCCGAGATGCCTCTCCTGAGCCAGCTAGCAATGGTATTGCCAGGGGAACCTGGTCATCTGTGGTGACACCACCAGCAGGGTATGTGTTCTGCTAGGGACAGGAGCTCAGGGGGTTATGACTCAGGTTTGAAGACCCCTCTGCACTGCGCTCTATGGCTGGGTCAATCCTTGAGTCAGCCGAGCCTGTACCAGGGTGTGTCCTTACCCTAGAAAGGCCTGAGAGAGTGAGGGTGAGTCACTGCAGTCCATTCCCATGGCCGGAGTGTCCCTCAGTGCTGGCTGGCTGCCACCCTGGTCTCCCAGAGGGTGGGGCCTTCCTCCCTCTTCCACTTCCCCTTCCTCACAGCTATGGCTCCAGAGACAAGGAGACTTTCCCAGGAGCCAGCTGGGTGTCAGAGGCCTGGGAGCCTTCTAGCTGAACAGGAGCAGGAGAGAGAAAGGGACCAGGGGCCAAGGTCTGCCAGAAGCTTGGGCAGCCAGTTTCCCTGCCTCCCCTGGGAGGAGCCTGAGTAGGGCGATGGCTGCCGGTGCTCACCCAGGCCTGTGTGGGGAGCTGCGGGGACGTGGATGAAGCCAAGGGAAGCGGGAGAGATGCAGAGCAGATATGATATTGGCTTTGGGAAGAGCAGGTCTGGGGGGTGGAGTCAGAAGGTTCCCAAGGGTCTCTGCACCATGTCTCTGGGGGTGGTGCGGTCCATCCTCCCACCCCCCCCCCCACTTCTTATTCCTTTGTCATCTTTGTAACGTCTCCTCCAGGGGAAAGAGACCAGCTGTCATTCTTCTGAGAGCTAGAGTGGGTCCCCTCTCCAGAGCTGACCACAGGCATGGCAAGATGGGTGCCTCAGCAGGGGTCGCCTGGGCATGGCCTCACTTGCCCTGGTCGCTGCCTGTCCTCTGTTACCCTGCGCGGGCTATGCGGGCATCACTGCAGCACAGCTGGCCGGTTGGGGGCACAGACTCTGTGGCCAAGGTGGGGTCTCCTCATGAGGAGGGACCATTGAAGAGACATTTTTGAGATTAGAATAAAACACTTATGTTTGCTAAAAATTGTCCAGTCTTATGAGGAAGATGTCTTCTTTTTATACTGTCACAGAAGAAATAGAACCAGGGTAACATTTCACCAATTATGTAGCTGATTTTGACAGAAAAATTCTTTTTTCCTCTAAGAAGTTAGATGATAATAGAAGCTAGACCCTCTGAGTATGCAAGGGGCTCGCAAGGCACCTGTGTGGCCTCTCCTCAGCCCCCTGTGGGAAGGCTGTGGGTAGGATGCTGGGATCTGGCACCTGCCTGGGGCAGAGGGAGTTCTGATCCTGCCACTTACACACTGTAACCTCCGGGAGGGGGAGAAGGTTGTAGCTCTTTCTGGGCCTCTTTCCCTGCCTGTAAAGCAGGTGCCCATAGTCTCAGACATGCCTGCCCCCCTCCCTTCGTTGCCATGGGTGAGGAGAGTGCATATCCATTTCACAGATGAGGAACTGGGGCTCAGGGAGATATTAGGGGACAGGTCCAAGGTCACCACACACTTTGCAGAAGGGGACATTGCCCAAAAGGATGCATGGAGGAGTTGAGGATGTAAAGGTGTTTGCCACCTGGGAGAGTGGGGATGTGCCCTCTCCTCCAGTCTGCCAAAGCTGAGGGCTGGGTTAGTTCCCTGGCTTAGGTCCCTAGCTCTCAGCCTTGCTCCCCATGCCCCAGGGTCCCTCCCCCGAGATTAGCCATGATCTTCCCACCCTGGAGGGTCTGCCCCTCCTCATTGAGCCTTTCATAGCAGCAGTATCCATAGAGTTTTGATTCTTGGTCTACCTCTCAGGATCTGAGACCATTTCTGTGACCTGCTGGATTGGAGGGAGTCTGCCTCCCTGGGTCCCAGAGGCTGCACCTGAATTTCCCCAAATTCTGGAGAATAGGGAGGTGAAGAGTGTGAGACCACCTCAGGGCAAGACCCAGGGGAATCCTGAAGCCAAGCAAACCTCAAAGCCCATTTCCACTCAGTGTGCACTTGGCACTGTGCTAATCTGAGCTCTCTGTGTGTTCTCATTCTGTCCTCGTGGCCACCTGGGAACATGAGTACTGTCACTGTCCCCATTTTCCAGATTGGGCCAGTGAGGCTCAGAGAGGTTGAATGGCCTGCCCAAAGCCGCAGGTGAGTGGAGGATGGAACTGGCCTCTGCATCTGGCATGCAGGTCTGTCTGACCCAGAGCCCTGTGGCCACAGCTGGTCTTTCATAGTGCATGGACCCTGACCTGGGGCACTGGGACCTGGGCCTGCTCCAGCTAGCACTCATGTTCCCACTGGTCCTCTCCTTCCCCGCCTGGGAGCCTAGCTTAACTCCCTCTTTCTGGAAGCATTCTTCCCCTCCCCCACCCCTCCCTATTCCTCCCCAGACCTGGCACTTCTGCCTTTGTTTCCACGTTTTCTGGGACTGGGAGGAAGCAGACAAACTGAGGCCACCAAAATTTGGCAAATTGAAGGAGTTCTTGTGTTCCTGAGATTTGACAATTTCAAAACGCGTGTTGGCTTTCCTGCTGGCAGAGCTTCCTAGAAAGACGTTGGGCCTAGAGCCCCAGCCACTTCCTCCCCTCCCAGGACTCTGGTGGGAGGTGATTAGGGAGGCTCCCAGCCAGTCAGCCACTTCCTCCTGGTCCCCCCACCCCTGCCCCGGCCATCAGGTACCCCACCCTTGGCCTGGAATGGGAGCAGCTGTTTGGGGGCCCTCCTTCTTCCCGGGGCTGGCCTTCCCCATCTTGCCTGCTCTGCCAGGTTCTGGATCTGGAAAGAAAGGAGAAGGGAAGAGAAGGAGCCAGGCACAGTTCCCTAGGGCCTACATCCTCATCAAGCATCCTAATTGGCAGCAACTCATCCATAGACCCCCAAATCCTTGAGTATGGAGTGCCTGTGACAGCATTCCTAGCCGCAGCTCCAGGCCTGACCCCCAGGCAGGGCCAGTAAATGTTTGTAGGGGTCAGGAAGACATCTATAAAATGTGCAGTCCTCCCTGGGCATGAGGGTTGAATCCTGGTGTCCAAAGGACTCCTGGACTCGGAGGTGGCTATGTGTGAACCATGTGACCCAGAGAAACTATAGAATATCCTTGAGTCTCAGTCTCCTAAGCTGAAAGTGATGGTCAGTAATGCCCTTTTTTTTTTTTTTTTTTGCGGTACGTGGGCCTCTTACTGTTGTGGCCTCTCCCGTTGTGGAGCACAGGCTCCGGACGCGCAGGCTCAGCGGCCATGGCTCACGGGCCCAGCCGCTCCGCGGCACGTGGGATCTTCCCGGACCGGGGCACGAACCTGTGTCCCCTGCATTGGCAGGCGGACTCTCAACCACTGTGCTACCAGGGAAGCCCCAGTAATGTCCTTTTTGAAGGGCAAGAGCTAACAGTTGTGTAACATGCCTGGCAGATGGCAGCGGCTCTGTGAATATCCACCACCATTGTAATGACCGCCAAGGGGCAGAGCCTGGTCTAGCCCCAACGCTGTGGGGCCAAGCTCCGCACATGAAAGGAACAAAGCAGCCACCTGCATTGCCCTCACTGCCTAGAAGCCAACAGGTCTGGATCCAAGTTTTGACTCTCACTACCAAGCTATGTGACTTTGAGCAAGTCACTTAACCTCTCAGAGTCACAGGCTCCCCACAGGAAAAGGGTGATGCTGGTTCTCCTCAGGATGTGATGAGTACTGAATGAGGCGCTATCTGTGACCAAGCACTGTGGCCAACACAGCACTGGCCACACACCAGGGAGGGACGGTTGTTATGAAGGGTGTGCTAACCCTGTCCTGACTCCATCAGTCCTTAGGCGTTCAGCTGGGGCCTGGGCATTTGGGGTCAGTAGATCATGTGAGCCGACCTCCCTGGAACTTAAGCTGCTGAGGAGGAGAAGTGAACAGACAGGGTGAGACTGAGGACAGGATATGGCCAGAACTTAACGAAGCGAGGTCTGATCTGGCATGGGGCCAACTAATCCATAGCTGCAAAATCAGTTCCGTTAGCTCTCTTAATGAGCTACGAAAGCTGGGGAAATTAGTGCATGAGAGAATAATGGCACATGTCTGAGGCTCTAATTTGAAACCAGGGCTAAAAAGTTAGATTTGACATGACCAGCAACTCTCCAAATAGCACTGGTGCCCTTGTGGGGAGGGAGAGGGTGAAGTCAGTGACGGGGGCGGGGGGGGGGGGGGGGTTGAGTCTGGGTTTATAAGGAAGATACTGAGGCCTTAAACAGGAAACTCCTGCTTCAAACCCTGAACTTGAGGTCAGTCTCTGCCGCCCCATCCCGAGGCTATGGCCTCTGCTCTAAGTAGGCAAGGCAGCCAGCAGGGGTCCCACTAGCTGGCCAGGGGCAAGGGTGCAGAGTATTAATAACCACCTGCTGCTAACAGCACAAGGCAGGGTGGTCTCAACAGCTGGCTGTAAAATGAATCCTGCTCTTCCAGCAATGTCTCTCATAAAATTAGAGCTATGTTCCCATGGGAAAATAATCCCAAATAATTACAGAACTGGGAGCCAGAAGGGACCTCAGATATGGCTGAGTTGAAAAACTCTTAACAAGGAGGGAGTTTAGTAAATTCAAAGTGCTTTTTCTCATCTATAACCTCCCTCTGTAGAGAATTGGGGTTCTCCACAGTGAAAAAAATGAGTCGCAAACCTAGATTTTCCCATAATATTCTGTTCAGTTCCACTGCCTGAGTGTTTGGCGCTGAGTGTGTGTAACTGTGGTGTAATCGACGGCCCGGAGATGCAGCTCCTGAGTGTTCCAGCCTGCCCTTGCCTGAGGCTGGGGTGAGACCCGCAGGGTGGGAGAGAAGGTGTTGGGGGACACAGCAGTCCTTCCTGCCTCTCTCCTCTCTAACCTCTGGCATCAAACCAAGCTGGAATCCCAAGAAAGTGGAAATAATGGGACTTTAGTGGCCCACAGAGCAGTGACAGGAAGTGGATCCCTGGCCTCCATGAGGTTCCCTTTGCTGTAGGGTTAATAATGTCTCTTGGGCTGTGGTCTGTCATGAAATCCAGAGTTCATATTTTTTAATTTGCTGCTGCCTCACTGATGGGAGAGATTATAAACCAGCTGTCTTCCCCTGGAAGGAGTGGGTGTTCTGGCACAGGCCACAGCAGTTTGGCCTGGGCTGCAGGTTCATTGGCTGGGAGTGTGGAGGTTGGGATGGAGTAGGAGAGGCTGCTTGTCCAGCCCGGGGCCTTGGGGCCTCGTGTGTGTGTGTGTGTGTGTGTGTGTGTGTGTGTGTGTGTGACAGGTACTGTGAACACTTTTACTTGAAAAGAGCCCATCCTGGGGTGAGCTGGATGTGGACGCTGGCTGTGTGGGTGGGCGTGCGGGCCTGGGAAGAAGGGTGAAGAAGGGTGTTGGGGGCTGGTCCCAAGGCTGTGTCTTACAGAGTCACTGCAGACATCCCAGCTCTGTTTGATGCTCTAGGAAGGCAGACAGAGTACTTTTACAGCTCTGGGCAATGTGAGGTGATGGCTCCTGCAGTGGAGATGGGGCCTCAGTGGGAGAGGAGGTCTGAGCAGAGGGTCTAGGCTTGGTCACCTGCCAAGACAAGGCTGTCACAGGTTGAGTTGTAGCAGCAAGACCCCCAGTCTTTCTCTTTTTTTTTTTTTTTTTTTTTTTTGCAGTACGCGGGCCTCTCACTGTTGTGGCCTCTCCCGTCGCGGAGCACAGGCTCCGGACGCACAGGCTCAGCGGCCATGGCTCACGGGCCCAGCCGCTCCGCGGCCTGTGGACCAGGGCATGAACCTGTGTCCCATGCATCGGCAGGTGGACTCTCAACCACTGTGCCACAAGGGAAGCCCAAGACCCCTGGTCTTTCTTGGGCACCTCTCTGTGCCCAGTTCTCTGCTAGGCACTTCAGAGAAATAGAAAATATTGCACAAATAAATGGACAGATGGATGGGCCTTATTCTCTGAAGGGATCAAAATCAACATCACAGAGTCTGTAGACAAAAACATACCATGGCCCACACACTGACACACATTCCCCAGCCCCATACCACATACACCCGTACACACCCATGCACACACCCCTTATGTGCATGTACTCATGTGTACATTTACCCATGTTTCCATGCACACATACACACACCTACTCACATCCCTGCTCGTGCACACACCCATGCACCTATGCACACATTTATTTCAGAACAAGTTTCCCAAGTCTTGCAAGTAGTAGTTTTGGCCAGTGCCTCTCTGACTTGGGGCCACCCCCTCCTCTCATTTCCCCTCAGGGAGGGGTTGTCTGGATGCTCTCTCAGGAGTCCTGTTCTCCTCCCTGTCCAGCCTTACCTTACTCCATCCTGGTGGCCCCAGGGCAATGACTTCATCCTCCAGAGCCTCTTTTTCCTCACTCTATAAATTGGGGCTGATGGTCCCGCCCTACTTGCCTCACAGGGTGGCACCAGCATTCCCATGAGATAAGGGAAAAGAGTGTTTTGTAAACTGTAAATTGTTTTCCAGACAGTCAAATGATGCTGTTGTTTTCTCAGCTCCCGAACTCAAGAGTTCCTCCACCTACATGTAAACCCTGTGCTTGGGTGGAAAGGGACACAGCATGGAGGTAGGGAGGAGGCCTGGCCAGTTTTGAGGCTCCCATTCCACCTGGAGAGCTGGAGGGGCGTGGGCCCCTCTGCCCTCAACCTTTGCTGGGGTCCACTGTCTGGTGGGGTTGGTAGGGGTCTCGGCTGTCTGGCTACGGGCTCTGGGGGTAGGTGAGAGAATTTGGCAAAGGAGAGTGAGGGGAGAAGGGAGAGGTGGAAACCACATAATCAAAGACTGAGGCTACAGCATTGCCATTTGATCAAAGAAATATGGTCTCAAATTCGATGCTTGTGTAACTTCAGTGGGGGCCCACAACTCAAGGAGAGCTGGGAGCCCTCCCTTAGGAGGAAGCCAGGGTTCTGTCTCACAGGCGTATAAGGGAGCCTGCTGGGCACTAGCTGGAGCTATGGAGCTGTCCAGGAGCCATCACAGACCCTCCAGCTTTGGTGGACCCCTGGGGGGCTCAGGGGATGTAGGATGGGAGTGAGGACAGGGTACGGGTGTGTTGCGTTGTCAGAAGGCCACCCCATCTTCTTTTCTTCACAGCTGTGGCTGGGGACCAAGACACCAGGTGACCCCCAGCAGCTTCAGGCATTTGAATATGGGGTCATTGGAGACCAGAGGCTGCTCCATGGGGACAGTGCTGTGAGAGTGGGACTACTGACCCCACTTTGCAAGGAGCCCCTGACCAGGGGTCCTCCCTGTGGTTTCCATCCCTCCCAGTCTAGCCCAAGCCCTGCATCTTAACACAAGGGAAACAGAGACACAGAGAGGCAAAGGACCAGCCCCAGGTCACACTGAGAATAAGAGTAGAACCTGGGGCTCCTGTCTCTTAGCCCTGTGCTCATTCCCATGCCTGGGAAGATGGGGCTCTTGCTGGGGGACACCTTTCGTGAAGGATAGTGAAGCCTCATATACTTGCATGAATGAAGCCAACTTGTAGCAATGGCCTTGTGGGCTGGAGGAGTCAGGATGGGCTCCTTGGAAGAGGAGGTAAAGTTCACCAGAGAGGGTAGGTTAGGTACAGTGGGCAGGAAGTCTGTCCAGGTTGTCATGTCTTTCATTTGTTGAGCCTTCCTGGGTCCTCAATTTAATCTTGTCCTCTCCTCATGATGGGTTGTGAGGGTTTCTTCCCTTTATCCCCACTTTATAGATTTGTTCATGAAATCTACAGATATTATCTGAGTCAGCGCTCTGTGCCTGTACTGGGACCCAGAGGTGACCAGGCAGACTGGCCCTGCCCTTGTGGGTCCACAGTCTGAGGCCAGAGGCAGCACAATGCCAGCCTGACTGGGGAAACAGCTGCATGATCTGGGGCCGGTTATTTCACCTCGCTGTGCCTCAGTTCCTCAGCTAAAGAATGGTGGTAATAAAGTCCCTTCCTCCTAATGTTTATCAAGTGCTCAGAACAGAGCCAGGCATACTGAAAGTGTAACATCTATATGTGTGTGTTTGTTTAAAGAGTTATCAAAGGAACAGGTTAATTGTAGGTCGTGAGCAAGTGATGCACAGGAGGGAGGAAAAAAGGGTGATGATGCGGGAGCTTTCTGGGGAGCTGGCAACATTTTCTGTCTTGATGAGGGTGTGGGTCACAGGGTGTATGCAACTGTCAAAATTCATTGAACTGGACTCTTGAGATCTGTGTATGTAAAGTATACCTCAATAAACAAGCATATATAGAAAGAAAGTAAAATAAAGGATGAGGGGAGAATAAGGACCCTCGAGGTCCTCTTTAGACAGGTTGTCAGGGAGGGCTTCTGAGAGGAGGTGTCTTTGCGGGTACTCCTAGGAGAGGAGAAGACTTTGGCAAGGGGGAAGAAAGATGAGAACACTGAGACTCTAAGAGGTTTGGGGCCGCACTCAAGGTCACCCTGAGAGATCAAGAGAGACAGCCCTGGAGATTTCTTGGCAGCTGGCCCTGGGTGGGCCCAGGTGCAGGACTCTGTAATCTCCCCTTTAGAGAGACCTGGAGGCATTTATTGTGTTTTCTAGGGGCAGTTCTCTCCCCACCCCTGTGCCTGTTCTCAGAGCCTTGGCACTCAGAGAAGGACTATTTTAATCCATGTGGTAAATGGGATCCTAAATATGGACTGAGTAGGGTGGGAGGCATTGAGAGGCTCCAGCTCAGGACAGCTCCACCTGCTTCTCCTCCTCAGCAAAGCACAAGGTGCAGGCTCAGGCCATCCATCGTCCTCCTCCCTTCCCTTTCACACCCCTGTCTCCTTCCAGCCCCATGCCCATCATCCCATCCTTTGTTTGTTCAGGAGCCCAGTGTTTTCTGCCAGACCCCAGCCGGGGACTCCCAGGTAATCCCGACCTGTCTGTACCTTCAAGCTGCTTCCAGCCTGGTGGAGGTACAGAGGCAAAAACCACTGAGGGAGGTGCTGGGAGCACTTTCCAGAGGAGGAGACGTCTGAACTGACACCAGAACCTTCCTCAGAAAAAGGGAGTTAGCCCAGTAGAGGAGATGGAGCAAGAGTGCACCTGGCGTAGGCAGAGAGTGAGGCCTATTTGGGATCAGAACATACATCACTCTGACCAGAATCAAGTGCTCTGGAGCCAGGGTAGCAGGAAATGAGCTGAGAGAGGAAGACGAGCTCTGGATGCCAGGCGAGGAGGTGGCCTTTATACGGAGCACTAGTGGGTGGGGATAGGTAGTGAAGGACCAGAGAGAAAGAGGTAGGGCTGAGGGCCCCACCGAAAGCATTTCAGCTGTGAGCTTGGGATTTTAGGAGAGAAGAGAGAGGACCCTGATATCGGGGTCGGGTACCAGAAACAGGGCAGAGTGAGGAGAGGGTCCAGGAGCCTGCCTGGGGGCCCTGGCAGGACATGGTCGGGTGGGCTAGGGAGGAGGTGGCAGGAGGCAGGGAGAAGTGTTAGGAGGCCAAGCAGAGAAGGGGTGCAGAGAGGACAGAGCAGGCAGGGAGGATGGTGCATCTTTGGTCCTGTGGCTAAAGCCTGAGGTGCCCGTGGCTTGAGTCACCTCAGGACACAGTGTGGTGGGGGGAGCTGATGTGGTGAGTGGGGGTGACCAAGCCTCTACCCACAGTGCTGTTAAGTAAGAAGCCGGTACATGGGAGCTGTGTGGGCAGAACAGAGGAGGCAAAGGCAGCACGAGCAAGGGATCCATGGTTTCCAGGCTGGGAGCGTCTGCCTGCAGCCGTCTCCATGCACACCCCCATTCTGGACTGGTTAGTGGAGAAGGAACCCCGGAGCTGGTGGAGGGGCTTGCCCAGCTCCTTGCACCCCACACTAGGGTCAAGCTCCAGAGACCAAGGGGCAAGCAGATGCAGGGATTCGTTTCCGCCCCAGTTGATCTTTGCCTAGAGAGCTTGGTCCCAGAGCCTGCCCACACGTGCCCTGGCAGAGGGGAAACCATCCTGCAGAAGAAGAAAGCAAGGCCCAGGGTGGCCCAGGGTCCGGTGCGTACTGAGCAAGATGGAGCTGGTCTGAGCCTATCTTGGGTTCCAGCCCTGGTCTTCAGCCCTGTTCAGCCGGGAAGCAAATGTGAGCAGCCTTACCCGGGGGATGGCTTGTCCCTGCTCTCCCCATTCTGGGCCACCTCACCCTGCAGGCTGACGTCTCCACCCCCTGCACCTCCTCTGAGCATGACCACTTCAGGGTCTTGCTCATTTCCGGTGATTGGCTGTAAGGTTGACAGCCACAGCCCAGGGCTGAGTTAACCTGAACAAGGATCGTGACGCCCACCCACGTGCTGCCTGCCTTGATGTGATGTATCCTGTGGGGATGACTATTATTACTCCATTTTACAGAGTTGTGGGCTGTGGCTTGGAGCTGTGAATGTTAGCTTGAGGTCACAGTGAGTCATTGGAGGAATTTAGCTCCAAGCCCAGACCTCACCCCGCCAGGCAGTCACTTCCCTCGAGCAGGGTCCTCCTTGCTGCCAACCTCTACCTCTGGTCCACAACCCTCATGCCATCTCACTGTAAAAATGAGGCTCTGGCGATGTGTGGCTCCTGGCCTGGGGTCTCACAGGTGATGTGTGATTTGACTACGAAGTCCACTCAATTTCCACCTCAATTGCTGTCCCCAAGAAGGGAGGCAGGGGCTTCTCTGGCCTCTGAGTCCTTCCAAGCTTTCAGCTACTTTCCAGGGCTTCCTGAGCTACCAGCTAAGCTGCTTGAAGCTGACCCTCAATCAAGTCCAGAGTCTCATTGGACCACCAATCAGGAAAACCTGGATGTGAATCCTCATTTTGCCCTTCATAAGCTAGGGGACCTTAGGCAGGTCACAGGCCTCTCTGAGATTACGTGTCCTTGTCTGCAAAGTGAGGGCAGTGGCACTACTGGGTGGCTCCTGGGGAAGTGGATTTTAGGCCTGACAACTTTCTGTGCCTACCTGCCCTCAGCTCCTGTATGACAGCCCCAAGGCCCGGCAGGAGGTGGACCACCACTGGAAAGCCTCAGGCGGCCCCCACATTGTGCGCATCCTGGATGTGTATGAGAACATGCATCACAGCAAACGCTGTCTCCTCATCGTCATGGAATGGTATGCTGGCCCACCCTGCCTCAGTGCCTCATTAGTACCCCTGTGGCCCCCAGGCTCCCGCCATTCTTTAGGGGCTGTCTCTGTTCTTCAGATAGCATCTCCGGGAGGCCCCCCGCCAGCCTCTGAAGGGTCGCGGACCTGCGCAGCTGGCCACAAGGGCCTTCCTGCAAGGGTGGGAAGGAATCCACAGGGGCTCTAATGTGGCCTCCCTGGGTATGATTTCCACTCTGTGAGGATGGGCTGGAAGAGCTGAATGTAGGGGGTGGGGGAGAGATGTGGGGAAGAGTGGGAAGTACACTGTCCCCTCGGCTTTCTCCTTCCCACCTGGATTGGTGCTCCCACGGCCCCACCAGGTGCTGGGTGATCAGGGCCTAGATCCAGGAGCCAGCGGCTTTCTCCACCCTGGGCTTCTTCCACGAGCACTGTGGCTCAACCCTAACCTTCCTCAGACCCTGGGCCCTGTGTCTTGGCCTCCAGCTCCTCCCTGTCTGCCTTTAAAGTTCCCCCTCACCCCTCAGTGTAGCAGCTCTTAAGTCAGATTTGGGGTTCAGATCCTGGCTCTGCCACCCACTAGCTGTGTGACCTTGGGCAACTGCTAACCTCTCTGAATCGCTGTAACTCCCATGTAAAATGTGGAGGGAGATCTTGATATAGCATTCACCCTGTTCATTCTAAGTGCTCTATGTGTATTGCTGAATCAGTCTTCACAACTCTGTGAGGTTGGTGCTATAATCCCTGTTTTACAGAAGAGGAAGGTGAGGCACTGAGAGATGAAGGGACCAGCCCAGGATTACACAGCAGTGCACACAAAGGGTTTGCCCAGGGCGCAGCACACAGTAGGTGCTCAGAAAACAGTGGCCATGATGATGATAACTGACATCTCCTTCCTCACTTGGGGAAACCTGGATGAGGGTGGGGCTGCCAGGCAGGGTCAGTGCCCCTGGGAACACAGGTGCTCCCTGGTTAAGATCCTCCCCTAGTTCTAAGAGTTGAGTTCAACCCACCCAAGCCAACAGCCCACCATTCACCAGGCTCTGCAAGGCACAGGGAGGCTGAAGGTGACCGTTCCCCAGGAGAAGAGCAGCAGGGCTGGAGGCCTGAGCCCATGACTTGGGGTGGGGGCAGGTTGATGCCTGATTCTCCACCTCCCTGCCCACTTTCTCTAATAGCATGGAAGGCGGTGAGTTGTTCAGCAGGATTCAGGAGCGTGGCGACCAAGCTTTCACTGAGAGAGGTGTGTACGTGCAGCTGCACTGGGGATTTGGGCTGAGATGGCTCACACAGAGTTTCTGTGTGATGCTGGGCAAGGCCCTGCTCCTCTCTGTGCCTCAGTTTCCCCAGCTGAATAAGAGAGGGTGGGACAGAGTGTTTATCTCCCAAGGGGTTCTGTGAGTCTGTGACACTTTGCCAGAGATGGGCTCTCCATGGCCTTGGGATGGAGGACTCCACGCCTCTTGGTGCCAACCAACAGTTGAGCTGGGGAGAGGTAGCCCAGGCCCGCTGAAAGAGCCCCAAATGAGATGAGGCCATCCCCAAAGGAAACTAGGGTGACCAGGGTGTGGGTATGGGATGGGGGCCCTGGGTGGGAGGAGTGCATCACCTTGTGCTTTCCCAGGAGGGATGATGGGTGGGGCCCCCTAGGCTGCCTGACCCTTGACTGACATCAGTGACCCTCTCCTCTGTCTCTGTCTGCAGAAGCTGCAGAGATCATGCGGGATATTGGCACCGCTATCCAGTTTCTGCACAGCTGGAACATTGCCCACCGAGATGTCAAGGTGAGGCTCCAGGATCCAGGTTCGGAGACCAGGGAAAAGAATACCATCCACAACCCTCAATGGTCCCAGCATCCACTAGATGGAGGCTACGTTCCTTGGTTGGCATTCAAGGCCTCTTCCCCCTGGCCAAGACTGCTCTTCTCAGCCTTTTCTCCCATGGTTCCAGCATATTCATTCTGCTCTAGCCAGATGGGTCTCCTTGTTTCCTTCAAACACTGTATAATCCCAATAGCCATAAGAATAACTGAATGCCTACTTCAAGCCAGTAGTCCTGATAAGCATCTCGTTTAATCCTCACCCAGCCCTGTGAGATGGGTGCCATTACCCATTTGACAGATGAGGAAACCGAGGCTCAGAGAGAGATTGTCTTGCTCAAGGCTGTGCAGTTGCTGCACTGGGCTTCATGCATTCATTTGTTCATTCAGCAAGGATTTTGTGGTGACAATATGCCAGGCCTCGGGAAGGGGCTGCCTTACAATGTTGGGGCTTCTGTGAAGTAACAGCCATAGTTTCCATAGGTGGAGCCCTCTAATGTCAGCATTTTAGGGGAAAGAAGCCATGTGCTGGGCACTGGATGAAGGAGCAGAGGTAATCCCAGTTGCTGGACCTGCTTGCCCTTCCAGTGGATGGGCTTGAGAGATGTTCTCTCCAAACTTCCTATCCAGGGAGGACTGACTCTTACAGGTGATCAAGATCAGATGGATGAAATGCAAACCGAGGCAGCCTTACATACACACATGCACACACTTGCATCTGCCAGCCACCATCAGAGTAGAATCTGCAACTCCTGGGCCCTCAGGCCCACACTTAGAGCATGACACCCCCAGGCTTATTTCCTCCTAAGACTGGGCAGAGGAGACCTGAGGGCCCAGCTGCTGCATCAGGTTCTTCCTCTGGCTGACTACTGCCAACCCATAGAGTTATTCTTTGATTTTGGATACACGGGGAGCCGCAACAGTCTCACCTTTGCTTTATTTTGCAAAATAAACCATTGCTTTATTTTGGCCCTGGCTTCCTTTTTTTCTCCCAAGGGGAGAAAAGCCTTCTGCTGAGAAGATTCCTTTGTATAGATCAAAACTGCTTCCCTGTTTTTAATCCCAGTCCAAGGTTGCATCATCTCAAACAGGACCTGAGAAATAGCTTTCGCTGGCTCCAAACTGGAACTCCATCTAACACCCATCCTTCTACCCCAGCTCTGCCGCTCCTCTCCATGGGCCTAGGTCCTACACATTCATTAAAAACCAGCTTCAGGGCTGCCTCCTCCATGCAGATTCCCCACTGCCTTCATCCCTCAGACTCTCTGTGCTCTGCAACCAGGAAAGATGGCCTCTGTGCAGCTCCTGGGGTCTTAGCTCCCAGAGCAACCTCAGGGGGGCTGTCCTGCAGGCTCATTCTGGGCTGGGTACAGGCTGTGTGCTTGGCAGCACTGGCTCGCTTGCAGCCCACCTTCCCCCGGAACCCTCATTTTGGCATCTCAAGGCAGCATCACCAACTCAAGCTTAGAATTTCCTGCCCCTGGGCTCTCCGTGGCACTCGGTTATCTGCAGCCTTGGTTGAACAACTGCCTCAGTTTCCCCTCTGTGAGATGAGGTGTCACCTCTCAGCCACATTAGTCTCCTCCATATTTGGCCTGTGTTGTTGTTTGCCAAGACCCAGGTCTTTTTAGTGAGATGGACCTGGCTCCTCCTGCATCAATCTGGATGAGGGAAGATTCTGCCCCCACCTGGTGCCTAACTCCAGACTAATGTTTTCTCTTCCTGGCCCAGCCTGAAAACCTGCTCTACACGTCCAAGGAGAAAGATGGGGTACTCAAGCTCACTGACTTTGGCTTTGCCAAGGAGACCACCCAAAATGCCCTGCAGACTCCCTGCTACACTCCCTATTATGTGGGTGAGTCCTTGGGATATGGTTTGTACCTATTTACCACACCCGCCTCACCCTGCTGTGGTATGGGGCAGCCAGTGGGGTGCAGAAGGCAAAGGGTTAAAGCCCAGTGAGGAGGGAGGGGAGGATTCTGTCTGCGAGGAGGCGGTGACTGGGGGGCCGGAGGTTGCAAAAATATTCTCCCAAACTTCAGCTTCTGCTTTTGAAAATAGATCCAGGAAAATTCTGGCTGTGGCCTGTGAGCTGAATGACATCACAGCGGCTCTAAATATATACGTGATAAAAGGCTGCCATCAGCTTGGGATGGAGCCCAACTGTGGTTGTTTTTCTCTGGTTTTTATCTTCCTGAGAGTCATATTCAGAAAGTGGGCAGGCATTTCCTCCTACATTAGAGGGATGCAGGGTACCAGCCACCTGCCTTGTGGGAGAGGGTCCCTTAGGTGAGGGCATGGATGGGACCCGGGGTTGTACACGTACCCATGCTTCCTGGAAAAGCTCCCTGCTCCTCTGTGAGCGGGCAGCCCCCAGATCTGGAGAAGCCCCTGCTGAAAGTGCCCCTTCCCAGAGAGTGGGGTGATGACTCGTTTTACAGAGAGCTCTTCTCCCTCAGGATAAGCCTTCCAAGAGCTGTTTAAGGGGTGGGAAGCCCCCTGAGACAGCTGGAATGGCACTCTGTTTACCAGAACATGTTTTGCAGTATTTTGACTTAGAAATCTTCCGGCCTACCCATCTCATTGAACAGATGGGAAGACCAAGGCCTCATGGGATGGTAGCCAGGCTGACAGTGGAACCCAGAGCCCTGGCCGTGGCCCCTCCTTACCCATGACCTCGGCTGTACATTCAGGAGGCAAGGGACACAGGGCAGCTGGTGGGCTGAGGCCCTCTCACCTACGGCAGGACCCCATCAAACCCCAGACTGCCCTCCTCTCCCTCTCCTCCCACACCAAGACTGAGATGGCCCAAAGTAGCTAGGAGGCTATCATTTCTTACAGCCCAGTCTAAATTGGGATTATTTTATCTGGGAGCTGCTTTTCCTCCCGCAACTTCACACACATGCCGCCTTCCCAGAAGGTGCCAGACGCCAATCTGCTCTGCCCCATCCCCCAGCTTGGGCACCTGCTCTCCACCTTGTCCAGGATTTAGGCTCCTGCCTGGGCTTGAGGACCCTTGGGACTGAGGCCCTTCCTGTGCTCTCTGCCCTGGTAGCTCCTGAGGTCCTGGGTCCAGAGAAATATGACAAGTCATGTGATATGTGGTCCCTGGGCGTCATCATGTACATCCTGTGAGTACCATCCATCTCCTGCAACCCCGTGTACCCTCAGAACCACTTCTGTCCCTGCCATCCTTGGTGAGGGGCTTGAGCAGGTCACTCTTCAAGGAGGCTGCCCTTCCCTTCTGGTCATGGGACACCTCTTCTTCAGGCTCCCTGAAGGCCTCCCCATGCCAGGGGCAGATGGTGGTCCTGGGATGAACACCAGAGTTCTGAGGGCTGGTATTATTGCCTTGGTGTCTGGCTGCCTGTCTCCCCAGTCAGGGTCTTGGGGGAGGAGAATGGGTCCACCCTGGCGCTTCCCCCACACCTGTGCCGAATGACCTCTGCCCTCCCCTAGCCTATGCGGCTTCCCGCCCTTCTACTCCAACACGGGCCAGGCCATCTCCCCGGGGATGAAGAGGAGGATCCGCCTGGGCCAGTATGGCTTCCCCAATCCTGAGTGGTCAGAGGTCTCTGAGGATGGTGAGTGAATCTCTGCCCCATCTTGCTCCTCTGGACCCCATAAGCCTTCCTTCTGGGAGAGAACACTTTGGTGTCAAACTGACCTGTATTCAGATCCTAGCTTCCCCAGCATCCCAGCTTTGTGGTCCTAGGCAAGTCACCTAACCTTTTTGAACCTCAGTTTCTATACCTGCCAAATGGGCTCAAAACCTGCCTCCTCAAAACTTCCTCTAACTCCTGTTCATATTTTCCCTTTGGAGACCACAAACAAGTCTGCCTCATATCAATTATCTATTGCTGCCTAACAAATTACCCCAAACACTTAATGCCTTAAAACAAGGAACGGTTATTAGCTCACTGTTTCTGTGGGTTAGGAATTTGGGAGCGTGTGCAGAGCTGGTGGTCTCTGGGAGGGGGGGACTGGCTCTGAGGAACTTCGCAGCCTCACCACTCCCCTCTCATCACTAGCCAAGCAGCTGATCCGCCTCCTGCTGAAGACAGACCCCACAGAGAGGCTGACCATCACACAATTCATGAACCATCCCTGGATCAACGTGAGTGCCACCTCGTTCTATGGTGGGCAGGGTGATGAGCTTGAGCAGGGCTGCCAGAAGAGTGATGGCTCCGGAGTCCCTGCCGTGGGCCACAGATGTGTGGTAGTGCCCCACCTATAACCTGCCTTTGCCACCACTCATGTCAGGCTCCTTCATCTCCCTGAGTCTCCGTTTCCCCATCTGAGACTGGAAGAAAGGGGGTGGGGTGGGGCAGCCAGTGTTGTCCCGGGTGCCCGCAGGGTCTGATCCACGGGCCTGGGGCTCCTTCCAGCAATCGATGGTGGTGCCACAGACTCTACTCCACACAGCCCGAGTGCTGCAGGAGGACAAAGACCACTGGGATGAAGTCAAGGTGGGTGGACTCTCCCTCAGCCTCCCTGCAAGTAGCAGGGTTTTGGAAAAAGGGACTCCACGGTGGTGACCACCCAGAACCTGGGTCTTCGGTCCCCTCTTGCCTTATGTCAGTGACTGCAGCCGTGGTCTGACCGTGGCACTTGGAGTACTGGGCTGCGCTACCCCATTCAGGGTGGTGCTCCTGGCTCACGCCCTCGGTGAACGGGGGCTTTGGGGTCAAACCGAACAAGCTTTGGCCATAATCCCTCCTATGATTTGCAACATTTGGGAGGGTGGTCAGCCTGCTTTTAGACTTAGGGGAGGCCAGATTTGAGCCTATGGGGCAGCAGTTCAGAGCCTGGGGCAACCAGGGCACAGTCTTCAGGCGCTGGTGCCCTGGGTGCACAGCAAGACGGCGTCCCCTGCAGGCCTTGTGGTTCTGAGCAGGTGACATTGGGCCAAGTCCCTGTCCTACTTACCCTTGGTATGGTCCCAGGGAGTCACTATACTTTCTGTGCCTTTTTGGATAAGCCCAGTGTCCACCACAATGGACTAGAGTGAAGCTCATATGAGGCAAAGGGATGGGCCCAGTGCTGGCTACACAGGGGGCTCTCGGGCAGCATAGATGGTCACTGCCATCACTGATATTATTAAGGGGCTACTCAGGCAGGAGGTGATGTCTCTTGAGGTCAGTGTACCTGCCCTCCCCCCACATCTGTCCCCAGGAGGAAATGACCAGTGCCCTGGCAACCATGCGGGTGGACTATGACCAGGTGAAGATCAAGGACCTGCAGACCTCTAACAACCGGCTCCTCAACAAGCGGAGGAAGAAGCAGGCAGGAAGCTCCTCGGCCTCTCAGGGCTGCAACAATCAGTAGCTCATGCGGCTGTGGGGGAGCTGGGCCTCAGCCTGGAGGACACACTGGAGGGGCCTGAGGCCCTGACCCAGAGGGCCCAGGCTCATGGTTTTTAACAAAAGGATTATTTTTGTTATGTTTTAATTTGTCACTTGGAACTTCAGGATGGGGGGACGTGACCCTGATCCTTCAGAATTCCAGCCCAGGTTCAGGCCCTAGACAAGGGCCAAAACCTGGGGGCTAGGGAGCCACCTGCTGCAGCTGCAGTGCCTTTGACCAGAGTGGCCTGAATGAACGGTGACTTTGTCCTGCCCTGGGCATGGCCTTAGACTTCTAGGCCACTGGGAGTTGTGGCTGGGCGTCCCTTCTTCTGTGGAAACAGCTCCCTGGAGGGTGGGCAGATGGGCCTGGCCTTGGGAAAGGCATCCGGCCACTGGTTGTCATGGTGACCAGGGACAGAGTTGCTGTCTCTGAATGCTGAGTGAGTGAGCAAGGGGGGGAGAGGGGCAAACGAGGGTCTGCGTGCCTTCTTGGGGAGGCTGCTCTCCCTCACGCTGCATGCCTCTCTCAGGCTCACCCCTCTTTGGTCTCCCTGAGGCTGCAGGGTCAGTCTGCCTGGCTCTCTGGGTGGTCCAGCCCTGTCTTGCTGCAGCCCCATCCCACAGGGTCCTTGGAGTTCTCCTTGCACAGAGTCCATGGGCCCAGCATCCTGTTACTACCCCCCACCCAAAGAGTAGCCTCTCGTCTCACTGTGAGTGGGAGGTATTTTTAACCCTTTTTTTTTACTTTGGAAATGTCACTGTGACAAAAGCTAAAACAGTTACCCTGCCCCTACCTGCTCACCAGATCCCAGGCAGGAAAGCCTTTCCTTAACTGTTCATCCTCTACTCTGTCTTGATTGATGGCAGGGGTTGTCTCTTGGTACACTTTTGCGAGAGTGGATAGCTTGGGGCAGGGCCAAGGGCTCCCCGTTAATCAGGGGTCTCTTTCTATCCTCCGGGTCAGACCCGAGGCAGCGGAGGGCTGCTGTGTGACGCTTAGAGGGTCTGGTCCTGGCTTTGGCAGAGTCAGAGCAGAGAGTGCCCCTTCCTTGCTGGTCCAGGCTCACCCAGCCCCACACTGCCCAGGCAGCCTCAGGGTGCTGAACGCCTGATATGGGCCTGGCAAGTGCCTGACCCCCGGCCTGTTTGCTGGTTCCTTACACTTCTCTCACGGGCAGGGAAATCCTAGACCACGTCAAATAGGGTGGTCACACTTTTTGTAAAACACTGCTGGGTTTTACATCCAGATATTAGTAAACAACATTTTGACATTTTCCCCTTGTTTCTGAGTTTCTCTTTGTCTATATGAGTGGACAAAAGTGGCCTAAGGGCATGTCCTCACACCTACTAGTGATTTCACTGCTGCTGGACAGGGTGCCTCAGGCCTGGTAAACATGCCAGACTGACTCCAGGTGCACCCTGGTCTCACCAGGCATGGGAAGGTCATGGGAGCTAAGGGATGGCAGCTGCCCCGTGCCCCCAGCTCTGTGCTGCCCGGTGCGCTACGTGTGTGACACCCACCCCCAGCTTGGTGTGTGCCAGCGTCTGCCCACAGTGGCCACCCCCAGCTGTGTGCCAGCCTGCTGAAGGGCGGGCAGAGCGCCTGCTGCAGCGCTGAGCTATTTTCAGAAGCTGCCAGATTTCATTTGGCAGCGAGGATGTCGGGGAGGGGAGGGGGCGGGACGCTGGAGACTCTTTTGACTACTCCAGCGACGGAGCACCCTCAGCCCTCGGGAGCCCTTGCGGGCAGCCTCGAGGGGGACCCTGACTGACATATTCCCCCAGCTCCTGTCCTCTCCATTTCCCAAGAGCTCATCTGACACCTGCAGCACTCCTCCCCCCACCTCCCTTCCCCTCAGGGTGTCGGGGAGGGTGGGAGATGTTAGAAGGCAGGGACAGGCAAGCCACCTGAGCTGAGTGCTGCTTCCTAGCCTGGTGACCTTGGACAAGTCTCCCCGCTTTCCCGCCTTGATTTCCTCACCTGTGTATTGGGGTTGATGATGTCCACTCTGGGGAGACATCTGGGGGATCGGACAGATGATGTGTAAAGTACTTAGTGGGGTGCCTGGTGCGTGGCTCGTGTCCAGCACCCATTTGCCACCCCAGCATCCTTAGCTGTCAGGAAGGAGAGAAGTACCTGAAATTGCTCAAGGGAAAAGCAGCCCAGCCCCCAATCTACCTCTGGGACTTTCCACCCAGAAAATCAGGCTTTCTCCACCCATGGGCTCTCACTCCCAAGGACCTGCTCTCCAGAACAGCATCATATGGGCTTCCTGGACCTTGGTTCCAGCCCTGGGCTTCATACTTGAAGGGGTGACCCACCCTTCTGAAGGACCCCTGAGGTCTCCAAATGAATTCTGGGGGCCTCACAGAGCCTGTGGTTCAGACCAACCCTTGTCATGTACTCTGCCCAGTGAAACGCTCGCCAGCTGCAGAGGCAGGTAAAGTCTGTCTAGTCACAAAGCTACAGAGGTGCAGACGGACTCCTTCACTTGGCTACTTAGTGCCCACTCCCAGAGACCCTGTGCTGGGTGCAAGGAAGGCAGCAGTGGAAGCTGAGGATAGAGTCTCACCTCGGGGAGTTTACACACATGAGGGAGAAGGACAAAATACCACACAAATACATGTTGAATCATGGACTTGATATTTTCTATGAAGGAAAGACGTGGCTTGCAAAGGAGGTGTCATTGTGCAGTTTAAGCCAAAGAGGTAATTTATGCCCCAGTGGCTGGGGAGGGTGCCTGGTAGGTTGCAAGGCTGAAGGCAGAATCGCAGGACCAGGACCTTAGGGACAGAGAGACTCTGTGCGCCCCTCAACTTTGCCTGTCTGTGCTTCTCTCGGGGGCTGGCCTTGATCTTCCTTCTGTACTGCCTTCTCCACATGCAAGACCAGAGCTTCAATAGTCCTAGCAGGGAGGCATCTGCTCAGCTGTCTGCATGCCGTTCCCAGGTTTCTTATTGGCCATACTTGGCCCATTGCTGTTGGTGGGGGCATGCCCCCTCCTATGACTAGGTGGGGAGGGGTGCAGCAGAGGTAATTAGCAGAGGAGAGGATGGAAGGATTGCCCGTGGATCTCCCATATCTGTGTGGCCACTTCCAAGAGTCACTGAGGAGGCTGGCCCAGCGACACCTAGCCCGGGGCCTGGCCCCCTGATCTCTGGCATCAGGTACAACTCTCACAAGCCAGGGTTGGGAGGCTGGATGCCTGGCCAGATCACACTCTTTGGGCCTCAATGTGGCTGTCTGTGAAATGGTAGCAAATCCTGACAATTAGCTGGTATCAGGTGAGCTAAGAAACCAAGGGGCCACATGTTCACATCGTCCTATTCAGACACATGCATTTGCCCGGGCTTCATGTGGTTTCCCGAGGTGCTTTCAATAAAGAATCCATAAGAAGTGTATTCACATGTGTGTGCGTGTGAGTGCACGTGTGTGTGTGTGTGTGTGTGAGAGAGAGAGAGAGAGAGAGAGAGAGAGAGAGAGAGAGAGAGAGAGAGACGTTTCTTCCCAGTGATGCTCCCCCTGACCCAGCCGACAGCAGCGTTCTCTGTCTTACAAACCTGGTGCTGGCCGGCTTTCAGCGGCCTGGCTCATTGCTATTCCACACCAGCCCCTCTGCGCCCTCGATTCAGCCCCTCCACTGCAGCGGCGGAATTGAGCCTCCAAATGCAGCTTGCCGCAACCTCTGCAGGGGTCTCAATGCTTCCAGGGCTGCTTGAAACTCTCTCTCTCTCTCTGGCAGGCGTGGGGAGGGGGCACAGGTCCCGGGTAGCTGTCTCCGAACCTGGCTGTCTTGGGCTGAGCCTTTGAATCCCTAGTGGGTTCTTACAGCTGCCCCCAAACCCAGCAGGATAAAATTCTCCCCTTTGTTCCTCTGGACAGCCAGCATGTTCACCCCTTGGAATTGAGGCCAGCAGGCAAGGAAGGATCTGGGAAGCCCACCTCCCACCCTGTGTGTGGAGTGGGGTGGGCTTATTTAGTTTGGAGCCAGGAGATCTCAGCTCTGGTTTACATGAAGCCTTGGGCAAAGCTATTCCACCTTTTGAGGTTCCCTATCAGTAAAATGAGACATTTATTAATCCGGGCCAGATCCTCCCTGCACCCTTGGTAGACATGCTGCCACTAGTTGGTGGATTATGAGAATGCTCTATGGTCTCAGGCAGGTAATGCACTTTGCTGGGCCTCAGTTTTCTTACCTCTTAAATGGGAGTAATTCTCACAAGGGTGGGGCAGGACTGCAGTGGAAGAGGGGAGGGGTGGCCAAGCCACAAAACCTTGGTCACCAATGCAATGCAAGTGTCTGCTACCAGACATTACCAGGCCTCTGCCAGTTCTGCCCTCTCTCTGTTTCCCCTGACCAGGAGAAGGCAACCAGTGACTCAAGGGAACCAGTTTCCTGGGATTCAGAGGAGCTGGTCAGGACAGGTTAGTTGGGGTGTGGGGCCACCTGCTGGTCACCTGGTGAGTATTCAGTAGATGCCTACTGTGTGCCAGACCCTGAGGCAGCTGTGGTTCTGCCTAGGTGGAGGGGGAGACCACAACATCATAATGAACAGCTGCCATTTACTGAGTGCCTATTGTATGCCAGGACTATGTGGGGGCTTTACCTGGATCATCTCACTTAGTCCTCACAGTCCCATCTCACAGATGGAGAAACTGAGCCCTCAGACTCTTAGCTGGAGGAGGTCAGAGGAAGGGATGCTACTTTTGGCTGGGGACAATCATAGAGGGCTTCCAAGAGGTGGTGACACGTGAATTTGAAGGGCAAATTTGGATAGACAAAGATTTGGGAAAAGCGCATTCCAGCTGACAGGTATGGGGGAGGCAAGGCGAGGAGGCAGGAATGGAATGTGAAGAATGGAGAACAAGTCTGTTTAACCGGTGAGAGGCAGGAGGTTGCTCATTTCCTCATCCCATCTCCTGTAGGTAGTCAGGGTGGGGACTTTAGGGGTGAGACAGTGGGTACCTGGTGGCAGCTTCTCTCTCTTAGTGCTCCCAGGCCAATCTCATGTGTGGAAGATGCATTCCCTCCTCCCCATATCCACATCTGCCTCCCCTAGAGATACACCGGGCTCTTGATGCTGGTTTGTCAAACTATCTATCCACCTCCTCTTGCTGGTATGGCCTTTTCAGGTGGCTCCAGAGTTGGATCTTTTCACACTGGACTCCCTGCACCCTCAGGATGTGGCCTCTGCTTCCAGCAAAGCTATTTTGTGTACTGGATTTTCTCCTGAGATTTAATTTGAACAAGAGTTTATGTGCTTTAAAAAGGTTTATGGACCATTGAACTAGACGCTTAACATTTATCTCAAATCGTGCAGTATGATCCCATTTTACAGATGGGAAACCAAGACTCAGCATGACTAAGTACTTGCTGGGGTCCATGGCTGGGCTCTGATATGAAAAAATGGCTTCAAGATTGTCCTTTCTCCCACTGTCCTCAAAGGGTCCAGACTTCATGCGGACAGGCAGAGAAGAGCCACCTGCACAGTCTGATGGGCTGCAACAAGTGCTAATAAGGACAGCAGAGATGATGGGGTGATCGTGGCTCTCTTAGGCAGGGTTGTTTTCCTCTTTCTGGTGGGGGTTTGAGAGAAAGTTGGGACAAAGAGGAGGTGATGGGGATGAGGAGGTATTGGGGAGGCACTGGGGAGCCTGCCTCATCCCCAAATACCTGCCCCTGATGCAGCGGCTGTGTGGATAAAGTAGATTATGCCCCCAGATCCACTCCCAGCCTTCAGCTGTGTTCACATCAAGCCAGAGAGACCAGCAAGCCGATCCACCATCAGACCTGGAAGAGATCCTCTGTGCAGAGCAAGGTAGGCCCTTCAGCTGCCCTCTGGAGTAGCCCCCCAGTGTGGTGAACCTCCCTAGTGCAGCCTCACTTCCAGTTGATGGGACCTCGACTCATGGGCCATGTGTCCCCACCAAAGAAAGGCCCAGTGAGTGAGGGGCTGGGCTACCCAGCTCTGGGTCTGGCCTGCTCCAGTTACACACTGGAGCCCATGTTTTGAGCATCTAGAGTGTGCCAGGATGTCTCATATGTGACCTCCCTCACTTTTCTGTCCTTCCAATAGCTTTCTAAGCAGGGATTATGCCCATCTCGCAGATGAAGTCACTGAGGCTTGAGTAGCATGGGGATAAAGTGCCCAGGTTCCTCCATGTGGTGAGTGGCAGGGCGGGGGGTCTGAATCCGGGAGCATGGGGCTCTAAGATCCCCTCCCTAACAGACATGCTCTCCCTGCCCAAAGAATCCCAACCCTGCATGACCCTTCCCTGATATTCTATGTCCCTGGCTGCCAGAGGAAGGGCCCTTGGTGGGGGGCTCCCATGCTCTCTGGCCCCCAAACCTGAGTAGGGAGTGCCAGGCACCTCTCAGCATGGTTTAAGGCCAAGGCATTTCCCTGTGGCTGAGATGGAAGTTGAGCTGGGTCACACAGCCTGGGGCCCCTTCCAGCTCTGCTCTGTGACCATGGACAACTCCCTTAACTCCTCTGAGCCCATCTCCTCATTAGAACATGTGGACAGTGACACCTGCCCCCTGGACCATGAGACTGTGAAAGGTGAGGCACGATGCCCTGAAGAGCTCTCAGCATATCATAGGTCCTAGAAAATGTCGCTTCACACAAAAGACTGTAGAGTTTGACGGTGTATGGGGAAGTATTGAGTGGAGGCTGAAAGCCTTCAGAAAGGAGGCTGTCTTCCTGGGAAAAGCTGCAGTCAGGGCCCCTGTCTGAATGAGCTGCCCACCTGCCCTGGGGACCTCTCTTTCTGAACGTCCCTTTCAGGCCAGGGTCTAGTGGCCTGTGCAGCAGGGCTGGCCAGGGCTGCTGGGGAGACAGTGAGGCAGAGGAGGCAGCCAAGGCAGGTCCGAAGAACTACTCCGCACAGGGTCGTGAAGGTATCCAGGGAATGTGGGGCACAGGGCTGGTCACCACGCCAGCCAGATGAGGGGATGGGCTGACCTAGAGTGTCTTCTATGGGCAAGCCTCCCTGGACCATTGGCTGGGGCAACCTAAGCATACAGAACTTCTTTAATGACAGAGTCCATAGCCAAAGTGGGGTAACAGACACGGACAGGAAGGTCAGGGAAGGTTTCCGAGAAGGGGAATTCAACTGAGGAAGAATGACCAGAAGAAGTTGCTGTAAGAAGAACAAGAGGAAGGGTATCCCAGATGGAGGGAATAGCAAGTGCAAAGGCCCTGGGGCTGAAAAGACCTTCAAGTATCTGAGGAGCAAAAATGAGTGCAACATGCCTGGAGAGTGCTGCTCCAGCCTCTCTCGGACAGAAGTGAGTATGTGGACTGCCTTATGGGGCCCCAGGAAATTGGGCTTTTTGGAGTGCCTTTCTATATGCTCTGCCACTGACCACCCAGAACAGGGTCCAACCTAGGGCTCAGGGCAGCTTGGCCAGATGTGAATCAACCCTTACGTGGCCCTTGACTCCCCAGATATGGCTTTAATATCTAATAGTTGACGATAAATTGAACTCACTAAACTGTGGATGCAAAGCTTGCTGGAGCTGTTAACATCAGCAAAGCCAGTAGCTGTGTCTATTTCCACACAGAGAAGATGCAATAAAATACAACTCACCTCTGGAGATAGATTCTGTAGAGCTAGGGCTCTGCCCTCTGGGCCCAGGAGAGAGGGGATCAATTCCTCTTGGTGAGCTCCTATAAATGGGGTTCAAGCTTATTGGAATTATGTGAGTGCTCGGGTGGGAGATCCTAGGGTGCGGGGTGTGCAGAGATTCTTGGCAATGACTATGTACTATAATATAATCTCAGTCAGCAGGAGACAAGGCCCTCCTCTCTCCAGCACATGAGTCATACAGGCCAGGGGCCTGGGTTGGGAGCACTGTCAAGGGATGAGTGGGCCTGACCCGGAAGGTTTTCTTTCTTCTGTTATTCTGATGGTCAGGTGGGTTTTCTCAGAGAGCTAATTCTGCGGAATAAATCCTGCCCATCTGAAGCTGGGAGGGGTGCCTGGAGTAGGCAAAGATGCAGTAGATGGGAAGAGGTTTGGGAGAAAGACAGGTACCCAGGTTCTGCCCTCCGGAAGGAAGGTGGTCAGAGGTCAGCTGATATGCCCAAGGTCATACAAGGTTAGTATAGTAATGGAGCTGTGAACAAAAGAAAGCTCCCTGGAGATGGCCCTAAATTGGGGGGTGGAGGAGGAGGGCATCAGGACTGGAGGGGCCTAGAAGAGCTTGCGGGTTCCAGCTTCAGGGCTTCTGATGTCTCCTCTTCAGAGTACAATTACCTCGAGGGAAAAGTGGTAACTCTTGGGCCTCTGCACTTTCTCCCCTCTGTGTGTGACTTCCTGGACCGGCCAAACCCAGCCCTCCAAGGATGGGAGTGGATCCTGAAGCAGTGAAAATCAACACAGGTGTGGTTCTGACATGGCTTTGAGAGCTGGAATGGATGAATAGATAGAACCTGGGAAGGTCAGAGCTGGAAAGTGCCTTACTGCATTTAACTCCCGTTTTATGAGTAAATAGAGGCTCACAAGCCAGCCTCTCAGCCTAACTGTCTGCCCCCCACATGAAGTCGCCCTATCTGCTAGCTTCCCTGTCCTCAGAGTTCCCTCTCAGGTCTTCGTGGCTCTCACCTGCTGCAGAGCTGTTTTCCATTTTTGCTTGTTCCTAAATAGGACTTTATCAGTGAGTGTGCCTGGGGCCTCCATGGCTCTTAATTAGGCTTCCTTGAGTTTCCTTTGCAGAGGCCTTTGGGTGAGGGGAGTGTTAGTGCTTCCAGTGCATAGAGAGCCTGGAGGCCTGAAGGGTGGGGCTTTCAGGCCCCATCTCTGCCCTGTGCAGGTCTGCTGGAGCCCAGGGGGCTTCCAGTCTGAGACCGCTGGCTCCTGGCTGGTTGCTGCTGTTCCCCCTTCTGCCTGGACTGGGGCTGCCTGAAGGCTGGACACACACAAAGGATTTCCCGGCTGTGCCCTGAGGATGGGGAGGGGCTGCAGCTGTGGAAATGTTGGGAGCCATAGCCCATTTGATCTGGAATCCCCGCTCTCTGGCTGGAGATGTGACTTCTCTCTCCGGCTCCTTCTCTTCTTCTGGGTGAAGACCAGGATGTCGTCACAGAATCAGGGCTGTGGAGGTCATGAGAGGAGAGTCGGGGCTTTGCTTGGTCTTGGGACTCGATGGGACTTCTGGAAGGTCAGAGCCAAGAGGGCACGGCATGGCCCTGGGAGGGGTCTTGCGGCCTCTGTGGGCTGGGGATGCAGGGTGCGGCTGGGGATGGGCGGGGGGGGGGGGGGGGGGGGCGGGGCATAAGCGCCCTGCCTAGGGTGGGATAATAAATGCCAGGCTGAGTGCGGACACTGCTCTAGAAACGTCAGGGAGCCATTGGAGACCCTTGGGCTGAAGGGAGGTGACAAGCTGGGAGGTTTGGAGCAGCTTCACCTGGGGGTTGGGAATGATGAAGCAGGAGTGGAGGAACTCATCGGACCCTCTCTCCCAGGCTCAAGTGGCATGGCCTCTGGGCAGGCGCCCCTCTGCAAGGGTGACTGGGACTGTGGCTGGATGCTCAGGGACAGCTCAGGGTGACTCCCATGTAAGTCACCGTCAGTTCCTGGATCACACCCACCCTTGTTTAGAGTCTTCTCAACAAGCTCTCCTTGGGACATTCTTAAACGAGTCCCAGGTCAGTTGTCCAGAAAAGCGGAGCAGTTCTCATGCTGCCAGCCCTGTGGGTTGCCCCTGCCCTGGGATTTCCTGTCCTGTGGAAGGAGGAAGAAAAACTCACATTACTGCCACATGGATGCCAGAAACCTCAGTTCATGTAACCCTGGCAGCACTCCCGAGAGGCAGGTGCTCTTCTACCCATTTTCCAGCTGAGACCTCCCTGATGACCCAGGTCTGTTCAGGATCCACAGCCCATGCTAGTCCCATGACCCCAGAGTTCCTCTGCCCCCAGCCCTGTCAGAACTTCCCTGGGGCTTCTACCTTGAGAACCTGCCTCAGCGTGAATGGCACCTACTTTACTACAGGCTCCTTGAGTGATGCTGCTACACAACTTTATTTGGGGACCTTGGCCCCAGCTGGCTACCCCTAGTGGTCTCTCACTGGCAGTGGATGCCAGCCCCATGGGGCTACCATGGCTTCCCCACTGCTCAGGAAGCCGTCAGGATTCTCTCTGTGTCTAGAAAAGAGCTCAGAAAAGTAGGCCATATCCTTGGGGTAGAGGGAGAGGAGAGCCTCCCCTACTGCCCTCTCCCCCAAAGTATCTTCCATGGCTTCCACACTTATCTCCATGGATGTCACGGTCCTAGATCTGGCACTGCCTATTCCAGGTTCTGCAGAAAGTTGAAGGTCAGCCCCTCTTTTCCGGTATCGAGAAGGGCTTTTGGTGTCAGGAAACACCTGGAGCTGGAGCTGGCGTCTGGCTGCTGTGCACGATCTTGGACAAGTTTCTTCCTCTCTTTGGAATCTCAATTTCCTTGCTGTAAAACGGCCACAGTGATGCTCACAGGGTTCTCAGGAGGACTCAGAGCCTGCTGCTTCGAGAGTTGAGGTACGCCAACTGAGCTGGAGGGAGTGGTGGGCCCTGGACCATTTATAGTGTGAAGAGGGTAGTAGGAGGTGGAGGGGAGGAGGCATTTGATCTGACACAGAGGGTCGGGGCAGCCAGGAGGCCAGAGGCTCCTATGCCCTGCCACGGCTTTTGCAGTACAGACATTGAAGGTTGTCTGCCACTTATGCAGAAGAGTTTCTAAGAATCAAAAGTTTAGGGTCCAGGGAGCCAGAAGAAAACAGTGTTGGGAGGCCAGCAGCCAGCCTGGAGGAAGGAGAGTACAGGTGGAGGAGGAAGGAGATGGATTCCTTTTCTCCAAAGGCCACACATGCACTCCTGAACATGTCATCCCTCAGACTTTGGGTATTGGGAAGTTAGTCTCCCACTGGCTGCCTCCAGGACCAGTTGACAGGGATGAGAAAGCTTCAGATTTGGTGAGGGCCAAGGGCCACCTCCCAAGCACAAAACAAACCCTCAGGGTACCACCTGGTCCTAGGCCCAAGGACAGAAAGCCTTCAGCTCCCTGTTCCAGCCTCATCCCCTGGCAGTCTTGGTTCATCTGCCCAAGCATAGCTCTATACCTACTCCTGCTTTCCAGGGCTGAGACTCTGAGTCCAGTAGTCAAGGCCTGGCTTGGACCTGATGAATGAATCAGATCAAATACATGCAGTTTTCTCCCAGGCCTGATTTATCCAACCCCTCCAGACCACATCCACATTGCATCTGAGTCCACACCTTGGTTTCCATAAGGAACAGCATTGGGTCTATGATGGGCTTTAAGAACAGACCATAGGTTTGTCAATTGGCCACCATTAGAGTCAAACAAGTAGCTCCCAAAGTTTGATTCTTTGGTATAATTTATATAAAGTAAAATCTTAAATGTAAAATTAGATAATTTTAAACTAATGTATATACCCATGTAACCAGGATCCCAGTCAGGATATAGAACATTTCCATCACCTCAGAAAGTCCCCAGTAACCCCCCATCACAGAATGCTGATCTGATTTCTATCATCATAGGTAAGCTTTGCCTATTCTAGAAGTTCATATAAATGAAATTATACAGTATGGAAGTAGATAGCTTTTTTGTGTCTGGCTTCTTTTGTTTCATTTGCGATTCATCCATGTTTTTGCAGTAACAGCTCTTTCCTTTTTATTGTTCCTTTTTATTGCTGTAGAATATTCTATTTTATGACTATACCACAGTTTGGTGGTTATTTGATTCCAGTTTTTGGCTATTATGAGTAAAGTTGCTATGAACATTCATGTACAAGTTTTTGTGTGGACATTATGTTTTCATTTCTTTTGGGTAAATACTTAAGACAAATGGCTAGTTAATACCTAGTGAAATTTCTGGACATACATTAAGTGTACATTTAACTTTTTGAGAAACTGCCAGATTTCAAAAGTGGTTGTATCATTTTACATTCCCACCAGCAATTTATGAGACTTCCAGTTACTCCATGTCCTCATCAACATTTGGTATTATCAGTCCTTTTTAGCTTAGCTATTCTGATGTATATGTAGTGTTATTTCATTGTAGTTTTAGTTCGCATTTTCCTGATGACTAATGATGTTGGGGACTTTTTCGTGTGATTATTGGCCATTGACATATCTGTTCAAGTCTGTACCTTATTTTCAAACATTGGGTTGTTTATCTTTTTTATTATTGACTTGTGGGAGTTCTTTATATATTCTGGATATATATCCATTGACAAAGGATATGAGTTGGGAATGTTTTCTCCTACACTATGGCTGACCTACTCATTGTCTTATGACTTTTGATGAGCAGTTTTAAATTTTTTTGAAATTCAATTTATCATTCTTTGCTTTTATGATTAGTGTTTTCTATGTCTTCTTTAAGAAATTTTTACTTAACCCAAAGTTGCAAAGATATTCTTCAATTTTTTTTCCTCTCCTAGAATCTGTATAATTTTAGCTTTTACATTTGGGCCCATGAGCCATCTGTAATTGATTTCTGAATATGGTGAGAGCTCAGGATTGAGATTTATATTTTTCCATATGGATATCTAGACAGCAGCATTCTTGAAGAAAAATAAATATTTCTTGCTATGGCACTCTTAGAAAAAAACACTTGCTTGTATATAGTTCTGGACTCTGTTCTCTTTCATTGATTGTCTATATATTTGCCAATACCATACTGTCCTGATTACGTTCAATCCATCAACATGGCATATCTTCCTATTTATTTAGGTCTTCTTTAATTTTTCTTAGCAATATTTTATAGTCTTGCACATCTAACTTTATATTAATTTACATTAATTAATTAATTTACATTAATTTCTACCTAGTATTTTTAGTTTTTGGATTCTGTTGTAAGTAGAATTAAAAAATATTTAATTTTGCAATAGTTTATTACTATTTTATGAATAGTTTACAAAAATACAATTGATTTTTATATATTAATCTGTATTCTATGACAATGCTAAATTTTCTCATTAGCTCTAGTAGTTTTCTACATTCACAATAATGTTACCTGTGAATAACGAGAGCTTTACTTTTTTCTTTCCAATCTTTATGCCTTTATTTTTCTTGCCTGTGCACTGGCTGGGACTTCTAATACAATGTAGAATAGCAGTGGTGAGAGCAGAGAAAGACAGAGTAAGTAGCTGAGGCTTTGTTTCTTGGAAGGCCATTCTATTGACTGCAGGGATGCCATTCTGTGACTTACACTTAAAAAAAAATTCCTCTGGCTGCCTGGGAAGAATTGTAAGAGCAAAAGGGGAAGCAGGGAGACCAACAAGGAGGCTGCAGAATTCCACGTGAGAGAGAGGGGTGGTTTAACCTGCAATGATGGGAGATCTGGGATGTATTTGGAGTTAGAGCTACAGAATTCACTGTGGAATGGATGTGGGGGAAGGAGAGGAGAACCAAAGATGATGCTGGAGTGTTGCCTTGAGCTGCTGCAGGGATGGAGACGCTGTCTTTTTTTTTTTTTTTTTTTTGGTTGCGGCGGGTCTTAGTTGCGGCAGGCAGGCTCCTTAGTTGTGGCAGGCGGGCTCCTTAGTTGTGGCAGGCATACTCCTTTAGTTGCAGCTCTAGGGCTCCTTAGTTGCGGCTCACCAGCTCCTTAGTTGCAGCGTGTGGGCTCCTTAGTTGTGGCATGTGAACTCTTGGTTACGGCATGCATGCGGGATCTAGTTCCCTGACCAGGGATTGAACCCGGGCCCCCTGCACTGAGAGTGTGGAGTCTTAACCACTGTGCCACCAGGGCAGTTCCGGAGATGCTGTCTTTTGAGATGAGGAAATTGAGGGTGAGGGTGAAGCTTTGGCCACTTTCATTTCAGGATATTATTAGACACTCAAGGTCTCAGGAGGGCAGCTGGAATGATGGAACTTGAGGTACAGCTTTTGGGTAACATCATGATTTAGATGGAATCTAAAGCCACAAGACCAGATAAGAGAGGAGAGAATGTGGAGAAGGATGAAAAGGAGACTTAATTCTGGGGTAGAGATTGGGGAGGCATGAAGGAGCCAGGAGAGTAGACTGAGCGGGAACAGTGAGGTAGGAGGAAAACCAAAAGAGTACAGTTTTTTTGAAGTTTCTTGAAGCAAGTGTTCCAAGAAAGAGGTAGTCACTGTATTGGATGCTGCTGAGCAGGAAAAATAGGACAAAGACAGAGAAATAACCATGAGACATTCTGTCGCAAACATCCTTGGTGGAACCGCCCTTCGCTTCCTGCCCGGAGGTTCGTGAGAGGAGCATGTTTCTTTCCAATACATACCAATACGTCATTTAAAAAGAAAAAAAATCTTTGGTGACCTCAACATAGGCATTGCTGCGGAGTAATAGGGCTGAAAGCCCAACAGGAGAGGTGGGAGATGTAGATATGGAAGTAGAGGCAGTGAGCACAGAGAAGGGGAGTGGCAGCCTTTCTCCACGCACCCAGTGAGGAGCCTTGAGGACTCTAGGCATCTGCTGAGGGACCAAAGCCCTCACTGGCCACGTGGAAAAAGAAAAGTGGGCCATGTGCTCTGGAAGTTACGGCCTGGGCCAGCCAGGGTAGATGAGTAGATGAGACAGGCTGGGGAGAGTGGAGAGGATGAAGCAGGCACAGGAATCCATGCCCAGTGCTGTCACTGGCTCTCTATCACGAGTTCAGCTTCGAGAAATCCTCCATGTTCATCACCAAAAAGGATGAGCTCCAAGGAGGGTGGGAGGGTAGACTCGAGAGTGCTGCCCAGCTCCATGTCCTGCCTATGTGTATTATTTTCCTGAGAAAGCTGCACTCTTTATACAGGTCAGTTTGTCATAAAAGCAACACATATGCACTGAGAAATTGCAGAAAAGAGGGAAAGGTTAACTTCTTGGTATATTTTACTCTGGTTTGTTTCTATATGCAATTGTTCTTACATAATTATAACCATGCTGTGAACAGAGTTTTGGGCCTGATTATTTTTCACCGAATGTTACATAATAGACATTTTCCATGTTGATATATAGCTTTCGTTGTTGTTATTGGTTGCATAAAATTATATGCGCTAATGCCCCATGTTCAATTAGTTCATCCCCTACTGGTGGTCATTTGGGTTACTTCCAATATTTAGAGACAGTATTGCATTGTATATCTATGTGTGTGGAGCTTTCCCTGGATCCATTTTTCACAGAACTAACATTATTGGAGTTTGTGATACCCACTTGCCATATTGCTGGTCGGGGGTTAGCTAGACCCACCCCGCTGAGAAACACTACATGAGGCAGGCTACTCTCATATTCCTAACTGCCTACACCCTGTCATTTAAAATTTTTCTTTTTATTTGTTGGGCCAAAAAAGGGGTCTCATTGTAGCTTCAAGCTGTCTTTCTTGATGATTAGAGAAGATGCTCATTTTCCTATACGTTCACTTACTGGCTCTATTTCCCCTCACAGGAGGGAGCAGATCCTATCAATGGATCCACGCTTGTACTTTACAAGGTGGGCTCTCTGAATGGCTCTCCAGGCCCTGCCAGAGCCATCCCTACCCACTGCAGCAATCCTTAGTGTCTTCCTGGACTGTCCCTCCTCCCCCCACCGCCCCAACCAGTTTTCACAGTTACATTCTTCCTCCTGAGGGTCTTACATAGTTCCTGCTGCCCAGTTTTCACTGCCACTCCCCAGGCCAGACCCACATCCCCACATCAGGAACCATGGAATAATCATAGCAGCTTCTCAGCCTGCTGCACAAATTCTCCTCTAAGCCATCATCAGTTTTGCCCCTGGCCACTTGCCCTGGACCTGGCAGAGCCTTTGGGAAACATATCTTGACCAACTGACCAATCTTGTCTCTACTGACTGCTAGGAATTCTGTCATCTGCTTCCACCCACCTGCCACCTCCCCCAAGGAAATCTCAGGCTCTAGTCACACTGGCCTTGTTACTGCTTTCTACATGTCTTTGCTTCTCCTTTGCTCTGTGCCTTGGTAGGTGAAACCTCCATGAAGAGTGCCCCCCTTGGGGCTTCCCTGGTGGTGCAGTGGTTGAGAATCTGCCTGCCAATGCAGGGACACGGGTTCAATCCCTGGTCCGGGAAGATCCCACATGCCGCGGAGCAACTAAGCCCGTTTGCCACAACTATGGAGCCTGCACTCTAGAGCTCATGAGCCACAACTACTGAGCCCGCGTGCTGCAACTACTGAAGCCCGCGTGCCTAGAGCCCGTGCTCTGCAACAAGAGAAGCACCGCAATGAGAAGCCCAGGCACCGCAATGAAGAGTAGCCCACGCTCACCGCAACTAGAGAAAGCCCGCACGCAGCAACGAAGACCCAACTCAACCAAAAATAAATAAATAAAATAAGTAAATTTATTAAAAAAAAAAAAGAGTGCCCCCCCTTTACTCCTGAGCCGTGTTCAATCAGACTCATCCTCTGTGATCTTGCCTCCTTAGCTGAGCCTTCCTGGATTTTTCTGGTCTACTTGGCCCCCCTGCCTCTGAATGTCTGTAGCATTTATAGTCTACAGGGGCTCTTTCAGAGGGTCCTCAATAAGTAGTCCCTTGTCCCCCACCCAGCTTCTGAAGAACTCGAAAAATAAAAACCCAGATGGAGGCCAAAGTATCACCTTCTTCACTGATGAAAGCTGGGGGGAGGAAGCAGCTTAGTGTGAGGACAAATGGGCCTGTGAACTGAGCCCAGAACTAGGCTGACCTCTTTCCTGTTCCCCAGTCTCACTTGCCCTGGGTGAGTGAGGACTGGGGTATCACAGCCAGTGGGGACCCACACATGGAAGGAAGTGAGAAATCCACCCCTCCCCCATAGTCCATTCCCAGGGAGAAGTGCTAAATCTTGTCTTGAATTATTTTCTAGACACTTTCAGTGGATTTTGTTGCTTCAACTGCATGAGCTCCTCTATGCTAAGGTATGCATAACTTCTTATCCTTGCGGCGCCTTCAAGTGGGTGAAGAGGACTTGCTTTTAGCAAACCCCTCCTCCTCCCTTTACACACACCCCAGCAAAGTTTGAAATTCATTCTGAGGACCTCATTTCTCTATCAAAGCTGGCCTGAGTCGATGGAGACCCTATGGGAGTCGGCAGGGATGTAACCACTGTCATTCACTCAGGCCTCGGTCAAGAGAGTAACAGGCCCTTTCCTGAGGGCAGGCTTCCATGGAGGTGCAGGGCATGGAAGTGCAATTACTCTTGGTGGAATGAGTAGAGAGCCAAACAAGTAGTTGGGATGGCTCAGACATGATTTGCTTAACTCACAATTGTGCTAAGAGTCTCCTTTGGACGTTTACTGGACTGATTGATGAGTGATCGGATTGTCCAAGGTCTGGGGGTTTAATTATTTTCACCTGGGCAGGGGATTCCATCGACATAGTCAGGTTACAAACCATGGCTCCATTGGCTACTGCTTTCTAGAAGAATTTGAGCCCTCACACAATTTGGAGCCCACCTGGTGATGCTTGGATTCCAGAAATGTGGGTGCACACACATCACTGCACCATGTAGAGTTAGAAAAAAACTTCTCTAAAAATAACCACCGAGGAATATTTAATTTGATAGCAAAACTGTGACTAATGCATGAAACAGAGAGAGTCTGTGTGACAAGACACAGTACAATAATGGGGAGGGATTCATGATTGACCTTTAAACCAGTGCAAAATCAAACATACCTCAGCCTTGGCAGCTTAGGCTCTAGGGAAACTGGCTATGAGCAGGGGGTATGATGGTCATGGAGAACTGACGGGATATGCGGTTCTCAAGTGTGTTGCATTATGGAAATAGCTCAGGGAAATCAATACCTTTTGGTGTTAAATAGAGAGAAGGGGCTGGGGCTGAGCCAAGTGCTGGCTGGTGAGAGGCGGATGCAGGAGGCCAGCCCAGCTGGATGGAATCAGCTCTTACAGGCTGGCTTGGAGAAGAAGTAGGTTCCGCAAATGCAAGGAGACCCAGCGTTTCCGGGAAGCAATCTGAGCTGATGGGGTAGGAGCAAGGTTCCAGTGTTGAGTGAACAATTACCCTCTGGTAGGCTCTGTGTTGAAAGTTTCCCACAGATTATCCTCATAAGCGTCCCTGATATAGAAACTGTTATTATTCCCACTTGACAGAGGAGGAAACTGGGGTCACCTAGCTGGGAAGTGTCTGGAGCCGGATGTGAACCCAGGGCCTTTAAACTCTATTTGCTGTTGCTTGGTCACTTACAACTTGAAAAAGCTCAAGGGCTGGCAGCAGCCTCGAGTGACAGGTAAGGGCTGGGGTTGGGCCAGGCTTAGTGTGGGTTGTGGTTTTGTCAGGGGCCACCTGGCAGGTTTCCGGGTCCGAGTCAATTCCATGGTCGTTCCATAATTCATGACTGCATATGATAAATTCTTATCCATCACCTTCAGTGCTAATTGGAGAACAAAATAGTCTCCATCTCTTAGAGTTGTTCATCTTCAGTGGCAACACGGTGAGTATTGGTGCTGCTGCTTCCTGGGTCAGGATCTTGCACGTTCTGAGTACTCATTCAAGGTGTGCTCTCAGGAGAGAGTTCTTTAGAGGGTTTTTGTTTTTGTTTTTGCGTCCTCTTCTAAATGTTCCTCAAGAAAGAGACTAGAAGTGGTCCCTGATCAGATTCAGGGCCAGTTCTTCTTGGAATGTTTGGTGATATTCTTTCCCTAGACCCTCAGCATGGGCAGGGCTGTGGGGGACAAGCAAACTGTTGAGGTTGCAGTTGAAGCTGTGGGGCCCCTCCTAGACTCTGGGGAGGGGCTCTGTAGGAGGTAAGTTACTCTTCCCCTTTGAGCCTGGGAGATGAGAGCTGAGCCTCTGCTTAGGTGTGCCACCTTGAGAATTAAGGAAGGATTGGCTCAAAGAGGAGAGGGAAGCCTGGAGTGGTCCTGGGTGGGGAGTGGTTCTGCACATCCTCTGTCGGGTACTCAGAGGATTGGGAATACACAGTGGTGCCTCTGAGCCCAGCACTCAAGGTGGTGGGCCTTTGCCTGGGTTTTCCCCCCAATAAGCCCAGGATCTCCTTGAGGGATCTTACATCTTTCATCTCTGCTTCTGACCCAAGGCCTGGCAATGGTTGGTACCCCAATGTCATGGGACCCAGCAGGGTCCCAAGGCCTGGCCCTGCCTCTCACTCTAGCCACATCTCTCCCCACTCTCCACTTACTTGCTTGCTCACTCATCACATCCTGGTCACACTGGCCTTTCCATTCTTCAGAGACATCGAACTCCTTCCTCACCTGACCTATCTCCCCAAATGCTGCTCCCTCTGCCTAGAGCACATTCTCTCCTACTTTACTTGGCTGATTCGTCTGAATTGTCAGGTTCGTTTAAACATCATTTCCTCCGGGAAGTCTTCCCTGACTTATCAAGCCAGGTCAGTTTCCTTGGTGGATGCTCCCTTTGTAAGTGTACTCTTCTGTCCTAGTACTTATGTCTCTAATTAGAGATTCGCTTGTGCGATAATTGGTTCAGTGTTTTTTCCCCCAACTAGACGGTTAAACTCTGTGACGGGAAAGACTGAACATCTTCTGCTCTGGACCTGTTCCATAATAGGTGCTCAATAAATATTTGGTGGATGAATGATTAAAATTTCCCATACTTCAAGGTGAAACGTATGAGGAGCTGATGGGAACAAAGTCTGAGTTCTCTTTCTAGCCCCAGCCCCACAGCAGTTCAGAGATGGGGTAGGTGGTGCTACACCAAACAAACAGGCTTTGTTTTGCGCTTAACTCAAGCAAAATGGTAAAGGCATTGCAGTTGGTTGCTTTTTAAATGTAGAGAAATTACCTCTGTCCTGATTTGCAATATCTGTGCTATTGTGGGCTGTTTTTCTCTTTTGGGTCTATTTGTATTGGAGCAATAATTTCACCCTTTGGCTACACAGAAGTCCAATTAATATTACAAGTACGGTCCCATAACATTCACTTCTTGACATAAGAACGTTTTGTTGCTAATTACTCCCCAAGGTTTTAAATTTCAAGTCCTCCTTGGTGACTTAGTGCAGAAATTCAAGAGCACAGTTATTTCCCCACAAAGGGAAAGGTGAACTAAGTGATGCCAAGCTTCTATCAACTTGCTCCTCCTCCTGGGGGTATCTTGTTTTTGATTCTATCTCCTTTTACTTTCCTTGCCAGAAACAAACAACAAACAAACAAAAACCATATTGGAACAAAGATTTATATTTCTGGAAAAAACACTTATTCACTAATGCATTCATTCAAGCAATATTTACCTACTGTGTGTCAGATCCTGTGTGTAAGGCACTGAGGAAGTCAAAAAAAAAAAGCCTGTTTTCAGGTAGCTCACAGTCTTGAGTGGGCGGGAAGAAGGTGCTGAGGAGCCTGTGACATATCCGGAGGTGCTTCCTATGGTGGGGCTCGATAGCTACAGCCCATCCAGAAGTGCCATGTCAGTCTCCAGAGGTTGAAATCAGGGAAGCTTTGGTCACTTCTCATCTGAAAGACCCTGGCTAACTGCAAGGAATCTGCATTTTAATAATATTTTGAATGGGTTGGTAAAATAGGAACAGATGGTTAAAGTTTGTCTTTTAGGGAAAATAATGAAACATTGCATTGCCTAATCTGTCTCTTTTTCACACTCTTCCCTATGCCCTCCCCACTGCAAAGATATTCAGATGTAACACAATTTAAAGGAAAATACTAATAATATCTTAGTCACTTAGGTCTCTTCACCTGAAAGGACCCTAACTTTGTCGGCCATCTCTGTGTTAACCTATTCTGTTAGCCCTTTATTCCAGTGTTACCTCCTGAGAGAAGGTTTCCTAAAAAGTGTTGGTTTGGGGGAACATAAGAGGTGGCAGTGAAGTGAGACTAGCTTGGGTGTCTTTCTGCCATGAAGGAAACCAGCTCTGTAGATGCTTTATTAACCAGAGCAGACCCATTCCTAGATGAACCCAGCAGGGAAGAGCTGGATAACATGTGTTCTGAGCCTCCTATCCACCTGTCCCTTTGCTACAGAAGGGCATAAGCTCTAGATGCAGCACCTCTTGATGAAGAGAAAGCAGAATGTCACTACTATCACCTGCATGTCACTTGGACTTGCCTCAATACCCACTGCATTTCTCTGAAGTTTTTCCATCATTCTGCTTGGACAGAGCACCAGATGAGATCAACTGACGTGAGAGGGAAGTGAGTGCTCTTCTGGCACCATGGCCAAAAGCTCTTGGGAGAATGAGCATCACGTACCACTTGCCTACTGCTTGCTGACCTCAGTCATGAGAGCCCCCATCCTGGATAAACATCATCTTTGTGGCCACACATTGTTTTATGAGCTGAGTCATCAGACTGGCTGACTCCTTAAATGCTGCTGTCTGATTCTCCAGGCAGGAGAAAACGAGGAGAGAAGATATGAAGCGTAGCTCATTGAGCTTTGTAGAGGGCCAGTCTCAATTGCCAAAGGTGATGGGGGAGTCATCATTATGGAGTTTGCTTATGTTAAAAAATGGTTGATTAACTTAAGTTCCATTTAGGAGAAAAAGATGATGCTGTCCACATTTCTTGTATGTTACTACAAAATCTGTTTGGTTACGGGCTAATTTTGATAGCCACCAGTCTTAAACAATATCCTGCTGAAAACTTGATTCCTTCACTCGTTTATTACAATGCAATTTATTATCTGTGGTAATAAGTTCAACCTAAAAGCAATAATGACATGTTAAGTCAAACTGTTTGCAGACTTCTCTATTTCTTAGATAAATTACTCCACTATGTTTATCTTTTATATAGCTACTCAGCAACATGTCTCAATGAACTTTTAATTAAAGCCAATGTGCCTATATCAAAGAAATTTACCCTGATTAACTCAAGTTTCTGAATTTGGAGATTTGTGACTTCCTGAAGTAAATTCTCAGTTCTCTTTTCCATCCTATTTCATTATGGTCTCAGAAAGCATACAGGCAGATCATTCACCCAATAGTATATGCTGAATTCCTGTTAGGTGGCAGGCACTATGTTAGTCTCCGTGTGGGGTAAAAATAAGTGAAGAGCGATCTTTACTACTGAAGAAGGAAACAAATGTTTGTCGATGTGCAAGGTGGACATATTTGATCTCTTGGAGGAGGATGGGATGAGTAAGTGCTATAGGAAAAGCCCTCATGGGAAAGCAAAATCCCCTTCAGCCAGAGGCAGTTGGGGAAGCTTTTCTGGGGAAAGCAGCCCTTGGATGGTGAGGAGGATCGATGAGTTTCAAGAGAGGAGAGTACAAGGGCTGAGGGATACTGTATGCAAAGGCCTAGCAAGAGTCAGGGAATAGCATATGCTTGTGTCTGGAGCTAGGATGGCCCTGGGGACTCTGGGAGAGCGGTTTCCTGGAAGTGACAGGGTCAGAAACCAGACCTTAGGGGACTGAGAGCCAAATAAATTGTGCTGAAATGAAGGGGTCTGGGGACTTCCCTGGTGGTCCAGTGGTTAAGAATTCACCTTCTAATGCAGGGGACGTGGGTTCAATCCCTGGTCAGGGAACTAAGATCCCACATGCCTGGGGCAACTAAGCCCATGTGCCGCAACTACTGAGCCTGCATGCTCTAGAGCCCACATGCCACACCTAGAGAGAAGCCAGTGCGCTGCAACTAGAGAAGCCCGCGTGCCACACAAAAGATCCCACATGCCTCAACAAAGATCCCGTGTGCTGCAACTGAGACCTAATGCAGCCCAAATAAAAGGAAAAAAAAAAAAAAGAAAGAAAAAAGAAATAAAGGGGTCTGGAGTGGATAATTCTCCTTTGGAGTCAGATAGAGAAAGGAGGGAGAGAGAGGGAATAGGGGATGAGAGTACCAACGGGGCAGGTGTACCTGGGACCACAGAAAGATCCTGTGGAGCAGAACAGGGTAAAATGGGGGACAGGGAGCAACAATGGTGCAGGGGGTTCCTGGGGATACTGAGTGCCACAGGGGTGGTGGTGAGAACACATGGAAGAGTGGGTGGAAAGGAAGGGAGGGCAGGGCACTGAGGGTCCTGATTTTCAGGGGCAAGCTGGAAGTCAGTTCACATGCTGGGAGGGGTGTGTTTGTGTGGGGTGAGGGTAGATTGAGAGCCTTCTTCATCGAGTGGACTGAGAGCCTGAGGAAGGGCTCACAGCAGATGCTGTGGGTATAGGAGAGCAGGTGCATAGTCCTTCTGAAGGCCAGCAACGTGTGCTTTGCCCTTTTGCTTCAACTCAAGACAACTTTCTAAATTTAGTGCAAACAGCAAGACTGCAGGAGTCTGGGACTTATCATGCTCTCTCCTTCTCACCTTGGCACCCTTTCTTCTCCCTTTGCCAGTTGGGATTAAAGCCCGCCCACCCCTAAGCTGAAGTGTGCAGTCATGGATTGGGATAGTCTTTGTATGGGGAAGCCATCATCTAAGATGGATTCACACAAGGAATAAGAGAGTAAACTTTGGGAAAACTAGTTCTTAGGCTCTGAGATTGTCATCACATATATCAGTCAATGGAGTGGAACTAGAAGACAAAATAAGAGCTTTTAAAAGCTTGTTCACAGAAGAACGGATAAGTGACCTGGAAGATAAAATAGTGGAAATAACTACTGCAGAGCAGAATAAAGAAAAAAGAATGAAAAGAATTGAGGACAGTCTCAGAGACCTCTGGGAGAGCATTAAATGCACCAACATTCGAATTATAGGGATCCCAGAAGAAGAAGAGAAAAAGAAAGGGACTGAGAAAATATTTGAAGAGATTATAGTTGAAAACTTCCCTAATATGGGAAAGGAAATAGTTAATCAAGTCCAGGAAGCACAGAGAGTCCCATACAGGATAAATCCAAGGAGAACACGCCAAGACACATCTTAATCAAACTATCAAAAATTAAATACAAAGAAAAAATATTAAAAGCATCAAGGGAAAAACAACAAGTAACACACAAGGGAAGCCCCATAATGTTAACAGCTGATCTTTCAGCAGAAACTCTGCAAGCCAGAAGGGACTGGCAGGACATATTTAAAGTGATGAAGGAGAAAAACCTACAATCAAGATTACTCTGCACAGCAAGGATCTCATTCAGATTTGACGGAGAAATTAAAACCTTTACAGACAAGCAAAAGCTAAGAGAATTCAGCACCACCAAACCAGCTTTACAACAAATGCTAAAGGAACTTCTCTAGACAGGAAACACAGAAGGAAAAGACCTACAATAACAAACCCAAAACAATTAAGAAAATGGTAATAAGAACATACATATCAATAATTACCTTAAATGTAAATGGATTAAATGCTCCCACCAAAAGACATAGACTGGCTGAATGGATACAAAAACAAGACCCATATATATGCTGTCTACAAGAGACCTACTTCAGACCTAGGGACACGTACAGACTGAAAGTGAGGGGGTGGAAAAAGATATTCCATGCAAATGGAAATCAAAGAAATCTGGAGTAGTAATTCTCATATCAGACAAAACAGACTTTAAAATAAATACTATTACAAGAGACAAAGAAGGACACTACATAATGATCAACGGATTGATCCAAGAAGAAGATACAACAATTGTAAATATTTATGTACCCAACATAGGAGCACCTCAATACATAAGGCAAATGCTAACAGCCATAAAAGGGGAAATCAAGAGTAAAACAATCATAGTAGGGGACTTTAACACCCCACTTTCACCAATGGACAGATCATACAAAATGAAAATAAATAAGGAAACACAAGCTTTAAATGACACATTAAACAAGATGGACTTAATTGATATTTATAGGACATTCCACCCAAAAACAACAGAATACACATTCTTTTCAAGTGCTCATGGAACATTCTCCAGGATAGATCATATCTTGGGTCACAAATCAAGCCTTGGTAAATTTAAGAAAATTGAAATTGTATCTTTTCCGACCACAATGCTATGAGACTAGATATCAATTACAGGAAAAAAATCTGTAAAAAATACAAACACATGGAGGCTAAACAATACACTACTTAATAACCAGGAGATCACTGAAGAAATCAAAGAGGAAATCAAAAAGTACCTAGAAACGAATGACAATGAAAACACGATGACCCAAAACCTATGGGATGCAGCAAAAGCAGTTCTAAGAGGGAAGTTTATAGCAATACAATCCTACCTCAGGAAACAAGAAAAATCTCAAATAAACAACCTAACCTTACACCTAAAGCAATTAGAGAAAGAAGAACAAAAAAACCCCCAAGGTTAGCAGAAGTAAAGAAATCATAAAGATAATACCAGAAATAAATGAAAAAGAAATGAAGGAAACAATAGCAAAGATCAATAAAACTAAAAGCTGGTTTTTTGAGAAGGTAAACAGAATTGATAAACCATTAGCCAGACTCATCAAGAAAAAAAGGGAGAAGACTACAATTAATAGAATTCGAAATGAAAAAGGAGAAGTAACCACTGACACTGCACAAATACAAAGGATCATGAGAGATTACAACAAGCAACTCTATGTCAATAAAATGGACAACCTGGAAGAAATGGACAAATTCTTAGAAATGCACAACCTTCTGAGACTGAACCAGGAAGAAATAGAAAATATGAAGAGACCAATCACAAGCACTGAAATTGAAACTGTGATTAAAAATCTTCCAATAGGGCTTCCCTGATGGCGCAGTGGTTGAGAGTCCGCCTGCCGATGCAGGGGACACGGGTTTGTCCCCCGGTCTGGGAAGATCCCACGTGCCGTGGAGCAGCTGGGCCCGTGAGCCATGGCCGCTGGGCCTGCGCATCCGGAGCCTGTGCTCCGCAACGGGAGAGGCCACAACAGTGAGAGGCCCTTGTACCGCAAAAAAAAAAAAAAAAAAAAAATCCAACAAACAAACGCCCAGGACCAGATGGCTTCACAGGCGAATTCTATCAAACATTTAGAGAAGAGCTAACACCTATCCTTCTCAAACTCTTCCAAAATATAGCAGAGGGAGGAAAACTCCCAAACTCATTCTATGAGGCCACCATCACCCTGATACCAAAAACAGACAAAGGTGTCACAGAGAAAGAAAACTACAGGCCAATACCACTGGTGAACATAGATGCAAAAATCCTCAACAAAATACTAGCAAACAGAATCCAACAGCACATTAAAAGGATCATACACCATGATCAAGTGGGGTTTATCCCAGGAATGCAAGGATTCTTAAATATATGCAAATCAATCAATGTAATACACCATACTAACAAATTGAAGGAGAAAACTATATGATCATCTCAATAGAGGCAGAGAAAGCTTTCAACAAAATTCAACACCCGTTTATGATAAAACCCCCCCAGAAAGTAGGCATAGAGGGAACTTTCCTCAACATAATATGGCCATATATGACAAACCCACGGCCAACATCGTCCTCAATGGTGAAAACCTGAAACCATTTCCACTAAGATCAGGAAAAAGACAAGGTTGCCCACTCTCACCACTATTATTCAACATAGTTTTGGAATTTTTAGCCACAGCAATCAGAGAAGAAAAAGAAATAAAAGGAATCCAAATCAGAAAAGAAGAAGTAAAACTGTCACTGTTTGCAGATGACATGATACTATACATAGAGACTCCTAAAGGTGCCACCAGAAAACTACTAGAGCTAATCAATGAATTTGGTAAAGTAGCAGGATACAAAATTAATGCATAGAAATCTCTAGCATTCTTATATACTAATGATGAAAAATCTGAAAGTGAAATTAAGAAAACACTCCCATTTACCATTTCAACAAAGAGAATAAAATATCTAGGAATAAACCTACCTAAGGAGACAAAAGACCTGTATGGAGAAAATTATAAGACACTGATGAAAGAAATTAAAGATGATACAAACAGATGGAGAGATATACCATGTTCTTGGATTCGAAGAATCAACATTGTTAAAATGATTCTACTACCCAAAGCAATCTACAGATTCAATGCAATCCCTATCAAACTACCACTGGCATTTTGCACAGAACTAGAACAAAAAATTTCACAATTTGTATGTAAACACAAAAGACCCCAAATAGCCAAAGCAATCTTGAGAAAGGAAAATGGAGCTAGAGGAATCAGACTTCCTGACTTCAGACTATACCACAAAGCTACAGTAATCAAGACAGTATGGTACTAGCACAAAAACAGAAATATAGATCAATGGAACAGGATAGAAAGCCCAGAGGTAAACCCACGCACATATGGTCACCTTATCTTTGATAAAGGAGGCAAGAATATACAGTGGAGAAAAGACAGCCTCTTCAATAAGTGGTGCTGGGAAATCTGGACAGGTACATGTAAAAGTATGAAATTAGAACACTCCCTAACACCATACACAAAAATAAAATGGATTAAAGACCTAAATGTAAGGCCAGACACTATCAAACCCTTAGAGGAAAACATAGGCAGAACACTCTATGACATAAATCACAGCCAGATCTTTTTTGACCCACCTCCTAGAGAAATGGAAATAAAACCAAAAATAAACAAATGGGACCTAATGAAACTTCAAAGCTTTTGCACAGCAATGGAAACCATAAACAAGACCAAAAGACAACCCTCAGAATGGGAGAAAATATTTGCAAACGAAGCAACTGACAAAGGATTAATCTCCAAAATATACAAGCATCTCATGCAGCTCAATATCAAAAAAAAAACAACCCAATCCAAAAATGGGCAGAAGACCTAAATAGACATTTCTCCAAAGAAGACATACAGATGGCCAAAAAGCACATGAAAAGCTGCTCAACATCACTAATTATTAGAGAAATACAAATAAAAACTACATTGAGATATCATCTCACACCAATCAGAATGGCCATTATCAAAAAATCTACAGACAATAAATGCTGGAGAGGGTGTGGAGAAAAGGGAACCCTCTTGCACTGTTGGTGGGAATGTAAATTGATGCAGCTACTACGGATAACAGTATGGAGGTTCCTTAAAAACTACAAATAGAACTACCATACGACCCAGCAATCCCACTACTGGGCATATACCCTGAGAAAACCATAATTCAAAAAGAGTCATGTACCACAATGTTCATTGCAGCTCTATTTACAATAGTCAGGACATGGAAACAATGTAAGTGTCCATCAACCGATGAATGGATAAAGAAGATGTGGCACATATATACAATGGAATATTACTCAGCCATAAAAAGAAACGAAATTGAGTTATGTGTAGTGAGGTGGATGGACCTAGAGTCTGTCATACAGAGTGAAGTCAGAAAGAGAAAAACAAACACCCTATGCTAACACACACACACATATATATATAGAATCTAAGGGGAAAAAAATGATCATGAAGAACCTAGGGGCAAAACGGGAATAAAGACACAGACCTCCTAGCGAATGGACTTGAGGATATGGGGAGGGGGAAGTGTAAGCTGTGACAAAGTGAGAGAGTGGCATGGACATTATACACTACCAAACGTAAAATAGATAGGTAGTGGGAAGCAGCCACATAGCACAGGGAGATCAGCTCGGTGCTTTGTGACCACCTAGAGGGGTGGGATGGGGGGGGTGGAAGGGAGGGAGACGCAAGAGGGAAGAGGTATGGGAACATATGTATATGTATAACTGATTCACTTTGTTACAAAGCAGAAACTCACACACCATTGTAAAGCAGTTATACTCCAATAAAGATGTTAAAAAAATCAATTTCCTTTAAAAAAAAAGGTTGTTTAGAAGGTCTGTTTAACTTGGCGTCTCTTGCTGGATAGCTCCTTGGATAAAACTTTGTGGGAATGTGGCTTCATTCCGCGGTAAACATTCCATGGTGGCCATTGGTCAGGGGTCTATCTTCCTGGAATAGTCAGCTACATAAATAAGGATATGTCTTTTATTATGTCCTTGGATCAAAAAATATATATATCTAGCTATTGAGAAACAGTCATTTACGGAACATTTTCCAGGGTCAGGATTGGGCAGCCTTCACTGGTGGGAGGAGGAGTCTATAGGTCAGGAGTCTGTGGCAATAATCCAGGTGAACACAATTAGGCCTGGGAGGAGTTACCAATCATAAAGAGTATTGTGAATGAAGAATCAACAATATCTGTTGATTACCAAGATATTCTTTTTTTTTTTTTTTTTTTTTTTTTTTTTTACCAAGATATTCTTGTAGCAGTCTTGCTTCCTATTCAACAGTGTGTGTCAGGTGCTGGGCTGAGTCCTGATGGACCAGAAAGGTGACTTTAGCCTGGATTTTGCCTTTTGGAGCTGACAGTCTTATAGGAAAAGTAAGGCACAAAGGCACGCAGCTTGAATCCCAGGCAAAAGAAGGATCCAGTCTGCCAGCTGCAGGATCAGGGAAGGTTTTCTGGAGGTGAGACCTTGAGCTGGGCTTTATAGAGTTGGGGTGTCCAAGACTGATAGTGAGGGATGACACCAGGATTTTGATTTGGTAGTGCTGGTGACAGAATTGTACGGATATGCTGGGATTAGGGCTAGGAACACCATGCACTCCAGATGTAGGTGGAAAGGAGAAGTCCTGCAGTTGCCAGGACTTTCCTGGTCTTTGAGCGGTTGACCTAGGATCACAAGGTGATATTTGCAGGCCTAAGAGTGAATGGATTCTTAAGGAGGAGAGGAAGGAGAAAAGTTTCGGGACCGAACCGGAAACTCAGGATGGCCTGTAAGGCAGAGACCTAGGAGCAGCAGAGGCGGTGCCCAGGGCAGGTACATCTCTCTCCCGCTCCCTACTCCCCCTTCCCCCAACCCAATGAGCAACTTCTTCCTTACTAGGAAGCCTGCAGTGATTGTTCTGGCCCCAAACATTTACTACGCAGGCCAACTCAGCGAAACAAGAAGCAAGGAGGCGCTAGCGGCTTCGGCCTAGGAAGAGTCCCAGAGACCTAAGAGCGAGGGGCACGAGTATGCCCCACTTGGTTCTCCTGCGGCGACCCCACCCTGCGGGCCCGGGCGCTGCGGAGGGTGGCTCCTGGGGCCTTTCCAGGGATGGGGTCGTGACAGCGCCGTGGATGACACCTGGATGGGTCTTAAAACGGTATCCTTCCCTCCTTTCCCTGCTCTCCCCTCTCCGACCGGCGGATCTCGCGGGGATCTCGGCGTGCCTGGCAGGAGGCACTGGACGCCGATGCCCAGGGGGTCCGAGGGCCTCCCACCTGCCCAGCCCCGCCTCCTCCAGCACTTGCTGCCGCCCGGGGCCTTGGGCCTAAGAGCCAGTCCTGACCCCGGCGGGGCCATTCAATCGCCTCTCGCTGATTTCCCTCCGCTGCCGCGCGGCGGCGGCGACACGTGGGCTCGCGCGCGGGCTCGGGCGGCGCGAGCCCGGGCAGTGCGAGCCCCCGCGCCGGGAAGTGGCGCATGCGCGGGCGTCCTGCGAGCCCGCTGAGGCGAGCCGAATCGCGGCGGCGCCGGGAGCCGAGCAGCGGAGCTGTGAGGAACGAGCGGTGGCGTGAGAACGCCAGGGACTGACAGGTGGCAAACCCTCGCCCGCGCTGATCGGGTTTGCTGGGGCGCCCGCGGAACCTGGCGGTCCGGGCGTGGCGGCGGTCGCATCCCGGACGGCCTGTGAGGGATGCGCCGCCCACTGCCCTGCGCCGCCTGACCGCCCCCGCCTCGCCTAGCGGTGCGCCACAGCCGGGCCCGCGGCCGTCCCCGCCGCGTTGTCGCCCGGCCGCCGCCGCGCCCGCGGGGTCGCGCCCGGCCCGGCCATGTGGACCCCCACGGAGGAAGAGAAATACGGCGTAGGTAGGTGAGGCTCCGGCCTGGCCGCGGCGGGCGTTCGGGGGACGCGCCCTTGCTCTCGGCCTCGTGCCGGCCCCGCCTCAATTCGCGCCCGCGCGCCTCCCGGCGCTGCCCGCAGGCTGCGCGGCCTCGACGCGGGGTGTGCGCGGGGTGGGGGCGGCGCGGGCGCGAGGCGCGGGGGTGGGAGCGGGTCCCTGGGCGCGGGGAGGGCGGCAGGGGGCGCTGGCAGCGCGGCCTCGTCAGGTGCGGCCGGAGGGAGGGGTGGGCAGGGCCCCAGCGGCTCCCCGAGGTTTTTGGTGTGGGGCATAGGGCAGTTTCACCCAAGAAGCCAGATTCTGGGAACCTGTTTTCTCCTTTCTCAAACCTCAATTTTAGTGAGTTTCTGCACCTGAGTTGATGAGCCCGATGACTCTATTTTTGGAGTGGAGCCTTAGAAAAAAAAAAGGGATAAAATACGTTGACATCATTTTCCCAGTTCAGAATTTTGCAGACATTTGACTGGAAATGTTTGATCCGTTTTAGTTTGTTTTGCCTTCAATATTATAAATAATTATTACTTAAAATAGGAAGTGTTTTTGCACATGTCCCAATGTTTAGTGTATATTACAGTCACGGTTTTGTTAAGAAACAAACGAACCTGTTTTTAGATGAGACCATTATTCCTCTTAGAATCCTCTTTTTATCTGTTACAAGTGTTAAACTCCAGAAGCTAAATAATTTTTATAATACTCAACTTCTTTAAAAGGCATATTCAATAATTTAAGGGATTGAATATTAGTTTTACTTTTATAGTGTTAGTGTTTTGTGGCGATTACATGAGAGAGGAGTTCAGCCACACTGCATTATTGTAAGTCACCTGTCATTCAGTTAAAAACAGATAGAAAAATGAGTGTACAGTTTTTTTTTCTGCCTAAGTTTTAATGGAAAATTTTAGATGGGGAAATCTGTCTAAACATAGACTTTTGTTTCCCATGTTTACTGCAGCTCAATCAAAGTTTAGTTCACAGTTCACTACAAAATAACTTTTAAACTGTCAGAGGTAACAAACGTTTAGGAATACCATCAGGCAAATTATGTGGAAATTGAATGTATTTAAATTTAAGGACCTGCAGAGAGATCTGTGCTGGTAGAAAATCTTGTTTTGAAAGGTAACTTTCTGAAGTTTTTAATTAGCTACGCTCTAAGGGCATAATGATATAGGCTAGGATGGAAGTGATAAAAAGAGCCCTAGTGCTAGAGTCTCTGTTGAAATGGGATTGGGAAATGATGTGAAGAGCTGGGATTCACCTCTGGGAACATTTTAGCCTTTCTCTTAGAGCATTCCCTAAATACTAAATACATTTTGTGATGTGAAGAGTTGATGGTTTATCTTTTCTGTAACTTGCTCTCAGACCTGCTTAACTAGAATAACAAATAACTGATGTGAAAGTGGTCAACTGTCCAGTGGCACCTAAGTGATAATTTCTTTCCTGCTGGGTCGGAACCTCTGAGTAGTGGAATTGGCAGATTTCTGAGTCCTGGCTTCTCTTTACTGGTGGTGTTGTGGGCAAGTTATTTAACATCATTTTCTTAATGTGTAAATTGGGGATAATATTTACCTACAGGGTTGTGAAAATCAAATGAGAGCATACCAAATGCTTAATAAATGTTAATTTCTTCTTTTCCCCTTAGTACAGTACTTAGAGTAATAACAACACTAGGCATTTCCTCAGGTGTGTTGGTTCTGAAATGGAGGCAATGCAGGGTAATCAAGATAGGCATATGTGAATCTCAAAGCACTAGGATTTGGTGTGTGATTTACTCAGGAAGATGGAAGGAAAATTTTACATTCCTTGGACTGTGAGTTTAGCTTTACAAAAATTTTTTCCTGTGGAGGGGTACAGCATTGGGCACAGGGTAGGACTTAAATGCTTGTTAAATGAGAGAGAGAGTTATTCTGAAGACATGAGCAGCTGTGATTTAGTGTAATTTATTTGCCCTTTCTGCCAAACAAAGAAAGTCTCTATCATCTTCTCTCACAGCTTTCTTCTACTATCCCTTCCTCAGCTATGGTCTAAAAGTTCTTGTGTAGATTGTTCACACTCAGAATATGTTTTTTCCATAAGCATTTCAGGGTTACACTCCTAGGCCTTTTCATAAAAGCCAGTTCAGTCTATAAAGAGCCTAAATATTGTACTTACAATGAGAAAAATAGTCAGTTAAAACTGGTATGTTAGCTGCATCGTTTAATTGTTAGCTTGAAAATCGAAACATTGGACTTCTCTGGTGGTGCAGTGGTTAAGAATCCGCCTGCCAATGCAGGGGACACGGGTTCGAGCCCTGGTCTGGGAAGATCCCACATGCCACAGAGCAACTAAGCCCGTGCGCCACAACTACTGAGCCTGCGCTCTAGAGCTCGTGAGCCACAACTGCTGAGCCCGTGTACCACAACTACTGAAGCCTGCACGCCTAGAGCCTGTGTTCCACAACAAGAGAAGCCACTGCAATGAGAAGCCTGTGCACTGCAATGAAGAATAGCCCCCACTCGCTGCAACTAGAGAAAAGCCCACACGCAGCAACGAAGACCCAACACAGCCAAAGATAAAATAAATAAATAAATAAAAAAATAAAAAAAAGAAAATCTAAACATTATCATTATTCCTATGAGAAAATGTTTTAGATTTCAACTTTGATTTTTATGAGCAGCATGGAGCACAGATTTCTCTCTGCTTGCTAACCCATAATCCTTACAGCAAGGAGGGAAAACATCTTTTCCCCACCAATTTGTATAAATTGCTTGGATGTTGGTGAGGGAAGGAGTCCCCTGTTGCAGCAGTGCAAAGGAGTTTTTCCCAGTGTTCATCTGTATTTGACATTGGAAAGGTTTTTGAGATCATGTAGTAATATCTTAATGCCTTTAAAATTTATGATATAAAAATTCTGTACAGGTTATAACACTTTCAAATTATTTGATTTATTTGGTTAGGACTAGGCAATATCTGAGCTTCCCTTTCCATTGTAATATTCTGTGATTGAGTTTAGAGGAAGGGGAGGAAACTACCCTTTTTTGAAGATCAATGATGGACCAGTCAGTGTGCTGGGGATTCTCACTTATGGTATACCATGTAGATCCCCAGAGCAGTCTTAATGTTATCTTCGTTACACAGATGATGAAATTGGATTTCAGAGGTTCCCTTAATTTTCTTCTTGGCAATGGGCAATATTTTGCCGTATACTTGACTCTCTTACTGTCCTTCTCTAGTATCACAAGGAGCTGTTCTTTACTGAACCCTTTTAGCCTGTGTTCTGACTCCTTATGTCTCTTCCTCTTAGAGATTCTCTGCTTTTCTTTCTGTTGCCATAAATGCTTGGAAAGTCCTTCATCTTACCATTCTTTATTTTACCTTTTCAAGAAGCTTCCTATTCTAGAGTGAATTAGGTGAGAAAAATCCAACCATTTTTGTGAAACATCTGTCTTTTCCCATATTGACTGCACCCAAACTACCAAATATAGAAACTGAAGACCAAGAAAATACTTTTCCCATCCTCTAACAGCAGCAGCAGTAGTAAACACCACCAACAAATGAAACAAGAGTTTGTAAATTAAATTCCTTGAGTAGAATAGCAGCAGAGATTTGAGTGCATGTGTGTTAGTTTGGCATCTTAGCAGTGAAAGCTGCTTCATAATGTCATCTTGTTTATTCTGCTGTCCTGAGGTAAATTTTGTAATAATTCAGAGCATTTATTGCTTATTCTTTTCTAATCCCCACTTAGCAGACCATGAAAAAATTTCTTCATTACCAACCAGATTACCTTCTATTTTAGTTTTGTAATGTCATATTTATTTTTTTCTAATTTAAAAACAATGCATATTTTCTGCCTTACTTTTACCTGATTTCCTTCTGCTTGATTTTCCCCAGATAGGAAAAAAACCCCAAACAACACTTAAAAAAAGCCCTGAATCCTTAAAAGAAATTTAACTTCTAATGATCCTGTGGTGCAGAGGCATGTGAAGGTGGGAAGGGAATAGGTCCATGAAACCACATCTGAAAGAACCAGTGTTCACAAAATTTCACTAAATCTGTAGGTAAATGGGCTACAACTCAGTGAAATAGTGCGAGGGCAGTGGGCTCTTTAGTTACTTGCTCTGTAAGGAAATCCCAGCCTTTGAAGCCTTGGAAAAGGCCCTGTATCTTTATCTCTCAGAGGTAAAGGCATCCACTAGGGGTAGAGAAGATGTCATAAACCCAGGACTTTATTTTGCCCTGAAAAGTGAGGATGTGCTTGATGTTTTATGATCAGGGGTTTAGTGTTTACAGGGAACTTCCACATCATGATTCTGCTTGAGCTTTACACCGTAAAGCTCCTTTTTTTTTTTTTTTTTAAACCGATGACAAAGAAACTTTAACTGAAAGAAATTAAGTGACTGATCTAAGATACTTAAGCCAACTAAGTGCTGATTTGAGATTTCAACCTAGGACTTTGGGATTCTATTCTAATCCACAGCTGCTTTCATTACACCATGTTGCCTCTGAAAAGACTTTGTCGGCAGTGTATGTCTCTGGCTCAAAAAGTAAGGACTTTTTAACAGACTTCAAATTTAAATTGGATATTTAAGGAATTTTATTTCTATATTAAGCATTTTTATAAGACTACATAGTATTTATCGTTCTGCTTCTGAATATATGATTTGCATTGCTGATGAGTACAGATTGAAGGCATGACAATTCATAAGGCAGGTTTTTAACAGCCTTGAGGAGTATGTTGGGTACTATTGCCCTCTTTTAAAGACATTGTTAGTAGGGAAGAAAGAAGTTGATATCAGCAAACATTTATTGAGTGCCTTCTTAAACCAAGATGGCTTTGTTTTGATCTGCCATTCTGTAAAGCAAGCAGGAAATAATCAGCAGGAAATGATCAATATTTTAACAGGGAAGTCAATATGCAACAATATTCTATAGACTATTCAAATGTTATGGTTAATTTTATCATGCAGTGTTATGAGAGAATATGCTTTAGAAACATAAAGCTTAATTGTAAACATGACACCATTTTCTGTCATTTTTAGACACATTCTGAAGCATGATGTCTCAAAAGAATGGTCATTGAGGTTGGAAGTGCTTTATATTCATACCATACTTTTACATTGGTTCTGAATTTCAATTTTTAATAGTTTGTATTATGATTTTTTTTTGAATTCTTGTGTCCTTATTCTTGAAGATAAGAATGATCTGAATTTATTCCCAATGTGTAAGCATTATTGGATATGCTATATTAGGGCTTTATTCCAATGTTGTACTTTTACCATAATGAACAAACCTGTTTATTATGTTTTGCTCTAAAGACTCTTGTATACCCTCTCTTGATAGATTTTGTATAGAAAAGAAAGATTTTTTTCCACATAAAGGTTCTGGGAACTTTAAAATTTTTTTTATAAGTACGTTGCCAAATTATTTTAGCTGTGGCCCAAGTAACTGCAGTTGACTTGCTATATCACACATTGGGATACTCTAGTAAGGATAATTACTATGTTGGGAAATGTCATTCAGAAACTTCCTGTTTTTCTACTTATCTACAATGGAATAAAATCTCAACCTCTTGCTTCCATCTGTTTCTCCCTCTCTCTTTAGAACTCATTCATGAGCTCTTGTTGATTGATGAATGAGAACAAAAATTGATGGAAGAATTAATGTATGATAAATGCAGAACTTTTTTTTTTTTGCGGTTCATGGGCCTCTCACTGTTGTGGCCTCTCCCGTTGTGGAGCACAGGCTCTGGACGCGCAGGCCCAGTGGCCATGGCTCACGGGCCTAGCCGCTCTGCGGCATGTGGGATCTTCCCGGACCGGGGCATGAACCTGTGTCTCCTGCATCGGCAGGCGGACTCTTAACCACTGCTCCACCAGGGAAGCCCAAATGCAGAACTTTATATTACAGACTTAGTATCATACTTTGACCTTTCTTCAAATACATCTAGTGACAGTGCCCTCACCACGTTTTGAGACAGCCCATTTTATTGTTAGACAGCTGTGATGAGAACATTCTTCCTTGTTGAATAGACTCCTTGTAATTTCTTATAAGTTTGTGTTCTGTGTTTACATATAAATAACTTCCATCATAGCCCTTCAGTAATTCATAAAATTTTAGTATTGTAAGGGATCTTAGAGATAATATGGTTTAAGGCTCCAGAGCTAAGTAAGACCAGTGGAATAGCTAACATTCATTAAGTGTTTACTGTGTGCCCAGCACTTGCATGTTATGGCTCAAATTTGCTTTTTCACCTTCATCTGTTGACTTGCTTGTATTTTACACTTTAGCCAAACTGAACTTTCCCCAAGTCCTTCTGTCTGGACTTAATTATACCAGTGCTGCTGTGTGCCAGGACTGTTTG